>NC_091863.1:43017243-43710925 GCF_037783145.1 Equus przewalskii | reverse complement strand
GGGCCAAGGGCTTCTTGCTCCCTCCCCACTTCAGGCTGACAGAACAAGCTAACAAATTCTTTGGGATCAAGACACTCCCCTACTCACAAGCCTGCCAGGGCTCCTCAGTGTCACAAGAATAAGTCCTGGTGTCTGAGGCCTTCCTAAAACCTAACTCAAATCTTCCCAATCACATTTCCCACTTGCTCTCATTAAAAAGTGGTCACTCTCATTTTGAGCACCAGCTGTCTGCCAAGCCCTGTGGTGGATGCTTTACATACAGTAGCTGAGGAAATCTTCCCAGAACTCTATCAGCTGGACATCATTATTCCCATTTTGTAGGGGAGAAGATTGAGACCCACGGATGTGACTTGAGTAAGGATGTCGGAGGGTCAGAATTCAAACTCACATCCATCGGATTCCCAAACCCAGGCTTTCTCCATTGCCAGTGGTTTACAAATGTTGGTCCACACACTTGGGGCCTGTCCAGATGATCTGGAGCAGTTAAAAATTCAGATTCTAACTATCATTCAAGAAGGTGGAATGCATCTGTCTCGTCTAACTCCTGAGACCCCATGAAATATGAGTAAAGGAATCAAGTGCGTAAACCCACAGCTCCAGGGAAAACGAAGAGGTTCCATTAATGGGGGAGAGATTTCAACAATTTCTGGTAAGCAGGAAGGGGCTGGAGGGGCAGTAACTGAGAAAGCAGGGCCAGGAAAGACAGAGACACAGTCCACATGTGGGATGGGAACCATGAGGAGAGCGCTGGTCTACCCCGCAAACCCTGGCGAGGCTCTAGCGCAGAAAAGGTATCCTGATGGTGGGAGTCAGAGGCAGAAGCCCCGACAGGGAGAGAATTGAAAGTATGTGTCTGAACGGTTGACTCCCCACCCTCCCCCTGCCCTTCTCCGAGGGTGTGGGTAGAAATGACAAGAGCCAAGCATGTACGCTCAAGCGAAATACACAGAGAGGGTTCCCCAAAGAAACCAAGCAGTCCCAGAGCAAAGCCTCCACTTTCTGGACTTAGGAGTCCTCCAGCAGAATGTGTGGGTCCCTACCCGGTCACCTACAAGGGAAGCCCAGTAGTGGATTTGACAAACCCTGGCTGCTTATGCAGGCTCCCAACCAATCAACTTTTTATTGGTTTCTTCTCGAATCAATGGGCTGAGAAGTTTGAACATTTGTGGAAAAATATGCTAATAGGTTTATAAACAAACTGATGAAGCAAAGGGGAAAAACTAAGGCTGAGCACATTTCTACTGAAAAAAAAAAAAAAAAACCCAAGCAACTATTAAATTCAGAAACACAGAAAAAAGGCAAAAGAAATCCAGGTAGTTATAGTACATTTCTTGGCTCTGTAGCAACTACTGATTTACTAGGAATTGGGATATAAACATAGTGGAAGAGTGAAGGGAGGGAAAATAAGAATGTGTGTGTGGAGGGGGACAAAATCCTCTTCTACCAGAATGAGATGTCAAGAGATAATGTCTCAAATTGCTAAGTTAAGAAATAGTTGTATACTACATAGAAACATAGTGGTCCTTCAGTTAAAAATTCTTTCATCTACGAGTAACAAAGAACCAAACTGATAGTGGCTTAAACACATATGGCTTAATTAATTAATTAATTAACTTATTTATTTCTCAGGAAGTTAATTCATTATTAGTGAAAGTGTGGCAGGGGTCCAGCTGCTCAATGGTGCCATCAAGGAACCAGGCTCTTTCTTTTTCTTCCTTGATGTGTTGAGTCTTCATCCTCATGCTCATTCCCTCACGGTCACGAGATTACTGTCACAGCTTCAGGCAGCGCAACTATATCCAAGGCAGAAAGAAGAAGGAAGGGGACAGTGTCACCTACGTGTGTCTCAGGAAAGCAAAAGCCTGTTCAGAAGGCCCCCAGCAAACACCTCATGGCCACAACTGGGACACATAACCATCTCTAGGTGCAAGAGAGGCTAAAAAAGTATCTGGTTCTTTACCCTCTGAGTGGGAGATGGCAAGGGGAAGGGAGTTGGGAGTGGCAAATGACAGAAGAAACAGCCAAAAACTGCTAAAATCGTTCACAGTAGTTGCCTCTAGGGAACAGGGCTTGCAGTGGGGAAGAGTGGGGCAGGATATTGCTGGGTTTTATTACGAGCTCTTTAGCACTATTTTATTTTTTAACTATGTGCAAATAGTATTTTGATGAAAAATTGAAATTAAGAAATAAAGCGTTGTGGTTTCTACGAAAAAAATTTTTTAAATAAAATCTGGTAGCAGTTTTCTATCTCCAGAGGAAAGAATAGCAATTCACCTTGGAAGCAAACTAAGCAGAATAGGCTCTGTACTTAGACTAAGATATCTCAGGTATCCACCCACTGACCTTAGAGAAAATTGTGCTGTCACCACTAACCTGAATGCGGCTGCTGGACACCAGTACAGCACTATGCAGCAGTTACATGGGTTGACTGTGGCTAGACACTCCTGATGCAATTTCCTTTCTGCCATTTATTAGCTCTGTGATCCTGGGCGAGTGATACCTGGGAGCCTCATTTTCCTTCTTCATGAAATGAAGGTAATTCAAGTGCCTGGTACAGAGTAAGCACTCAGCAAATGTTGTCCATTCTGATTAAAATGGTAAATGTTCTGAGCAGTGACATATTTTTGGTGTACTCTAACAGTAGTGTGCTTCCACTGAGTTCATTCTTCATCCTAAAGATGGGTTTGGACTGGACTGTCCCTGAAAATTCTTATTTGTTCTTGAGAAATGTGTGCGCTTACTTTTGCCCAGACCTTTGCTCACAGAAGATACTCAGTTCCAAACATTGAGATATGCAGGCTTGGATTCCTGTTGATTCCTGTTGGAGGAAAGACTATAGAAAGGAACTAGACTGGATTGTTGTTTCCACTATGTCTATTGTTATTCAACATTAAAAACAATCCGCTCTGTGAAATGTGCTGCTGACGATTGTGATTGCTTCGTGTGGGCTGTGGGGACCAGGTCAGCACTGTGGGAAGCAGGTGTGAGAATGTCCCAGAAAGAAAATGGAGATGTGGAGTGTTATGCTGAAGCAGGAAATACAGTTGGCCTGGGAGTGGGGAACAGAACGATGATCTCCTCTCTCTGATGTCAAAGTGAGAGCTGGAGATCTGGACTCCAGACAGGGAGCACATGGCCCAAACCCATCCAGTTGGTAGATGACCATCTTGCCCACATACGGTATCAGGCTAGGGAGCTAAGGAGAGGGACAGCCAGTAGGCAGCCCCCTTCAGAGGGGCAGGGGTGACTTTCTCTTGGAGAGGTAATAGCTGGTATGCGTTTACAGCTTTCCTTTCTGGCCTGGTAATTAACGTCTGTTATCCTCAAGGCTCCAGTAAAGTTCTATTAAGCACACATACACAGAAGATATTGCATCCATTAAAAAAAGGCGTCATGAAAAAGGCACCTTTGGAGAATAAGAACGAGTGCTTAGAAATTTAAAATGACTGCTGAAATTAAAAAGTTCAATAGAAGATAAAGTCAAGAAAATGTTCCAGAATGCAGAATTAAAAGAGACATGGAAGATAGGAGAGAAAATAAAAAGATAAAGACAATCATCCAGGAGATCCAAAACCCAACTAATAAGAGATCTAGAAAGAGAGAATATAGAAAATAAAGGAGAGAAACTTAGCAAAGAAATCAAACAATGGTTTCTTAGAGGAGAGGGACATGAGTCTTCAGATTGAAAGGGCCCAACCACCAGGCGCCCAGCAAAACAGATGGGGAAAAACACACACTTCTGGGCTTATCATTGTGACATTTCAAAACACCAGGGATGAAGGAAAACAATGTAAGCCCCCAGAGATGGGGAGAAGAGGTCACTAACAAAGGAATGAGAATGATATTAGCATCCAACTTAAACACTACATGATAAAAGCAATACCTTCAAAATTCAGAGGAAAAAATATTTTCAACATAGACTCCTCGAGCAAACTCTCATTCAAATATGAATGCAAAATAATGCTACGTTTTTAGACACGCAAAGACCCAAAATTTACCTTTCTTAAGAAGCTACTTGAGGATGTTCTCCAACAAAATGCGTGATGTATCAGTGAGGATTCTTGGATGCAAGTAACAGAAACTGACGATAGTTAACTTAAGCAGAAAAGGGATTTGTTGCAAGGTTATCATATAGCTCAGAGAAGTCTGGAGAATCCGGCAAGAGGAGCCACAGCTAAGGCCACACTGTGGGAAGAGCCAGGTTAGAATGCTGCTACTGGTATTGCTACCCTCACTGCTGTGACCCCTGGACGTCATCTTACCATCACACGCTACTGCAGATGAACTCGAGCCATTCTCCTGTCTATTCTCGTTTATTTGTGGACAGCTTCAGGATTGTGTTATGCATGCTCTTCAATCCATGGCACATTATTTTCATCAGTCCATTCAAGGCCCCTCTTTTGCTTGATATCGTTGTGTTATTATATGTTTTCGTCAGCCTCCATCCCCACTCCCATTCTCCTGCCCACCTTAGTGAGCTACTCTAGTGCATTCCATGTATATATACTTCCAATCCATCTTCCACATGCTTATTTAGGTATATGCATATCCATGAAAATATACAGTGCTGTTTTACATTTACATAAGTGGTATATGCTGTAAATCTCATTCTGCTAACTTTTTCACTCAACACTAGCTTTTGGAGACCTATCTATGTGGCTATATGTAAATTTAGCTAATTTCTTTTTCTTCTTTTATATACTCCATCCTATGAGTATATCACAGTTTGCTTATCCAGACCCATGGTGATGGACATCTGGGTTGCTTCCGATTCTTCACTGCCACAAATAATGCTGCAACAAACCACCGGAACTATATTTCCTTGAGGACCTGTGTGAGAATTTCTCTGGAATATATACCCAGGAGCGCAACTGCTGGGTTGTAGGGTATACATATAGTAAATTTCAGGAGGTACTGCCAAATTACTCTCTGGAATACCTGTACCAGTTTACCCTGCCACCCACAGTTTTCCTTTTCCTCACATCCTCATCAGCACTTGACAGTATCTGACTTTCTACATGTTAGCATTCTTGTAGCCATTTCTCACTATTTTAATTTTCATTTCTATAATTATTAGCAGAGTGGAAAATCTCTTAATATATTCAAGTTTTCCCTTGTGTAAATTCAAGTTTCTCCTTCTGTTGATTACTCTTCATATCATTTGCCCACTTTCTTGTTGGGTTTACTATCTTCTTTTTCTAGTTATTAATCTTTTGTCAGTTTTGCACATTGCAAATGTATTCTCCTTATCTATCATCCATCTGTTAAACTGGTATATTCCTGTCTCCTTCGTGTTGCTGGCTCCAGATTCAAAGCCATAACAGAGGGTTCAGCCCTTGCTGCCTGGTGGGCAGGGAGAGGAAGTCTCTGACCACCTTCAGTTTCCATAGGAGGAAGTGGGGCCCTGCCTTTCACCAAGACTCACGGGAGGCGGGAATCTTCCAAAACAGGATGGGGATTTAGATGCCACGCAGCCACCAGAGTTCACTCCTTTGATCGTCCAACATCCACATATATCCTTCCTCCCATACTTACTCTAAAAAAAGGCTTCCACCTAACGTAGTGCCTCATATAACCAAAAATGCACTCATTCCCTCTCTAAGGGGAGACGGTAAAAGTACAGGTTATGCTTTCAGGTGCAAGAAATATAAAACCCAACTCAAACTGGCTTAAATAGTAAATATAATTTATTGGTTCACTTAACTGAGAAGTCCACAGGCAGGGCAGACTTCAGGCATAGCACGATTGGGAATATGGTTCCATTTCTCTGTGATTCTCTTGGATTTGCCTCCTTCATTTGTCAGCTCCATCCTCAGGCAGGCCTTCTGCATGTTCACAAGATGGCTAACAGCAGCGACCAGGCTACATACTTCTTTGTCCATATCCAAGGGAAGACAGGCCACCTCTTCCCTCAAAAACTGAACAAAAGTCCTAAACTTCAGTGTGATTGGATCATCTCTGAGCCAATCATCACTGTGGCAAGGGGACAAGATCACTCAGATGGGTTTCTACCAATAAGGGCCTACACCTAGAGCTGGTGGTGGGGTCAATCCCAGTCAAATTGCATAGTTGCTATACGATGGGGGAGGAGAGGAATGGATGTTGAAGAACAACCACAACGTCCACTACAAAGGCTTAAACTAAGAAAGAGGAAGATATCGGGTCCAGGAAAGATTGGGTCCAACCCAGAAGAGTAATGAAGGGACGTCCCAGCATGACAGTTGTGCCGCAGGCCTACAGAGCAACCAGTCCAAATTGGAGCAGGAAGACGGAGGGCTCCAGGAGGAAGGCATCTGAGAAAAAAGGGGATTCAAATGATTTTATACTTTCCTTGAGAATTTGCAACAAGTTAAGAAGGAGATAAAGTCAGACAATGCAAGGAAAAAAAGAAAGGCAATTAGAAACTCCGGGGGAAAAAAACCATATAAGAAAAGAAATGCAATCCCAGTACACTAATTGGCGCTTTAGGAAACAGCATTTATATAATCATAACAACATAAACACTTTATTGACTTCAAACTTTTAAAATGACCTGTCGGCAAAGTATAGATGACTTAATTATGGTTACAGAACAGAACATAAATGTTGTTAATCTTGTTAATATAAAAGATGACAGAAATTGAGAGATTGAAAGAGGGAGTATAAGTCTAATATTTAAAGGTACAAAGGTAAGGAACAGCGGATACAGAATTAGTGATACGGCTATATTGGGAGCATGGGAGGAGGGCAGTTGGGTGGTGTAACAGATAATGTCTAAAAGTGACAAATAAGTTGATAAATGGAAAAATCTGTATATTATTTAGAGATATAAACATAATTATCAGAAAAATTAAAAACAGTTATAAATTGACTAGCAGATTTCCAGGTCAAGATGGCAGACTTACCATGTGTTTATCTCCACTCCCCTCTGAGACCTTGCTAAAATGATAGTAAAGAAATTTTAAAAAGTATAAAAACACAATGATGAAGAGAATGCGAGCAGGTCCATCAGCAAAAGAGAGATTTCAACAAATTTCTGGCAGATAAGAAGTAAATGGAGGAATAGTGACTGATGAAGCATGGTGGAGGAAGCCATAGCCTGGAGGATGCATGGAGGGGATGCCACAGAGGAAGGAGCTGATATTTCTCTGCAGAAGCCTGGAGTGTCTCGGGTCTTAACAATGCCGGGAATGATGTCAGCTGGGAGTGAGATGTGGGGCTGAAAACAGGGAGATTAAATGGAAAGCTGTATATCGAACTGTTAACCCACCCCCTTGTGTACAATTCACAGCAGCCGGTTGCCCACCCATTAGGCAACAACCAGAGTGTTCTTATCTAAGGAAGCTGAACGACCTCAGAGACTAGATCTTTGCATTCTGGCATTCAGGGACTTTGCAGCATAGCAGTCAGTTCTCCTGCATCACCCTAAAGGAACGCCACCAGTCACCTAGCCCTGTCCCCCATACACAGAGCTTCCAATCAGATTTTAAGTGCTGCATTCTTAAATATGAGTAAACCACCAGGGATCACCAGGCAGTTTGAGAAAAGACTGAAAATTGAAAGAGAACAAAATAAGCAAACAGGTAAAAATGAATTCCACAGGAAATAGAGGTTTCAAAGAAAAGAAGGAAACATAAAAAAATACCTCTATTATTCTCCAAGAGATTCAATATAATAGTGTATCCACAAAACAAGAACAGGATGCCATAAAAAAGGAAAAGAGAACATAAATGGATATTTGAAAATTTAAAAATGTGATTGTGAGAATGAAAATACAATATAAGAGTTGGAAGATAAAGTTGAGTCTTCCCCCAGAAAGTAAACAAGAACAAAAGGAAGAGAGGGAGAGAACCTGGAAGGGAGGGGAGAGGATGGAAGGGAGGAAGAGCTGGGGGAGAGAACAAATAAAAACTAAAGACCGATTCAGAAGGTCTAACATCCAACTTTAAGGAGTTCATGAGAGAACAAAGAAAATGGAAGAGAGGAATATATCAAAGAAATAATATAAGGGAATTTCCCAGAGTTGAAGAACTTCAAAACGAAGGGACTTAAACAATGACCAGCACAAGGAATGACAAATCCTCAAACCTAAACACATAATTATGAAATTTCAGAACACCAAGAATACAATTTTTTAAAAAATAACTATTTAGGGGCCAGCTCGGTGGCGCAGCGTTTAAGTTTGCACGTTCCACTTCAGCGGCCCAGCGTTGGCCGGTTTGGATCCCAGGTGCAAACCTACACACCGCTTGGCAAGCCACGCTGTGGTGGGGGTCCCATATAAAGTAGAGGAAGATGGGCACGGATGTTAGCTCAGGGCCAGTCTTCCTCAGCGAAAAAGAGGAGGACTGGCGGCAGATGTTAGCTCAGGGCTAATCTTCCTCCAAAGGAAAATAAAAAATAACTATTTAAAAAGGGGGATGGATGGGGCTGGCCCCGTGGCCGAGTGGTTAAGTTTGCACGCTCCACTGCAGGCGGCCCAGTGTTTCGTTGGTTCGAATCCTGGGCGCGGACATGGCACTGCTCATCAGACCACGCTGAGGCAGCGTCCCACATGCCACAACTAGAAGGACCCACAACGAAATATACAGCTATGTACCGGGGGGCTTTGGGGAGAAAAAGGAGAAAAATAAAATCTTTAAAAAAAAAAAAAGGGGGATGGATGGAGTAGAAGTACTTTTCCCTATTCCTCTCCCCAAGCACAGCTAAACTCCTGGGACATCATATATAAACATAAGACTCCGAGAGGGTGAGAGAACAAGGCAAACCTGCTGAGGACCTCGGTGGCAGAGGAGTGACATGGCGGTGAGTTCCCTGGGTTTGCTTTTCACTTCACATACCCCAGACTTGGCGCTGGAGAAGGTGGCAATTAGATAATAACCACTCCACTCCAACCAAACACCACAGAAAAATCTGTGGTCCCCACCAGCAAAGGCCAAGTGGGGAGCCTAGACTTCCACCCTCACTGGCTGCAAAGAGTCATCCTTCCCCCTTCCCATTGGAGTGCTGTCAGAGAAGCTTGAGTGGGGAGCAGGAACTCCCATCCCCCCACCCAAGAGTAATGAGGAAATCTTCCTCCTAGGGTATCAACAGAGACTGAGTGGAGATCCTGAACTTCCACGTCCACCCGACAGTAATGAGGCAGTGTCCCCTCTTTCACTGCCAGAACAGTGTCTGAGGAGGCAAGCTAAAACAGAATATTTAAATAGGATCCAGAGTCTCATAACACAATACCCCAAATGCCCAGTTTTCAATAGAAAAATCACTCATCATACCAAGAACCAAGAAAATCTCAACTTGATTGAGAAAAGACTCCAACACCAAGATGACAGAGATGTTAAAAGTTATCTGACGAGGTTTTTTAAGCAGCCATCATAAAAATGCCTCAATGTACAAGGAACATGCTTAAAACAAAAGAAAAAACAGAAACTGTCAGCAAAGAAACAGAAGATATAAAGAAGAACCAAATGGAAATTTTAGTACTGAAAAATACAATAACCAAATCAAAAACCTGCGTGGATGGGCTAACAGCAAGATGAAGAGAACAGAGGAAAGAATCAATGCGCTTAAAGATGGAACAATAGAAATTACTCAATCTGGAAAACAGAGAGAAAATAGACTGGGAGAAAAACTGAACAGAGCCTTAGGGACCTGTGAGACTATAACAAAAGATCTAACATTCCTGTCATTGAGGTTCCAGAAGGAGAGAAGAGAAAGAGATGGGGAAAGTTACCTATAAAGTAATGAAACTCAGACTGCATTTCAGACTTCTTATCATCAAAATTGGGTGCTAGAAGAAAGTGGAGCAATACCTTCAAAGTTCTGTGGGAAAACGATGTTGAACCTCAAATCTTATAGCCAAGTGTTAGGATGAAATAAAGATACTTTCAGATATGCAAGATCAGGAACTCTACCTCCTACTCAAACTTTCTGAGAAAGTTACTTGAGGATATGTACTGTCAAAACAATGGAAAAGATAAAACAAAACCAGTAAATAGTGGATATAACTAAGGGAATCACTAAATAGTGGATATAACGAAGGAAAGCAGTGAAGGAAAGTCCCAAAATGACAGCCATGCATCAGGTCTACAAAGCAACTTGTCCAGATTTTAGAAAGGGAATGGAGGGCTCCAGGAAGAAGGTCTCCGGGGGGAAAAATATGGGCTAGATGGGGTATTTAATGTAACAGAGATTTTAAAAAGAAAAAAGAATTGCAATATATGATAAAGTAAAATAGTGAAAGAGAAAAAAATAGAAACGAGGAAAACTGAAAAACTGCTACAAGGAAAAAATTATGAAAGTACATTCATTGGCTCTGCAATGAACAATATTTACAGTCATTAAGATAATAACTGTTTACTGCTTTTCAACTTTTAGAATCAAACTATCAAACTACAGACAAAACACACACACACACAAAAACCTAATCGTGGTTACAGAACAGAATCCAATGTTATTGATTTTAACAACATAACAGACAAGATGACAGAAGTTAGGAGGTTGATGGTAGGGGAGGGGGCAAAAGGAAAAGATATTCTCATCTAACAAAGTTCTGGTTAAAAAACATTTTCTCTAGTTCACGGAACAGGAAATAAAAGTGTTACTTAAATTCAGAAAGGTATCTAATGGAGAAACCGAATTATATTAGAAGCAAGAAGGACAACAATTGAACTTGGTGTAAATGATCTAAATCCTCATCTGTCAGAGCAGGACACCAATGGGTAATATCTGAAATTGATGAGACAAATGCCCGCATAGCTTAATACTTAGATATGGAAATAGTGACCAGAAGAAATAACTAGAAGTAGTTGCTAATAACTAAACATGGTAGTGGGGGCGGGGATGTGTGAGACAGTAGGCTCTTGCTTTTCATAATGTCCTTTTGTACTGATTTGAGTTTACTGATTTATTTTCTAAATAATGTGCATGAATTACTTCTATTTTAAAATGAACACGTATTTAAAATTAATGTTTAAAAACACAGTAAAAGGACATTCCTGCCCACCACTTATCCCCTTCCTCCAAATTCCCTTGTCTCTGCAGGCCTAGAAGCAGCAGAATATAAAAAACTTTGGGAAAGCTTGCTGTCTCTCCCTCAAATGCAGCTCTGCTGCAAACTGGAATATTCAGTAGCCCAAACCTGCCATCTTTACACCCACCTCTGCGGTTGTTTTCCTGTCTCCCAGGCCTGGAAAGCCCTTACTCCTTATCTCCACCAGTTGGAACCCTCCCTGTTCTTCAATGCTCAGCTCAAATTCCACCTCCTCCAAAGTCTTTCTTTGTCCCCTGGTAGAACTTCCTCCCTCCTCAGGGACTCCTGGGTCTTTATTCAGGCCTCTACTTACGACGCTTACAGGTTCTTTCTTCAAGTAAATTATTTAGGTCAGTGTTTCATGCCCCCAACCATCTTTCACGCCAGGTACCCGAGTGATCTTCCTAAAATACCAATCTGACTGTCACTCCCCTGCTTCAAATCCTTCTCTGGCTTCCAATTGCCCATAGGGTCAAAGCTAAGCTTGATTGCCTGGCTTCTGCCACTTCTTCCACAGCATGGACTAATGCCTGCTCCCCCCAAAATCCATGCACTTTCACACTCTTCATACAACTTTGCTGAGGCAGCTCCTCCATATGGAACGTTCTTTCCCCCTTTCCACATGGTAAACACCAACTCTTCCTTCAAGACTCAGTTCAAGTACCCCTTTTTCTATAAAGGCTTTCCTGAGTACTCCCTCCATCCCGCCCTACTCCAGGAAGAACCATCCAGTGGTTCTATATTCTCTCACTCTGCCCCATCTAGACTTCTGTTATATCATCTGTCACACGTGGTACACTTATCTGCTTACTTATCTGACCCCCCAATTAAACTGTTGAGTTCCTGGAGTTCAGGAAGTATATCTTATCTCCAGAACCTAGCACGGGACCTGGCACCCAGCAGGAACTCAGTGCATGCCTGCCGAGTGAATGGATGAAAAAGTGATGATTGAGTGAATACAGAAAAGAACAAATGAGCAAACGAACGAGTATATGCTTATATTAATGCAGGAATGATTAAGTGAAAAAGTGAATGAATGAGTTATGCAGGAATAAGTGAATAAATCAATTTTATTCTGTTTTCTGTTTGATGCTATTTTAAATGGATTTGTTTTCATAATTTCCTTTCCTTTCTGGTTGTTCATTGTAAATGTATAGAAACAAAACTGATTTTTGCATGTTGATATTGTATCCTGAAATTTTCCTGAATTTGTTTATTAGCTCTAACAGGGTTTTTTTCGTGTGTGCGAAATCTTTGGTTTTGTACATATAGCATCAGGTCATCTGTGAGCAGATATAATTTTGATTCTTCCTTTGCAGTTTGGATGTCTTTTCTTTCTTTTTCTTGCCTAATTGCTCTGGCAAAACTTCCATGTCGAATATTAAACTTTTGTGTTGAATAGAAGTGGTGAAAGCCTGCATCCTTGTTTTATTCCTGATCTTAGGGGGACTTTCTTTCAGTTTTTCTTCATTGAGTATGATGTTAGCTGTAGCGTTTTTATATATGACCTTTATTACATTCAGGAAATTTCCTTTTATTCCGAGTTTTGTGAGTGTTGTTATCATGAAAGGGTGTTGAATTTTGTCAAATGCTTTTACTACATAGATTGAAATTATCATGTGGTTTTTTCTTTTCATTCTGTTAATGTGGTGAGGTCCAGTGATTGATTCTCATGTGTTGAACCATCCTTGCAATTCACGAATAAGTCCCACTTGGTTATGATGTATAATTCTTTTACTATGCTGCTGAACTCAGTTCACTAGTATTTTGTTGAGGACTTTTGTGTCAATATTCATAAGGGGTATAGGTCTGAATTTCCTTTCCTTATAGTATCATTGACTTTGGTATCAGAGTAATGCTGGCTTCCTAGAATGAGTTAGGAAGTGATCTCTCCCCTTTAGATTTTGGGGTGAGTTTGAGAAAGATTGGTGTTAATTCTTCTTTAAATGTTTGGTGAGTTTACCAGAGAAGCTATCTGGTCCAGTGCTTTTCTTTCTCAGAAGGTTTTGGATTACTGACTCAATCTCCTTCCTAGTTATAGATCTATTCAAATTTTCTACTTCTTCATGTTTTAGTCTTGGTAGTCTTTTTTCTTCTAGGAATTTCTCCATGTCCTCCAAGTTATCCAATTTGTTGGTGTACAATTGTTCATGGTACTCTCTTATAATAATTTTTATTTCTGTAAAATAGATATCAATGTCCCCACTTTCATTTCTGATTTTAGCAATTTGAATCTTCTCTTTTTCTTCCCATAGTTAATCTAGCTAAAGTTTTGTCAACTTTGTTCATCTTTTCAATAAACCAAATTTTGGTTTAGTTGAATTTTCTCTTGTCTATTTTGTTTATCTCCACACTAATCTTTACTATTTCCTTCCTTCTGTTACCTTTTGGTTTAGTTTTCTCTTCTCTTTCAAGTTTCTTAACGTGTCAAGTTGTTATTGATTTGAGATCTTTCTTTTTCTTTTTTAGAGATTGGTGTCTGAGAGATCTTGTCAAGATGGTGGCGTAGGCAGACTCTGAACTCATCTTCTCCCACGAACACAACTAGGTTACAATGATTTTTGGAAAAATTACTCTGGATAGAAAACTGAAAACTGGATAAAAAGAACCCCCACAACAAGGGACAGGCCTGAATAAGGTGTAAGGGGCAGAAATTCCTGCTGGAGAGAAAAAAGTCACCTTCAGGAGCAGTGGAGTTTCTCAGCTGGCCAGAAGGGAGCCACCCTAAGGTACACAGCCCTCCCTGGAGGAGTGAGGTCTGGAGCAGGGGCCAATACTGGTATAAGCATCCTTCAGACTCAGCTCAACTGAGATGGGGGTCTTACTATCTGGCTTCCCTGGCTATTAACTGCAGCGAGGGTACTCCCAGAAAAGCTATCGGCTGAAAGCCGAAAAGATCCAGGTCTTAAAGGGCCCATGCACAAACTCACCCATCTCAGCAACCTAAAATCACCAGAGAGAAGGCTGACAGTCCTTTGGTGAAAAGCGACTCACCTGGTGGGCTCTGGGGGCATCTTGGTAAGAGGAGGGACCTCTCAAGAGCCTCAGACATTGGTGGGGGCCATTGTTCTGAGATGGTCCAGGCATGCTGACACAGACCCTGGCAAACGCCATTGAGGTTCTTCCCCTACCCTGTTAGCCCAGGGGGCTGCCACACCCACTAGAGCACAGATTGAATCCAGTTCAGCCAGGGCTGACAGCCTGCCAAAGGGACACGCCCTGCCCAAGAGCAAGCCCTCAGGCTACTTGTCTGCCTGTATTGACTGGGTGCCTTGATCCTCTACAGGCAGCCAAGTGTGTCTGCCTCTGTGGGGCAGGGCTTGTGTGAGGACCAGGTGATCTGTGGGGGCATTGGTGGAGAGGTGGGGGCATCTGCAGTGGGGCATCGAGGTAAACTCCAAGGGGTTGAGAAGTGTTCATGGACCAGGACTGTGTTGACAGTGTGTGTGGCCCTGTAGGGGGTGAGGCTTATCAGCAGCTGAAGACCCTGCTTCACAAGTAGCCATAAAAAGGATAAGCCCCACCTTCCAAAGCCTGAAACAATTGAGTGCTCCCATGCCTAGGGCCAGCCCCACTCAGCTGCACTCCTAAGAGAACTGATAACAGCCATGTAGGCCTGAGGCCTATAGCAACTGTAAACCCCTGAGCCTAGCAACAAGCTACACTGGGTACCAACCCAATTAAGAGGAAAACTGCAATAGGTGTGTGCTGATAGACTTTGTAGCCAATGGTTCTGAGGCTCCCCAAACTGGATTTACAAACAGCTGGCCAGGGAAGGAAAGACTAGACTCCCTAGGTACCTGCAGTAAGAGCAACCCTGCCACAGCAGAAGGACACAAGGAGCCCACAGAGGGGTCACTCCTGGATCTTCTGGGCTGGTGACGAGAGGAAAGCACATTGCTGGCCCTCATAAGGCATCTCTTACAAAAGGCCACTTCTCCAAGATCAGGAGACATAGCTGACTCACCTAATAAATAGAAATAAGCACAGAGAAAAAGGCATAATGAGGAGATAAAGGAATACATTCCAAGCAAGGGAACAGGACAAAACATCAGAAAATGGACTAAATGAAAGAGAAATAAATGACCTACCCAGCAAAGATATCAAACAAGATCTCATAAGGATGCTCACAGATATTGGGAGAAGACTGGATGTACACAGTGAGCTCATCAACAAAGAACTGGAAAATATAAAAAAGAAGCAATCAGAAATGAAGACTACAGTACTGGAAATGAAACATTCACTAGAGGGACTCAATACCAGAGTAGAGCATACAGAAGAACAGATCAGTGAGCTAGACAAAAACTAGAGGAAATCACCCAAGCTGAACAGAAAAAAGAAAAAAGAATTAGACAGAATGAGAACAGCCTAAGGGAACTCTGGGACAATATCAAGTGCACCAACATTTGTATTATAGGTGTCGCAGAAGGAGAAGAGAGAGACAAAGGGGCAGAAAAGTTATTTGAAGAAATAATAGATGAAAATTTTCCTAATCTAAGGAAGGAAACAGACATCCAAGTTCAGGAAGCATAGAGAGCTCCAAACAAGAGAAGCCCAAAGAGGCCCACACGAAGACATATTATCATTAAAATGTCCAAAATTAAAGATAAAGAGAGAATCCTAAAAGCAGCAAGAGAAAGGCAACAAGTGACATAGAAAGGCAAGCCCATGAAGCTATCAGCGGACTTCTCAGCCAAAACCATACAGGTGAGAAGAGAATGGCACAACATATTTAAAGTGCTAAAAGGAAAAAACCTACAGCCGAGAATACTCTATCCATCAAGGTTGTCATTCAGAATGGAAGGAGAGATAAAGAGCTTTCCAGACAAGCAAAAATTAAAGGAGTTTATCACCAGGAAACCAGTTCTACAAGAAATGCTGAAGGGACTTATTTAAGTGGGAAAGCAATGAACACAAATAGGGATTAAAAAAATATCAAAAATCAAAACAACAAAAAACCAGGGAATAAAATCACTTGTAAAGGTAAAAATATAGTAAAGGTAGCAGATCAACTACCTGTGGAGATAAGGGAAAGATTAAAAGACCAAAGTACTAAAATTACCTATTTCAATGATAAGAGCATAATGGATAGACACATTAAAAACAAGAGACAATATATGATTTCAAAAACATAAAATGTGTGAGGAGGGGAGTGAAAAAGTAGAGCTTTTAGAAAGAAGTTAAGCTAAAGAGTCTATCAACTCGATATAGACTGTTATATACATAGAATATTATATATGATCCTCATGATAATCACAAATCAGAAATCTATAATAAGTAAGCAAATAAATAAGACAAAAGAAATCAAACATATTACTAAAGAAAGCCATCAAACCACAAGGGAAGAGAGCAAGAGAAAAAGACAGGAACAGAGAAGAACTACTAAAACACCCAGAAAAAAATAACAAAATGGCAATAAATACATATTTATCAATAGCTATATAATAGTCAGTGGACTAAATGCTCCAATCAAAAGGCATCCAATCAAAAGGTGGCCAACTGAATAAAAAACAAGACCCATATATATGCTGCATACAAGAGACATGCTTCAGACTTAAAGACACCCACAAACTGAAAGTGAAAGGATCGAAAAAGATACTCCATGCAAATGGCAAAGAAAAGAAAGTGGGGGTAGCAATACTTATATCAGACACAATAGACCATAAAACAAAAACTGTGACAAGAGACAAAGACGGGCACTACCTCATGATAAAGGGAACAAACCAACAAGAGGATATAACACTTGTAAATGTCTATTCACCCAACATAGGAGCACCTCAATATATAAAGCACTTATTGACAGACATAAAAGGAGAAATAGACAGTAACACAGTAGGGGACTTTAACACTCCACTTACACCAATGGATAGATCATCCAAACAGAAGATCAACAAGGAAACACTGGCCTTAAAAGACATTTGACCAGATAGACTTAGTGGATACATAGAACATTCCATCCCAAAACCACAGAATATATGTTCTTTTCAAATGCACATGGAACATTCTCCAGGATTGATCACAGATTAGGCCACAAAACAAATCTCAATAAATTTAAGAAGATCAAAGTAATACCATGCATCTTTCCTGACCACAAAGGTATGAAACCAGAAATCAACTACATGAAGAAAACCAGAAAAGCCACAAAAATGTGGAGATTAAACAAAATGCTGCTGAACAACGATTGGGTCAATGAAGAAATCAAAGGAGAAATCAAAAAATTCCTGGAGGCAAATGAAAATGAAAATACGACATGCCAAAATCTGTGGGATACAGCAAAAGTGGTTCTAAGAGAGAAGTTTCTTGCAATTCAGGCCTACCTCAACAAACAAGAAAAATTCCAAATAAACAATCTAACAGTGCATCTAAGGGTACTGGAAAAAGAAGAACAAACACATCCCAAAATCAGGAGAAGGAAGGAAATAATAAAAATCAGCACAGAAATAAAAGAAATAGAGACTAAAAATCAATAGAAAAAATTAATGAAACCAAGAGCTGGTGCTTTGAAAGGATAAACAAAATCAATAAACCCTTAGCTAGACTTACCAAGAACAAAAGAAAGAAGCCTCAAATAAATAAAATGAGAAATGAAAGAAGAGAAATTACAATGGACACCTCAGAAATACAAAAGATAATAAGAGAATACTATGAAAAGCTATATGCCAACAAATTGGATAATCTAGAAGAAATGGATAAATTCTTAGAAACATACAATCTTACAAAACTGGACCAAGAAGAAGTAGAGAATTTGAGTAAGCCAATCACCAGTAAGGAGATCGAAACAGCAATCAAAAATCTCCCAAAAAATAAAAGTCCAGGACCAGATGGCTTCCCTGGTGAATTCTACCAAACATTCAAAGAAGAGTTAATGCCTGTCCTTCTCAACCTCTTCCAAAAAATTGAAGAGGAGGGGAGGCATCCTAACTCATTCTATGAAGCCAACATTATCCTGATACCAAAACCAGACAAGGACCACAGAAAAAAAGAAAATTACAGGTCAATATCACTAATCAACATCGATGCAAAAATCCTCAACAAAATACTAGCAATCGAATACAACAGTACATTAAAAAGATCATACATCATGATCAAGTGGGTTTCATTCCAGCGATGCAGGGATGGTTCAACATCCGCAAATCTATCAACGTGATACACCACATTAACAAAAGGAAGAATAAAAACCACATGATCGTATCAATAGATGCTGAGAAAGCATTTGACAAGATGCAGCATCCTTTTATGATAAAAACTAAATAAAACGGGTATAGAAGGAAAATACCTCAACATAATAAAGGCCATATATGACAAACCCACAGCAAATATCATTCTCAATGAAGAAAAACTGAAAGCTATCCCTCATAGAACAGGAACCAGACAAGGATGCCCACTGTCACCACTCTCGTTTAACATAGTATTGGAAGTCCTAGCCAGAGCAATCAGGCAAGCAAAAGAAATAAAAGGAATCCAGATTGGAAAGGAAGAAAGGCAACTGTCACTCTTTGCAGATGACGATTTTATATATAGAAAACCCTAAAGAATCTACCAAAACAGCTTTGAAAATAATATATGATTACAGTTAAGTCTCAGGATACAAAATCAACACACAAAAATTGGTTGTGTTTCTATACACTAACAACGAAGTAGCAGAAAGAGAAATTAAGAATACAATCCCATTTACAGTTGCAACAAAAAGAGTAAAATACCTAGGAATAAACTTAACCAAAGCGGTGAAGGATCTGTACACCGAAAACTATAAAACATTGTTGAAAGAAATCAAAGAAGACACAAAGAAATAGAAAGATATTCTGTGCTCTTGGAGTGGAAGAATTAACATCTTTAAAATGTCTATACTTCCTAAAGCAATCTATAGAAGCAATGCAATCCCTATCAAAGTTCCAACAACATTTTGCACAGAAATAGAACAAAGAATCCTAAAATTTATATGGAACAGCAAAAGACCCCGAATAGCCAAAGGATTCCTGAGGCAAAAGAACAAAGCTGGAGGTATCACACTCCCTGATTTTAAAATACACTACAAAGCCATAATAGCCAAAACAGCATGGTACTGCCACAGAAACAGATGCACTGATCAATGGAACAGAATTGAGAGCCCAGAAATAAACTCACATATTTATGGACAGCTAATATTAGACAAGGGAGCCAAGAGCATACAATGGACAAAGGAGAGTCTCTTCAATAAATGGTGTTGGGAAAACTGGACAGCCACATGCAAAAGAAAGAAAGTAGACCACTCCCTTACACCATGCACAAAAATCAACTCAAAGTGGATTAAAGACTTGAATGTAAGACCTGAAACCATGAAACTTCTAGAAGAAAACATAGGCAGTACGCTCTTTGACATTGATCTGAGCAGCATATTTTCAAGTACCATGTCTGACCCGGCAAGGGAAACAAAAGAAACAATGAAAAAATAGGACTACATCAAACTTAAAAGCTTCTGCACGGCAAAGGAAACCATCAACAAAACAAAAAGACAACCTAACAATTGGGAGAAGATATTTGCAAACCATATATCAGATACGGGGTTAATATCCAAAATATACAAAGAACCCATACATCTCAACAACAACAAAAACAACAACTCAATCATAAAACGGGGAAAAGATCTGAATAGAGATTTCTCCAAAGAAGATGTATGGATGGCCAACAGGCATATGAAAAGATGCTCAACATCATTAGCTATCAAGGTAATGCAGATCAAAACTACAATGAGGTATCACTTCACTCTGGTCAGAATGGCTGTAATTATAAAGACAGGAAACAACAAATGTTGGAGAGGATGTGGAGAGAAGGGAACCCTCGTTCACTGCTGGTGGGAGTGCAAACTGGAGCAGCCACTATGGAAAGCAGTATGGAGTATCCTCAGAAAATTAAGAATAGATCTGCATTATGATCCAGCTATCCCACTGCTGGGTATTTTTCCAAAGAACTTGAAAACGCAAAGGTAAAGATACATGCACTGCTATGTTCATTGCAGCATTATTCACAATAGCCAAGACTTGGAAGCAACCTAGGTGCCCATCAAGGGATGAATGGATAAAGAAGATGTGGTATTTATACACAATGGAATACTACTCAGCCATAAGAAATGATGAAATCTGGTCATTTGTGACAACATACATGGACCTTGAGGGTATTATGTTGAGTGAAATAAGTCAGAGGGAGGAAGTCAAATACCGTATGATGTCACTCACAAGTAGAAGATAAAAACAACAACAAACACATAGCATCGGAGATTGGATTGGTGGTTACCATAGGAGAAGGGGGGAGGGGGGAGGGCAATGGGGTGATTAGGCTCACATGTGAGGGGATGGACTATAATTAGTTTTTGGGTGCTGAACATTATGTAATCTACACAGAATTCGAAATATATTATGATGTACATCTGAAAAAAAAAAAGATTGGCACCTGTGCTAACATCTGTTGCCAATCTTTGTGTTTTTTTCCTTCTTCTTCTCCCCAAAGTCTGCCAGTACATAGCTGTATATTCTGGTTGTAGGTCCTTCTGGTTGTGCTGTTGGGACACCACCTCAGCATGGCTTGATGAGCCGTGCCATGTCTGCACCCAGGATCTGAATCAGCGAAATCCTGGGCCACTGAAGCAGAGAATGGGAACTTAACCACTCAGCCACGGGGCTGGCCCCCTTTATTTATTTATTTATTTATTATCTTTTTCCTTTTTCTCCCTAAAGGCCCCTGGTACACAGTTGTGTATTTTTAGTTGTGGGTCCTTCTAGTTGTGGCATGTGGGTCGCCCTGCCCCAGCATGGCCTGATGGGCGGTGCCATGTCCGCACCCAGGATTCGAACTGGCGAAACCCCGGGCGCCAAAGTGGAGCGCGCAAACTTAACTGCTGGGCCACGGGGCCAGCCCCACCCCCTTTATTGTTTTTAATGCAAGCATTTGCAGCTACAAATTTCCCTCTTAGCACAGCTCACACCACATCCCTTAAATTTTGGCTTACTGTGTTTTCGGTTTTATATGTCTCTAGATATTTTCAAGTTTCCTTTGGGATTTCTTATTTGACTCATTGTTTGTTGAAGAGTGTATTTAATTTTCACAAATTTGTGAATTTTCCAGTTTCCCTTCTCTTATTGATTTCTAGTTTCATTCCATTATGATTGGAAAAGATGCTTTCTATGATTTCAATATTTTTAAATTTATTGAGACATTTTGTGGTCTAACATATGGTCTATTCTGGAAAACTTTCCATGTGTACTTGAGAAAAATATGTATTCTCTTGTTGAGTGGATTGTTCTGTATATATCTGTTAGATCCAATTGGTCTGTAGTGTTGTTCAAGTCCTCTATTTCTTTATTGATCTTCTGTCTGGTTATTCTATCCATTATTTTAAGTGGGGTATTTAAGTATCCAACTGTTACTGTAAAACTGTCTCTTTCTTCCTTCAGTTCTGTCAATGTTTGCTTCATGTACTTTGGTGCTCTGATATTTGGTGAATGTATGCTTGTAATCATTAGATCTCCTTGGTGAATTGACCCTTTTCTCAATATATAAAGTCATTTGTCTCTCGTAAAAATTTTTTCTGTAAATTCTATTTTGTCTGATATTACTATAGCCACTCCATCTCTCCTTTGGTTTCTATTTGAATGGGATACCATTTTCGATCCTTTCAAGTTCAACCTATTTGTCTTTAGATCTAAAGTGAGTCTCTTGTAGACAGCATATTGGTGGATCATATTTTTTATCCATTCTGACAATCTGTGCCTTTTGATTTGGGAGTTCAATCCACATACATTTAAAGTAATTACTGTTAAGGAAAGAATTACTTTTGCCATTTTGTTTTTTGTATGTCTTATAGCTTCTTTTCCCTCACTTTCTCTATTACTGTCTTCTTCGTATTTAGTTAATGACACATTTTGATACCATTCTCATTTCCTTTTGTATATATTCCATAATTTTTTGTGTTTATCATGGTGATTACATATAACATCCTAAAGTTATAGTGATGTAATTTGAATTGGTATCAACTTAACTTCTATTGCATACAAAAACTCTACTCCTATACATATCTGTCCCACATACACATTTTATGTTATTAATATCACTAATTGCATCTTTATACATTGTGTATCCATAATGTAATTTTTGTAATTTTTATGTATTTGTATTTTAAATCTTGTAGAAAATAACAAGTGGAATTACAAACCAAAATTACAATAATATTGGTTTTTATATTTGCCCAATTTGTTAAGGTCCAGCTCAGATATAAACTTTTCCACGAAGCCTACCAGTCATCTTCCTCTTCTCAAAGTATCTGTACATATGACATTGGGCTAACCATAGTAATTCACAAACCCATCACATCTCCTTAGTAGGAGGATAGAAATCATGTCTGGTTCAGCTCTGTATTCCTAGCATACAACCTGACAAATAGAAGATATTCAGTATGTAACTGATGAATGCAGGAATAAATGAATACATGAATAAGTGAATGAGAGCAGTTTCAGGTGACTGGTAAGACGCTTATGAGGTCCCAAATGCCTTTGCCCAGCTCTGCGGTGCTGTCATACTAAGCCTTCTTGGAATCAAATTTAGCCTAGGCTTTTTCTAAAATGGGTATCCAATATCTTTATTATTTTATAAAGACATCTACATGCACACGTGTACACACATATACACACATACATACCCACACACACAGTGAGCAAGGGGCCTCATAGACCCATGATTATGGGTGACTGGGGAGTGGTTCAGCGTGGGGGGTGGATAGACAGAATGCCCTGTTCAGCTCAGCATAGCACCTCCTTCCAGAGGCCAGGATGCTCCCTGTAACTCAGGAATTTTTGTCCCAGATCTAACATCACCTCTGTTCCTCTTCATGCTTGATAGCAGTGCCTAAATCTCATGGCTATACCAAACAGGGACAGGAGGTAGGAGAAGGTTGGGAGCCAAATATCCAGAGACTGAGAGAGGGGCAGCTTAGGGATGCAGACAGGGCGGGAGGGCAGAACCACTGCTACTGTTCATTGGGGTTGGGGTTGGCATCCGGGTACTTGGTGAGGTTGAAGGTCAGGACTTTGCTGATCACACAGTCCCCTTGCTGAAGGAGAAGGAGAAAAAGAAAAATGAAATTGTAAGGAGAGAATTAAGAGGGGTGTAACACCCTGGGACTGGGGACCTCAAACCCTCCTCCCTACATACCTGCCCAAAGCCCAGGCAACAGTTCTCTCTGGGTGGGAGAGGATGTGCTCGGTCCCATGTGCCTTCTCTCCCTTACTACCTCTGCACTTTCTTGCTTTTGTACTCTGCTGTCTGGCTGCCTCTGCCTGGCCTTTCCACCTGTTCCCAAATGCAAGGGTTCTGCCCATCTGAGCTGGCTAAGCCTCCAGGACAGGGCTCCAACAAGCCCAGAGGTCTGTTCAAGACCTGAGTCCCTATGCTCCCCTGCCCTGGTGCCCCTCCACTGCAGCCATCCCTTCCTGCCCTGGGGAGTCAGGTGGGGAGTAGGGCTGGCTCCTGAGCCAGGCCCGCCCTACCTCGGGGTAGATTCCAATGAAGCTCTCAGCCTTGATGGAGAGGACAATGGCCCGAAAGTTGCAAGTCAATTGTTCCTTGATGTAATTTGCCACCTGTGGGAGGGGCCGCTGGGGATTTAGCGGGGCTGAAGCCCTAACACTCCCTTGTGTTTGTCAGTCAGAATCAGACGTAGAGGGGAGTGAAGTCAGCAAATTGGCAGCATAGGAATTTCTAGTGCTCATCCCCACTCAGAAACATCAATGTGAACAACTATCCACACAAGAAAATACCTTCACAAGAGCTAAGGACTTCAGGTGAGGGATTACAGCACCTTGGTGAAGCACAGAAATAATAAAAGATACATTGAGGAGGGTAGGAAAAATAGATTCACATTACTCCCATCATCCCTTCCCCAAGCCTGGGCAGCCCATGATGAAGAGAGACATCTTCCTTTTGGGAGGAGCATGAAGCGAGCACTGACTTCACTGTGGACCACACAGCCAGCCTGACCCAGCACAAGACTGATTCCAATAGCCCTGTCTCCCTGTGGGCCATGAACTCAAGCCCCCAGGTCATCTGGACACCTGCTAGCTCCAGTAGCCCCAGGTGGCTTCTATACCACTAAGCTCTAGGTAGGCTTCTGCAAACCCAGGCCCTCAGCTCACCCCAACATCTACTGGTACCAGCTGCTCCAGACAGCTCCCACAGCCCCAGGTGGCTTCCTCAGCTCCAGGCTCCCAGTGGGCCCCCATGAACCCAGGTCCCTGATCTTCCCAGGCACTGACTGACTCCATGGCCCCAGGCAGCACTCATAGGCCCAGGTGGTTCCCAGGGCCCCAGGTGGCTTCTGGAGGGCTTCCACAAACCCAGGCTCCCAGCCTATCTCAGTGCCAGCCAGCTCTCATGGCCTGGGCAGCTCCTGAGGCCCTTATCTCCTGACAGGCTCCTGTAAACCTAGGTACCTGGCCCACTGCAGTGCCAGCTGGCTCCCGCGGCACCAGGCTCCCAATGGGCTTTTGTGAAACCAGGCTCCTGGCACTGGCTTGTCAGCTTCTATGGCCCTAGGCTCCCAATCAGCTGCAGTGAAATCAGGCTCCAGATTATCAACCCAGGTTTCCAGCTGGGCCCAATGCCAGGCCAACTACCACAGACACAGGTCCTTAGCCCACCTCAGTGCCAGGCGAACCCCCATGGACCTAGACTCCAGACCAGCTCCCACAGATCTAGCAGAACAAACCTTCAGGCTGGTCCCTGAGGCCCCAGGTTACAGATTGACTCTCACAGCCCCAGGCTCCAGGCTTGCACTAATACAAGGCCAGCCCCCATGGCCCTAGGCTCCAGGCTGGCTCCCATGAAACCAGGCTCCTAGCCCACTCCAGTACTAGACTGGCCCCCATGGACCCAGACATCAGGCCCACCGTAGTGGTCCTAGTGTCTGACTGGTCCTTGTGGACCCAGGATCCAGGTCTGCCCATGCAGACTCAAATCCCAGACCCATCACCACAGACTGAAGCACTAGGTGACTGACCCAGCGAAGCCAGGCTCTAGGCTTGCCTCCATAGACTGAAGCATCAGACTGATTTGCATGTACCCAAGCACCATGCCTGCCTACCTGCTGACCCAGGCACCAGACCTCCCCCCATCCAACAGTAAGCCCTCCCATGGATATCACCAGAAAGCTCACACAAAATCTTTGGACAGGCTGACTGGTGAAGGGCTTTGCCTGCTGAAGCCAGCCTATAAACACTGGAAGAGGTGCCTACTTCCTGAAATGTGCAGATACCAATGCAAGGCCATAAAGATCATTCATAATCAAAGAAACTTTACACCACCAAAGGAAGGTAATAAAACTTATTGACTGAACCTAAAGAAATAGAGATCTATGAACTGTCTGACAATTCAGAATAATCCTGCTAAAGAAATTCAGTGAACTAAAAGAAAACACAGATAGACAACTAAATGAAATTAGGAAAACAATGCATGAACAAAATGAGAAGTACACAAAGAAATAAAAACCGTTGGAAAAAAAGAAACAGAAATCCTAGAGTTGAAGAATACAATGAATTCACCGAAGAAATCAAAAGAGAGCTTCAACAACAGACTCAGCCAAACAGAATAAAGAATTTGTGAACTGGAAGACAAATCATTTGAAATCACACAGTCAGAAGAGTAAAAAGAAAAAAGAAAAAAAAAAGAGTGAAGAAAGTTTATGTGAATTATGGTATATAATTAAAAACAACAATCTATGTGTTATTGGAGTCTCAGAAATAGAAGACAGGGAGAAAAGGGCAGAAAGCTTATTTAAAGAAATAATGGCTGAGAACTTCCAAAATCTTGGGAGAGATTTGGTCATCCAAGTTCATGAAACTAATAGGTCATCCCCAAATTTTAACCCAAAATGATTTTCTCCACAATACATTATAAAAAGCTCTCTAAAATCAAAGACAGAATTTTTAAAGCATCAAGAGAAAAAAATTCTTCACGTATAAGGGAAGCCCCATAGAGATATCAGTAGATTTCCCAGCAGAAGTATTGCAGGCCAGGAGACAATGAGATGATAAATTCAAACTGTTGCAAGAAAAAAAATCCAACCAAGAATAATTTACCTGGCAAAGTTTTCTTTCAGGAATGAAGGAGAGATAAAGACTTTCCCAAACAAAAGGTAAGGGAGTTCATCACCACTAGACCTGCCTTACAAGAAACGTTGAAATGAGTTCTTCAAGCTGAAATGAAAGCATGCTAATTAGTAACATGAAAACATATGAAAATATAAAAGATTCTGGTAAGGTTAAGTATATATTAAAATTCAGAATGCTCCAATATTGTAATATGGTGGCATGCTAATCACTTAACTCTAGAATAAAGGTTTTTTAAAAAGTATTAAAAATAACTATAGCTACAGTAATTTGCTAATGGATACACAACATAAAAAGAGGCAAATTGTCATTTTAAAAACAAAACATGTATGGGTACAACTTTTGTGTGTGATCAAAGTGATTGTCAGCTTAAAATACTATAAGACGGTTTATGTGAGCCTCATGGTAACTACAAAGCAAAAACCTACAGTAGATACACAAATGACAAACAGAAGGGAATCAAAGCATACCACTATGGAAAATCATCAATTCACAAAGAAAAACAGCAAAAGTTGATGAAAGGAGCAAAGTCTTACAAACAGCCAGAAAACAATTAAAAATAAGATGGTATTACTAAGTACTATCTATCAATAATTACTTTAAATGTAAATAGATGAAATACTCCAATCAAAAGGCATAAAGTGACTGAATGGATTTAAAAATGAGACCCAAGTATATACTGCCTACAAGGGACTCACTTCAGCTTTAAGGACACACATAGGCTCAAAGTGAAGGAATGGAAAAAGATATTTTATGCATGTAGAAACCAAAAGAGAGCAGGGGTATCTATACTTATATCAGACAAAATAGACTTTAAGTGTAAAAATGCAACAAAAGACAAGGAAAGTCATTATATAATGATAAAGGGGTAAATTCATCAAAAGGATATAAAAATTGTAGATATATCTGCACCCAACATCAGAATACCTCAATATATTAAGCAAATACTAACAAGTCTGAAGAGAGAAATAGGTAACAATACAATAATAGTAGGAGACTTCAATATCCCACATTCAACAAAGGACAGATAATCTGGAGAGAAAATCAATAACGAAATCTTGGTTTGAACTATATCTTTGGCCAAATGGACCTAACAGACATATACAGAACACTCCACTCAATAGCAACAGAATACACGTTCTTCTCAAGTGAAAACAGAACATTCTCCAAGATAAATCATATATTAAGTCACAAAACAAGCCTTAGCTAATGTAGGAGGATTGAAATCATGCTAAGCATCTTTTCTGACCACGTGGTATAAAACTAGAAACCAATAACAGAAGGAAAACTGGAATTTTCACAAATGTGTGGAAATTAAATAACACACACCTGAACACCTAATGGATCAAAGAAGAAAACAAAAGGGAAATAAAAAACAGTATCTTGAAACAAATGAAAATGGAAACACAACTCACCAAACCTTATGGGATGCAGCAAAGGCTGTGATAAATGGCTACATTAAGAAAAAAACCAAGATCACAAATAAACACCTAATTTTACAGCTCAAAAAAAGTAGAAAAAGAACAAACTAAGGCCAAGGTTAGCAGAAGAGGGAAAATAAGACAGGTCACAGCAGAAATAAACAAAATGAAGATTGAAAAACAAAATAAAAGATCAACAAAACTAAAAGCTGGGAAAAAAATAAACAAAATTGATAAACCTTTATCCAGACTGATTTAGAAAAAAAGAGAGGACTCAGATAAATAAAACCAGAAATAAAAGAGAAAACATTAAAACTAATACCACAGAAATACAAGGGATCATAAGAGACTACTTTAAACAATTATACATCAGCGAATTAGATAACCTAGAATAAATGGATAAATTCCTAGAAACATATAACCTACGAAGAATCTGAATCATGAAGAAATAGATAATTTGAACAGACAAATAATGAGTAATGCGATTGAATCAGTAATCAAAAGCCTCCCAACAAAGAAAAGTCCAGCACTAAATGGTTTCAATGGTAAATTCTACCAAGATTTAAATAAGAATTAATGCCAAACCTATTCAAACTCTTCCAAAAAATTGAAGAGAAGGAAACAGTCCCAATATCATTTTACAAGGTGACCATTACCCTGACACCAAATCCACATAAGAACACTACACAGAAAGAAAACTATATGCCAATATCTCTGATAAATACAGATACAAAAATCCTCGGGCTGGCCCTGGTGGCCTAGTGGTTAAGTTTGGCACACTCTGCTTTGGTTCTGTTCCTGGGTGCAGACCTACACCACTCATTTGTCAGTGGCAATGCTGTAGCGGCAGCTCACGTACAAAAGGAGGAAGATTGTCAACAGATGTTAGCTCAGGGTGAATCTTTCTCAGCAAAAAAAAAAAAAAAAAATCCTCAAGAAAATATTAGCAAACATAATTCAACAGCACATAAAAGGAATTATAGAACATGACTGAGATTTATCCCCGGGATGCAAAGATGGTGCAACATATGCAAATCAATAAATGTGACACACAAGATTAATATAATAAAAGATAAAAATCATATGACCATCTCAACAGACATAGAAAAAGCATTTGACAAATTTCAACATCTTTTCATGATAAAAACTCTCAACAAATTGAGTATAGAAGGAAGGTACCTCAACATAACAAAGGCCATATATGACAAACCCACAGCTAACATCATACTCAATGATAAGCTTGGAAAGTTGCCCGCTAAGATCAGGAACAAGATAAGGATGCTCACTCTCACCACTTTTATTCAGCATCATATTAGAAGTTCTAGCCAGAGCAATTAGGCAAGAAGAAGAAATAAAAAGCACCCAAATCAGAAAGGAAGAAGTAAAATTGTGTTTATTTGCAGATGATATGATCTTATATATAAAAAAACTCTCAAGACTCCACCAAAAAACTGTTAGAACTAATAAACAAATTCAGTAAAATTGCAGGATATAAAATCAACATACAAAAATCAGTTGTATTTCTATATATTGACAATGAACTATCTCAAAAAGAAATAAAGGCAAAAAACCCACATTTACAATAGTATCAAAAAGAATGAATACTTAGGAATAAATTTAACAAGGGAGTTGAAAGATCTGTACACTGAAAACTATGATACATTGTTGAAAGAAATTGAAGACACAAATAAATAGAAAGATATTCTGTGTTCAAGGATCAGAAGAATTCATGTTGTTAAAGTGTCCACACTACCCAAGCCATTTACAGATTCAATGCGATCCTTGTAAAAATTCCAATGGTTATTTTCACAGAAATAGAAAAAAACATCTTGAAATTCATATGGAACCACAAAAGACCCCCAAAAGCCAAAGCAATCTTGAGAAAAAGAACAAACCTGGAGGCATCACAATTCTTGACTTCAAATTTTATTATAAAGCTATAGTAATCAAAACAGTATGGAATTGGCATGAAAACAGACACATAGGCCAATGTAACAGAATTGAGAGTCCAGAAATAAATATACAGTCAACTAATATTTGACAAGAGAGCCAAGAAGACTTGATGGTGAAATGATAGTCTCTTCAATAAATAGTGCTGGGAAAGCTGGATGTTCACAAGCAAAAGAATGAGATTAGACTCCTATCTTATACCACTCAAAAATTAATTTGAAATGGATTAAAGATTTAAACATCAGACCTGAAACTGTAAAATTCCTAGAAGAAAACATAAAGAAAAAGCTACTTAACATTGGTCTTGGCAATGAATTTTTGGCTATGACGCCAAAAGCAAAGGCAACAAAAGCAAAGATAAATAAGGGGGACTGTGTCAGCCCCAAAGTTTCTGTACAGGAAAAAAACAACTAGCAACATAAAAAGGAAATCTATGGAATGAGAGAAAATATTTTCAAACCATCTACCTGATAAGGAGTTAATATCCTAAATGTATTAAAAACTCATACAACTCAGTAACAACCCCAAATAATTGAATTAAAAAATGGGCAGAGGAACTGAATACATATTTTTCCGAAGACACATGAATGGCCAACTGGTATGTGAAAAGATGCTCAACATCACTAGTCATCAAGGAAGTGCAAATCAAAACCACAATAAGGAAGTGAGATCAGCATCACGGCAGAGTGAGTTGTTCCCTTTGTCTTTCTCCTCTAAGTTACAACCAGTAGGACATTGATTGATCAAGAAAGGACTTTCTGCACAGCACACCAGAATGCCTGAGAGATCCATACATCTATACATCTGAAGGTGGGTTGACTGGACCTCTCTTAGAGGCAGAGGAACTAGGAGAGCAGTGGTGGCAGCTCCTGAGACTGGAGTTTCCAAGATCTGTGACCGTGCCTGTGAACAGAAGCCTCAGGAACTGAGGTAATATCTACAAACAGAGGCCCCAGGAATCCAGGCAGCCACACTGCTGGAGGTGCCAGGAGTCACTGAAGGCCCGTGACTGGGGACTCCAGGCACCATGAGATACCAGTGACTTGCCACCCTCCCAGTGGTAAAAACTCTGGCAACAGCCCATCCAAGAGTGGGGGCTGCATCCAAGACATGGGTACCCTCAGCAGCAGCAGTGGTGCCCATCACCTGAGGTTTCAAAAAGTGCACTGGAGCCAGAAAACAGAGGCTTCAGGAGCAGCAACGGCACTCACAGCTCAGCCCCTAGTTCTCCCTCAGTGGTGGCAGTTGGTGCCTGCAACCTGAGGCTTCAGGAAACACCATGGTGCCAGTGACCCAGTCCCTTCCCCCTCCCCCAACAGTAGTGACTCTGACACTGGCCTTTCCAGCATCAGGGGATGCACCCAAGGCATGAGTACCTCCAGCAGAGGCACAGACCTGAGGTTTCAAAAAGCTTACTGGTGTTGTAGACCAAAGGCTATAGGAACAGCAGTGGCACTCATGGCTTAGCTCCCACCCTGCCTCAGCGGTGCCAGGTGGCACTTGAAACCTGAGGTCTCAGGAGCCAGAGCAGTACCCACAACCCAGCTCTCAGTGCTGGCACCCCTGACACCAGCCCTATCACCCATGGGGGATGCATAAAAGACCCCAGGTCCCTGACAGCAGTGGTGACACTTGTGAACCCAGTGTCCCTGATAGCAGCACTGTTAGAACCCCTAGATAAGCCAGGAGCAGCAGCGAAGTCAGCACATGTGGTTGCAGTGCCTGAGTCTATAGAGAGCTCATGGAGAGCCAGGTAACAGCAACAGTGGAGCACATGACCCTAGTCCCCTCAGCTCCAGAGATGCCTGCAACTTCAGACCCACCCCCCACTGGCAGCAGTGGCCTGTGGTAGGCGTCCCACATATAAAGTACAGGAATATGGGCACAGATGTCAGCTCAGGGCCAGTCTTCCTCAGAAAAAAGAGGAGGATTGGCAGAAGTTAACACAGGGCTAATCTTCCTCAAAAAAAAAAAAAAGAAAAACTTCTATAAGGAATAGCCAACTCAATTAGAAAAACTAACATAAGCATTATTGGTAGCCCAGAAGGGGAAGAGAGTAAGAAAGGAGCAGAGAGCTTATTCAAAGAAATAACAGGTGAGAACGTCTCGAACGTAGGGAAAGAACTGGACATACAAGTACATGAAGCTAACAGAATTCATAATTACATCAATGAAAAAGACCTTGGAGGCACAAGCAGCACAAGGAGGGCATTGATGATACCTCTAGCAGATGCAGTGGAGGGTGGAAAACATAGACTCTTGAATACAACCAGAAGCATGTCAGAATCAAAGTAACCAAAACCTTTCCAAAATAAGAAAGGTATTTGCAATGACAAATGTGGTGGTAGGGGGACAACTCATTAAGCACCATGAAAAACCACGGTAACACAGTAGCACAAAAAGAAAATCACAACTCTCCAGAAACCAAACTTGAAGTCATAGAAGATTGTGATCTGACAGAGGATTTAAAATAGCTGTCATGAAGAAACTCAAAGAGTTATGAGAAAATTCAGAAAGACAGCTCAATGAGCTCTGGAATAAAAGTAATGAACAGAAGGAATACTTCACCAAACAGATTTAAACTCTAAAAATAACCAAACAGAAATTCTGTAGATGAAGAACACAATTAATGAGATGAAGAATAAAGTAAAAAGCATTGTAAATAGAGCAGAACACATGGAGGAGAGAATTATTGTGCTCAAAGATAGAAATCTAGAAATAATTCAAGTGGAAGAGGAGAGAGAACCAATACTTTTTTAAGATGGAGAAATTCCGGGGCTGCACTGGTGGTTAAGTTTGAATGCACTGCTTTGGTGGCCCAGGATTACAGGTTTTGGATCCAAGGCACAGGCCTATACACTGCTCATTGTGTCATGCTATGACAGCATCCCACATATAAAGTAGAGGAAGATTGACATGGATGTTACCTCAGAGCCAATCTTCCACACACACAAAAGTAAGAAAAAAAGTGGAGAAATTCTATGAGAAAAATCTGACCTAATTGGGAAAAGAATCATAAGGATAATGGGTATCCCAGAAGGAGAAGAGAGAAAGAAAGGAGCAGAGAGCTTATTTAAGGAAATAATAGCTGAGAAATTCCCAAACCTGGGGAAGAAACTGGACATAAAAGCACATGAAGCTAATAGAATTCCTAATTACATCAATGCAAAAAGACCTTCTTCGAGGCATATGATATGAAAACCATCAGAATGACAAAGAAAGAATATTAGGGGAAGCCAGAGAGAGGAAAGTCACGTACCAAGGAACCCCCATCAGGCTTTCAGTGGATTTCTCAGCAGAAATCCTACAGGCTAGGAGAGAGTGGAATGATATATTCAAAATGCTGAAAGACAAAACTGTCAGCCAAGAACACTCTAGCCAGCAAAGTTATCCTTCAGATATGAAGGAGAAATAAAGGCTTTCCCAGACAAGGGAAAGCTGAGGGACCTCATTGCCACTATCACTGCCTTACAAGAAATGTTGAAGGGAGCCCTCCTACTGGAAACAAAAAGGCAAAGGTATACAAAGCTTTGGGCAAGGTGAAAAATAGACAGAATCAGAAAATTGAAACTCTATATCAGAATAGGTTAGTAAATGCTTAGTTATAAAGGCTAAAGGGAAAGAAATCATCAAAAATAACTATAACCATTTGAATTTGGTAACAAGCTCACAACACCAAAAGGGATAATTTGTGACAACAAAAACATAGAAGGGGAAGAGGAAGAGGGAAAAATCTGCATAGGCAAGAGAGATAATTTGCTATCAGCACAAAAAGGACTATCTCATCTATGAGATCTTTTATACAAACCTCACGGTAACCACAAAACAAAAATACAAGCAGAGTTAAAAAATATAAATAAAGGGGAAACTGGGAAACACATCACAGAAAGCCACTAAACTGAAGTGGCAGCCGGAAATACAAGGAAAAATAAACAATGGAAATACAGAACAACCAGAAAGCAAAGTATAAAATGGCATTATTAAGCCCTCATATGTCAATAATCACTTTAAATGTGAATGGATTGAATTCACCAATCAAAAGACACAGAGTGGCTGGATGGATTGAAAAACAAGACCCAACAATGTGCTGCCTCCAGGAGACCCATCTCAGCTTTGAAGACAAACATAGGCTCAGAGTGAAGGGATGGAAGATGATACTGCAAGCAAACAGCAACCAAAAGAAAACAGGTATAGCTATACTTAAACCAGACAAAACAGACTTCAAGCCAAAAATATAACAAGAGACAAAGATGGACATTATACAATGGTAAAAGGGGTATTCCACCAAGAAGACATAACACTTATTAATATACATGCACCTAACACAGGACCACCAAAGTATATAAAGCAACTACTAACAGACCTAAGGGGAGAAATTGATGGCAACACAATAATAGTAGGGGACTTTAATACCCCACTTACATCAATTGATAGATCATCCAGACAGAAAGTCAACAAGGAAACACGGGCTTTAAATGAAGCACTAGATCAGATGGACTTAATAGATATGTATAAAACGTTCCATCCAAAAACAGCAAGATACACATTCTTCTCAAGTGCACATGGAACATTCTCAAAGATAGACCATCTGTTGGGAAACAAAACAAGTGTCAGTAAATTTTAAGAAGATTCAAATCATATCAAGCATCTTTTCCAATAACAATGGCCTGACACTAGAAATCAACTATAAGAAGAAAGCTGAAAAAGCCACAGATATGTGGAGCATAAACAACATGCTACTGAACAATAAAGAAATCAAAGGAGAAATCAAGAGATAACTGGAGACAAATGAAAATGAAAACACAACATACCAAAACCTACAGGATGCAGCAAAAGTGGTACTAGGAGGGAAGTATATAGTAATACAGGCCTACCTCAAAAAAACAAGAAGCATCTCAAATAAACAATCTAACATTACACCGAAAAGAACTAGAAAAGGGAGAATAAATGAAACCAGAAGTCAGTAGAAGCAAGGAAATAATAAAAATCAGAGCTGAAATAAATGAAATAGAGACTAAAAAGACAATAGAAAGGATCAATGAAACTAAGAGCTGATTCTTTGAAAAGACAAGCAAAACGACAAACCCTTAGCTAGACTCACTAAGAAAAAAAGGCCGTGTCAGGCTCAAATAAATACAATCAGAAACAAAAGAGGAGAAATTACAACAGATACCACAGAAATACAAAGGATTATAAGAGAATACTATGAAAAACTACATGCCAACAAATTGGATAACTTAGAAGAATGGATAAATTCTTGGAATCATACAACCTCCCAAAACTGAATCAAGAAGAAATAGAGAATCTTAATAGACCAATCACAAATAGAGATTGAAACAGTAATAAAAAATCTCCCAAAAAACAAAAGTCCAGGACCAGATGACTTCTCTGGTGAATTCTACCAAACATTCAAAGAAGACGTCATACCCGTCCTTCTCAAACTCTTCCAAAAAATTGAAGAGGAGGAGGTGCTTCCTAGCTCATTTTATGAGACCAACACTACCCTGATACCAAAACCAGACAAGGACAACCCAAAAAAGGAAAACCAGAGGCCAACATCACTGATGAGTATAGATGCAGAAACCCTCGACAAATAATTAGCAAATTGACTACACCAGTTACATTAAAAGGATCATACATCACGATCAAGTGGGAATTATTCCAGGGATGCAGTGGTGGCTCAACATCTGCAAATCAATCAACGTGATACACCACATTAACAAAATGAAGAATAAAAACACGTTATCATCTCAATAGATGCAGAGAAAGCATTTGACAAGATATGGCATCCACTTATGATAAAAACTCTCAATAAAATGGGTATAGAAGGAAAGTACCTCAACCTAATAAAGACTATATATGACAAACCCACAGCCAACGTCATACTCAACAGTGAAAAACTGAAAGCTTTTCCTCTAAGAACAGGAACAAGACAAGGAGGCTCACTCTCACCACTCTTATTAACATAGTATTGGAAGTCCTGGCCAAAGCAATTAGGCAAGGAAAAGAAAGAAAAGGCATCCAGTTGGAAATGAAGAAGTAAAACTGTCACTATTTGTGGATGACATGATTCTATATATAGAAAACCCTAAAGAACCCACCAAAAAACTATTATAAATAATTAACAAATACAGTAAAGTTGCAGGGCACAAAATCAACATTCAAAAATCAGTCGCATTTCTGTACACTAACAATGAACTGGCAGAAAGAGAAATCAAGAATACAATCCCACTTAAAATCGCAAAAAAAAGAAAAAAAGAAGAAGAAGAAGAAAACACCTAGGAGTAAATTTAACCAAGGAGATGAGAGACTTCTACACTGAAAACTATAAGCCATTGTTGAAAGAAATTGAAGAAGACATGAAGAAATGGAAAGATATTCCATGCTCATGGGTTGGAAGAATTAACATCGTTAAAGTGTCCATATCGCCTAAAGCAATCTACAGGTTCAATGCAATCCCAATCAGAATCTCAATGACATTTTTCACTGAAGTAGAACAAAGGACCCTAAAATTTATGTGGAACAACAAAAACCTCTGAATAGCCAAAGCAATCTTGAGAAAAAAGAACAAAGCTGGAGTACCACACTCTCATTTCAAAATATGCTACGAAGCTATAGTAATCAAAATAGCATGGTACTGGCAGAAAAACAGACACACAGATCAATGGAACAAAGTTGAGAGCCCAGAAATAAAACCACACATCTATGGACAGCTAATTTTTGACAAAGGAGTCAAGAACATACAATGGAGAAGGGAAAGTCTTTTCAATAAACGGCGTTGGGAAAACTGGACAGCCACATGCAAAAGAATGAAAGTAGACCATTGTCTTACAGCATAGACAAAAATCAACTCAAAATGGATTAAAGACTTGAATGTAAGACCTGACACTATAAAACTCCTAGAAGAAAGCATATAGGTAATACACTCTTTGACATTGGTCTTAGTATCTTTTTGAATATCATGCCTCCTCAGGCAAGGGAAACAAAAGAAAAAAAATAAACAAATGGGACTACATCAAACTAAAAATCTTCTGCACGGCCAAAGAAACCAGAAACCATCAACAAAACAAAAAGACAACCCATCAACTGGGAGAAAATGTTTGCAAATCACATATCCAATAAGGGATTAATATCCAAAATATATAAAGAACCCATACAGCTCAACAACTTAAAAAAAACCCAAACAACCCAATCAGAAAATAGGGAGAGGATCTGAAAAGACATTTTTCCAAAGAAGATATACAGATGGCCAACAGGCACATGAATAGATGTTCAATATCACTAATTATTAGTGAAATACAAATCAAATCTACAATGAGATATCACCTCACATCTGTCAGAATGGCTATTATTAAAATGACAAGAAATAGCAAGTGTTGGGGAGGATGTGGAGAAAAAGGAACCCATGTACACTGCTGGTGGGAATGTAAACTGGTACAGCCACTATGGAAAATAGTATGGCGATTTCTCAAAAATTAAAAATAGAACTACTATATGATCCAGCTATTACACTTCTGAGTATTTATCCAAAGAACACGAAAACACTAATTCGAAGAATTATGTGCACCCCTATGTTCAGTGCAGCATAATTCACAATAGCAAAGATTTGGAAACAACCTAATTGTCCATCGATGGATGAATGGATAAACAAGATGTGGTAGATATATACAATGAAATCCTAGTCAGCCATAAAAAAGATGAAATCTTGCCATTTTTACCAACAAGGATGGACCTTGAGCATCTTATGCTGAGCGAAATAAGCCATGTGGAGAAGGTAAATTACCATATGAATTCACTCGTATGTGGAAGATAAAGAAACAAACACATAGATTTGGAGAACTATTGGTGGTTACCAGAGAGGAAGCGGGCAGGGGGAGAGTGAATGGGGTAAAGGGGTACATGTGTACAGTGATGGATGGCAGCTAGACTTTTGGTAGTGAACGTGATGCTGTCTATACAGAAGTCAAAATATAATGATGTACACCTGAAATTTATAATGTTATATATCAATGTGAACTCAAAAAAACCCCACGGGCCAGCTCCGTGGCCGAGTGGTTAAGTTCGTGCGCTCCACTGTGGCTGCCCAGGATTCAGATCCTGGGCGCGGACATGGCACCGCTCGTCAGGCCACATTGAGGCAGTGTCCCACATCCCAAAACTAGAAGGACATGCAACTGAGATATACAACTGTGTACAGGGGGGGTTGGGGGAGATAAAGCAGAAAAAAAACCCCACAATGAGATATTGCCTCATACATTTTAGAATGGCTATTATCCAAAAGACAAGAGATAAGTGTTGGTGAGGATGTGGAGAAAAGAGAACCCTATTGCACTGTTGGTTGGAACGTGAATTTGTACAACCACTATGGGAAACCGTAGGGAGGTTCCTCAAAAAACTAAAATTAGAACTACCATATGATCCAGCAATCTTATTTCTGAATATATATCTGAAGGAAATGAAATCACTACCTCAAAGAGATAGCTGCAGTCCCATGTTTATTGAATCACTATTCACAGTAGCCAAGACATGAAAACAACCTAAGTGTCCATTGATGGATGAATGGATAAAGAAAACGTGGTATATATACAATGGGATATTATTCAGTCATAAAAAGAAGCCATGTGCCATTTGAAATAACATGAATGGACCTTGAGGTGTTTACGTTAAGTGAAATAAGTCAAAAAGAGAAAGACAAATACTGTACAATCTCACTTATATGTGAAATTTAAAAACATTGAACTTGGGGCTGGCCTGTGGCTGAGTGGTTAAGTTCACGTGCTCCGCTGCAGGCGGCCCAGTGTTTCGTTGGTTCGAATCCTGGGCACGGACATGGCACTGCTCATCAAACCACGCTGAGGCAGCGTCCCACATGCCACAACCAGAAGGATCCACAACGAAGAATATACAACTATGTACCGGGGGGCTTTAAGGGAAAAAAAGGAAAAAAAAATAAAAAAATCTTTAAAAAAAAATTAAAAAATAAAAGCATTGAACTCATAGAAATGAAGAGTAGAATGGTGATTGCCGGAGACTGAGGGTTGGGGGAAATGGGAAGATGCTGGTCAAAGGGTACAAAGTTTCAGTTACAAGATGAATAGGTTTTGGAGCTCTAATGTACAGTATGGTGACTATAGTTAACAATAATGTATTGTATACTTGAAAGTTGCTATCAGAGTAGAGCTTTTATGTTCTCACCATAAGAACTATAACAACAACAAATGGTAATTATGTGAGGTAAAGGATTGTTAACTAAGTTTTCATGGTAAACATTTTGCAATATATGTATCAAATCATCACATTGTACACCTTAACCTTACACATTGTTTTATGTCAACTATATCTCGATAAACCTGGGAAAAGTATTTATCAACTCATGGCCAATATTCTTTTATTTACACTCCCCACTACCCTTCCAATACTTCATTATTTTAATGTAAAGCCCAGATATATCATTTCAACCACAAATAATTCAGTATGTATCTCTAAAACAGAGTTTCTGAATCTTGGCACTACTGACATTTTGGCCTAGATGAATCATTCTTGTGGGGGCTGTCTTGTACACTGGAGGATGTTTAGCAGCATTCCTGGTGTCTACTCACTAGTCGCCAGTAGTAACCCTCATCCCAGTAGTGAAAAGCAACCTGTGACTTCAGACATTGCCAAATGTACCCTTGTGGGCAAAATCCTTTCCCTCTCCAATTTAGAACCACCACTATAAAAGATAAGGACTTTTAAAAGATCAAAGCACAATACCACTTTCATACAAACAATATTAACAGCAATTCCTTAATATCATAAAGTATTTGGTCAGTGTTCAAATTGTCCTTATTGTTTCATAAGATTGTTTTACAGTTATTTCAAATCAGGTTCCAAATAAGTTGCACATATTGCAATTTGCTGATATGTCCCATAAGTCTCATTTAATTTTTAAGTTCCCTCTCTCTCTCTTTTCTTTGCAATGGATTCCAATTGGTTGATTTGTGTTTCTTAATTTGTAGCAATTCCCCCTCTCTCTTTATTTTTTTTCTTCTATTTATTTGTGGAAGAGCCTAGGTCTTTTGTCCTTTAGATTTCCCCACAGTCTGGATTTTGATAACTGCATCCCTGTGCTTTTATTTAACATATTCCTCTGGCACCAGTGTTTCTTATAACTGGTGGATATAGAAACCTGATCATATTCATGTTTGAGTTTTTGGCAAGAATACTTCATAGGTAATGTTGAACACTCATCAATTTTAACATTACAGAGAAAGAGAGAACTGACTCTCAGTGCCTACTGATGGGATGCAAAAGGAAGTTCACAAGTACACAGCACCACCTATGATATCTTTTTCCCAAAAATAAAAAATGAACCCGAATCCAAGCAAAACCTAGATTTAACTACCAGTTACAGGAAACACAGGGATGGAACATGCTAAATAACATCATGGGATATAATTAGTCAAATTCAGAACATAGGAAATTCTATAGGACAAATGACCCAGTTTTTCCTGTAAACAAACAGGAAAAAATATAGAAGCATAAGAAAATTTTATAGATCACAAATGATACAGCAACTGTTTCTGGCTACAAACATGGGTTCTTTACCCACCACATAAGAGGGGCCAAAAAGAACCTGGAACTTCAGGCTTATGGCAAGGAAAGCATTTTTATTTTGGGTGACATCAGTGGGGAGATGTCAAATTTGAGGGGAGAGCCCTCAAATTTGTCATATCTCATCTGGTCTCCCCAAAAGATGGGAGGCCAGGAGTTTTAAAGGTTTGTGAGGAATGTGGCTCCTTGTAGGGAGCGGGGGAGTCTGTGATCTTGTTTGTCAGCATTTTCCCACCAGCCTGCATTTGGCCTTGTGAGGAAATCTGCAGGTGGGTGTCCTTAGTTGTTTGTCCCTGTGGTGGACAGTGAATTCTGGTGCCAGGAATCCAGGGAGTAAGCAGGAAAAGGAGATGAATGCTTTTGTTTTAACCCCACATATGTTGGGTTTGATGTAGGGGAACCGATATCAGGGCTGGTAACAATTCCCCCATGTTTTATGTTCATTCCTAAATCTTAAGGGATTTGGAGCAATGACCAATCTAGCTACTTCCTCCTAAATAGGGGCATAGTTTGTTTCATCTCATTGAACCAGTCTTTTAATAAGGCAATGATGCAGGTAGGCTCCCAAAGTTAGGTATGTATCATGTAAGTAAGTAACCCGGTATTTAATAAGAAGCATTTCTAGAGAAACAAAAAGTAAGACCAAGGTGAATGGTTGGAGCAAATTATAAACCAGTTTCTGAGCCCAGGGGTGGCCAATCAAGATTCCTATAAGTCAGAATCAAAGCATATTTTGCAGTTTGAAATGTCTCTGATGGTGTCATCGGGCACTCAGGTATCTTTCTTAGTGGCTTATACAGCAGCAGACATTAATCTTTCTTAAGTTTATATCAAGTTGTCCAGCTCCAGTTTGAAAGGCTTCAGGAAAAAGGACAGGTTTAGTTTTCAATGATTTCAATTGAAAATGATGGAAAACATTTGTTTGGATATTTGTTGCCAGATATTTCAGGAGACTAGAAGAATTCAGGATCTAGTCCAGTTAACAGACATAAAACAAAAATCTCAAAGACAATTATCAGAACTAGAACCCAGTATCCATGAATGTGTATTATAGTTTCTATTGAAACATAATTTTCTTCTCTAAAATCACACTTATGTTTACCAAAGACAGCCAAATTAGGCTCACTGGTTTACAAAATAAGTCTAGTTTTAATAAATTTGGCCTGATTATCTAATAAGTACAGTAACAACAGCAATTGATTGTTGATGGTCTTTTAAATTTGCTTTGCTGGAACTTTTTATAAGGAATTTTAGATTGAATTTTAAAGGCCTCTTGAGGCCAGGAAAGCCAGACCAAGAACTTACCATCAGATTTTGCCTGCAATACTTACAGATTCCGATGGATTCCTCTCTTCTTGAGGTCCCCCAAAGTATTTTGAGATTCTAGGCCCTGCTAGATAAGTGACCTTCCTTACTTACTGGGTAAGATTGATGGAAACCCTGTAAACAAGGTATCAGGCCAATATTTTTAAGTGACTTTATTCCAGAAAGCCAACATTTATTCCTCAAAAGCTGTCTTCTCATATCTGAGTCTGTATGTTTTTCTCAAATATGACATTCCAGTCAAAGCCTTCATAATATAACCAGTGTTTCCAATTGTGTCCTGTTATAAGAAGAACAGATTCTTATTGAACTTATGCAAATAACTATATTGCTATAAAAATAACCATACTCACTCACTCATTAAGAGTTTCCAAATTCTGGAGGGATCAGGTAGGGAGAAAAAGATAAATGTTTCAATTCTGCTCACAAAGGTATAATTTTTACCAAATTGTTATGTCATAGTTAACATGAAAGAAAAAAGAAAAAGGTTTTCTTAAATCTGAAAAAACAAAACATCAAAAAGTCAGCAATATCTTAAATGAGGTCATAAAATTATAATCATCTTTATTAATTTATTTAGTTTTATGTAACCAACTCTTGATCTTCTGTTGGAAGTCTCAAGAGGCCATCAGTTTCTTTAGTTACAATTCTGTAATTTCTTATCCAGCTCAGTTTTATAATCTGAAAGTTTATTAGAAACCCGTACTCTAGAGTAAGTGTCAGAATCCTTTCCATGAATCTCTCTGAAGATGAAACATATTTGTAAAAACATCAGAGTAAAACAACTGTCTGTAAACAAGAAGACCCCAAAATGGCAATTGACAAAGAAAATTTGCTAATTTGGTGACATACAACACATAAAAATAGCCAGAATTATGACTGATAAACAGGACAGATCGGAATTTTAGGACTGTTATATAAATTTTTAAACACATATATTAAGAACATTCACTTACATAATACCACCTAAGAAAGTTTATTATCACTTATTTCACAATGCTTCCCATGTAATTTAACGTACCAAATACGCCTAACTAGTTTAGTATTTCTTCCTTAGAAGATCTTTCTGAGAAGTCTCAGGGGCCCTCTGAAACTCTCCAGAGAAACTCTCTTTCTCCCTTCAGGGCAAAAGAAAGCCTTTATTCAGGATTTGAATGTTTTTGGGAAGGGGGGAAGCTTGTCAAAAGTTGGGGCTGGCTCCATGGCTGAGTGATTGGATTCATGCGCTCTGCTTCGGCGGTCTGGGGTTTCACTGGTTCGAATCCTGGGCATGGACATGGCACTGCTCATCAAGCCATGCTGAGGCGGCATCCCACATGCCACAACTAGAAGGACCCACAACCAAAAATACACAACTACTATGTACTGGGGGGCTTTGGGAGAAAAAGGAAAAATACAAACCTTTAAAAAATGTTACTCAAAAGTAAAGAAATACCTCATATAATTTCTTTATTCAGAACAGACTAAAAGTCCCAGAAAATTATCCTTTGAAGAGAGAAAGAGAGTCAAATTTTAATTGTGTACCAGTCTACTTTTGACATTTAAACTTTAATCTTAACCAACTTGACCATGCACAAAATTCCTGAGGGCTTTACTTCCATAAACCTTTTGTTACTTACTTTTACATTTAGAATTTGTCCCATGTTTTCTTTCTTTTTTTTTTTTTTAAAGATTGGCACCTGAGCTAACAACTGTTGCCAATCTTCTTTTTTTCTCTGCTTTTTCTCCTCAAATCCCCGAAGTATATAGTTGTATATTTGTTTTAGTTGTGGGTCCTTCTAGTTGTGGCATGTGGGATGCTGCCTCAACAGGGCCTGATGAGTGGTGCCATGTCTGCACCCAGGATCTGAACTGGTGGAACCCTGGGCTGCCAAAGCAGAGTGTGTGAACTTAATCACTTGGCCATGGGGCCAGCCCCTGTTTTCTTTTTTTTCTAGTACTTTAGGATATATTTATCTTTCTTAACAAAAGTAATAAAAATATCTCTATTCACCTTCTTTACTGAAAACATACATTTTACTTTTTTTGAATACAGAAGTATGTACTTTCTCATAGAAAATTCCCAGCATACACAAAACATGTTTATTAATAAACCTAAGCATCTTTTAGTTTCTCTGAGATAAGAAACCAAAGGTAGACAAATATATGCTTAGTAATTAATTTATAATATTTTATCTTATGTGGAAATGACCTAAATACTTAATAAATTTCTATCATTTAATTTAGCAAAACTCTAAAGTTTCAAGTTATCAAAAAGATTTTGGAAGCTGCTTTTTAAGTATACAGACCATAAAATATAATTATTGTACTGAAAACTTTTACTCATTTTTATTTATTTAAATTATGTGTTTTAATAATTATGTTTAGATTACTCACAAAAACTTCACGTAAGATTAAAGCAGTTAGCCATCATCTTAAGTTGTTTTAGGTACATACACCATAACACATAATTATTGTTAGAAAATTTCTCCAAAAACTTTTATTTTTTTAATATCCATTTATTTTATTTGTTCTCAACAATTATATTTAGATCATCTGCAAAAACCTCAGGAGACATCAAACAAAATCAGCTATTATTTTAAGTTATTACTTTTGCTGACAAATTTTGTAATAGAGATAACATGACCCGTAAACCCAGGCTATATGGCTGCATCATATGCAATGCTGATAAGTCTATGGACATGCTTATTTTAAATCAAACCAGCAAACTCAAGCAGGCTTTCATGTACTGAAAACTATTTTATATTATGTTAAATAACTTTGTCTTTTAGAAGTTTCTGCATATTAATCAAAGACTTCATTCCATTACGAGAGGTTTTGAATCCTCTCTTTTAAGGGTGACCATTAAGCTGGACTCATCTGACACAGATTTCCCAGAATGGCCATTACAATTCCAAATTATCTCAAAAATTTACTTACTTTCACTTGCTTAATTTTACATCAGGAATATCAGTGGAGTTGAAGTGGGGAAGCTCAGCAAGTGAAGAGAGAGGAGCAGCAGATTTGGCTTCAGCTGCTGGCATGTTTAATTATTGTTTTTTTTTTCTATTGTGGTCATAATAGCTTATAACATAAAGAGATTTCAGTTGTACATCATTATTTGTCATACACCATATAAGTATGCCCCTTCACCCCTTGTGCCCACCCTCCACGCCTCTTCCCCAAGTAACCATTAGTTTGTTCTCTTTGTCCGTAAGTTTGTTTATATTCCACATATGAGTGAAATCATATGATGTTTGTCTTTCTCTGTCTGGCTTATTTCACTTAACATGATGCCCTCAAGGTTCATCCATGTGGTTGTGAATGGGACAATTTCATCTTTTTTATGGCTGAGTAGTATTCCATTGTGTATATATACCACACCTTCTTTATCCAATCATCAGTTGATGGGCACTTGGGTTGCTTCCACGTCTTGGCTATTGTGAATAACACTGCAATGAACATAGGGGTGCATAAGTCTCTTTGAACTGTTGATTTCAAGTCCATTGGGTAAATACCCAGTCGTGAGATAGCTGTGTCATATGGTATTTCTATTTTTAATTTTTTGAGAAATATCCATACTGTTTTCCACAGTGTCTGCACAAGTTTTCATTCCTACCAGCAGTTGATGAGGGTTCCCTTTTCTCCACAACCTCTCCAACATTTGTTGTTTTTTATCTTGGTGATTATAGCCATTCTAACAGGTGTAAAATGATATATAAGTGTAGTTTTGATTTGCATTTCCCTGATGATTAGTGATGTTGAGCATCTTTTCATGTGCCTATTGGCCATCTGTGTATCTTCTTTGGAAAAATGTCTGTTCATATCTTCTGCTCAGTTTTTGATTTGGTTGTTTTTTAGTTCATTTGTGTGAGTTCTTTATATATTATGGAGATTAACCCCTTGTCAGATATATGATTTGCAAATATTTTCTCCCAATTGATGGGTTGCTTTTTCATTTTGATCTTGGTTTCCTTTGCCTCCCAGAAGCTCTTTGGTCTGATGAAGTCTCTATTGTTTATTTTTCCTTTTGTTTCCCTTGTCTGAGTAGACATGGTACTTGAAAAGATCCCTTTAAGTCTGATGTCAAAGAGTGTACTACCTATATTCTCTTGCAGAAGTTTCATGGTTTCAGGTCTTACCTTCAAGTCTTTGGTCCTTTTGAGTCTATTTTTGTTCATGGGGAGAGATAATTGTCTACTTTCATTCTTTGGCTCATGGCTGTCCAGTTTTCCCAGCATCATTTATTGAAAAGTCTTTCCTTTCTCCATTGTATGTTCTTGGCTCTGTTGTCAAAGATTAGCTGTCCATAGATGTGTGGTTTTATTTCTGGGCTTTCAATTCTGTTCCATTGATCTGTGTGTCTGTTCTTGTACCAGTACCATGCTGTTTTGATTACTATAGCTTTGTAGTATATTTTGAAGTCAGGGATTGAGATGTCTCCAGCTTTGTTCCTGTTTTTCAGGATTGCTTCAGCTATTCAGGGTCTTTTGTTGCCCCATATGAATTTTAAGATTCTTTGTTCTATTTCTGTGATGAATGTCATTGGGACTCTGATTGCAATTGCATTGGATCTGTAGATTGCTTTAGGAAGTATGGATATTTTAAGTATGTTTATTCTTCCGATCCATGTGCATGGAATATCTTTCCATTTCTTTATGCCATTATCGATTTCTTGCAGTAATGTCTTATAGTTTTCTTTGTATAGGTCTTTCACGTCCTTAATTAAATTTATTCCTAGATGTTTTATTCTTTTTGTTGCAATTGCAAGTGGGATTGTATTCCTCAGTTCTCTTTCTATTAGTTCATTATTTAAGTATAGAAATGCTACTAATTTTCATAAGTTGACTTTGTACCCTGCAACTTTGCTGTAGTTGTTGATTATTTCTAATAGTTTTCCAATGGATTCTTTAGGGTTTTTATATATAAAATTATGTAATCTGCAAACAGCGAGAATTTCACTTCTTCAGTGCTTATTTGGATTCCTTTTTTTTTTTTTTGAGGAAGATTAGCTCTGAGCTAACTACCACCAATGTTCCTCTTTTTGCTGAGGAAGCCTGGCCCTGAGCTAACATCCGTGCCCATCTTCCTCTACTTTATACATGGGACACCTACCACAGAATGGCTTTTGCCAAGTGGTGCCATGTCCACACCTGGGATCCGAGCTGGTGAACCCTGAGCCTCTGAGAAGCAGAATGTGTGAACTTAACCACTGCACCAACTGGCCAGCCCCTGGATTCCTTTTATTTCTTTTTCTTGCCTAATTGCGCTGGCCAAAATCTCTAGTTCTATGTTGAATAAGCATGGTGAGAGTGGGCACGCTTGTCTTGTTCCTGTTCACAGAAGGATCGCTTTTGGTTTTTCCCCATTGAGTATGATGCTGGATGTTGGTTTGCTATATGTGGCCTTTATCATGTTGAGGTACTTTCCTTCTATACCCATTTCATTGAGAGTTTTTATCATGAATGGATGTTGGATCTTGTCAATGCTTTCTCTGCATCTATGGAGATTACCATGTGGTTTTTGTTCCTCATTTTGTTAATGTGGTGTATCACATTGATTGATTTGCGGATATCAAACCATCCTTGTGTCCCTAGTATAAATCCCACTTAATCATGGTATATGATGTTTTTAATGTATTTCTGTATTCGGTTTGCCAATATTTTGTTCAGGATTTTTGCGTCTATGTTCATCAGCAATATTGGCCCGTAATTTTCCTTCTTTGTGTTGTCTTCATCTGGATTTGGTATCAGAGTGATGTTGGCCTTGTAGAATGTGTTAGGAATATTTCTGTCTTCCTCAATTTTTTGGAATAGTTTGAGAAGAATAGCTAATAAATCTCCTTTGAATGTTTGGTAGAATTCTCCTGAGAAGCTATCTGGTCCTGGACTTTTATTTTTCTGGAGGTTTTTGATAAGTGTTTCAATCTCTTCACTTGTGAATGGTCTATTCAGATTCTCTATTTCTTCTTGATTCAGTCTTGGGAGGTTGTAAGAGTCTAAGAATTTATCCATTTCTTCTAGATTGTTATAGTTTCTTGGCATGTAGTTTTTCATAATATTGCCTTATAATCTTTTGTATCTCTGTGGTATTGGTTGTAATTTCTCCTTTTTCATTTCTAATTTTATTTATTTAAGGCTTCTCTCATTTTTTCTTAGTGAGTCTAGCTAAGGGTTTGACAATTTTGTTTATCTTTCCAAAAAACCATCTCCTTGTTTAATTGATGCTTTTTACAGTCTTTTTTGTTTCAACTTCCTTTATTTCTGCTCTAATTTTTATTATTTCCCTCCTTTTGCTGAGTTTGAGCTTTGTTTGTTCCTCTTTTTCTAATTCTGTTAGGTGTAGTTTAAGATTATTTATTTGAGCTTTTTCTTGTTTGTTAACGTGGGCCTGTATTGCTATAAATTGCCCTCTTAGGACTGCTTTTGCTGCATCCTGTATGAGTTGGTATGGTGTGTTTTCATTCTCATTTGTCTCCAAATATTTTTTGATTTCTCCTTTTATTTCTTTGACCACCCTTTGGTTGTTTAGTAGCATGTTGTTTTGTCCACAGTTTTGTTCCTTTCCCTGTTTTTTTCTTGTAGTTGATTTCTTTTTCTTTTTTTTTCAGGGACATTAGCCATGAGCTAACATCTGCTACCAACCCTCCTCTTTTTGCTGAGGAAGACTGTCCCTGAGCTGACATCCATGCCCATCTTCCTCTACTTTATATGTGGGATGTGTGTCACAGCATAGCTTGACAAGCAGTTCCAAGGTCCACACACAGGACCTGAACCAGTGAACCCTGGGCCTCCAAAGCAGAACATGCAAACTTAACCACTGCACCACTGGGCTGCCCCTTGTAGTTGATTTCTAGTTTCACGGCATTAGGTTGCAGAAGATAGTAAATGTGATTTCAATCTTCTTAAATTTATTGAGATTTCCCTTGTTTCCAAATATATGGTCTGTCCTTGAGAATGTTCCATGCGTGCTTGAGAAGAATGTTTACTCTGCTGTGTTTGGATGGAGTACTTTATTTTATCTATTAAGTCCATTTGGTCTAGTTTTTCATTTAATTCCACTATCTCCGTGTTGACTTTTTGTCTGTATGATCTATCCATTGAAGTAAGTGGGGTGTTGAGGTCCTCTACTATTATTGTGTTGTTGGTGATATCTCCTTTTAGGTTTGTTAATAGTTGCTTTATGTACTTTGGTGCTCCTGTATTGAGTGCATACATGTTTATAAGTGCTATGTCTTCTTGGTGGAGAGCCCCTTTTATCATCGTATACTGCCCTTCTATGTATCTCTTTACTTGCTTCATCTTGAAGTCTACTTTGTCTCATATATGTATGGCAATGCCTGCTTTCTTTTATTTGCTATTAGCTTGGAGTTTTGTCTTCCATCCCTTCACTCTGAGCTTATGTTTGTCTTTAGAGCTGAAATATGTTTCCTTGAGGCAGCATATTGTTGGGTCTTGTTCTTTAATCCATCCTGCCACTCTGTGTCTTTTGATTGGAGAATTCAGTCCATTTACATTTAGAGTTATTATTGATATGTGAGGGCTTAATACTGCCATCTTATTGCATATTTTCCAGTTCTTCTGCATATCTTTTGTTTCTTGTCCTGTGTATATCAGGCTACCTATTTGAGTAGGTAGTTTCCTATATTAGTTTTCTTCATTTTCTCCTTGTTTATCATATATGTCTCTGTTCTAATTATTTGTTTAGTGGCTACCATTAGGTTCATATGAAAAGTCTTGTAGATGAGATAGTCCATTTTCTTATTGCCTCTTATTTCCTTAGACTATAATGATTCAATCCCTTTCCTCTTCCCCTTATAAGTTATTCTTGTCATATCTTATTCCATCTTCTCTTGTGAGTTTGTGGTTAAGGTGATGATATAATTCTTATTTTGATGTTTTCCTTTTCTTTATCCTTGATGTAAGAATTAAGTGTTTACCAACCTCACCTGATAGAGAGCTGCTGATTTCTGATTGTTGTGTATTCACCTCCTTGCTCAGGGCTTTGTAGCCTCTTTCCTGTTTTGTTTTTTTTTTTCTTTCAGGTATGAGGACCTTCTTGAGGAGTTCTTATTGGGGGGGGGGTCTTGTGGCAATGAACTCCCTTAGCTTTTGTTTATCTGGGAAAGTTTTTACTTTTCTGTCATATCTGAAGGAGATTTTTGCTGGATAGAGTATTCTTGGCTGGAAGTTTCTGTCTTTCAGGATTTTGAATATATCATTCCACTCTCTCCTAGCCTGTAAGGTTTCTGCTGAGAAATATGCTGACAGCCTGATAGGGGTTCCTTTGTGAATTATTTTCTTCTGCCTTGCTGCCCTTAATATTCTTTATTTGTCATTGACTTTTGCCAGCTTTACTACTATATGCCTTGCAGTAGGTCTTTTTACATTAACAAAGTTGGGAGTTCTGGTATCTTCTTTCATGTAGATTTCCTTCTCCTCCCCCAGGTTTGGAAAATTCTCCACTATTATTTCTTTGAAGAAGATTTCTGCTCCATTCTCCTACTCTTCCCCCTCTTGAATACCTATAATCCTTATGTTGCATTTCCTAATTGAGTCATATATTTCTCTGAGAGCCTCTCCATTTCTTTTTAGTCTTAGTTCTTGCTTCTCCTCCCTCTGAAGCACTTCTAATTGTATTGTCTTCTAAATTACTAATTCAGTCTTCCATGTTGTCAGTTTTGTTGTTTAGGGAGTCCAGATTTTTAAAAATCTCATCCATTGTGTTTTTCATCTTCAACAACTCTGATTGGTTCTTCTTTAAAGTTTCAATCTTTTTTGTGAAGAAGCTCTTGAATTCGTTAATTTGTCTTTCTATGTATTCTTGTGACTAGTTGATTTTGTTATGAGAGCTATTTTGAATTCTTTGTCATTTATGTTATGGAATTCTGTGCCTTTATGCTTGGTTTCTGGGTACTTGTCATTTTCCTTCTGGTCCAGAGATTTAATATACTTTCTCATACTGCTTGATGTTGTGGATTTTTACCTCCTCATGGTGTTATTATCTGGTTGCTGCTGCCACGTGCCTCCACTGGGTGAGGATCAGGTGCTGTGTATTCTGGGCCCAGCATGATCTGGGGCTCCCCAGCTCTGCCTACTGGCTGCTTTTCTCACTGTGTGATGCTCTGGCCAGAGCACTGGGCAGCGGGAGGGGTGCTCTCCTTCCCTTGTGCTGTCCCCAGCCTCTGCTTCTCAGTCTGTGTGGAGCCCTGGGTGATAGCAGGACTGGAGTGCCAGGCGAGGTAAGGAGCACTTTCTTATACCTGCATGCCTCCCCCAACTGCTGCCTCTCTCTGCGTGGTGCTCTGGGTGCTCATGGGGCTCTACCTGCCACTGCTTCTCTCTCCATGTGGTGCTCTCAGTGATTGTGGGGCTAGAGCGTGGGACTGGAGTGCCAGGTGGGACGGGGGTACCTCTCCCAAGCTGTGCCCCTCCCCCAGCTGGTCCCCTCTCTCACTGTGCTGCTCTCCAGGAGAACATGGGGCTGGAGTGCAGGGCTGGAGTACAGGGTGGGACCAGAGCACCTCTCCCCAGCTGTATTCCTCCCCTAGCTGGCCCATGTCTCACTGTGCCACTCTCCTTGCAATTGTGTGGCTGAAGTTGGGGGCTGGAGTGCCAGGCAGGAACGGAGCACCTCTCCCCAGCTGTGTACCTCCCTTAGCTGGCCACTCTCTCACTTTGCTGCTCTCCTGGTGAATGTGGGGCTGGAGCACAGGACTGGAGTACCAGGCAGGAATGGAGCACCTCTCCCGAGCTGTGCACCTCCCCTAGCCAGCCCCTCTCTCATTTCACCCTTCTCCTGGTGAAGGTGGGGCTGGAGTGTGGGGCTGCAGTGCTGAGTGGGGACAGAGTGGGCATGTTTAATTGTTTTCTCTTAAAAAGGCAGTAAAATATTTCTGATTTCATTTAGAGGCCTCAAAAGATTAAAATAGAACTTCCCATTGCTGTAGCTGGCTTTTCCCAATTGCATATGTAAATACACCAGTTTGGGTAAACTGAAATTGCCTCATTTAAATATACTAATTTTTACAAAACTTTATCTTAATTTTGTCAACTCTTATATCTCTAATTATAACTCACATTAGAATTTTATTAGCAAGTTTCAGTATTACAATACTGTGTAGCAGAAGCATTTCTGGCCAGATGTAACATATAGTTTCAAAGAAAACATCCAGGCAAAGTTGACATAACCTTTTCATATTATATTAGGTTAAACACTTTACTCTTTACAGTCTTATCAACCTGAGCAGCCTAACTGTTTCCCCAAACAATTGTTGGTCAGGTTTCTAACTGTGATTTCTGCCTTCTGACTTTTCAAATTTTTTCAAACCAGAGTGAATAGAACAGGTTTATCTGATGTCCTTTAATGTTAGAGTCCAATAGGGATGTCCCTTTAGTACATCCAACCTTAGGCAGTGTTTTATTAAAAGCTTTGTTTCAACTTTATTCATGTCTGTTTTATTGTTCCCATTTTTCTTTTTTAATAACTAGCTAAAAATTTTCATCCTGTTGGGATGAGTCCTGTGACTCTTCCATTTTTAATTTCTCCTTGTTTTTTCCCCTTTAATATTTGTCTTATTTAATCTACTGTCTTGTTTACCTCAACCTTATTATTTTAAAAAAACTCCTTTAAAAATTTCCACCTTGTTGAAAAGAGTCCCCTTCTTTATCCTCAGCTTCCTTTTATTTTTTTGTTGACTTAATGTTTTCATTAGCGTCTGTAAGACCACAAGAAGAAGCTGAGACCCCCAAGTTTGATTAAGTTTTTAAGACTAGTCATTGTATTTTCCTTTTGATTTGGTCTTTTCATAGGTACCAATAAAACAGTTGTTTATGATAAGAGCTCTAAAAATTTTTGAACTTAAGGATCCATTGTTTGGCCATTTTTCTCTCTGGAGTTTAAAGAATATTGTGGCCATGCAGTGTTACAAAAGACAATCATCCCTTTTTAGACATTGGCTTATAACTATAATTAGACCATCTACTCAGAACCAGCCCCAAAGGGCTCTGCTTGGGGACAGACAGCATGTTTCCCACTCCAATACACAGAGATGGACAGACATACAGATACAGACACAGAAAAACCAGACATCAGTGAACTGGTTCCCAGATTTAGTGTAGAAAGTCCTACAACTGTTCCCACTCCAAATGGGCACCCAATGGCCCCTCCATGAATGGAAGGGACCCCAGACAGCCCTGCCATAAGTGGAAGGACCCCAGATGAAGGGGAAGTGAGTTCACAGGCATCCCTGAGGTGACTTAACCTATTTCAGATTGAGTCTGTCGACTCACCAGAAGTAAAAACAAACAAACAAATCTAGAGCCTGTTTCCTTGCCATAAGAAAATGTGCCCAGGGTCAGTGGTGCCATGCCAGACAGAAAGTGCTGGGGACAGTCCCTAGGGCAAATCATCTAGGCAGCTGCTGGACTGCTTCCCAGGAAATCCCATTTGGCCTGAGGCCACAGAGCCAAGGGCAAGAGCTTCTTGGCTGGCTTGCCAAATTGTTACCGGCTACAAACATAGGTTCTTTACCTGCCACGCAAGAGGGGCCAAACAAAAACTGGAACACCAGGCTTATGGCAAGGAAAGTGTTTTTAATTTGGGTGATGTCAGCTGGGAGATGAAAGTGAGCCCTCAAATGTGGCCCATCTCATCTTGTCTCCCCAAAAGATGGGAAGCCAGGGGTTTTAAAGGTTTGTGAGGAATGTGGCTGCTTGTGGGGAGCAGGGGAGTCTGTGATCTTGCTTGTCAGCATTTTCCCACCAGCCTGCATTTGGCCTTGTGTGGAAACCTGCAGGTGGGTGTCCTTAGTTGTTTGTCTCTGTGGTGGACAGTGGATTCTGGTGCCAGGAAGCCAGGGAGTAAGCAGGGAAAGGAGATGAGTGCTTTGGTTTTAACCCCACATATGCTGGGTTTAGTGTAGGGTAACTGATATCAGGGCCGATATCACAACCAATAACATTGTAATATATGGATGTCACGTGAATCCAGACTTCAACACACGAACCATAAAAAAGAAATATTGATGGAACGTTCATGGAAATATGAATATTTACTGAATATTAGATGATATTATGGAATTTTATAATATTAAATATTATAAAATATATTAAAAATATTATTTTTGAGATATGATATTGTGGCTATGTTTTTTTAAAAAGAGTCCTTCTATTCTAGAGATATATGCTGAAGTAATCATGAATAGAATAATATCTGGAATTTGATTTAAAACAGTCCAATGGGGAGGGGGAGGGGAATAAAAAATGAGACTGACCATGTGTTGCTAATTGTTGAAGTTGGATGACAGGTACCTGGGCTTCATTATATCATTCTCTCTACTTTGGTATATGTTTGAAAATTTCCATAATAAAAAGTTTTTAAAAAATCAAGTCCCCCTAGCTATAATGATGGATTGAAAGCATCAGAAACTACTTAGGAGGCTCCTGCAGCAGTCTATGTGAGAGGTGAAAGTGGCCTGCACCAGAGAGAGAGTGGAAACAGGAAACAGTACATATTCAGGAGGTAAAATGCATTGGGCTTGGTAATTCATTGAATATGCAAAGTGAGAGAGGGAGTCAAGGACGAGGCTCAGATTTCTGATTTGAACCTGTGGCTGGCATTGAGGACAAGGGACAGATTTGGGGAGGAAGCTACCTGTGGGACCTAGCATAGCAATGGCAACGGAAGCCAGGGGAGTAAAACAGATCAAAAAAGACAATCAGGATGAGAGAACATGAAGTGAGAAGGAAAGGGTGCCTGGGACAGTGCCCTGAGAAACACCTGAGGCCTATGTGTTCACTGTACAGGAGCCCATTCTCTGTGTGTGATCCGGCCTGAGACCTGTACATGTGTGGAAGGGGAAGACTGGCGGCAGGCAGGGGTGAGGGCAAAATGTGTGCCCATGTCTGTATACGGGGGGAGACCCTGGGTCATAACTCGACTTCCCTCCCTTGCCAGCTCTCCCCTCTTTCCAGTGGTGGCCTCCACAGGGCCCCCAGAGGGGCTGACCCTCTCTCTGGACAGCTGGGAAGATATCCCCACCCCCCGAGGCCAATCCTCACCTTCAGATCCTCACAAAGGTCACCGTAGTCAACCTCGATGAGGGCCTCTCGTGCATAGATATTGGAAGTTCGCTGGGAGCCACTCACTGAATCCTCCCCTTGGGAGCTACCCTGTATCAGTGAGAGGGAGTCAGATGGAGCAGACTGGCCATGAGAGTGTCCCGCCAGAGGCGGGCTAGGGGCTCCTCTGCAGCCTTCAACATCTTTGAGAAGCACCTCACTAGAAAGCACTAGCAGGAGAAGGACAGCAGCTTGGAAGGCAGAAAGACCTGAGTTCAGAATTGGGCTTTACCACTGCCTAGCAGTGTGATCCTGGACAAACCATGCTGTCGGATCCCAAGTTCCCTCATCTGTAACACGGGACAATGCCTGCCTGCTGGCAGGGCTGTGCTTAGGATTCAAAGTAACCATGTCACCTGCTACCATGATGTCTAGCGCATTTCTGGTTTCAAAATATTTTGCTGAATTAAACAGAAATGCTACTTGGGAAGAGGGGAGGGAAAAAGACGTGTGGGACTGAGAGACATGTCTAGGTCTTTAAGACAAGATAGAAAGCAAACCTCCTCAGCTAACATTCCCCACCTCTTGCTACAAGCTTCACTTCTAGTGGAGAAAATGCCTTGGCTCCTCTATTGGCTAGTGTCCCTCCCTTTCCTATAACTAAGCTTTGTCACCTCTGCATTGCTGATGTCCCTTACCCAACTCTCTCCTGGCCAACCTCCCTCACTGTGGCTAGGCTATCATCTCTCAGGTCCCCCAGCTTCTGTCTTCCTTTGCTCTTGGCTAATGTCCCTCAATTCCCACGCCTACCAATATACATCACCCACTGGAGCCAACACAGCTCAAGTCCCTAAGGTTAATGAATGATTTCATCTTCTCCTGGCTTACCTCCCTCACTACCTACTGACATTTGGCTCTGCCTCCAATTCAACCTCCCTCTCACACCAAGGCTGTTACCTTTCACCTCACCTGCTTTCACAGCTTCACCCTGCCTCATCCCTTCCGCATCCCTGCTTATGTCCCTCACTGCCACCATCTTCTCTCTCTTTCTCTCGCCTGCCCTCACTGGCCACTTTCATCCCCCATCCCTGGTTAATGTTGTTCATAGCCCACTTCCACCACTAGCTGTAATACTCACCTCTTCCTGACTAATATCGTCCATGGTGCCCTTAGACAGTGGCAACTTGATGTCCTGCATCTTGCAGGCCTGTAGCAGGTTGTGGCAGTCACTGCACTTCTGTTCAAGCTTGGTCTCAATGGCTGTCACCTCTTTCTGTAAATGGTCATTTCCCTAAGAAGATCCAGGGAGACAGGTAAGACCCAAATCTGGCAGGCTGCCTGCTCCACCTACTTCCCCCAACCCCAGGCAAGAACCCACTCACTTGTTGGCGCTCCCCAGTTTCTTACAAATCTCCTCCATCTCGTGATTCTTGTCATTCACTTCTGACTTCTTGGCCAGGTGCTGATTCTTCAGGTCTTGTAGCTGGGCCATGGTCTCATCTATGATCTTCGTGTGTCTTTGCTCCTCCTGGTCCCAGCAGGGGGAACAGGACAAGAAGTGAAGGCTTTCCCAATCTCCTCTAGCCCCCACCCTTTCCACCAGGTGGTTTCTTGGAGCCTCTCTCAATATCACATACCCCCATCATCCCTCAGGCTTCTTTTATCTTTTTCCAAATTATTTAGTTGACCTCCCTCACACCCAGCATTATACAAGCTGCCTGCTGTAGAAAAGTTAAAATTAGAGAGAAAGTATAAAGTGAGGAAAAAACATTCAGAATCCCACCAAGCATAGATAACCAATTAACATTTTAGCATATTTCCTCTGAACATTGTTTATAGACAGCTTTACTTAATTGAGCCAAACTGTATATTCTGGCTTAATGCTTTTCTTATAGTTTGATTGTTTGTGTCACCTCGAAATTCATATGTTAAAATCCTAACCCCCAAAGGTGATGGTATTAGAAGGTGGGGTCTTTGGGAGGTGATAGGTAATGAGAGTGGAGCCCTCATGCATGGGATTAGTTCCCTTGTAAAAGAGACCACACAGGACTCCATAGCCTCTTCTGCTATGTGAAGTTACAGTGAGAATTCAGTAGTCTGCAAACTGTAAGAGGGCCTTCACCAGAACCCGGCTATGCTGACACCCTGATCTTGGACTTCCAGCCTCCAGAACTGTGAGAAATAAATCTCTGTTGTTTATAAGCCACTAAGTCTGTGGTATTTTATTAAAGCAGCACAAATGGACTAAGATAATAAATTGGTACTGAGAAGTAGGGGTGATGCTGTTACAAATACCTAAAACCTAAAAATGTGAAAGTGGCTTTGGAACTGGGTAATGGGTAGAGGCTGGAAGAGTTTGGAGGTGCATGCTAGAAGAGGGCTACATTGCTGTGTGCAGACATTCAAAGGCGAGTCAACTGAATTGTCCAGAAGGAAAAGATGAGGGCTGTAGAAAGAGCCTCAGTCTTCTTAGAAAATACCTAAGTGGTTGTGAATAGAATGGTGGTAGAAATATGGATAATAAAAACCATTCTGATGAGATCTCAGATGGAAATTAGGACACAGTGAGGTGTTGGCTATGAACCAGGAAGAGGGCCTTAATCAGAATGCGACCATGCTAGTTCCTTGATCTTGGACTTCCCAGACTCTAGAACTGTGAGAAATAAATTTTCTGTTATTTAAGACTGCTACAGGCCTGCAAGATGTAGGACATCAAGTTGCCACTGTTTAAGGGCAATGTGGATAATGTTAAGAAGAGGTGAGTATTATGACTGGTGGTGAGAGTGGGCTATGAAAAACATTAACCAGGGATAGGAAAATGAAAGTGGCCAGTGATGGTTGGTGACAGAGAGAAGGTTGGTGGGCAGGGGTGGTGAGGGACATAAGGAAGGATGCAGGGGAGATGAGGCAGGATGAGGCTGTGGAGGTAGGTGAGGCAAAAGGTAATAACCTTGGCGTGAGTGGGAAGTTGAATTGGGGGTAAAGCCATGTGTCAGTAGGTGGTATGGGATTTTGTCAAATGCTTTTTCTACATTTATTGAGATGATGATGTGATTTTTTCCCCATTTATTCTCCTAATATGGTATATTACATTAGTTGATTTTCATGTGTTAAACCAACCTTGCATTCCTGGGATAAATTCCAATTGGTCATGGTGTATAATCCTTTTTATATGCTTCTGGATTTGGTTTTCTAATATTCTATTGATAATTTTTACATCTATATTCATGAGGGATATAGTTCTGTACTTTTCTTTTCTTGTTATGCTTTTGTATCAAGATAATACTGTCCTCATAGAAAGAGTTGGGAGGTGTTTCCTTCTTCTCTATTTTCTGAAAGAGTTTGTGAAGAATTGATGTTATTTCTTTTTAAACTACTTGATAGAAGTAATCAATGAAGTTCTGTGGGCTTGGGCTTCTCTTTGTGGGAAGATTTCAAATTACCAATTCAATTTCTTCACTTGTTATAAGTCTATTCAAATTTTCTATTTCTTCTTCATTTTGTTTCAGCAATTTGTATCTTTCTAAGAATTTGTTCATTTCACCTAAGCTGTCTACTTTATTGGCATAAAGTTGTTCATAGTATTTCCTTATAATCCTTTTCATTTCTGTAGGGTCTGTAGTAATGTTCTCTCTTTCACTCCTGATTCATTAATTTGTTTCTTCTCTTTTTTATTGGTCAATATAGTCAATTTTATTGATCTTTTCAAAGGACTGCCTTTTGGTTTCATTGATTTTTCTCTGTTTTTCTGTTTTCTATTTCATTATTTTTTGTTTTAATCTTTATTATTTCCTTCTTTCTGATTATTTGGGTTTAGTTTGCTCATCTTTTTCTAATTTCTTTTTTTAAATTAATTATTTTTATTTTATTATATTTATTTTTTAATTGTGATAAACTGCATACAAAATTTTTTATCTTAATAATTTTTAAGTGTAGAGTTCAATATTGTTAAATATATTTACATTATTGTTCAACCAATCCTGAAAACATTTTCATCTTGCAAAACTGAAACTCTATACCCATTAAACAATAATTCCTCATTTTACCCTCCCCCCAGCCCCTGGCAACCACCATTGTACTTTCCGTTTCTACAAATTTCACTATTCTAGCTATCTTATATAAGTAGAATCATATAGTATTTGTCTTTCGTGACTGGTTTATTTCAGTTAGCATGTCTTTTTCTAGTTTCTTAAGGTATAAGCTTAGGTTATTGATTTAAGGTCTTTCTCTTGTAATATTAGCATTTATACCTATGTGTTTCCCTCTAAGCACTACTTTAGCTATAGCTCATACATTTTGTGTTTCTTTTTTTTGGTTCAGAATATTTTTCCAGTTTCCTTTGTGATTTATTCCTTGAGTCATAGATTATTTAGAAATGTGTTAATTCTAATTTTTTTATATCTCAAATTTCTTTATTTTGTTGGTTTCTAATTTAATTTTCCTGTGATTAGAGAACCTGCTTTTTATAATTTAAATATTTTTAAGTTTATAGAGACTTATTTTGTGGCCTAGAAGTTGCCCTATCCTGGAGAATGTTCAGTGGGTGCTGGAAAAGGATGTGTATTCTGCTGTTGTTGGATGGAGTAGTCTATAGATGTCAGTTAGAGTTAGTTGGTTGATAGTGTTACTCGAGTCTTCTATATCCTTGTTGATTTTGTGTCTAGTTGTATCCACTATTGACACTGAGTTTTTGAAGTCTCCAATTATTATTGTTTAGTTGTCTCTTTTTCCTTAATTCCGTCAGTTTTTTCTTCATGTATTTTAGACCATGTTGTTAGGTGTATATGTTTTTAATTGTCACGTCCTCCTGAGGAATTGACTGTTTCATCATTGTAAAATGTCCCTCTTTAGCTCTAGCAAAATTTTGTGGTCTTAAAGTATAGCCATTTCTTTTTATTTTTTTTTTAAAGATTTTTTTTATTTTTTCCTTTTTCTCCCCAAAGCCCCCCGGTACATAGTTGTGTATTCTTCGTTGTGAGTTCCTCTAGTTGTGGCATGTGGGACGCTGCCTCAGCGTGGTCTGATGAGCAGTGCCATGTCTGCGCCCAGGATTCGAACCAACGAAACACTGGGCCGCCTGCAGCAGAGCGCACGAACTTAACCACTCGGCCACGGGGCCAGCCCCAAGTATAGCCATTTCAACACTCTTATGGTTACTGTTTGAATGATATATTGTTTTCCATCCTTTTATTATGTTATCTGTAATGTATTTTTCCATTTTTATTTTTAGATAATTGTAGATTCATATTACACTTGTAAGAAATAATAAAGAGATATCTTGTATACCCTTCACCCAGGTTCTCCCAATAGTAACATTTTGCATAATTATAAGCACAATGTCACAAACAGGGAATTTACATTGTTACAATTCCTCAACCTGTTTCAGATTTCACTAGTCTGCACTCATTTGTGTGTGTTTATTTAGTTCTATGCAATTTTATCACACATATAGGTTCTTGTGTCCACCATAGTCAAGATACTGAACAGATCCATCATCCCAAGGATCCTTCATGTTACCTTTCTATAACTACATTCATCTGCCTCTCCCACCTGCCTCCCCCAGTCTCTAACCTATGCCAACCACTAATTTGTTCTCCACTTCTAGATATAATGGAATCATACAGTATATAGTCTTTTTGGATTGTATTTTTACATTCAGCCTAATTTGCTGGTGATTAATCCATGTTGCAGCATGTATCAATAGTTTGTTCTTTTTGACTCCTGAGTAGTATTCCATAGTATGGATGTACCAGTTTGTTTAATCATTCGCCTGTTGAAGGACATCTGGGCTATTTCCAATTTTTGGCTATTACAAAGAAAGCTAATATTAACATTTATGTATGGGTTTATGTGTAAACATAAAATTTCATTTCTCTACAATAAATGCCCATGAGTACAATTGCTGGGTTATATAGTAAGCATATGTTTAGTTTTGTAAAAAATTGCCATATTCTCTTCCAGTGTCTGTACCATTTTACATTCCCACCAGCATTGTATGAATGATCCAGTTTCTCCACATCCTTTTCAGCATTTGGCATTACCACTATTTTTTTATTTTAGCCATTCTGATAGGTGTGTGATATTTCATTGTGCTCTTAATTTGCACTTTCCTATGGCTATTGACATTGAAGGTCTTTTCATGTGCTATTTCCATCAGCACATCTTCAGTGAAATGTCTGCTCATTTTTACTGTTGAGTTTTGAGAGCCCTTTATGTATTCTAACTATAGGTCTGTAGTTGAATATGTGGTTTGCAAATACTTTCTCCCAGTTTGAAGTTTGTTTTTTCATCTGCTTCATAAGATTTTTAGCAGAGCAAATTTTTTTTTTAATTTTTATGAAGTCCAATTTATCAATTTTTTTATGGACTGTGGTATTAGTGTCAAGTTAAAGAACTCTTAGTCTAGCCCTAGGTCCTGAAGAGTTTCTCCTCTTTTTTCCCAGAAGTTTTTTAGTTCTATGATTTACATTTAAGTCCATTAGCCATTAAAAGGATAATAAGGAAGAAGTAAAAACAACTTTATACTCATAAATTGTACAACTTAGAAGAAATGTACAAGTTCCTTTTAAACTACAAATTACCCAAACAAGATGACATAGATAATCTGAATAGCCTTATAACGATTAAAGAAAATGGATTCATAAGTTAAAACACCCCAAAAAAGAAATATCCAGGCTCAGAAGGTTTCACGGGAGAATTCTATCATGATTTTATTTTTAACCAATTTGTCTCTTTAAGTCTAAAGTGTGTCTATTGCAGACAACATATATTTGGATCTTTAAAAAACTATCCAATCTGACAATCTCTGTTTTTTCATTGGAGTGTTTAATCTATTCACATTTAATGTTATTTTTGATATGGTTTGATATATAGATGCCATTTTGCTATTTGTTTTCTATATGTGTGACTCTGGTCTTTTTTGGTCCTATATTCCTTCTTTACTATTTTCTTTTGTGTTAAATAGTTGCTTTCTATTTTCATAGTGGTTGCTCTGTGAATTATAATATACATCCTAATTTATCACAATCTACTTCAGATTAATTCTAATATAATTTTAGTAAAATATAGAAATTTTATTCCACTATACCTCCATGTCCTCCCCCTGCTTTCATGCTATTTTGTCATATATATTACATATTTATATGTTGTAAGCCTAACAACAAAGTTTTCATAATTACTGTTTTGTGCAAGTTTCTTTTAAATCAATTAAAATAAGGAGGATCTCGTCAAGATGGCAGCATAAGGAGACTCTGCACGCATCTCCTCCCACAAACACAACCAGTTAACAGCTATTTTTGGAAAAAATACCCCAGATTGAAAACTGAAAACTGGATAAAAAGAACCCCCACAACAAGCGACAGACCTGACTAAAGCACAAGAGGCAGAAATTCCTTCTGGAGAGGTAAAAAGCTACCTTTGGTAACCTCGAAGTTTCTCAGCTGGCCAGGCAAGAGACACCCTAAGGTATGCAGCCCTCCCTGGAGGACTGAGGTCCAGAGCAAGGGCCGATACTACTATAAGCATCCTTCAGACTCAGCCCAACTGAGATGGGAGGCTTACTGTCTGGCTTCACTGGCTATTAACTGTAGCGAGGATACCCCTAGAAAAGCTATCGGCCCAAAGGCAAAGAGACCCGGGTCTTAAAGGACCCATGCACAAACTGACTCATTGCAGCAACCTAAAATCACCAGAAAGAAGACTAACAGTCCTTTGGTGAAAAGAGACTCACCTGGTGGGCTCTGGGGGTATCTTGGTGAGAGGAGAGACCTCTCTGGAGACTGAGACATTGGTGAGGGCCATTGTTCTGAACTGGTCCAGGCATGCTGACACAGACCCCTGTGAGGGCCAGTGAGGTTCATCCCTTGGCCTGTTAGCCCAGGGGTGTGCCACGCCCACTAGAGCACAGATTGAATCCCATTCAGCCAGGGCAGGAAACTCGCCCTAGGGACCCGCCCCACCTGACAGCAAGCCCTCAGGCTACTTTTCAGCCTGTGTTGACTGAGTGCCTTGATCCTCTACAGGTAGGCAAGGGTGTCTGCCTCTGTGGGACAGGGCCTGTGTGAGAACCAGGTGAACTGTGGGGAACATTGGTAGAGAGGTGGGGTCCTCTGCAGTGTGGCATCAGGGTATGCTCCAGGGGGTTGAGAAGTGTGCATGACCAGGACTGTGCTGACGGTGTGTGTGATCCTGTGGGGGGGGGGTGGTGAGGCATATAAGCCACAGAAGACCTGTGCTTCACAAGTAGCCATAAAAAGGATAAGCCCCACCTTCCAAAGCCTGAAACAATTGAGTGCTCCCATGCCTAGGGCCAGCCCCACTCAGCTGCACTCCTAAGAGAACTGACAACAGCCATGTAGGCCTGAGGCCTATAGCAACTGTAAGCCCCTGAGCTTAGCAACCAACTGCACTGGGTACCAACCCAAGTAAGAGGAAAACTGCAATAGGAGTGTGCTGATAGACTTTGTAGCCAATGGTGCTGAGGCTCCCCAAACTGGATTTACAAACAGCTGGCCAGGGAAGGAAAGACTAGACTCCCTGGGTACCTGCATTAAGAGCAACCCTGCAAAACCTGCCACAGCAGAAGGACACAAGGAACCCACAAAGGGGTCACTCCTGGATCTTCTAGACTGGTGATGAGAGGGAAGCACACTGCTGGGCCTCATAAGGCATCTCATACATAAGGCCACTTCTCCAAGATCAGGAGTCATAGCTGACTCACCTAATACGTAGAAATAAGCACAGAGAAAGAGGCATAATGAGGACACAAAGGACTATTTTCCAAGCAAGGGAACAGGACAAAACCCCAGAAAAAGAACTAAATAAAACAGAAACAAGCAATCTACTTGGCAAAGAGTTCAAACAAAATATCATGAGGATGCTCACAGATATTGGGAGAAGACTGGATAAACACAGTGAGCTCATCAGCAAAGAACTGGAAGATATTTTAAAAAACCAATCAGAAATGAAGAATACAATACTGGAAATGAAACATTCACTAGAGGGACTCAATACTCTGGTAGAGGATGATTAAGAACGGATCAGCAGCTAAATGAAAGACTAGAGGAAATCACCCTAGCCGAACAGAAAAGAGAAAAGGAATTAGACAGAATGAGAACAGTCTAAGGGAACTCTGGGACAATATCATGCATGCTAACATTCGGATTATAGGAGACCCAGAAGGAGAAGAGAGAGAGAAAGGGGCAGAAAACTTACTTGAAGAAATAATGAAAATTTTCCTAACCTAAGGAAGGAAAAAGACACCCAAGTTCAGGAAGCACAGAGAGCTCCAAACAAGAGAAGCCCAAAGAGGCCCACACCAAGACATATTATAATTAAAATGTCCAAAATTAAAGACAAAGAGAGAATCCTAAAAGCAGCAAGAGAAAGGCAACAAGTGACATACAAAGGGAAGCCCACCAGGCTTTCAGCAGACTTCTCAGCTGAGACCCTACAGGCAAGAAGAGAATGGTACAACATATTTAAAGTGCTAAAAGAAAAAAACCTACAGCTGAGAATACTCTATCCATCAAGGTTGTCATTCAGAATGGAAGGAGAGATAAAGAGCTTCCCAGACAAGCAAAAATTAAAGGAGTTTATCACCAAGAAACCAGTTCTGCAAGAAATGCTGAAGGGATTTATTTAAGTGGGAAAGCAATGACCACAAATAGAGATTAAAAAAATTATCAAAAAAAACAAAACAACAACAAAAAAACCACTCAATAAAATCACTTGTAAAGGTAAAAATATAGTAAAGGTAGCAGATCAACTGCCTGTGAAGATAATATAAAGGTTAAAAGATGAATGTACTAAAATCACTATTTCAATGATAACAGGATAATGGATAGACACACACTAAACAAGAGACTATATATGATTTCAAAAACATAAAATGCATGAGGAGGGGAGTGAAAAAGTAGAGCTTTTAGAAAGGGGTTAAACTAAAGAGTCTATCAACTCGATATAGACTGTTATATACATAGAATATTATATATGATCCTCATGATAATCACAAATCAGAAATCTATAATAAGTAAGCAAATAAATAAGACAAAAGAAATCAAACATATTACTAAAGAAAGCCATCAAATCGCAAGGGAAGAGAGCAAGAGAAAAAGACAGGAACAGAGAAGAACTATTAAGACACCCAGAAAAAAATAACAAAATGGCAATAAATACATATTTATCAATAGCTATATAATAGTCAGTGGACTAAATGCTCCAATCAAAAGGCATCCAATCAAAAGGTGGCCAACTGAATAAAAAAACAAGACCCATATATATGCTGCATGCAAGAGACACGCTTCAGACTTAAAGACACCCACAAACTGAAAGTGAAAGGATGGAAAAAGATACTCCATGCAAATGGCAAAGAAAAGAAAGTGGGGGTAGCAATACTTATATCAGACAAAATAGACCATAAAACAAAAACTGTGACAAGAGACAAAGATGGGCACTACATCATGATAAAGGGAACAAACCAACAAGAGGATATAACACTTGTAAAATTCTATTCACCCAACATAGGAGCACTTCAACATATAAAGCAATTATTGACAGACATAAAAGGAGAAATAGACAGTAACACAATAATAGTAGGGGACTTTAACACTCCACTTACACCAATGGATAGATCATCCAAGCAGAAGATCAATAAGGAAACACTGGCCTTAAATGACACATTAGACCAGATGAACTTAGTAGCTATATACAGAACATTCCATCCAAAAACCATAGAATACCCATTCTTTTCAGATGCACTGGGAACATTCTTCAGGATTGATCACGTATTAGGCCACAAAACAAATCTCAATAAATTTAAGAAGATCAAAGTAATACCATGCATCTTTCCTGGCCACAAAGGTATGAAACTAGAAATCAACTACAGGAAGAAAACCAAAAACCCACAAAAATGTGGAGATTAAACAAAATGCTGCTGAACAATGATTGGGTCAATGAAGAAATCAAAGGAGAAATAAAAAAATTCCTGGATACATATCTTCTTCATTTCTTCTTCAGTTTCTTTCAACAATGGCTTATAGTTTTCAGTGTAGAAGTCTCTCATCTCCTTGGTTAAATTTACTCCTAGGTGTTTTCTTCTTCTTCTTCTTCTTTTTTTTTTTTTTTTTTTGCGATTTTAAGTGGGATTGTATTCTTGATTTCTCTTTCTGCCAGTTCATTGTTAGTGTACAGAAATGCGACTGATTTTTGAATGTTGATTTTGTGCCCTGCAACTTTACTGTATTTGTTAATTATTTATAATAGTTTTTTGGTGGGTTCTTTAGGGTTTTCTATATATAGAATCATGTCATCCACAAATAGTGACAGTTTTACTTCTTCATTTCCAACTGGATGCCTTTTCTTTCTTTTCCTTGCCTAATTGCTTTGGCCAGGACTTCCAATACTATGTTAATAAGAGTGGTGAGAGTGAGCCTCCTTGTCTTGTTCCTGTTCTTAGAGGAAAAGCTTTCAGTTTTTCACTGTTGAGTATGACGTTGGCTGTGGGTTTGTCATATATAGTCTTTATTAGGTTGAGGTACTTTCCTTCTATACCCATTTTATTGAGAGTTTTTATCATAAGTGGATGCCATATCTTGTCAAATGCTTTCTCTGCATCTATTGAGATGATAACGTGTTTTTATTCTTCATTTTGTTAATGTGGTGTATCACGTTGATTGATTTGCAGATGTTGAGCCACCACTGCATCCCTGGAATAATTCCCACTTGATCGTGATGTATGATCCTTTTAATGTAACTGGTGTAGTCAATTTGCTAATTATTTGTCGAGGGTTTCTGCATCTATACTCATCAGTGATGTTGGCCTCTGGTTTTCCTTTTTTGGGTTGTCCTTGTCTGGTTTTGGTATCAGGGTAGTGTTGGTCTCATAAAATGAGCTAGGAAGCACCTTCTCCTCTTCAATTTTTTGGAAGAGTTTGAGAAGGACGGGTATGACGTCTTCTTTGAATGTTTGGTAGAATTCACCAGAGAAGTCATCTGGTCCTGGACTTTTGTTTTTTGGGAGATTTTTTATTACTGTTTCAATCTCTATTTGTGATTGGTCTATTAAGATTCTCTATTTCTTCTTGATTCAGTTTTGGGAGGTTGTATGATTCCAAGAATTTATCCATTCTTCTAAGTTATCCAATTTGTTGGCATGTAGTTTTTCATAGTATTCTCTTATAATCCTTTGTATTTCTGTGGTATCTGTTGTAATTTCTCCTCTTTTGTTTCTGATTGTATTTATTTGAGCCTGACACGGCCTTTTTTTCTTAGTGAGTCTAGCTAAGGGTTTGTCGTTTTGCTTGTCTTTTCAAAGAATCAGCTCTTAGTTTCATTGATCCTTTCTATTGTCTTTTTAGTCTCTATTTCATTTATTTCAGCTCTGATTTTTATTATTTCCTTGCTTCTACTGACTTCTGGTTTCATTTATTCTCCCTTTTCTAGTTCTTTTCGGTGTAATGTTAGATTGTTTATTTGAGATGCTTCTTGTTTTTTTGAGGTAGGCCTGTATTACTATATACTTCCCTCCTAGTACCACTTTTGCTGCATCCTGTAGGTTTTGGTATGTTGTGTTTTCATTTTCATTTGTCTCCAGTTATCTCTTGATTTCTCCTTTGATTTCTTTATTGTTCAGTAGCATGTTGTTTATGCTCCACATATCTGTGGCTTTTTCAGCTTTCTTCTTATAGTTGATTTCTAGTGTCAGGCCATTGTTATTGGAAAAGATGCTTGATATGATTTGAATCTTCTTAAAATTTACTGACACTTGTTTTGTTTCCCAACAGATGGTCTATCTTTGAGAATGTTCCATGTGCACTTGAGAAGAATGTGTATCTTGCTGTTTTTGGATGGAACGTTTTATACATATCTATTAAGTCCATCTGATCTAGTGCTTCATTTAAAGCCCGTGTTTCCTTGTTGACTTTCTGTCTGGATGATCTATCAATTGATGTAAGTGGGGTATTAAAGTCCCCTACTATTATTGTGTTGCCATCAATTTCTCCCCTTAGGTCTGTTAGTAGTTGCTTTATATACTTTGGTGGTCCTGTGTTAGGTGCATGTATATTAATAAGTGTTATGTCTTCTTGGTGGAATACCCCTTTTACCATTGTATAATGTCCATCTTTGTCTCTTGTTATATTTTTGGCTTGAAGTCTGTTTTGTCTGGTTTAAGTATAGCTATACCTGTTTTCTTTTGGTTGCTGTTTGCTTGCAGTATCATCTTCCATCCCTTCACTCTGAGCCTATGTTTGTCTTCAAAGCTGAGATGGGTCTCCTGGAGGCAGCACATTGTTGGGTCTTGTTTTTCAATCCATCCAGCCACTCTGTGTCTTTTGATTGGTGAATTCAATCCATTCACATTTAAAGTGATTATTGACATATGAGGGCTTAATAATGCCATTTTATACTTTGCTTTCTGGTTGTTCTGTATTTCCATTGTTTATTTTTCCTTGTATTTCCGGCTGCCACTTCAATTTAGTGGCTTTCTGTGATGTGTTTCCCAGTTTCCCCTTTATTTATATTTTTTAACTCTGCTTGTATTTTTGTTTTGTGGTTACCGTGAGGTTTGTATAAAAGATCTCATAGATGAGATAGTCCTTTTTGTGCTGATAGCAAATTATCTCTCTTGCCTATGCAGATTTTTCCCTCTTCCTCTTCCCCTTCTATGTTTTTGTTGTCACAAATTATCCCTTTTGGTGTTGTGAGCTTGTTACCAAATTCAAATGGTTATAGTTATTTTTGATGATTTCTTTCCCTTTAGCCTTTATAACTAAGCATTTACTAACCTATTCTGATATAGAGTTTCAATTTTCTGATTCTGTCTATTTTTCACCTTGCCCAAAGCTTTGTATACCTTTGCCTTTTTGTTTCCAGTAGGAGGGCTCCCTTCAACATTTCTTGTAAGGCAGTGATAGTGGCAATGAGGTCCCTCAGCTTTCCCTTGTCTGGGAAAGCCTTTATTTCTCCTTCATATCTGAAGGATAACTTTGCTGGCTAGAGTGTTCTTGGCTGACAGTTTTGTCTTTCAGCATTTTGAATATATCATTCCACTCTCTCCTAGCCTGTAGGATTTCTGCTGAGAAATCCACTGAAAGCCTGATGGGGGTTCCTTGGTACGTGACTTTCCTCTCTCTGGCTTCCCCTAATATTCTTTCTTTGTCATTCTGATGGTTTTCATATCATATGCCTCGAAGAAGGTCTTTTTGCATTGATGTAATTAGGAATTCTATTAGCTTCATGTGCTTTTATGTCCAGTTTCTTCCCCAGGTTTGGGAATTTCTCAGCTATTATTTCCTTAAATAAGCTCTCTGCTCCTTTCTTTCTCTCTTCTCCTTCTGGGATACCCATTATCCTTATGATTCTTTTCCCAATTAGGTCAGATTTTTCTCATAGAATTTCTCCACTTTTTTTCTTACTTTTGTGTGTGTGGAAGATTGGCTCTGAGGTAACATCCATGTCAATCTTCCTCTACTTTATATGTGGGATGCTGTCATAGCATGACACAATGAGCAGTGTATAGGCCTGTGCCTTGGATCCAAAACCTGTAATCCTGGGCCACCAAAGCAGTGCATTCAAACTTAACCACCAGTGCAGCCCCGGAATTTCTCCATCTTAAAAAAGTATTGGTTCTCTCTCCTCTTCCACTTGAATTATTTCTAGATTTCTATCTTTGAGCACAATAATTCTCTCCTCCATGTGTTCTGCTCTATTTACAATGCTTTTTACTTTATTCTTCATCTCATTAATTGTGTTCTTCATCTACAGAATTTCTGTTTGGTTATTTTTAGAGTTTAAATCTGTTTGGTGAAGTATTCCTTCTGTTCATTACTTTTATTCCAGAGCTCATTGAGCTGTCTTTCTGAATTTTCTCATAACTCTTTGAGTTTCTTCATGACAGCTATTTTAAATCCTCTGTCAGATCACAATCTTCTATGACTTCAAGTTTGGTTTCTGGAGAGTTGTGATTTTCTTTTTGTGCTACTGTGTTACCGTGGTTTTTCATGGTGCTTAATGAGTTGTCCCCCTACCACCACATTTGTCATTGCAAATACCTTTCTTATTTTGGAAAGGTTTTGGTTACTTTGATTCTGACATGCTTCTGGTTGTATTCAAGAGTCTATGTTTTCCACCCTCCACTGCATCTGCTAGAGGTATCATCAATGCCCTCCTTGTGCTGCTTGTGCCTCCAAGGTCTTTTTCATTGATGTAATTATGAATTCTGTTAGCTTCATGTACTTGTATGTCCAGTTCTTTCCCTACGTTCGAGACGTTCTCACCTGTTATTTCTTTGAATAAGCTCTCTGCTCCTTTCTTACTCTCTTCCCCTTCTGGGCTACCAATAATGCTTATGTTAGTTTTTCTAATTGAGTTGGCTATTCCTTATAGAAGTTTTTCTTTTTTTTTTTTTGAGGAAGATTAGCCCTGTGTTAACTTCTGCCAATCCTCCTCTTTTTTCTGAGGAAGACTGGCCCTGAGCTGACATCTGTGCCCATATTCCTGTACTTTATATGTGGGACGCCTACCACAGCATGGCTTGCCAAGTGGTGCCATGTCCTCTCAGGATCTGAACCAGTAAACCCTGGGCTGCCAAAGTGGAATGTGTGCATTTAATAGCTGAGCCACCAGGGCAGCCCCTGAAGTTCTTCATTTTTTAAACGTCTTAGTTCTGTCTCTTCCTCCACCTGAATCATTTTAGATTTCTATCCTAAAGCTCACTAATTCTCTCTTCCACATGGTCTGATGTATGTTTCATGCTTTCTACTTTATTTTTCAGCTCTTTATTTGTGTTCTTCATTTCCAGAATTTCTTGTGGTTTGTTTGGGGTTTTTTTTAGGGTTTCCATCTCTTTGGTGAAGTATTCCTGAGCTCATTGAGCAGTCTTTCCGAGTTTTCTTGTAACAAATTGAGTTTCTTCATGACAGGTATTTTGAATTCCCTGTCAGTTAGATTGTAATATTCTGTGACTTCAAACTTGGTTTCAGGAGAGTTGCCATGCTCTTTTTGTTCTTCTGTGTTACTGTAGTTCTTCATGGTACTTGATGAATTGATCCTCTCCCAGCACATTTGTGGTTGTAACCACATGCTTATTTAGGTATGGCTTTGGTTACTTTGGATTTGAGTCGTTTCTGGCTTTATTTGAAAGCCTGCACTTTCCACACTACACTGCCTATGCTAGAGGCATTGCCAGTGCCCTCCTTGTGCTGCTTGTACCTCTGAGGCTGCTAGTGCCTTGCTGCTTATGATGTCACTGCAGTCTCAGGTCTTGCCACCAGATTCACTTCTGCTGCTCCAAGGGTTATTTTGGTCTTGTCTTCTCCCCTTGCATCTCTGTGGGCTCTGCAGGAGCTCAGATGCTGCTGCCTCATGCACCATCTGTGCTGCTGCTCCTGCTTTGTCTGGGGGTGCTTTTTTCTCTGCTGCCAGGGCTGCTGGGTTCACAGGTGTTGCTGTTGCTTCCAGGGGCCTGTGGACCTAAGGATTTGTATGCAGCCTCTGCTGCCAGTGGAGCTGCTGTCCATGGTGCCACTACTGTGGGCTGGGTCTTCAGTTCTACTGTTTTCCTGGAGCCTCTGGTTGCAGGCTCCACCTGCCACTGCTGGGGGGATTAGGCGCGAAGCAGGGAGAGATTGTTGTTTCTCCCTCATGTAGCCTCTGGTCTCTGGCACTCAGTGCTATGTTTTGAAAACTCAGGTTAAGGCACTTCACCCCAGGCAAGACAATTTGAGCTTTCTATACTATCCTCACTTTTGGAAAGACCTGGCCACTCTTGGGGGAAGGGGAGAGTGCCTGTGCACTGGATCTGCTGGGAGTTGGGCAGGGAGCTAACCACATCTGTTTTTCCTGCTCTTGCCATGTCTGCTCACAGTCACACAAGCCACAGCACCAGCTACCTCCACCCCCTCACAGTTGTGTTAGCCATGGCACATGCTGTTTCTGTTCCCACAGTGATTGTTTGTAGGCACATGTGCCAGCATGAGGATATACACTCTGGATAACTGCTGCCGGGTGAGGTGGGGGGGGGGCTTCTTCCATAGCTCATCTGCCTCCTAAGGGGCCAGTCCACCCACCTTCAAATGTAAAGGTGCATGGCTCTATACGCATCCTGTTGTGCTGTGTAAGGAATCCTCTGTTGGTCAATGGATGTCCAGTTGGTTGTAACTTAAAGGGGAGAGACAAAGGGAACAACTCACTCTGCCATGATGCTCATGTCACTCTGTAATTGTAGTTTTTAAGGCAACGACTAAGAGATCAACTCACAAGAACAAGGAATTTAAAATGACATACTAGAAAATATTGATTTAACACATAAGAAGGCAATAATGGAGGAATACAGTGATAAACCTACGTAAGATTCTACAAAATAATAAGAGGAGGGAACATTGCCGAACTTATTATGAAAGGACAGTATTACTTTGATATCAAAACCAGAAAGATATCACAAAAGAAGAAAACAACAGACCAATATCCCTTACAAATATAGATGCAAAACTCCTTAAAAAATATTAGCAAACTGAATTCAGCAATATGTAAAAAGAATTATATACCATGATTAAGTTGGATTTATATCAGGAATGCATGGCTGTTTAAACCTAGGAAAATGAATCAGATAATGCAATGTACTGATAAATTAAAGGGCAAAAACTACATGATCATTTCAATAGATGCAGAAAAGACATCTGACAAAATCAAATACCCTTTCATGATAAAAAATAAAGCACTCAAAGCTTTAGGAATAGAAAGGAACTTTCTGAACTTAATAAAGGCCATCTACAAACAATTCACAACTAATGTCATACTGAAAGGCTCATGACTAAATGCTATTTTCTTAGATCAGCAACAAGTGAAAAGTGTCCACTCTTGCCACTTCTATTCAACATTTTACTGGAGGCTCTAGTTAGGTAATTGGGCAAGAAAAAGAAAAATCCATGCAGATTGGAAAGCAAGAAATAAAACTAGCTCTATTTGCAAATGATGTGATCCTGAACATAGAAAATCCTAAGGAATCCACAAAGAAACTAGTAAGACTAATAAAACAGTTAAGCAAGTTTGCAGGAACAGAGCCCAGAAGGAGAGGAGAAGGAAAATGGGATTGAAAATATATTTGAAAAAATAATGGCTGAAAACTTTCCAAATTTTACAAAAGAAATAAACCTACAGACTCAAGAAGTGAGCGAATCCTAAAGAAATTCACACTAAGACACATCAAATTAACTTCTGGAGAGAAAAACATGAATTGTAAAACTAGCAAGAGAGAATGACACATTATCCAGAGGGGGACACCAATTTGAATGACAGTGGTTTTCTTATCTGAAACTATGGAGACCATAAGCAAGTTGTGGAACATTTTTCAAGTACTGAAAGAATATATCTGCCAACCCCTAATTCTGTATCTGCTGAAAATGTCTTTCAAGAATGAATGGGGGGCTGGCCCCATGGCCGAGTGGTTAAGTTCGTGCGCTCTGCTGCAGGCGGCCCAGTGTTTCGTTGGTTCGAATCCTGGGCGCAGTCATGGCACTGCTCATCAAACCACGCTGAGGCAGCGTCCCACATGCCACAACTAGAAGGACCCACAATGAAGAATATACAACTATGTACCGGGGGGCTTTGGGGAGAAAAATGATAAAATAAAATCTTAAAAAAAAAAAAGAATGAATGGTAAACACAGACGTTCTTAGACTAAGAGAAAATAAGATGCTTTGTTACTCACAAACCTATCTTTAAAGAATGGCTAACAGAAGCTCTTCAAAAAGAAATAAATGACAACAGAAGAAGGCCACGCTCTATAAAATGGTAAGAAGAACAGCAGAATGGGTAAAACTAGAAGTAAACATCATAGACTATCCTTCACCTAATGAGTTTCTTTAATAATATTTTATGGTAGAAACAAAAGATATCACACCATCTAATATGGTGCTTAATGTGTGAAGAGGAAATGTCTAATATGATTATACTTAAAAAGTGGGGAGATGATTAGAACAAGGAGATAGAAGATCGATAAAGTAATAGGGGACTTGAACAAAATTATGAAACAATTTGACCTAACAGACATATACAGAACACTCCACCCAACAATAAGAGAATACACATTTTTCTCAAGTTCACCTGGAATGTTCTCCATAATAGATCATACGTTAGACCACAAAACAAGTATTTAAATAAATTTAAATTTAAAGTGATTGAAATCCTAGGAAATTCCAATCATAATGGAATAAAACTAGAAGTGAATAAAAGTAGGATAACTGGAAAATTCAGAAATATGTGAAAATTAAATAGCACACTCTTCAATAACCAGTGAGTCAAAAAAGAAATCACAAGGGAAATCAGAAAAAACCTTGAGCCAAATGAAAAGAAAAACACAATATACCAAAATTTATGGGATGCAGGAAAAGAAGTGGTAAGATGGAACTTTATACTGTAAATACATTAAAAAAGAAGAAAGACCTCAAATCAATATCCTAATTTTATACCTTAAGGGACTAGGGAAAAAATAGCAAACTAAACCCAATTCTAGTAGAAGGAAGGAAATGATGAATATTAAAGTGGAGGTAAATAAAAACAGATAAAATTTACACACCTTTAGCTAGATTGACTAATAAAAAAGGAGAGAAGACTCAAATTAGTATAATCAGAAATGAAAGTAGAGACATTACTACCAATTTTACAGAAATAAAAAGGATTATGAGAGTACTGTGAACAATTGTACACCAGTATTTTAGATAATCCAGGTGACATGGACAAATTCCTAGAAAAAAACAACCTTCCAAGACTAAATCATAAATAAATAGAAAATCTGAATAAAGCTATCATTAGTAAGGAGATTGAATCAGTAATGAAAAACCGCTCAAGAAAAGAACTAGACCAGATGGCTTCACTGGTGAATTCTATCAAACTTTTAAAGAAGAATTAATACCAATCCTTCTCAAACCATTCTAAAAATTGAAGAGAAAACTTCCTAGGTCATTCTATGAGGTCATTATCCTGATACCAAAGCCACAAAAAAAAAAGACACTACAAGAAAAGAAAACTCCAGAACAATATCCTTTGCAAATATTGATACAAAAATCAAATCAAATTCAGTAGCATATTAAAAGATCATACACCATGACCAAGTAGGGTTTATTTATGGAATGCAAGGATGGTTCAATATAGGAAATCAATCAATAAAATATCTCATGTTAACAGATTAAAGAGGAAAGCCACACAATCATCTCAAATGATGTAGAAAAAACATTTGAAAAATTCAACATCCATCTATGATTAAAAAACACTCAACAAATTAGGAATAGAAGAACATTTTCTCAATAAAATAAAAGCCATATATGAAAAATCCATAGCTAGCATCTTACACAATGGCAAAAGACTGAATGCTTTTACTGTAAGTTCAAGAACAAGACAACAATGCCTGCTTTTGCCACTTATATTCAGCAAAGTATTGAAAGTTTTAAGCAGAAGAATTAGGCAAGAAAAAGAAATAAAAGAAATCCAAATTTGAAATGAAGAAGCAAATTATCTGTCACATAAGATTTGATCTTATATGTGGAAAGCCCTAAAGATTCCACAAAAAAATTGTTACAGCCAATAAATTCTTCAAAATTGCAGGATACAAAAATCAACACACAAACATCAGTAGTGTTTCTATACATTAACAATAAACAATCTGAAAAGGAAGTTATGTAATAAATTTCACTTAAAATAACATAAAAATAATAAGATACTTTGAAATAAACTTAACCAAGGACACAGCACACATGTACACTGAAAACTACAAAACACTGCTAAAAACAAATTAAAGAAGATATAAATAAATGGAAAGACACCTTATGTGCATAGATTGCAAGACTTCAATGTTGTTAAGATGACAATACCACCCAAAGTGACCTACAGATTTAATACACTCCCTATCAAAATCCCAATGACATTTTTTTTGAAACAGAAAAAAAATGCCATATTTCATGTGAAATCTCAATGGACTTTGAATAGTCAAAACAAACCTGAAAAAAAAAACAAAGTTGGTGGACTCCAACTTTCTGATTACAAAACTTATTATGAAGTTATAATAATCGAGAATGTGATACTGGCATAAAGTCAGGCATATAGACCAATGAAATAGAATAAAGGGCCCAGAAATAAATCTTCACATATATGGTAAATGATTTTTTACAAGGGCACTAAAACTATTCAATGAAGAAAGAAAGTCTTTTCTTCTCTTTTTTTGAGGAATATTAGCCCTGAGCTAACATCTGCTGCCAATCCTCCTCTTTTTGCTGAGGAAGACTGGCCCTGAGCTAACATCCATGTCCATCTTCCTCTACTTTATATGTGGGACGACTACCACACCATGGCTTGTCAAGCAGTGCAAAGGTCTGCACCCGGGATCCAAACCTGTGAACCCCGGGCCACCGAAATGGAATGCATGAACTTAACCCCTGCATCAGCGGGCTGGCCCAGGATAGTCTTTTCAACAAATGGCTCTGAGAAAACTGGACATCCACATGCAAAAATACCATGAACTTGGAACCTTGCCTTATACCATATAAAAATTAACTCAAAATAGATCAAATACCGGAATGCTAGAGATAAAATTTTAAAACTCTTTAAAAAAAGAGAGAGAGAAGATTCATGACATTGGATTTGACAATGATTTCTTGGATATGACAACAAAAGCACAGGCAACTCAAGAAAAAAACAGAAAAATTGGACTTCATCAAAATTAAAAATATTTTTGCCTCAAAGCACGCTATCAACAATGTGAAAAAGTATCCACAGAATGGTAAAAATATTTGCAAATCATATACCTGATAAAGGACTGATATCCAGAATATATAAAAAAAACTCCTACAACTCAACAACAAAGAAAACCAAAAGCCCAAGTCAAAATTGGGCAAATCATTTGAATAGACATTGCTCCAAAGAAGATATACAGATGGCCAAAAGTAAATGAAAAAAAATTCTCAATATCACTAATCATTAGGGAAATGTGAATCAAAACCACAATGAGATACTAATTCATAGCTACTAGGAGGGCTATTATTAAAAAAACAAGGAAAATAACAAATGCTGGTAAGAATTACAGAAATTGGAACCCTTCTGCATTGATCATGGGAATGCAAAACAGTGCAGTTGTTATGGAAAACAACTTGGGGGTTACTCAAAAAGATATACACAGAATTCTCACATGATCCAGCAATTCCACTCCTAGATACATATACAGAGGAATTGAAAGCAGGGACTTGAACAGACACTTGTATGCCAGCGTTCATTGTAGCATTATTCACAATAGACAAAAGGTGGGGGAAAACCCTCATGTCCCCCCACAGATGAATAAATAAACAAAATGTCATATATATTCGTTGTTAGTGCCATTGAGTCAATTCCAACTCCCAGCAACCCTGCATAGAGCATAGTGAAACTGTGACTGTCATTTTGTGCCATCCTCTCATCTTCTGGAGCTATATCAGACAATGCTCCTCTTTTATTCATAACGCTTTCATGGCCAATTTTTTGGAAGTGGGTAGCCAGCTCCTTCTTCTTAGTCTGTCTTGTCTGGAATCTCCACTAAAACCTGTCCACCATGGGTGACCCTGCTAGTATTTGAACTACTGGTGGCATAGTTTTCAGCATCACAGCAACATGCAGCCTCCACAGTATGACAACCAACAGATAGGTGGTGTGGTTCCTTGAACGGGAAACAAACCTGTGCCATGATGGTGAGAGTGCTGAATCTTAACCACTATACCACCAAGGCTGGCTGTGGTATATATACACTGACTGAGGCAGTTGTGTGCTACCAGGCTGCACAGCCAACAAATGCTGGGGGGCCAACCCTGCCCACCAGCCCACCTGAAGCAGCTGTGTGCCACCAGGCCACATAGCTGGCCTGAGCTGGGGGTCTGCTCTGCCTACCAGTAAGCTCACAGCAGTCATGCACCTCTAGGCCACACAACCAGCCACACCAAGGTCTTCTGTGCCCACTAGTGCATCTATAAGAGTTGCACGCTGTCAGACCTTGAAATCAGCCACACCAGGGGCCTGCCTCACTCACCAGCATGCCTATACTGGTTGTGCATCACTAGGCTTTGCAACCAGTTGCACAGGGAGTCTTCTTTTCCCAATAGTGTGCCTTCAGCAGCTGTACATGGTTGAACCTTGCAGCCAGCTGGCCCAGGGGCCACGCTTGCCTACCAATGCACCTGTAGCAATCAAGGCCCTGCCACAATAGAAGGGCACATGCAGCCCACAAAGGGAACACCCCTCAAGCTTCTGGCTCTAATTACCAGAGGCGATTATGCTGTTGGGCCCCACAAGACATCTCCTACATAAGGCCACTTTTCCAAGATTGGGAGATGTAGCTGGTCTACTTAATACATAAATATAAACACAGAGAATTAGGCAAAAGAAGGGGACAAAGGAAAATATTCCAAATGAAAGAACAAGACAAATCCTCAGAAAAAGAATTAAATGAAACAGAGATAAGCAATCTATCTGATAAAGAGTACAAAGTAAAGGTCATAAGGACGCTCACTGAACTTGGGAGAAGAATAGATGAGCATAGTGAAAACTTCAACAAGGAGTTAGAAAGTGTAAAAAATAATCAATCAGAGCTGAAGAATAAAATAACTGAAATGGAAAATTCACCAGAGGGAATCAACAGCAGATTGGATGACAAAGAAGAATGGGTCAGTGATCTGTATGACAGAGTAGAGGAAATCACTCAAACTGAACAGAAAAAAGAATTTAAAAATTGGGGACATTTTAAGGGACCTCTAGGGCAACATCAAGCTTACTAACATTTGCATTATAGGTGTCCCAGAATGAGAAGAGAGTGAGAAAGGGGCAGAAAAATTATTTGAAGAAATAACAGCTGAAAACTTCTCTAACCTGGGGAAGGAAACAGACATCCAAGTTCAGGAAACACAGAGAATCCTAAACAAGATGAACCCAAAGAGGCTCACACCTAGACACATTATAATTAAAAGGTCAAAAGTTAAAAATAAAGAGGGAATCTTAAAAGCAGCAAGGGAAAAGCAAGAAGTTAGATACAAGAGAACTCCCATAAGACTATCAGCTGACTTTTCAGCAGAAAGCTTACAGGCTAGAAGGGAGTGGCGTGATATATTCAACCTGCTGAAAAGAAAACACTTACAACTGAGAATACTCTACCCAGCAAGGTTATCATTCAGAATGAAAGGAGAGACAAAGAGTTTTCTGGACAAGCAAAAACTAAAGCAGTCCATCACCACTAAACTAAGACAAGAAAAAGAAATAAAAGGCATACAAATTAGAAAGGAAGAAGTAAAACTGTTACTATTTGCAGATTACATGATGCTATATATAGAAAACCCTAAAGACTCCACCAAAAAACTATTAGAACTAATAAGTGAATTCAGTAAAGTTGCAAGATACAAAATAAATATACAGAAATCAGTTGCATTTCTATACACTAAAAATGAACTATCAGAAAGAGAAATTAAGAAAACAATCCCATTTACAATTACATCAAAAAGAATAAAATACCTAGTAATAAATTTAACCAAGGAGGTGAAAGATCTGTACACTTAAAACTATAAGACATTGATGAAAGAAATTGAAGACCACACAAATAAGTGGAAAGATACACTGTGCTCATGGGTTGGAAGAATTAATACTGTTAAAATATCCATACTACCCAAAGCAATCTACAGATTCAATGCAACCCAAGGGCATTTTTCACAGAACTAGAACAAATAATCCTAAACTTAGTATGGAATCAAAAAGACTCTGAATAGCCAAAGCAATCATGAGAAAAAAAAAAAAAAAGAACAAAACTGGAGGTATCACACTCCCTGATTTCAAACTATACTACAAAGCTATAGTAATCAAAAGAGTATGGTACTGGCACAAAAGCAGACACATAGATCAATGGAACAGAATAGAAAGCCCAGAAATAAATCCATACCTATATGGTCAATTAATCTACAACAAAGGAGTCAAGAATATAAAACGGGGAAAAGACCATCTCTTCAATAAATTGTGTTGGAAAAGAGGACAGATACATGCAAAAGAATGAAACTGGACCACTTTCTTACACCATATAGAAAAAGAAACTCAAAATGGATTAAAGACTTAAATGTAAGACCTGAAACCGTAAAACTCCTAGAAGAAAACCATAGGTAGTAAACTCTTTGACATTGGTCTTAGCAGTATTTTTTTTATATGTTTCCTCAAGCAAGGGCAACAAAAGCAAAAATAAACAAATGGGACTACATCAAACTAAAAAGCTTTTACACAGTGAAGGAAACCTTCAACAAAACAGAAAGGCAACTTACTGAATGGGAGAATATAGTTGCAAATGATACATCCAATAAAGGGTTAATATCGAAAATATATAAAGAACTACAACTCAATATGAATAAAACCAAATAATCTGATTAAAAAATGGGCAGAGTTGGGGCTGGCCTGGTGGCACAGTGGTTAAATTTGCACATTCCTCTTTGGCAGCCCAGGGTTCACTGGTTCGGATCCTGGGTGCGGACCTGCACACCACTTGTCAAGCCATGCTGTACCAGGCGTCCCACACATAAAGCAGAGGAAGATGGGCACGGATGTTAGCTCAGGGCCAGTCTTCCTCGGCAAAAAAGAGGAGGATTGGTGGCAGATGTTAGCTCAGGGCTAATCTTCTTCTTCAAAAAAAAATGGGCAGAGGATCTGAATATACATTTTTCCAAATGGCCATACAGATGACCAACAGGTACATGAAAAGATGTTCAACATCACTAATCATCAGGGAAATGCAAATCAAAACCACAATGAGATATCACCTCACACCTGTCAGAATGGTTATTATGAAAAAGAGAAGAAATAGCAAGTGTTGGAGAGGATGTGGAGAAAAGAGAACCCTCGTGCACTATTGGTTGGAATGTAAATTGGTGTAACCATTATGGAAAACAGTATGGAGGTTCTTCAAAAAATTAAAAATAGAACTATCATACTATTCAGCAATACCAATTCTGGGTATTTATGTGAAGAAAACGAAACACTAAGTCAAAAAGATATATGCACCTCTATGGTCATTGTAGCATTATTTACAATAACCTAAATTTCCATCAGTAGATGAATGGATAAAGAAGATGTGGTGCATATATATACAATGGAATATTACTCAGCCATAAAAAAGAATGAAATCCTTCCATTTGCAACAACACAGATAGATCTAGAGGGCATTATGCTAAGTGAAATAAGCCAGATAGAGAAAGAACACTATTATATGATTTCACTTATATGTGGAATCTAAAAAAACAAAACAAATGAACCAACAAAAGAGGAACAGACTCATAGATACAGAGAACAAATTGGTGGTTGCCAGAGGGGAGGCAGGACAAAATTGGTGAAGGGGATAAGAGGTACACACTTCCAGTCATAAAATAAATAATTCACTGTGATGTAATGTATAGCATAGGGAATATAGTCAACAATATTGTAATAGCTCTGTATGATGACAGATGGTTATTAGTCTTATCAGGGTGATCATTTTGTAATGTAAATAAATGTCAAATCACTATGTTGTTCACCTGAAACTAACATAATATTGTATGTCAACTACACTTCAATTTTTAAAAATGAATAAAATCATCAATTAACATTATGTATATTTTTCCACAAAAAATGTTGGGAAGCTAAAGTGACCTAAATAGATCTAAGGTTTCTACACTCCACTCAAAGTGGTGAAACAGCAATACCAGTAGGTATTGATAAGTTACATATGTATATGGTAATACCAAGAGCAACCACAAAGAAAACTATTCAAAATTATATATTTGAAAATGCTACAAATAATTCAAGATAGAATCCTAAAAATATTGAAGTAACCCACAGGAAGGCAAGAAAAAAGAAACAGAGGAATGAGAAACATAAGAAATAAACAGAAACAAATAATAAAATAGTGGACTTAAACCCTAACATATCAATAATTAACTTAAATGTGAATAGTCTAAATACACCAATTAAAAGACAGAGATTCAAAGACAGGATTAAAAAACACAGCTCAACTGTATGCTGTCTACATGAATCTCACTTCAAACATAATGACATCTGTAGGTTAAAAGTAAAAGATGGAAAAGGATATATCATGAAAAATAAAAGAAAGCAAGAGTGGGTATATTAATATCAGATAAAGTAGTCTTCTGAGCAAAGAAAATTATTGCAGATAGGAAAGGTTACCTAATGATAAAGTGTCAATCTACCAAGAAGATGTAGCAACTATAAATGAGTGTGCACTGAACAACAGAGCTTCAAAATACATGAAGTAAAAGCTAATAAAGCTAAAAATGGAAGTAGATAAATCCATAATTTTAGCAATTGATAGAATTACTAGACAGAAAATCAGTAAGGACATAGAAAAACTCAACAACACCATCAACCAACAGGATCTAATTGACATAAATAGAACACTCAACAATAGCAAAATACACACTTGTTTCAAGTGTGCATGGAACATTCACCAATATAGACCCTATCCTGAATCATAAAAGAAATGTTAACAAATATAAAGCATCCAAATAATAGGGAAGCCTTAAAAAGGAAGGAAATCTTATTACATGTTACAACATGGATGAACCTTGAGGATGTTATGCTAAATAAAATAAGCCAGTCATAAAAAGACAGATACTTTATGATTCCATCTATATGAAGTATCTAAAGTAATCAAATTCATAGAAACAGAAACTACAATGGTGGTTACCAGGGCCTGGGGTGAGGGGGCAACAGGGAGTTGTTATTTAATGGGTATAGAGTGTGCAAGATGAAAAAGTTCTGGAGATCTGTTTCATGACAATATGAATATACTTAACACTATTGAACTTTACGCTTAAAAATAGTTAAGATGATTTTTAAAAATTACATGGAGCATGTATTATGGGCATAATGGAATGAAACTAGAAATTAATAACAGGTAGACAGAAGATATATAGATGGCCAACAGGCATATGAAAAGATTCTCAACATCATTAGCTATCAGGGAAATGCAAATCAAAACTACAATGAGGTATCACCTCACTCCAGTCACAATGGCTATAATAACAAGACAGGAAACAACAAATGTCGGAGAGGATATGGAGAGAAGGGAACCCTTGTTCACTGCTGTTGGGAGTACAAACTGGTGCAGCCACTATGGAAAGCAGTATGGAGTATCCTCAGAAAATTAAGGATAGATCCACCATATGACCCAGCTATCCCACTGCTGGGTATTTATCCAAAGAACTTGAAAACACAAAGGCATAAAGACATTTGCACCCCTATGTTCATTGCAGCATTATACACAATAGCCAAGACATGGAAGCAACCTAGATGCCCATCAAGGGACAAATGGATAAAGAAGATGTGGTATTTATACACGATGGACTACCACTCAGCCATAAGAAATGATGAGATCTGGTCATGTGTGACAACATGGATGGGCCTTGAGGGTATTATGCTGAGTGAAATAAGTCAGAGGGAGAAAGTCAAATACCATATGATCTCAATCATAAGTAGAAGATAAAAACAATGACAAAAAGAAAACACATAGCATTGGAGATTGGATTGGTGGTTAGCATAGGGGATGGTGGGGAGGGCAAAAGGGGTGATTAGGCTCACATGTGAGGGGATGGACTATAATTAGTTTTCGGGTGGTGAACATGATGTAATGTGCACAGAATTAGAAATATGATGTACACCTGAAAATAAATCATTAATTAAAAGAATAAAAAACCTAAACTAAAAACAACAAAAAAAGAAAAAAAATAATTTGGCCTTTGAGTCAGAGTACAGATTAATTAAAACAAAGAATAATTTTAAATTATATATAAAAAAATAACAGATAGACAGTAGGAAAATCTCCAAATATTTGGAAATTGAACAACACACTTCCAAATAACCCATGGATCAAAGACAAAAATTTTACAAGACATAGAACTCAATGAAAATGAAAATATAAAATATCAAAATATTTGGGATTCAACTAAAACAGAGCTGAGAGTGAAAGTTATAGCCCTATATGCTTATATTAGAAAAGAGAAAAACATCTCAAATAAAAAATCCAAGTTCCTACCTCAAAAAAATAGAAAACAGAGCAAAGTAAACCCAAAGCAAGTAGGAGAAAGGAAATAATAAACAAAAGTTCAGAAATCAATAAAATTGAAACAAGAAACATACATAAAACTAAGGTAACAAAAATCTGTTTCTTTAAACAAATCAATAACATTCATACATCTCTAGTAAGATTGATTAAAACAAAAAGAAAGTAGACATAAATCACAAATATCAGGAATGAACCAGTGGATTCGACAACACATCTTGCAGCTATTAAAAGGATAACAAAAAGAACAAAGTTGGAGGTCTCACACTTTCTGATTTCCAAACTTATTACAAAGCTACAGTAATCAAAATAGTGTGGCACTGGCATAAAGGTAGACATACAGACCAATAGAATGGAATAGAGAGTCAAGAAATAAACTCTTGCATATGTGGTGAAATGATTTTTGGCAAGGGTGCCGAGACCACTCAACGAAGAAAGGACAGTCTTTTCAACAAATGGTATTTAGAAAATTGGATATTTATATGCAAAAGGATGAAATTGGATCCTTATCTTACACCATATACCAAAATTAACTCAAAATGGATCAAATACATAAACATGTGAGCTAAAACTATAAAACTCTTAGAAGAAAACATGGAGGAAAATCTTTGTGACACTGGGTTTGTCAATAATTTCCTTGATATGACACCAAAAGCACAGGCAACAAAAGAAAAAATAAATAGATTGGATTACATCAAATTAAAACCTTCTGTATATCAAAGGACACAATCAACAGAGAAAAAGGCAACCTAGGGAATGAATGAAAATATTTGCAAATCTTGTATCTGATAAGGGGTTATGTATTATTTTGCTAGGACTGCCATACCAAAATACTACAGACTGGGTATGTCTTAGTCTTCTCAGGCTGTCATAACAAAAGGGTATAGACTAGATGGCTTAAACAGCAGAAATTTATTTTCTTACAGTTCTGGAGGCTGGAAATCCAGCAAGGTCAGGTTCTGGTGAGAGTTCTCTACCTGGCTTGCAGATGACCACCTTCTCACTGTGTCATCACATGGCCTTTCTTCAGTGTATGCACATGGAAAGAGAAAGATCTCCCTCTTTTTCTCTTCTTGTAAGGCCATCAATCCCATCTGATTCAGACCCCAAACTTATGACCTCATTTATCCTTAATTACCTCCTAAAAGCCTCATTTCCAAATACAGTAACATTGGGAGTTAGGACATCAACATACGAACTTTGGAGGGACCCAGTTCGGTCCATATCTGAGTAGATTAAACAAGAGAAACTTATTTTCTCACAGTTCTGGAGGGTGTAAGTCCAAGATCAGAGTGACAACAGGGTTCTTCTGGGGCCTCTATCCTTGGCTTGCAGATGGCTGCCCTCTTGCTGTCTCTTCACCTGGTTGTCCTTCTGTGCACATGCACCCTTGATGTGTCTTTGTGTGTTCAAATGACCTCTTCTTATAAGGACACTGTCAGATTGGATTAGGATCAGCCTTAATGACATCATTTTAATTTAATCACCTCTTTAAAGGCCCTGTCTCCAAATACAGTCATATTCTGAGATATGGGGGCTAGAGTTTTAACATTTTAGGGGGACGCACTCCCATAACATGTTAATATCCAGAATATATAAAGAACTCCTACAACTCAAAAATTTAAAAACAGAATTACCATATTATCCAGCAATTCTACTTCTGAAGTTGAAGTAGACAATTGAAATCAAAGTCTAAAGGAGATATTTGTACACTCATGTTCATAGTGGCATTTTCCACAATAGCCAAAATGTGGAAGCAACTCAAGTGTCCATCAATGGATAAATGGATAAACAAAATGTGATATATTCATACAATGGAATATTATTCAGCCTTGAAAAGGAAGGAAATTTTGACATATGCTACAAAGTGGGTGAATCTTGAGGACACTATGCTAAGTGAAATATGTCAGTAGCAAAAATACAGATACTGTATGATTTCACTTATATGAGATATCTAGAGTAGTCAAATTCATAGAGACATAAAGTAGAATGGTGGTTACCAGGGCCTGGGTATAGAGTTTTGGTTTTGCAAGATGAAAAAGTTCTTGAGATTGGTTTACAACACGGTGGATGTACTTAATGCTACTGAACTGTACAGTTAAGAATGGTTAAGGTAGCAAATTTCATATTATGTATGTTTCACCAATTATAAAAGGATTTTTAAAATGAGATACTAAAAATAATTTTATGTTTAGTTTGATAGCTGAGCAGAAATGGATCAAACCTCAAAAACCAGAAACTACCAAAATGCAGCCAAGAAGATATAGACAACCTGGATACACGTACAATCATTAAAGAAAATGAATATATGTTAAAATCTTCCAAAAAAGAAAACTCCAGGACCAGATGATTTCACTGGATAATTTTAGCAAACATTCAAAGAAAATATCACCAATTTTACATAAACATGGAAGAAGAGAGAACAGTTCCCAACTCATCTTATGAAGGTAGAATTACCCTGATATCAAACAAGACAAAGACTGCATACAAAAAAGTACAGACCAATATCCTTCCTGAATGTAGATTCAAGAACCCCTCCCCCAATTTTAACAAATGGAATCCAATAATGTGTAAAACAAAATCTGCCACAACCAAGTAGGATTTACTCCAGGTATGCAAGTCTGGTTCAATATTCAAAAATCAGTCGATGCAATTCAGCATATCCACAGGATAAAGAAGAAAAATAATATTTTCATCATATGATTTTTCTTCTTTAGCCTGTTGATATGTGGGATTGGCACATCAATTCACACAGAAGAAGGGTTGTACAAAATCCAACATCCATGCTTGATTACAAGAAGAAAATACTCTCGCTACACATGGAACAGAGAGGAACTTCGTCAACCTGAACAGAGCATCTTTAAAAAAAACCCTACAGGTAATATCATACTTAATGGAGTAAGAGTAAATGGTCCTTTTTTAAAATTGAGGATAAGGCAAGGATATCTACTCTCATCATAGTACTGAACGATCTAGCCACTGCAATAAGGTGAGAAAAAGAAAGAAAAGTAATATGAATTGGAAAAGAAGAAATAAAACTTTCTCTATTCGCAGACAACATGATTGTCTTTGTAGAAAATGAAAGGAATCTACAGAAAAATACCCTAGACTAATAAGTGAGTTCAGCAAAGCCACACAATACAAGATCAACATACAAAAGTCATTTACATTTCTACACACTATGAACAAATGGAAAACAAAACATAAAAAGGCAATACTATTTACAATTGCTCCAAAGGAAATGAAATACTTTATGTATAAATCTAACAAAAAGTGTCCAAGATCTGTATGATGAAAATTATGCTTGCTGACAAAAGAAATCAAATCAAAGAAGACCTAAATGCCAAAACTGGAGAAGGAGTAGTCCAGGCCAACCATCTCACCAACAATCAACCAACATGAGAAGGAAAGGTAGAACCATGTGGCCCCACCATTACACATTAAAAGAGCACACCGCATAGAAGAGAAAATCGACCCAGAGAGACCAATATTAAGGCATATTCTAGCAAAATTACTGGACCTTTTTTCTTAAGGGAAAATATTTTTGGCATTTAGGGAAAAAGAAGAACTTGTGATCTACAAAGTAAAAAAATTTAAATTATCAAGAGGTTGGTGACAAGATGATGGCATAGGAAGAGTCTGAACTCATGTCCTCCTTGACACAACCAATTTACAACTATTCTTGGAACAATTACCTCTGAGAGAACTTAAAACTGGATAAAAAGAACCCCCATAACAAGGAACAGTTCTGACTGAGGTAGAAGAGGCAAAAATTCCTTTCTGGAGAGAAAAAAAAGCCACCTTCACAAGCTGCAGAGTTTCACTCCTGGCCAGGAGCAAGCCTAAGGTACACAGCCTTCCCTGAAGGAGTAGGGAATCTGAGCAGGGGAGCATTACTGCTGTAAGCATCCTTTGGACTCAGCACATCTGAGACCAGTCTCATAATATCTGGTTTTGCTGGCTATTAACTACAATGGGGAATATCCCTAGAAAAGTTATCCAACATAAGTGGAAAAAAGCTGGCCCTTAAAGAGCCCATGCATAAATTCATCCATTTCAAAAATCAACCTAAACTCCAAGAAAGAAATGTGCACAGTCCTTTCTTGAAAATAGACTCACCTGATAGGCTCTGGGCACATCTCGTGAGAGGTGAGAGCTCTCCAAGGACTGAGACATCACTGGTAGCCATTACTGTAACCTAGTACAGGCATGCTGACACAGATGCTGGCAGACACTGTTGGAATTCTTAAATTGCCTGTTAGCCAAGGGTATGCCCTGCCCACTAGAACCCCAATTTAATCCAGCAAAGCCAGGGAAGGCAGCCCCACCCTAGGGACTGGCCCCACACAACAGCAAGCCCTTGGGCAACTTGTGGGCCTGCATAGACGGGATGCTTGAATCCTCTGCAGGCAGGTGAGTGGATCCACCACTGCAGGGCAGGATGTGCACAAGGAGTGGGTGGAGTGTGTGGTCATTGGTGGAGCGTATGGGGGCCTGTACAGTGGAGTGACTGGGTCCTCTTCAGGGGGTCGGGACATGCACATGGGCCAGGACTGTGTTGATGGTGTGTGTGGACCTGTGGGCCGTGGAGCTTCTTAGCTGTAGATGACTTGTGCTTCTCAAACAGCCACATAGGGGATTGGCCCCACCTTCCAAAGCCTGGAACAATTGAGTGCTCCCATGCCTGGGGCCAAACCCACTCAGCTGCAATCCTGAGAGAGCTGACAAGAGCCTCACAGGTTGGAAGACTACAGCAAGTTTAAGCCCCTGAGCCTAGCAACCAGCCACGCTGGGGGTCTGCCCATGTAACAGAAAAACTGCAACAGGAATGTGCTCTTAGATGCTGCAGGTAACTGTGCTGGGGCTCCCCAAACCTGGTAATGTGACTGAAGAGTCCATAGCAGCCACACATAGCTGAGAATTACAATCATCTGGCCAGGGGAACAGCCTAGCCCCCATGAGCACCTGCAGCAAGAGCAACCCTGCCACAAGAGAAGGACACATATAGCTCACACAGGGGTCACTCTTGGAACATTTGGAACTTGTGATGAGAGGGAAGCACACTCTTGGGCCTCATAAAGCATCTCTTATATAATGCCACCTCTCCAAGATCAGGAGACATAGCTGACCCACCAAATACATAGATATAAGCACAGAGAAAGAGGCAAAATGAAGAGACAAAGGAATACATTTCAAGCAAGGAAACAGGACAAAACCCCAGAAAAAGAACTAAATGAAAGAAAAATGAACAATCTACCAAAGAGTTCAAACAAAAAGTCATAAAGATGCTCACTGACCTTGGGAGAAGAGTGGATGAACTCAGTGAGAACATCAATAAAGAACTGGAAAATAAATATGTGGTGACAGAAAAGAAATAACGTACAACTGAAATCTCATATTGATGTAAACTGTCATGAACTTAATAAAAAAAAAAAGAATTGGAAAAATATAAAAAAGAACCAATCAGGTCGGGCCTGGTGGCATAGTGGTTAGGTTCACATGCTCCACTTTGGCAGCCCAGTGTTTGCTGGTTTGGATCACAGGCGTGGACCTAGGCACTGTTTACCAAGCCATGCTGTGCCAGGCGTCCCACATATAAAATAGAGTAAGATGGGCAAGAATGTTAACTCAGGGCCAATCTTCCTCAGCAAAAAGAGGCAGATTGGTGGCAGATGTTAGTTCAGGGCTAATCATCCTCAAAAAAAAAAAAAAAGGAACTGACCAGAAATGAAGAATAAAATACTGGAAATGAAAAATTCACTAGTGGGACTCAATAGCAGAGTAGCTAATAGGGAAGAACAGATCAGTGAGCTGGATTAAAGACTAGAGGAAATCACCCAAGCTGAACAGATAAAAGAAAAAAGAATTTAAAAGAACAAGAACAGTCTAAGGGAACTCTGGTACAACATCAAGCACACTAACATTAGTATTATAGGTGCCCCAGAAGGAGAAGAGAGAGACAAAGGGGCAGAGAATCTATTTGAAGAAATAATAGCTGAAAATTTTCCTAACCTAAGGAAAGAAACAGACATCCAGATGCACCAAAGAAGATAAACCCAAAGAGGCCCACACCAAGACACATTATAATTAAAATGTCCAAAATTAAAAATAAAGAGAGAATCTTAAAAGCTGCAAGAGAGAGGCAACAGGTTATATACAAAGGAAACCCCATAAGGCTATCAGGTGACTTCTCAGCATAAAGCTTACAGGCTAGAAGGGAGTGGCATGATACATTTGAAGTGCTGAAAGGGAAAAACCTACAACCAAGAATACTCTACCTGGCAAGGATATCATTCAAAATGGAAGGAGAAATAAAGAGCTTCCCAGACAAGCAAAAATTAAAGGAGTTTATCACCAAGAAATTAGCTTTACAAGAAATGCTAAAGGGACTTAAGTGAGAAAGGAAGACCACAAATAGGAATAAGAAAGTTATCCAAGAAAAAAAGGCAATAAAATCACTGGTAAAGGCAAAAATACTGTAAAGTCAACAGATCAACCACCTATGAAATAACATGAAGGTCAAAAGACAGAGGTACTAAAATTACCTATTTCAATGATAAGAGGGTAATGGATAGACACACACAAAAGAGGTTAGAGATGATATCAAAAACATAAAATGTGGGAGGAGGGGAGTAAAAGAGTAGAGGTTTTAGAAAGAGGTCAAACTAAAGAGACCATCAACTCAATATAGATTACTATATATGTAGCCTCATGGTAATCACAAACCAGAAACTTGTAATAAATACACAAAAACATTAGGAGAAAGGAACCCTAACATAATACTAAAGAAAGCCATCAAACCAAAAGGGAAGAGAGCAAGAGAAAAAGAAAGGAACAGAGAATAACTACTAAAACACCCAGAAAAAAAAGTAACAAAATGGCAACAAGTACATACTTATCATTAGCTACTTTAAATGTCAATGAACTAAATGTTCCAATCAAAAGGCATAGAATGGCTGATCAGATAAAAAAAAACAAGACCCATACATATGCTGCATATAAGAGACACACTTCAGACCTAAAGACACTCACAAACCAAAAGTGAAAGGGTGGAAAAAGATACTCGATGCAAATGGCAACAAAAGAAAGCTGGTATAGCAATACTTATATCAGACAAAATAGACTTTGAAACAAAAACTGTAACAAGAGACAAATAAGGGCATTACATCATGATAAAGGGAACAATCCAACAAGAGGTTATAACGCTTGTAAATATCTATGCACCCAACATAGGAGCACCTAAATATAAAGCAATTATTAACAGACATAAAAGAAGAAACAGACAATAATGCAATAATAGTAGGGGACTTTAACACTCCACTTACACCAATGGATAGATCATCCAAACAGAAGATCAATAAGGAAACACTGGCCTTAAAGGACACATTAGACCAGATGGACTTAGTAGATCTATACAGAACATTCCATCCCCAAACCATAGAATACAAATTCTTTTCAAATGCACAGGAAACATTCTCCAGGATTGATCACATATTAGATCACAAAACAAGTTTCAATAAATTCAAGAAGATTTAAATAATACCAAGCATCTTTTCTGACCACAAAGGTATGAAACTAGAAATCAACTACAGGAAGAAAATTAGAGAAGTAACAAAAATGTGGAGATTAAACAAAATGCTACTGAACAATGATTGGGTCAATGAAGAAATCAAAGGAGAAATCAAAAAATACCTGGAGACAAATGAAAATGAAAATACAACATGCCAAAATATATGGGCCACAGCAAAAGTGTTCTAAGAGGGGAGTTTATAGCAATTCAGGCCTACCTCAACAAACAAGAAAATCCCAAATAAATAATCTAACAGTGCACCTAAAGAAACTGGAAAAAGAGGAACAAACAAAGCCCAAAATCAGCGGAAGGAAGGAAATAATAAAAATCAGAGCAGAAATAAATGAAGTAGAGACTAAAAAAAAAAAAAAGAAAGAAAAAATCAATGAAACCAAGAACTGGTTCTTTGAAAAGATAAACAAAAGTGGCAAAACTTTAGCTAGACTCACCTAGAAAAAGGAGAGAGGGCTCAAATAAATAAAATCAGTAATGAAAGAGGAGAAATTAGAATGGATACCTCAGAAATACAAATGATTATAAGAGAATACTACTAAAAGCTATGCCTCAACAAATTGGATAATCTAGACGAAATGGATAAATTCTTAGAATCATACAAGCTTCAAAAAACGAATCAAGAAGAAAGAGAGAATTTGAATAGACAAATAACCAGTAAGGAGATCGAAACCTCCCCCAAAATAAAAGTCTAGGACCAGATGGCTTCTCTGATGAATTCTACCAAACATTCAAAGAAGACTTAATACCTATCCTTCTCAAACTCCTCCAAAAAATTGAAGAGGAGGGGAGGCATCCTAACTCATTCTACGAAGCCAACATTACCCTGATACCAAAACCAGACAAGAGCAATGCAAAAAAAGAAAATTACAGGCCAATATCACTGATGAACATCAATGCAAATCTTCTCAACAAAATATTAGCAAATCAAATACAACAATACATTAAAAATATCATACATCATGATCAAGTGGCATTTATTCCAGTGATGCAGGACTGGTTCAACATCTGCAAATCAATCAACGTGATACACCACACTAACAAAATGAAGAATAAAAATCACATGATCATCTCAATAGATGCAGAGAGAGCATTTGACAAGATACAGCATCCATTTGTGATAAAAATTCTGAACAAAATGTGTATAGAAGGAAAGTATCTCAACATAATAAAGGCCATATATGACAAACCCACAGCTAATATCATTCTCAATGGAGAAAAACTGAAAGCTATCCCTCTAAGAACAGGAACCAGATAAGGATGCCCACTTTCACCACTCTTATTTAACATAGTATTGGAAGTGCTAGCCAGAGCAATCATGCAAGAGAAAGAAATAAAAGGGATCCATATTGCAAAGAAGGACGTGAAACTGTCACTATTTGCAAATGACATGATTTTATATATAGAAAACCCTAAAGAATGCACCAAAAAACTTTTGAAAATAATAAATGAATATGGTCAGGTGGCAGGATACAAAATCACTGTACAAAAATCACTTGCATTTCTCTATGCTAACAACGAAGTAGCAGAAAGACAAATTAAGAATACAATCTTATTTACAACTGCAACAAAAGAATAAAATACCTAGGAATAGACTTAACCAAAGACATGAAAGATCTGTACACTGAAAACTATAAAACATTGTTAAAAGAAATTGAAGAAGGGCTGGCCCCGTGGCGGAGTGGTTAAGTTTGCGCGCTCCGCTGCAGGCAGCCCAGTGTTTCGTTAGTTCGAATCCTGGGCGCGGACATGGCACTGCTCATCAGACCACGCTGAGGCAGCGTCCCACATGCCGCAACTAGAAGAACCCACAAGGAAGAATACACAACTATGTACCAGGGGGGCTTTGGGGAGAAAAAGGAAAAAATAAAATCTTTAAAAAAAAAAAAAGAAATTGAAGAAGACACAAAGAAATAGAGAGACGCTCTGTGCTCTTGGATTGGAAGACATGACATAGTTAAAATGTCCATACTTCCTAAAGCAATCTACAGATTCAATGCAATCTCTGTCAAAGTTCCAACAACATTTTTCACAGAAATAGAACAAAGAATCCTAAAATTTATATGCAACAACAAAAGACCCCAAGAGCCAAAGGAATCCTGAGAAAAAGAACAAAGCTGGAGGTATCACACTCCTGAATTTCAAAATACACTGCAAAGCTATAGTAACCAAAACAGCATGGTACTGGCACAAAAACAGACACACAGATCAATGGAACAGAATCGAGAGCCCGGAAATAAACCCACACATCTATGGACAGATAATTTTCGACAAGGGAGCCAAGAATATGCAGTGGAGAAAGGAAAGTCTCTTCAATAAATGGTGTTGGGAAAACTGGACAGCCACATGCAAAAGAAAGAAAGTAGATCATTACTTTACAGCATGCACAAAAATTAACTCAAAATTGATTAAAGCCTTGAATGTAAGACCTGAAACCATGAAACTTCTAGAAGAAAACATACACTGTACACTCTTCTACATCAGTCTTAGCAGCATACTTTTAAGTACCATGTCTGCCCAGGCAAGGGAAACAAAAGTAAAAATAAACAAATGGGATTACATTAAGCTATCAAGCTTCTGCACAGCAAGGGAAACCATCAACAAAATGAAAAGACAACCTAACAATTGGGAGAAGATATTTTCAAACCATATGTCTGTTAAGGGGTTAATATCCAAAATATACAAGGAACCCATACAACTCAACAACAACAAAACTAACAATCCAATTAAAAAATGGGCAAATATCTGTACAGACATTTCTCCAAAGAAGATATACAGATGGCAAACAGGCACATGAAAAGATGTCCAACATCATTAACCATTAGGGAAATGAAAATCAAAACTACAATGAAATATCATCTCACTCCCATCAGAGTGGCTATATTTAACAAGACAGGAAACAATAAGTGTTGGAGAGGTTGTGAAGAGAAGGGAACCCCTATAGGCTGCAGGTGGGATTGCAAACTGGTGCAGACGCTATGGAAAACAATATGGAGATTCTTCAAAAAATTAAGACTAGAACTACCATATGATCCAGCTATTCCACTGCTGGGTATTTATCCAAAGAATATGAAAACACGAATGTGTAAAGATACACACATCCCTATGTTCATTGCAGCATTATTCACAATAGCTAAGACTCGGAAGCAACCTAGGTGCCCATCTAAGGGATGAATGGATAAAGATGATGTGGTATATATACACAATGGAATACTACTCAGCCATAAGAAACAATGAAATCTGGCCATTTGTGACAACATGGATGAAACTTGAGGGTGTTATGCTAAGTGAAATAAGTCAGAGGGAGAAAGTCAAATATCATATGACCTCACTTATAAGTAGAAGATAAAAACAACAAACAAATGCAGAGAAACACAGATTGGGTTGATGGTTACCAGAGGGGAAGTGGGGAGGGAGGAGGGCAAAAGGGGGTGATTAGGCACATGTGTGTCGTGATGGATTGTAATTAGCCTTTGGGTGGTGAACATGATGTAATCTACACAGAAATCGAAGTATAATGATGTACACCTGAAATTTATATAATGTTATAAACTGTTACTTCAATAAAAAATTTAGATTATTACCAGACTTTTCAACACAAACATGTTTTTGTTTGTTTGTTTATTTTTTTGGTGAGGAAGATTGGCCCTGAGCTAGTGTCTGTTGCCAATATTCCTCTTTTTGCTTAAGGAACATTGTCACTGAACCAACATCTGTGCCAAGCTTCCTCTGTTTTGTGTGTGGGACACTGCAACAGCCTGGCTTGATGTGCAGTGTGTAGGTCCACACCCGGGATCTGAACCTGCAAACCCCAGGCCACCGAAGCAGAGCATGCGAACTTAACCACTACGTCACTGAGTTGGCCCCTCAACACAAACATTTTATACCAGAACAAAATGGGGTCACATATTTAATATAGTTAAAGAAAGAGTGAGCTAAGGATTTTATATCCAGCAAAACTGAGTTTGTGGTATAAATGGCACAGAGAAACTGTTATTAAGATGCAAGACTCAGAGAATATCATTCCCATGAGCCCTTCCTGAAGAAGAATCTACTAGAGAATCAGCTCCGGATAACTAGATATATGTTTATAACCAGACATAAGGACAAGGTGTGAGCATTAAATATCTAATTTTTGTGAAACTAAGAATCAATACATGCTAAGTGGTAGAGAGTCTTATATAGGTTAATATGCTCTGATAATGTAAATATAATATGACTATATCTAAAAATTGGTGATGGAGGAAAACAAAGGGAACATGTGCCAAAAATGTTTTAATATCTCCAGTAATTATATTGGTAGTATTACTGGCATAAATATAAATGGTAAGGAAGTAAAAGAGATGAAGGAGGGATATATAGATTTGTGGACAATATTCAACTATAGTGTCTAGGGATTCACAATTAGTTTCACATTTAAAACTACAAAAAATTATAAGGAACTACTGTAAAAGTCACAATAGTGGTTTCTTATTGAGGGCAGGAGGGTCTGTGATTGAGATGTGGCACATGGAAGGGGCTTCTTGTGTGACTGGCAAAATTCTATTTCATACCTGGGTGGTTTTCACATTTTAATAATTCATTAAGCCATACGTTTGATTCATGTGGCTTTTTGTATATATGTTTTATTTTACAATAAAAAGATTATTTTTAAAAATAGAGTCTCATAAATAGATGTAAAAGTTGTCTCCTTCCCTATGTAGCTACAGAGAGTTAACCTTCTTCTTCCCAAACTATTTAAAAGAATCTGATCTGATAAAGTGTTGTTAGTTTGAAAACATTCACAACAATATAAATTTTGTTTCTCTGTGCAAAATAGAGACTTCTGTGTATTGAATAACTGTTATCAATTGTTATATTCTCTCTTCGCATAAATCTAGCCTTGGAAATATCATTTGTACAACAGGATCTTGTAAGATTCCAAAAACTTGAGAAACTATTGCCATGTCCTGTGAAAACAGTCTCTAAAAGAAACCCGTAATTCTTATTGGTTGTTTTATTTGATAAATTTTTGCCCTGGTAATAATGTTGCAATTGACATCTCTGTGTTACTAAAGGATTAAAATAGCTATTTGTAAGTTTGCTCTATTAAATCACAAGTTAACCATTGGCACTTTTCCCCCTCCCACATCAATGATTTTTAAAAGACCCTTTACTTTGAAAAATTTCTCATTTTAACAAAAAAAGTGTATTACAAGATGGAAAACTCTGTAATAGTGACAATGAATGAACTACTGTTAGACACAACAGGGTTGAATCTCACAATGTTTAGCAAAAGAAACTGGAGACAAAAGACTATCATACTACATAATTCCATTTATGTAAAGTTCAAAAACAGGCAAAACTCATCTAAAATGTTAAAAGCTATGATATTGGCTAATATTTGGAGAGACTTAGTGACCAGAAGATAGCATGGGGGGAACCTTAAGAGGAGAAATAACTGGGAATACTTTGAGGTGGGATCCTACCATCACAGTAGTAGGTGATATCAAGCTAGCAGGCATTTGGAATGGCATCTTATTTTTCATTTGTCATTTTCCCCTGCATATATCTCTCCAGTTAGAACTTTATAGGAGGGTTGACAGTGGTCTGGGGAGAGATTCCATTATCCCTGGGTCCTCTGACAATCACATTATCTTAATTTCATAAAAATTGTACCAAAATAAACCAAATTCCTGGGAGAGAGATTCAGAAGATTGACTCATCAAAATGGTGGAAGAAACACAGTGCAACCACAACAAAACTCTCATTCAAAAAAGAAAGAAGAGATCTTTAGTTCATCATCATCTGTTCAGTGCATATACTGCATCCAGCAGGGCACATAAGTGACAGGACAGTGAATCTCATGGTCATCAGTTGTCGTACTACATCCTTGGAAGGGAAACAAGTCTTTGCCAGCAAATCTGGCTGCTCTAGGTTCCACCTCCTGGCAGATTTCCCTTGTCTTTGTCCTTGTCCTTCAGGGACAGTCCTGGGAGGAACACTGGAGATAACTGACCCCAGAAAATTGTACGGCTACATCAGCCCATCTCTGGCTGGGGCTGGCAACTTTCTCCTGGATCCTGGGGATTTCCAGAGAAGCTAGGACTCCTTGCCATGCTGCGTTAAATCATACACAGGCCCCTGTTCTCGAGGCTTGGGGTTTCTGGTGACACAACTCCTGTTGGCGATCTGTCAGTTTTGATTTTGTTTGAAAGACTCTGTTGTCCATAAGCCAATGCCAGAAATTGCTCCACTACCTTCTAGCATTCAAATTTAGGAATGAAACCACTGAAGTTAGTTTGCTACTCTTTCTTTTGTAGATATTCTTTTCTGTCTGAAAAGTCAGTGCAGTGGTTCACAATTACATAGATCTGACTTTTTTTTTAACCTTAAACATCCTTTTTATTTTGAAATAATTATAGATTCATAGGCACAGATCTTATTTTGAGTCTCAGCTCTGCCACTTGCCAGCTTTGTCCTTGGCAAGTTATTTAAACTCTCTGAACCTAAATTAACTCCTTGTAACATTTCCACCACTGCACCTACCTTCACACCCAACTCCCAGGACCATGCACTTGCCAACACTGATCCCCATCCACAGTAGCACTCCATCAATTAGTGCATCTGATCTTACAGCATCCTCTCTATTTCCCCAGAACCAGTGCACTAGGCAACACCACTGCATCTACCCTTACAGCATGAGAGTCCTTGAATTTCTAGGGCCAGAAACCCATGGTCCATTATGCTGGCTTTGGAACTTCTCCATCAGTCTGCAACAGAATTCTGATAGTTTTTGTGTCCGTTAATCTATGGTCAGGACTTACTATCTTGACAATCTAGTGGCCTAGCTAATTCCATCCTGCCTCCAATCCCTGTTTTGCTTGGTCACTGTCCAGATCAATGCATTTTATCATTTTTCCTCTCTCTCTCTAATGCTCTGGCTTCCTCTGCTTTCATGTACCGCACTCTACCCCTTCTCCTTGCTCTCTCAGAACCTTACAACATGTTCCCTAGAACTTGTGTTCTGTGATACAGAGACTCTCCTACATTCTCAACTTCCCTGAATATTCTCTTCTTTTCCCGCCTTAACTCATCCCTAGCTATCCCCAGTCACCCTACTTCTACAGCAGCCCTCTGTAGTAAGGCTGCTCATTCTCATACTCCCCATGTACAGCAGAGTGGAGATACAAAGATGGTGTCATTATGACTCCACAGTGCTACCGTCGACCAATAACCCCTCTCTATCATGAAAAGAGCCATGCTCCTTTGAGGTTTCTGCCATTTGGCTCTACCATTCTTCATCACTGCCACCTACAAACCTGTTAGACATACCCCTTCATACATTTATAACCTTGGCACTTGGTTCACAGTCCTCTTCATCTCAACTCCTGCCGTCGTCCTGGATAAATTCAATATTCATCCTATCCAGCAACCTGTTCTCCTCTTCATGACCTCATCTCTAATGTCCTTTTCCTCCACTCATCTCAGTTCCTTATGTGTTGAATCACATCCTGGATTTTATCATAAAATGAAATTTCTCTACTTCAGAAACGTCCTATTTAAATATCCTACTCTGACCAAAGCCTTCTCTACTTACAGTTTGATACTCTACTGCTTTCACTCCACCTCTTCTTAGATGTCATCAAGATCGAGGGGACTGATCCATCTTCTTTCTCCCTTTTTTTCTTTTCCCTCTCTGCTGTGCCTTTTTTTCTCCTCTCCAAATTAGAATCCATGGTTCATGTTTTTAATGACTGTCTTGCAAATACCCCCAATTCCCTTTTCCCATTGACTTTGCAACCATTAGACAAATCCCAACCATGGATACCTATGTCCCCTCCGTGCTTGCATTTGGCTGCCAAGCACAGCTACAGAATGTCATATAATGTGTCACATTGTTACCACTGTAGGTAATTGGTGACAAACGAAGCCTTTAAACTGCCCGGGGATACTACTGTATTTCTCTTATGAATTTACTCCTCCATTATCATCAAATCTCTCACTCCACCTCCTATCCCTTCATACTCAGCAAATGACTTTGTCTTCTCCTTCACAGAGAAAATAAAAGCTCTGAGCTGAGAACAACCACATCTGTCCAGCACTAAATCTACAAAGCTATCTCTATTTGCACCAAACCTCCCTCCTTCGTTCCTCTTATCCAAATCTAACCCACCACTTGTATTTTCTTTGCCCTTCTGGCATTCTCAGTATCTTAAAGTATTGATTATCCCCTAGTGTTGCTGTATTTTCAACTTATGTGCATTGAAAGTATAACCTATATGGCACTGTCTTCATTATCTCATGATTCACACACTTCTCCACCTCCTTCAGTCTAGTTGGGCCTCAACCACTCCTAAACATTCTTTTGTTCAGCTCATCAATGACCAACAAAGAAATGCTAAACTCAATGGCCACTTTTAAATCCTCATCTCATTGACCTCTCAACACCATTTAACACAGAGTTGATTACTCTCACTCATTTTGAACACATAGCCTTAACTTTCTTGTTAAGAAATTCCAGGGCCAGTGCCATGGCTGAATGGCTAAGTTCGCCCGCTCCGTTTTGGCAGCACAGGGTTTCACAGGTTTAGATCCTGGGCCCTGACATAGCACCGCTCATCAGGCCATGCTGGGGCAGCATCCCACATAGCAGAGCCACAAGGATGTACAATTAGAATACACAACTATGTACTGAGGGGCATCGGGGAGAAGGGAAAAAAAAGGAAGATTGGCAACAGATGTTAGCTTAGGTGCCAATCTTAAAAAAAAAGGAGAAACAGTTATAAATTAAAATAAAATAAAAAGAAATTCCTACCACAGTGACAGAAACTTTTAATATATGCAACAATTAACTTTAGAAATTCGTGAAACATTTCTCCTAATGCTATTCTTTTTTTCTATGCTTTCTTCCTCAGAAATCTCACACACACCTATGGATCCAAGTACCACCAGTGTGCTGATAAAAAATGCTCATTATAAGAAATTCAAGCAATACAGAAAAGTACAAATAAGAAAGCCAAAAAAAGAAAAAAATCACCTCGAAATGCCATACTCCAAAACAGCCATCATTAACATTAGGTGAACATCATTTCAGACATGTCCCAATGCATGAGAAAACGTTGTTAAGTTTTTCTATAAGATGATGCACTAGTGGGCGATTTTCTTCTGTCCCTTGGGTTGTGTTTTCCTTCAAACTAGGTTTTAAACGTGCCGTTGCATGTTATGTTCCTGTTTACTTTTTTGCTTTACTATCTTTGCATAATAGCCTGTTTCTTTCCATCTTGTTCGTACTTAAATGGAAAGCTGTGTTCAGTCCGCTGTTTTCTCTGATATGGGGTGGATGAATTCTCCGACACTCATATTTACCTTATCTGGAAACTTTTTGCCCCCCTTCTCAGGACTCCTCTGTAAGATGTGTGTCTAGTTGTCAGCTCACTGTGGCTTAAGGGTTCCCGGAATGGTGGTAATAGTGGTGGTGGTGAATAGTCACTTGGAGGGTCTGGGCTCTATCACTTTTCAAATTCATGGCACGAGGTTAGCTGCCTTCCTTGTTCTGTTGTGGCTTGGTGTGCTTTTTGCTGGATTTTACTATTTTTCTTTTGGGTTCATTTTAGTAGGCACCGGAGGAGGGAAATTCTGGGGTTTGACTTTATGCCACCATGTTTTTTCCCTGGCAGCTGACAGCATAATTTATATTTCCATCCTGGACTTCTCTTTTGTTCTCTAGATCCGTATAACCAAAAGAGTCTTTGACATCTCCCCTTCTGTGTTGTGGCAGTCACTGTCCTTGGCCTACCCAAAAACAGTTTTCCTACCCCACCTTTCCCATGCAGATGTTTCACAGAGATCCCTTGATTTCATGGAGGAGATGAGAACTGATCTAAATGAGCAAGTGTTCACAATCCTCTTAGTTATTGATTGGCCTAAGAGTGGGCATGCAAGAGAGGCTAACATAATACAAGAGGAATTCCACTAGGGAGAAGCTTCCCTTTCTGAAGAAAACGACAAAGCCTCAAAGGAAGGAAAGAAACCTCTTCCTGCTTATCCCTTCTTCCTGCCTTGGACTGGGATGCATTGAACAGCATATGTGACCATGAGGAGAAAAGCCAAGAAAATTACAGGGATGTCAGCATTGACATTTTTTAAATCGCTGAACCAACTCCAACAACCAACTTCACCTAGACCTTTTGTTTTGTCAAATTTTAAGCCCCATTTCTTTAAACTACCCCTAGTTGGGTATTCTGTTGGCATCTGCATTGATATCAGCAGCCAAGAGAATTACTAGCTGTGACACATTTATTGCACACTCCTCAAAATGAGCATAAGTGAACTCATGATCCTCTCCACTAAACTTGATTCTCTTCCAGTCTCTTCCATCTTAGTAACTTTTACACCATCCACCCAGTTGTCTAAGTCGAAAAACGTGAATTTCCCTTGAATATTCTCCTGACACACCCCAACATTTTATCACCAAACGTTGTCAATTCTATCTCTTAAATATCTCTCCAGTCTTTCCATATCTGCTGCCACCACTCCAGTCCAACTTAGCAGCATCTATTGCCTGGACTACTGAAAATGGTTCTCACCACATCTCCTCTGGCCCATCTCCAATACGTTCTCCAAAACCAGCAATAGCGAGGTTTTTAAAGAAACATATCTGATCAAGTCCATCCCCTTGCTTATTATTCTCTAACAGTTTCCCACTTAAGAGTTAAGTCCAAACTCCTTACAGGGCCCATAAGACCTTAAGTGATGTGAACTTTGCCTACCTCTCTAGCTTCATCTCAAACTTGGTCCTCCGCAATCTCTAGACTGGTGTTACTGGCTTTCTTTTACTTTCTCAACCACTTCAAGCTCTTTTTCATTAGGAATATATATATTAAAATAATATATAACATATATTATTATTATTATATATGTATTATTATTTTAATATATATTATATACTATATATGTAATATATTTATAATATAATGATATCCTATATTTTATATAATATATGCCATGATGTCGTATATAATTATGTATGGCATATAACATGTTATATATATAGTTGTATAATATATAAAATATTATTATAAGATCGTATGTTATACAATATATATATAATTCCTCAGCCTAGTACACTTTTCTCCCAATCTTTGCCTCAGTAACGCTTCCTCAACATTCAGGTCTCAGCTAAAATGTCATTTCCTTAGTAAGTCTTCCACGGACCCACGAGACTAGGTCAAATCCTTCGTTGAATGCTACCACAGCACCATGTTCCCTTTAAGCACGTATAACTTCCAGTTACTTGCTCTGTTTTCCTGCTGGACTGGAAACTCCTGAGCACAGGCACCGTGTCTGCTTTGAAACAGAACCCTCATCTTCCCACCAGCAAATCTTTAAACCTACGTTTACTGGGCACCCAATTTCTTCCTCCTGTTACAAGGGAGAAAATGTCTCTCCTATCCCTTCACTTGTACTTCGGATCCCATCCCCCCTCACCTTCTCAAGCACTTTGAACATATGACTCTACCCTAAACACACTCTTTTCAGAATCATTGATCTCTCCCTCTCCTCTGGGTCATTAACATAAGCATTTAAGCATGTTCTAATAGATCCCATCTTAAAGAGAAAAAAAAAAAACACCCTCACTTGACTCTACATCTGCCTCCTGCTACTCTACTACTTTTCTACTCTCCTTCATAGACAATTTCACACTGAAGAGATTGGCAAAATTTTGAGATTTTAGAGTAGAATTTAGATAGGTATTTGCAATAACCTAGCAAAGTCACAGATGCCCATAATGTATGATCCAGCAAATTCCACTTTTAGGTGTATATCATGGAGGATATACAATAGATATACATAGGATATACATAGAGGATATCCTCATGTATATCATGAGGATAGAGCAACGCTTTCTCAAATTGCTGGCTATGACACTTTAAGAATGTGTCGTGAAGTTAACTCAGTGGGTTGTGACTACCATTAAACAAATGAACTAGAAGAAAACAGAATAGAAAATATCAGGTTGTATTGCATGTAGTAAGGGTAAGTATTGTTTTATGAAAGTTTTATTTCATTTACGTATACATGAGGGTGCTTATATGTGTGTAAGTAGGTATATGAATGCTTGTGTATTCCAGGGCACGGTACAAAACGTATTTCTTTCTGAGGTGTCTGTCAAAAAAATTTGCAAAACACTGTCCTGGAGAATCTCTTGAATGCGCGCCAAAGGAGATCTCTACAAGAGTGTTCACTGCAGCATCGATCAAGCCCTAGGAAAGAGGCTGACTGGGTTTCACAGGGAGTTCCCTATAACTCACCTAATCATTAAGAGCCTGCTTCACAGTAGTGGCCCTTTGGTGAGCATTCACGTGGGGCACAAACATTCTCAAATTCTGTGTCTGTTTGGAGAGGTCCATCCGCATACCTCCTCCTCAAACCTCTGTCACCAATCTGCCAGTCTTATTCCATCTCCCAATCATTAACCACAGCCCCATACATCAGTGTAAATCCTGACTTCAGTCCTCTGTACTTCTTGGGAAAATGGGCAGACAGTAAGATGTATTTATCAAAGTTCTGCTCATTGTGAGGATTTCCCTTTCCCCACTGTACTTCAGGGCCACATCTCACTGGGACTGTAATATCACAGCAATCCATTTCCACATGGTTCTGGCTCATCCTGTAGAGCCCTTCATTAAACCAGACTACAGGGTCTTCCTCCCCAGTCACCAGGTCATAAGAAACTCCCACTGAACCCATATGTGTGGGTTCAGGAACAGGTGGCAGCGTAGGAGGGAATAAAAGCCCAGTTTTGACTATACCATTTTCCTTTGGTGTTGGGGTTCTACTGGCTACACTAGGCCTTATGGACTTAGTGGATTCGTCAACACCCAGTGCACAATGGGCAGCTCAGGTCACATGATTATCTGGTTTCTCATGGTCAGTCTCTACCAGGGCCAATAGCAAGCTAGGAGCCGTTTCTCAAAAAGACAATAGTTGCTTGCTGATGGAGGCAAGGATTTGCTTCAACCTTAGGGTCCACTGATATGATCCTCTTATCAGGGATTACTGAAGACTAGTATAGCTGGGTACATAATTCCAGATAATTCCAGAGAATATTTTAAAAGTCAATGGCTGAGAATATTTCAGAATTGCTGAAAGACATGAATCCTCAGATTCAGGACACACAAATCCTGAGTAGGATAAAAAAAAAAAAAACAGAAATCTATAACTAGGCACATCACAGTAAAACTGCAGAACATCACAGGCAAAGCTGACAGAGAGATAATGCAGATTACCACCATGACATGACAATTAGACTGACTGAAGACTTCACAAGGATTAATGGGAGTCAGGAGACAATCTGGAATTATGTACCCTGCTATACTATCATTCAAGAATGAGATCAGAATAAAGATATTTTCAGGCAAATATGGACTGAAGGAACTTTTAAACAGGTACCTCAAGAGGAAGAAAGCTGTACCCGATGCAGGAACAAATGTTAATCAAAGAAATTGACTGAAATAAAACTGATTGCAAACAGGCATATTTTATACGTGTAAAGAGAGTTTTTAAAGCCCTGGAGGCCTGTTGAAGAAAGAATCATCTGAATCACCACCCAATGAACTTCAGGCCCTGACTTCAGTCGATTCATAGACCCAGAGCCGTTCAAATGAAGGGAAATCCAGGAAACAAACATAAATGTGTAACGTGAATCGTCATTCTAGCATTTCTCCAAGGGACTTGCAGCTGTTTAGTTAAGTATATTTGCACCACGGAAAGGGAAACACCCAAACCTTTTAGTGGTTATTGGATATTGACTCTAAGCTAATACCAATGCCTTGGAATGCAGAATGTCACCATGGTCCATCAGCCAGAGGGAGGTCCATGAGGGTCAGATGAAGAATTTTGAACTGGAAGAATCTCCACATTGCCTCTCTAGTCCGTGGAGTAAGAGCTATTGTGCTAAGAAGGGCTAAGAAGTCTCTAGATTGTCTCCTCCCTACCAATCAAAAGCAGTATCACATGCCTGTGCAAATGCCAGCAATTTTGTACCAGCAACAAAGTATTAAAAGATGCAGAGGTAGTGATTTGTATCTCATTCCCATTCCAATTTAGCCAGTGTAAGAGATGGATGGACCTTGGAGCTCATGCTGTGGATAATCAGGTGGTGACTCCACAGCAGTTGCTGTCCCAGATGTGGCCTCTTTACTGAAGCAAATCAATACTCTTTTCTAGATTCCAGTAAGCAGAGAACGCTAAAAGCAGTTTGCTTTCCCTGGCGTGGAAAACTCTATATGTTTACTATCTCGTCCAGAGATATATCTCCAAGTCTGAGCACCAGTCTAGTCTTTGGAGATTTTAACCACGCTGCCATCCAATGGGAATTATGCTAGTCTACTGTTGATGACATCGTGCTGATGGGACCTAGAGAGGAGGAAGGGGCAAGTACGCTAGATACCTTGGAAAGACTCATGAGGTTCCAGAGGCTTTGAGCTAATCCTTTGAAATTACAGGAGTCTGCTGCCTCTGTGAACTTGCTGGGGGGGCCAGTGGCTTGAGAGACACGTCAAGATATTCCCTCCGATGTGGAGGACAAGTTGCTTCAATTTTCGTCCACTACAAGTAATAAGGCACAATGCTTGGTGGTCCAATTTGGATGTTGAAGATAAAATTTGCCATGTTTGGGTGTCCTGCTCCAACCCATTCTGTAGGTGACAAGTAAAACGACCAATACCGAGTGGGGCCCAGAGCAAATGAAAGCTCTCTGATTGTCCCAGGCTGCAGTTCAAGCAGTTCTGCCACCAAGCCCTTATGAGCCAGGGAATCCAATGGTGCTTGAAGTGTCTGTAACAGATCACGATGCCATATGGAGTCTTCAGTAATCCCTGATAAGAGGATCATATCAGTGGACCCTAAGGTTGAAGCAAATCCTTGCCTCCATCAGCAAGCAACTATTGTCTTTTTGAGAAACGGCTCCTAGCTTGCTATTGGCCCTGGTAGAGACTGACCATGAGAAACCAGATAATCATGTGACCTGAGCTGCCCATTGTGCACTGGGTGTTGACGAATCCACTAAGTCCATAAGGCCTAGTGTAGCCAGTAGAACCCCAACACCAAAGGAAAATGGTATAGTCAAAACTGGGCTTTTATTCCCTCCTACGCTGCCACCTGTTCCTGAACCCACACATATGGGTTCAGTGGGAGTTTCTTATGACCTGGTGACTGGGGAGGAAGACCCTGTAGTCTGGTTTAATGAAGGGCTCTACAGGATGAGCCAGAACCATGTGGAAATGGATTGCTGTGATATTACAGTCCCAGTGAGATGTGGCCCTGAAGTACAGTGGGGAAAGGGAAATCCTCACAATGAGCAGAACTTTGATAAATACATCTTACTGTCTGCCCATTTTCCCAAGAAGTACAGAGGACTGAAGTCAGGATTTACACTGATGTATGGGGCTGTGGTTAATGATTGGGAGATGGAATAAGACTGGCAGATTGGTGACAGAGGTTTGAGGAGGAGGTATGCGGATGGACCTCTCCAAACAGACACAGAATTTGAGAATGTTTGTGCCCCACGTGAATGCTCACCAAAGGGCCACTACTGTGAAGCAGGCTCTTAATGATTAGGTGAGTTATAGGGAACTCCCTGTGAAACCCAGTCAGCCTCTTTCCTAGGGCTTGATCGATGCTGCAGTGAACACTCTTGTAGAGATCTCCTTTGGCGCGCATTCAAGAGATTCTCCAGGACAGTGTTTTGCAAATTTTTTTGACAGACACCTCAGAAAGAAATACGTTTTGTACCGTGCCCTGGAATACACAAGCATTCATATACCTACTTACACACATATAAGCACCCTCATGTATACGTAAATGAAATAAAACTTTCATAAAACAATACTTACCCTTACTACATGCAATACAACCTGATATTTTCTATTCTGTTTTCTTCTAGTTCATTTGTTTAATGGTAGTCACAACCCACTGAGTTAACTTCACGACACATTCTTAAAGTGTCATAGCCAGCAATTTGAGAAAGCGTTGCTCTATCCTCATGATATACATGAGGATATCCTCTATGTATATCCTATGTATATCTATTGTATATCCTCCATGATATACACCTAAAAGTGGAATTTGCTGGATCATACATTATGGGCATCTGTGACTTTGCTAGGTTATTGCAAATACCTATCTAAATTCTACTCTAAAATCTCAAAATTTTGCCAATCTCTTCAGTGTGAAATTGTCTATGAAGGAGAGTAGAAAAGTAGTAGAGTAGCAGGAGGCAGATGTAGAGTCAAGTGAGGGTGTTTTTTTTTTTTCTCTTTAAGATGGGATCTATTAGAACATGCTTAAATGCTTATGTTAATGACCCAGAGGAGAGGGAGAGATCAATGATTCTGAAAAGAGTGTGTTTAGGGTAGAGTCATATGTTCAAAGTGCTTGAGAAGGTGAGGGGGGATGGGATCCGAAGTACAAGTGAAGGGATAGGAGAGACATTTTCTCCCTTGTAACAGGAGGAAGAAATTGGGTGCCCAGTAAACGTAGGTTTAAAGATTTGCTGGTGGGAAGATGAGGGTTCTGTTTCAAAGCAGACACGGTGCCTGTGCTCAGGAGTTTCCAGTCCAGCAGGAAAACAGAGCAAGTAACTGGAAGTTATACGTGCTTAAAGGGAACATGGTGCTGTGGTAGCATTCAACGAAGGATTTGACCTAGTCTCGTGGGTCCGTGGAAGACTTACTAAGGAAATGACATTTTAGCTGAGACCTGAATGTTGAGGAAGCGTTACTGAGGCAAAGATTGGGAGAAAAGTGTACTAGGCTGAGGAATTATATATATATTGTATAACATACGATCTTATAATAATATTTTATATATTATACAACTATATATATAACATGTTATATGCCATACATAATTATATACGACATCATGGCATATATTATATAAAATATAGGATATCATTATATTATAAATATATTACATATATAGTATATAATATATATTAAAATAATAATACATATATAATAATAATAATATATGTTATATATTATTTTAATATATATATTCCTAATGAAAAAGAGCTTGAAGTGGTTGAGAAAGTAAAAGAAAGCCAGTAACACCAGTCTAGAGATTGCGGAGGACCAAGTTTGAGATGAAGCTAGAGAGGTAGGCAAAGTTCACATCACTTAAGGTCTTATGGGCCCTGTAAGGAGTTTGGACTTAACTCTTAAGTGGGAAACTGTTAGAGAATAATAAGCAAGGGGATGGACTTGATCAGATATGTTTTTTTAAAAACCTCGCTATTGCTGGTTTTGGAGAACGTATTGGAGATGGGCCAGAGGAGATGTGGTGAGAACCATTTTCAGTAGTCCAGGCAATAGATGCTGCTAAGTTGGACTGGAGTGGTGGCAGCAGATATGGAAAGACTGGAGAGATATTTAAGAGATAGAATTGACAACGTTTGGTGATAAAATGTTGGGGTGTGTCAGGAGAATATTCAAGGGAAATTCACGTTTTTCGACTTAGACAACTGGGTGGATGGTGTAAAAGTTACTAAGATGGAAGAGACTGGAAGAGAATCAAGTTTAGTGGAGAGGATCATGAGTTCACTTATGCTCATTTTGAGGAGTGTGCAATAAATGTGTCACAGCTAGTAATTCTCTTGGCTGCTGATATCAATGCAGATGCCAACAGAATACCCAACTAGGGGTAGTTTAAAGAAATGGGGCTTAAAATTTGACAAAACAAAAGGTCTAGGTGAAGTTGGTTGTTGGAGTTGGTTCAGCGATTTAAAAAATGTCAATGCTGACATCCCTGTAATTTTCTTGGCTTTTCTCCTCATGGTCACATATGCTGTTCAATGCATCCCAGTCCAAGGCAGGAAGAAGGGATAAGCAGGAAGAGGTTTCTTTCCTTCCTTTGAGGCTTTGTCGTTTTCTTCAGAAAGGGAAGCTTCTCCCTAGTGGAATTCCTCTTGTATTATGTTAGCCTCTCTTGCATGCCCACTCTTAGGCCAATCAATAACTAAGAGGATTGTGAACACTTGCTCATTTAGATCAGTTCTCATCTCCTCCATGAAATCAAGGGATCTCTGTGAAACATCTGCATGGGAAAGGTGGGGTAGGAAAACTGTTTTTGGGTAGGCCAAGGACAGTGACTGCCACAACACAGAAGGGGAGATGTCAAAGACTCTTTTGGTTATACGGATCTAGAGAACAAAAGAGAAGTCCAGGATGGAAATATAAATTATGCTGTCAGCTGCCAGGGAAAAAACATGGTGGCATAAAGTCAAACCCCAGAATTTCCCTCCTCCGGTGCCTACTAAAATGAACCCAAAAGAAAAATAGTAAAATCCAGCAAAAAGCACACCAAGCCACAACAGAACAAGGAAGGCAGCTAACCTCGTGCCATGAATTTGAAAAGTGATAGAGCCCAGACCCTCCAAGTGACTATTCACCACCACCACTATTACCACCATTCCGGGAACCCTTAAGCCACAGTGAGCTGACAACTAGACACACATCTTACAGAGGAGTCCTGAGAAGGGGGGCAAAAAGTTTCCAGATAAGGTAAATATGAGTGTCGGAGAATTCATCCACCCCATATCAGAGAAAACAGCGGACTGAACACAGCTTTCCATTTAAGTACGAACAAGATGGAAAGAAACAGGCTATTATGCAAAGATAGTAAAGCAAAAAAGTAAACAGGAACATAACATGCAACGGCACGTTTAAAACCTAGTTTGAAGGAAAACACAACCCAAGGGACAGAAGAAAATCGCCCACTAGTGCATCATCTTATAGAAAAACTTAACAACGTTTTCTCATGCATTGGGACATGTCTGAAATGATGTTCACCTAATGTTAATGATGGCTGTTTTGGAGTATGGCATTTCGAGGTGATTTTTTTCTTTTTTTGGCTTTCTTATTTGTACTTTTCTGTATTGCTTGAATTTCTTATAATGAGCATTTTTTATCAGCACACTGGTGGTACTTGGATCCATAGGTGTGTGTGAACTTCTTAGAAAAAGAGGATAAAATACACAAAAGCATTAGGCTATATCTCTGAGGAATTTTTGTATTTGATGATCGGATATAGTAAAAATTTCTGACAAAATAGACTTCGAAGAATAACCAGAGGATAGGAGGAAAATGTAGAAATTTCATATCAAGGAAGATAAGGCCAGAACGCAGTTAAAATGGCAGGGAGTGATAAGCTTTTTGTTGAATGCTGATGAAGATGAGATGAAGACTAAAAGTGGTCATGGAGTTTAGCAATATATTGATCATTACTGTCTTAGTTAGAGCACTTTTAGGAGCAGTGGAGGCCCAACCAGACTGATGTGGGTTGAGAAGTGCATGAATAGTGAGGAAATCAGGACAGTACCACATAGAGTATTATTTTAATACACATAAGTGTATTTTAACACTCATGAGATGTAGTCATTAGAGATGGAGATGTGGTACAACAATACAAGCGGATAATCACTAAAACAAGATGCTGAAAATGCAGGAAGGGAGTTAAGTGCCGGTGCTGGGTGAGATTTAGATAACAGGAAGGAAGGAGAGGAGTTTGGGACAAATGGAGATCGGTTTATAGGTTTAGTGGTGAAAGATGTGGTTCATCTACATTGTAGTATGTTTCAGTACTCTGTCCCTTTTTGTGGCTGAATAATATTCCATTGTATTGATATACTATGTTTTTTTTACCCATTCATCTGTTGATGGACATTTGGCCATTGTGAATAGTGCTGCTGTGAACATTCGTGTGCCAGTATTTGTTTAAATACCTGTTCTCAGTATTTGTTAAATACCTGTATTTCGTTTAAACACTGTTTTGGTCGGGGATGGGGGGTGGGTATATACCTAGGAGTGGAATTGCTTGGTCATATGCTAATTCTATGTTTAACTTTTTGAGGAACTGCCAAACTATTTTCTACAGTGGCTGCACTATTTACTGTCCCATCAGCAATATACAAGAGTTCCAATTTCTCCATAACCTTGTCAATAGTATTTTATTTTGTTTTTAAAAAAATTAATATAGCCATCCTAGTGGGTGTGAGGTGCCATCTGATTGTGGTTTGAATTTGTATAACCCTAATGATGAATGATGTTGAGCATCTTTTCATGTGCTTATTGGCCACTTGTATATCTTTTTTGAAGAAATGTTTATTTAAGCCCATGTTTTAATTGGGTTGGTTGTCTTTTTGTTGTTGAATTGTAAAAGTTCTTTATATATCTTGGATATTAGACCCTTATGAGATATATGATTTGCAAACATTTTCTCTCATTCTGCAGGTTATCTTTTTACTTTCTTCATAGCGTCCTTCGATGCATAAAATTTTTAAATTTTGTTAAGTCTAATTTGTTTACTTTTTCTTTTGATGCTTGTCCTTTTAGTGTCACATCTAAAAACCCATTGCCAGATTCAAGGTCATAAAGATCTACTCCTGTGTTTTCTTCTACCAGTTTTATATTTTTAGTTCTTACATTTAGTTCTTTGATTTATTTTAATTTTTGTATGTGTTGTGAGATAGGGATCCAATTTCATTTTTTTGCATGTGGACATCCAGCTATACAAGTATTGTTCTTTTGCAGTTGAATGGCCTTGGAATCCTTGTTGAATATTAATTAATCATAGATGTATGGGTTTATTTCTGGACTCTCAATTTTATTTCATTGGTCTATATGTCTATATTTACATCAGTATCACACCATTTTGATCGCTGTAGCTTTGTATTGTGTTTTGAAATAGGAAAGTGTCAGTGTTCCAATTTTGCTCTTGTCAAGATTGTTTTGGCTATTTGTGGTCTCTTAAAACTCCATATGACTTTAGGATTGGCTTTTTCTATTTCTGTAGAAAAGGCCATTGGGATAATTCAGAACTTCTGGAAGTGGCAATGAAAGTGGGGTTAAAAACAGAAGCACTTAGATTTCCTGGTCCCCTCCTCATTCTGTGAACTGGATGATTTATCTCCTGTGTCCTGGCAGAAGACTCAAGGATTATTCTTAGGAGAGAGTAAAACAGCATTTCTGGAATGGGGGACTCTAGGAATAAGTGAGGTTAGGGATCCTATATTGCAACAGAGAGTTAAGGGAACATGTTCAAACAGATTATCAGTCACCTGAGGAAAGTCTCTAACATAAAATACAAAGAAGGATGGGAAGAAACTTGAAGGAAACTATGCACAAAGAGGAAATCTTTTTAAAAAGTTATTAACCATTCCTCAGAAGTAAGATAAAAGAATATATGCATGAAACATGAACAGAATACTTTTTTAAAAACAACAGAAATGTGGTTTTGGAAATTAAAAATATATTAGCAGAAATGAAAAACTTGTTAAAGAAGGGCTGGATGATATGTTTGAAGAAATCTTCCAGGAAGTAAATCCAAACAATTAATTAAAAGAGAGAGACAGAGGAATAGGAGAGGACAGAGAAGAAATAAGAGGTCTAGACCAGAAGAGGTAACTTCCAAATAATAGGGATTTCAGAAAGAACAGAAGAAAGTGGATGGAAAGAAATGATCAAAAAGTCAAGAAAAATCCCCAGAACTAAGGGTTATAAGTTTCTAGCTAGAGCAAGGGCAGGAGTATGCTTGGCACTTTTAAGGAACAGCAAGGAGGCCAGCATAGCTAGACTAGAGTGAATGAAGGGAGAGTGCAAGAAGAGGTCAGAAAGTTGACAGGGGTGACAGGTAAGGCCTCGCAAACTAAGGATTTGTACTTTTACTCTGAGTGAAGTGAGGAATCATTGAAGGATTTTGAGCTGACGAATTATATAATTTGACTTACATTTTAAAACTTTTTATTTTGAAATTATAGATTTAAAGACTATTGCAAAGACAGTTCAGAGAGGTCTCATGTTCACCCAGTTTCCTCTAATAGACGAATCTTACATAATTATAGTACAATATTATTTTGTACTGTGTGTGTGTGTGTAACCAGGAATTTGACATTTTTGCATTGTGCTGTGTATCATTCTATGTCATTTTATCACATGTGTAGATTCATGTAACCACCACACACAGGATACAGCAAGATTCCATCACCATATCACCATAAAGATCTCCCCTTTAAAGTTACACCCCCCACTTTCCCTGCCACTATCCTTAACCCCTGTCAACCAATAATATTTTTTTTCCATTTCTATAATTTTGTCATTTCCAGAGTATTATATAAATGGAATTATACAGTATATCACATTTTAAGACTGGCTTTCTCATTCAGCATAATGACGCAGAGATCCATCCAAGTTGTGTGCATCAATAGTTTACTACTTTTGGTTGCTGAGTAATATTCAATGGCATGGATATACAACAGTTTGCTTAACCATTTACCTACTGACATACAGTATGTAACCTTTTGGGACTAGCTCTTTTCACGAACATAATCCCCTTGAGGTCCATACAAGTTGTGTATATCAAAGGTTCATTTCCAGTTTTTGGCTATTACAAATAAAGCTGCTATGAACATAAACGTACAGGTTTTGTGCAGACATATATATTTTCATTTCTTCAGGGTAAATGTCTAGGAGTAGAATTGCTGAGCCATACAATAAGTGTATGTTTAGTCTTTTAGGAAACTGAAAAACTGTTTTCCGGGGTGGGTGTACCATTTTACATTCCCACCAGCAATATATGACAGATCCAGTTTCTCCTCAGTTTTACCAACATTTGGCATTGTCATTATTTTTTTTTAATTATCTTTGGTTTTTTTAAAGATTGGTACCTGAGGTAACATCTGTTGCCAATCTTCTTTTCTTCTTCTTCTTCTTCTCCCTGAAGCCCCCCAGGGCCATGGGGCTGGCCCCGCCAATCTTTTTTTTCTTCCTCTCCCCAAAGCCCCCCAGTAGATAGTTGTATATTCTAGTTGTGGGTCCTTCTGGCTCTGCTACGTGGGACGCCACCCCAGCATGGCTTGATGAGTGGTGCCATGTCCACGTCCAGGATCCGAACTGGTGAAACCCTGGGCCATTGAAGCAGAGCACATGAACTTAACCACTCAGCCATGGGGTGGCCCCCTGTCATTATTTATTTATTTATTTAGAGGAAGATTAGCCCTGAGCTAACATCTGCTGCCAATCTTCCTTTTGCTGAGGAAGACTGACCCTGAGCTCACATCCATGCCCATCTTCCTCTACTTTTTATGTGGGACACCTATCACAGCATGGCTTGCTGAGTGGTGCCATGTCTGCACCCGGGATCCGAACCGACGAACCCTGGGCCACCGAAGTGGAATGTGTGAACTTAACCGCTGCGCCACCAGGCCAGCCCCCAGTCATTATTTTTTATTTTAGCTGTTCTAATAGATGTGTAGAGCTATCTCATCATAGTTATAATTTGCGTTTCCCCAATGGCCAATGACATTGAACATCTTTTCATGCACTTATTTGCCATCTGTATATCCTCTTCAGTGAAATGTCTATTCATGTTTTTTGACCACTTTTAATTGGATTGTTTTTTTTTTTTAAAGATTTTTTTTTTTAATTTTTTCCTTTTTCTCCCCAAAGCCCCCCCGGTACATAGTTGTGTATTCTTCGTTGTGGGTTCCTCTAGTTGTGGCATGTGGGACGCTGCCTCAGCGTGGTCTGACGAGCAGTGTCATGTCCGCGCCCAGGATTCGAACCGACGAAACACTGGGCTGCCTGCAGCGGAGCGCGCGAACTTAACCACTCGGCCACGGGGCCAGCCCCTTGGATTGTTTTTTTTAATGTTGAGTTTTGAGAGTTCTTTATATATTCTAGATATAAGTCCTTGTCAGATACACGGTTTGCAAATATTTTATCCCAGCCTTTAGCTTGCATTTTAGTCCTCTTAACAGGGTCTTACACAGAGTAAAATTTCAATGAAGTCTAATTTATCAATTTTTTTTTCTTTTATGGATGTTTTTGGTGTTATGTCTAAAAACTCTTCACCAAGCTCTAGGTCCCAAAGATTTTCTCCTATGTTATCTTATCAGAGTTTTATAATTTTTTGTTTTACATTTAAATTTATGATGCATTTTGAGTTAATTTCTGTATAAGGTGTGAAGTCCAGGTCAAGGTTTACTTTTTGCCTATAGATATCCAATTGCTCCAGCAACTTTTTCTTAAAAAGACTATCTTTCCTCCATTAAATTGCTGTTGCACCTTTGTCAAAAATGAGTTGGCTGCATTTGTGTGTAGATAGGTTAGCTATTTCAGGGCTCTCTATCCATTCCATTGATCTCTGTGTTTATCTTTCCAATAAAACCACACAGTTCTGATCAGTGTGGCTACACAATGTGTTGAAGTCAAGTAGAGTGATTCTTCCCATTATTTTTCCTTTTCCAAAATTGTTTTAGCTGTTGTATTAGTTTCCTAGGGTTGCCATAACAAATTATCTGTCACAACCTTGGTGGCTTAAAGCAGCAGAAACTTATTCTCTTACAGTTCTGGAGGCAAGAAGTCTGAAATCAAGGTGTTGGTACGGTCACCTTATCTACAAAGGCTCTAGGGGAGAATCATTCCTTTCCTCTTCCAGCTTCTGGTAACTCCAGGTGTTCCTTGGCTTGTGGTTGCATAACTCCAATCTCTGCCTCCATCTTCACATGGCCTTACCCTTTATGTCTATGTCTTTTCTTCTATCTCTTATAAAGACAAATATCACTGCATTTAGGGCCCACCCAGATAATCTAGCATGATCTCATCTCAAGATCCTTAATTTAATCATATTTGCAAGGATCCTTTTACTGAATAAAGTCACATTCACAGGTTTTGGAGGTTAGGAAGTGGACATATATTTTGGGGGATTACCACTGAACCCACTACAGTTATTCTAGTTCCTTTGCCTTTCCATGCAAATATTAGAATAATCTTGTCTATCTACAAAACAATCTTGCTAGGAGCCTTGACAGGAATTGCATTAAACTTTATCAATTTGGAAGAACTGATAATCCTTACTATGTTGAGCCTTCTAATCAATGAGCATGGAATGTCTCTGTTTATTTAGATCTTTGATTCCTTTGATCAGCATTTTGTAGTTTTCAGCATACAAGTCCTATACATGTTTTGCTAGATTTACATATAAGCATTGCATTTTTTAGTGAATGTACATTTTAAGTTTGCATATTTTAGTTTAAATAATCTTAATTTAAGCTTTCAGGTGTCAATTTCCAGTATACAGAAATACAGTTGAGTTTTTTGTGTGTTGATCTTGTATCCTGTAGCCTTGCTGAAGTCACTTATCAGTTTCAGGAACTGTGTTCATACTGGCTCATTTCTATTGTTCTGTCTTCAAGTTCTCTGATTATTTTCTCATTTGTCTTCACTCTGCTGTTGAACCCATCCATTGAGTTTTTTATTTTTAGTTATTTTATATTTTAGTTCTAAAATTTCTATTTGGTTCTTCGTTATATCTTCTATTGCTTTGCTGAGACTATTTTTTCATTTGTTTCAAGTGGGTTTGCTTGTTGAAACATTTTCATGATGGCTCCTTTACAACACTTGTCAGATGATTTTATCATCTGTGTCATCTTGGTGTTAGCATCTGTTGATTGTCTTTTCTCATTCAATTTGAGATTTTCCTGGTTCTTAGTATAAGGAGCAATGTTTTATTGAAACCTGGACATTTTGAGTATTATGAGACTCTGGACCTTAGTTAAATCTTCCACTTGAGCTGGCCTCTTCTGAGAAGGCTCTGGCATGGGAAGGTATGGTGTCATCTCATTACTGCCAGGTGGGGGTAGTCCAGGTTCTCCACTTGGCTTTCTCTGACACCACCTCGGTGGTGGGTGGAGGGATGTTTGAGCCTTTCATCACAGTCTGGAAAGAGTCTAGGCTCTTCACTCTTTCTTGGTGAGGGTGAGGGTGGAGCCATAGTTTTTCTGTGGTTGGCTGGAGTGGAATGGGCATTGTCTAAAAGTTTTCTGTGTTGCTAGGTTGCCCCTTTATTGATCCTTTGGCTAGAGAAAGCAAGCTTTTCTTGGGTTTTTTTTTTGTCTGCATATGTTGGTGTTTGTTGGTTGCCCACTTCTCTAGTATCCAGTCTAGGATGTATGAGGCAAAAAGAAAACCAAGGAACTTACTAATGTGTTGTTCCTCAGGTCCCAATGCTCTTAGTTGATCTGCCTTCTCTCTATCTTTCAAAGACTTGTATTTGTTTTATAGATAATATCCAGGGTTTTTAGTTGTACTTAGTGGATGAAATAGGGCAAAGTATGTCTTCTCCATCTCCTCTGAAGTGGAAGTTCCTGATTTATATTTTTTAAAAGATCCTTCTTGATGTGGTGTGTTGAGATTAGACCATAGGGAAGCAATGGAACAGTGAGATGTGTTAGGAGGATATTGTAATTTTCCAAGTGAGAAATGATCATGGTTCTAGTCAAGGTGGTAGCAGTGGAGATGGTGAAGTGGTCAGATTCTGGAAATATTTTGAAGGAAAGCCAACAGGATTTGCCTATAGCTTGGATATGGGCTGTGTGAGAGAGAGATGAACCAAGGATTAACCAAGGTTTGTGGCTTGAGCAACTGGAAGGATAAAGTTAAAGTTGTCATCTATTAATATGAGGGAGGTCACGGGAGAAGCAGATTTGGGAGGGAAGATCAGGAATTACATTTTGGGTATATTTCCAAGTGAAAATGTTGAGTAGGCAGTTGTATATTATTTTTCCCATCTCTTCCCCCTATTTATTCCTTCTGCAACTCCAAATACTCATTTGTGAGACCTTCTTTTGTCCTCCAAATATCCTAGCCTATTATCTTTTTCCTCTCTTTAACTATATGTGCTATTTGCTGAGTAATTTCCCAAGATCTGTCTTCCAGTTAAATTATCTCTTCAACAATGTCTAATCTCTGTTTAACTCATTCATTGAGTTTTTAATTTCAATTACTGCATTTTTCATTTCTAGAAGTCTGCTTTGGTTCGTTTGTTTCAAATCTGTCTATTCTTTTTTTCAACAGTGCTTTTTTCTTTTATGTCCTTAATCAATTTTAACATACTTACTTTATTAACTCTATTAGATTCTTCTATTATCTGAAGTTCATGGAGGTTTAATCATAACGTTTGTTGTGTTTGCTGACTCTTGCTTATTGTGGGTTATTTTGTTCATGTTCAACTGGATTTTATTAATGAAAATCCTGTTCAGCCTGGCTTGCAGGCATGTTCATACAGAGAGGTTTGGTGTTGGCTTTTGCCAGATGCCTCAGAGAGACCAATTTTTCTGTTAATTTCATAAGTTGTATGTTTGGGGACCATATAAGTGTTATAGGCTTGAACCAAAAACCCATGTGAAGCTCAGTTACATGGTTAAGAATTCATAAAGGAAAAAATTTGTCTCCCATCCAAAGCCCAGGCCAAGAAAGACAAGCTGCCTCATTATGTCCCTATGCCAGTAGGAAGGCTATTTTATAGTCCCTTTCCCTGAGAGTATAGTTCTTTAAGGGTCTCCTCATCTGAAAGAGGCCCATGAGCTCATCTCCTATCTCTTTCATGTTAAGACTCAATCCCTTAGGTGCTACTCATTATATTTCTTGAACTGGGAAATGATTACATGAATGTGTTCACTTTGTGACAATTCCTCAATCTGTACATTTAGAGTTTATGCCCTCATTTGTAATATATTTCAATTAAAAATTATATAAAAATCTAAAAATATTTTAAAACCCTCAACAATGTGTCAATTCTCTTCAAATTGATCTATAGATTTAATGCAATTCTTTTCAAAATACCAGCAAGGTATGTGTAGGCACAGAAGAGTTTATTCTAAAATTTATATGAAAAAGCATAGGCCCTAGAATAGCTAAAAAATCTTGAAAAAGAATAGAGTGGGAGAAATCACTCTATTTGATGTTAAGGATTACTATATAGCTACAGTAATCAAAACAGTGTGGCATTGGTGGAAGAATAGAACCGTAAGATAAATGGAATAGAACAGAGATTCCAGAAGTAGACTCATACAAGTATTGCTACCTGATTTTTGACAAAGGGGCAAAGGCAATTCAATAGAGAAAGAACAGTTTTTTCAACAAGTGATGCTGGTACAATTGGACATTTTACAGGCTAAAAAAGAACCTTGACCTAAACCTCTTACAGTATACCAAAATTATCCCAAAATGGATCATAGATCTAAGTGTAAAACTATAAAACTTTTAGAAGATAACATAGGAGAAAATTTTTATGACTTGGGGGTTAGTCAAAGAATTCTTAAACATAATAATCCATAAAATAAATAAAATTGATAAATTTGAATTTATCAAAATTAAAAACTGTTGCTCTGTGAAAGATATTGATAAGAGAATAAAAAGACGACTACAGACTGGGAGAAAATATTTGCAAATCACATATCCAACAAAGAATTTGCATCCTAAACATATAAAAAGCTCTCAAAGCTCAACTGTAAGAAATCAAACAACTCAATTAAAAGTATCAAAAAGACTTGAACAGGAACTTCACAAAAAGGATGTACAGGTGGCAAGTAAGCACAAGTGGAAGCATTGTGTTATGTGCAGTCATCTTGTGACCATGAAGAAGTATCCTGGACTTAATGAAGAAATCAAAGGATAAATTTAAAAAAATACATGGAGTCAAATTAAAGTATGACATACCAAAATCTATGGAATGCAGCAAAAGTGGTACTAAGAGGGACAATACAGGCCTACCTCAGGAAACCAGAAAAATCTTAAATAAACAATCTAACCTTATACCTAAAGGAACTAGAAAAAGAATAAATGAAACCGAAAGTTAGTAGAAGTAAGGAAATAATAAAAATCAGAGTGCAAATAAGTGAAATACAGACTAAAAAGACAATAGAAAAGATCAATGAAACTATGAGGTGGTTCTTTGAAAAAGTAAACAAAATTGACAAACCTTTAGCTGGACTCACTAAGAAAAAAGAGAGAAGGTTCAAATAAAATTAGAAACAAAAGAGGAGACATTACAATGGACACCACAGAAATACGAATGATTATAAGAGAATACTACAAACAGCTATACACAAGCAAATTAGAAAATCTAGAAGAAATGGATACATCTTTAGAATCATACAACCTTCCAAGACTGAATAATAAAGAAATAGGAAATCTGAATAGACTGATCACTAATAAGGAGATTGAAACAGTAATCAAAAACCTCCCAAAAAACAAAAGTCCAGGACCAGATGGCTTCACTGGTGAATTCTACCAAACATTCAAAGATTTAATACCTATTCTTTGCAAACTCTTCCCAAAAGTTGAAGAGGAAGGAATGCTTCTTAACTCATTTTATGAGGCCAACATTACCCTGACACCAAAACCAGACAAGGACAACACAAAAAAAGAAAACAGGCCAATATCTCTGATGAATATAGATGCAAAAATTCTCAACAAAATATTAGCAAACTGAATACAACAATACATTAAAAGATCATATACCACAATCAAGTGGGGTTTACTCTAGGGATGCAAAGATGGTTGAACATCCACAAATTAATCAACATGACACACCACATTAACAAATTGAAGGATAAAAATCATATTATCATCTCAATAGATGTAGAAAAAGCATTTGACAAGATTCAACATCCATCTATGGTAAAAACTCTCAATAAAATGGGTACAGAAGGAAAGTACCTCAACATAATAAAGGCCATATATGACAAACCCACAGCAAACATTATACATGATGGAGAAAACTCAAAGCTTTTCCTCTGAGAACAGGAAGAAGACAAGGATGACCACTCTCTCCACTTTTATTCAATATAGTACTGGAAGTGTTACCCAGAGCAATTAGGCAGGAAAATGAAATAAATCCAAATTAGAAAGGAAGAAGTAAAGCTGTCACTATTTGCAGATGACGTGACTTTATATATAGAAAACCCTAAAGACCACCAAAAAACTATTAGAAATAATAAATGAATATAGTAAATTTGCAGGGTACAAAATCAACATACAAAAATCTGTCGCATTTCTATACACTAACAACAAACTATCAGAAAGAGAAATTAAGAAAACAATCCCATTTATAATCACAACAAAAAGAATAAAATACACAGGAATAAATTTAACCAAAGTGCTGAAAGATCTGTATACTGAAAACTGTAAGACATTACTGAAAGAAATTAAAGATAACACAAGTAAATAGAAAGATATTTCATTCTTATGGATTGGAAGAATTAACATTGTTAAAATGTCTGTATTACCTAAAGCAATCTACAGATTCGATGTAATCCCTATCAAAATCCCAATGGCATTTTCAACAGAAATAGGACAAAGAATCCTAAAATTTGTATGGAACTACAAAAGACTCCAGATAGCCAAAGCAATCCTGAGAAAAAAGAACAAAGCCAAAGGTATCATGCTCTCTGATTTCAAACTATATGACAAAGCTATAGCAAACAAAACAGTGTGGTATTGGAAGAAAAACAGACACACAGATCAATGGAACAGAATTCAGAGCCCAGAAATAAATCCACACACATATGGACAACTAATTTATGACAAAGGAGTCAACAACATACAATGGAGAAAATCTCTTCAATAAATGGTGCTGGGAAAACTGGAAAGTCACATGCAAAAAAGAATGAACGTAGACCCCTATCTTACACCACACACAAAAATTAACTCAAAATGGATTAAAGACTTTATGAATAAAGACCATAAAACTCCTATAAGAAAACATAGGCAACACTCTCTTTGAGATCTTGGATATGTCTCTTCATGCAAAGGAAACAAAAGAAAAACTAAATAGGACTATGTCAAACTAAAACGCTTCTGCACAGCAAAGGAAAGCACCAACAAAATGAAAAGACAACCTACTGAATGGGAGAAGATATTTGCAAGTCATATATCTGATAGGGATAATATCCAGAATGCATAAAGAACTCATACAACTCAACAACAGAAAAATAAATATCCCAAATAAAAAATGGGCAGGGGCCGGCCTGGTGGTGCAGCGGTTAAGTTCCCACATTCCACTTTGGTGGCCTGGGGTTCACCAGTTCGGATCCTGGATGTGGACCCATGCACCACTTGTCAAGTCATGCTGTGGCAAGCATCCCACATATAAAGTAGAGGAAGATGGGCATGGTTGTTAGCTCAGGGCCAGTCTTCCTTGGCAAAAAGAGGAGGATTGGTGGCAGATGTTAGCTCAGGGCTAATCTTCCTCAAAAAAAACAAAAAAATGGGCAGAGCATCTGAGTAGACATTTTTCCAAAGACATAAAGATGGCCAACACAGACATGAAAAGATGTTCAACATCACTAATTATTAGGGAAATGCAAATCAAAACCACACTGAGATATAACCTCACACCCATTAGAATGGCTATTATCAAAAAGACAAGAAATAACAAGTGTTGGAAAGGATGTGAAGAAAAGGGAATCCTCATACACTGTTGGTGGGAATGTAAATTGGTGTAGCCATTATGGAAAACAGTATGGAGATTCCTCAAAAAATTAATAGAACTACCATATGACCTAGCTATTCCACTTCTGGGTATTTATCCAAAGAATACAAAAACACTAATTTGAAAAGATATATGCACCCTTTTGTTCATTGCTGCAATATTTACAATAGCCAAGATATGGAAACAACTTTAGTGCCCACTGACAGATGGATAAAGAAGATGTGGTATATATATATACATATACACATGGAATACTACTCAGTCATAAAAAAGATGAAATCCTGCCACTTGTGACAACATGGATGGAACTTGAAGGTATCATGCTAAGTGAAATAAGTCAGAGAGAGAAAGACAAATACTGTATGATTTCACTCATATGTGGAATATAAAACAAAACAAACAAAGGAACAAAAACAAACTCATAGAAGCAGACAACAGATCGGTTGTTATCAGAGGGGAAGGGGAAGGGGGGAGGGCAAAATGAGTAAAGGGGGCCAATTATATAGTGACGGATAGAAACCACATTTTTGGTGGTGAGCATACTATAAGAATATACAGATGTCAAATTATAATGTTGTACACCTGAAGCCTATGTTATAAACCAATGTTACAGCAATAAAAAAAAATGTCCTGAGGACAAAGCCAGCACACACAAAAGAGGGAAGAACCGAGATGATCAGAACCAAAGCTCTGATTAAACTGTGCCTAAAATCCACATACTTCCAGACTTTTCCATTACAAGAGCCAATGTCCTATGCTTGACTTGTGTTTTCTGTTATTTGCAACTTAAAACATCTTTATGTCTACTACACTTATTACCAAAGTCAACATCCTTCACAACTTAACTCCTTCACCTCCAGGAAATTTTTCATGGCTGCTAAATCCCCTTTCTCCTCTTTCCCTTTGAGCTCCTCCAGTGTCAAGAGTCTGAGTCACCCACCTTCTCTCTCCCTCTCCCCCACCCCACCCCATCTCCTTTTCTCTCCCTCCTCTCTCTCTCTCTCACACACACCCCCCAAACCCTTGTGACACTTTTGTGTTGTTTCACCTCATTTTCCATTCTTTCCTCTGTTATAGCACTGATCTTGGCGAAATGCAACATTCCACATTTGTTACACTGAATTGTGGCTGTCAGTGTTTCTGTCTCCCTGACAAAATTGGCTCCTGAGGGGCTGGCAGTTCTTTGACTCGACTCCTGTCTGCTTCGCTGTTTCATGCACTGACCCATAAAGATGAGGCTCAGTAGGGGAGAGAAGGGAGGGGGAGAGAAGGTTGAAAGGCATCTATTCAAGTTCATTTACTAATGCTTGTGTATTCCCATGATTACACGCCTTCATGAATGCTGGAGAGGAAGCCACCCAGGCTCTCTTTACCTGGATCGTCTTTCTGTTTTCACACATTCCAAATCCTACCCTTTCAAACTCAAAGCCTTCTCTAGATGGAGTAAGGGCTATGAATTGCCTGGGAAGGGACATGTGGGAACTTTCTGGGTTGATGGTAATGTTCTGTATCTTGATAGGAATGTGGGTTACACAAGTATATACATTTATCAAAACACATGAAATTATACTCTTAAGATATGTGCATTTCATTGTATGGATATTTTTGCTAAAGAAAGAACCACAAACATATATTGAACTCTACTTAATGGTATGCATGCAGAAGTGTTTAAAGGGATGTGTACAGATGTCTAATTTTGAAATGCATAAAAAATAAGATGGGTTGATGAATGGACAGAGGTTTGAATAGGTCTGTGCGACAAAGCAAGTGTAGTAAAACATTAATTGTAGCATCTAGATGGTGGATATATGAGTGTTCACGGTACTTCATTACTTCGACTTTCTGAATATTTGAAAATCTTCATAGTAAAATGTCAGGGAAAAAAGGGGGTGGGAGTTAACATCTCTGGTATCTTCACAGCCACTGTCCTGGTTTATACGTATTGCATCTTAACTGAAATCTTGCAACCACCTTCATGGTGGCTTCCATACTAACTCACTTCTGTCTCTCCCCACCCCAAGGATCACCAGAGAAAACATTCTGAAACATAAATTAGACCTCCTTGATAGGGTCCCCGCCAAGCTCTTCAGCTTCATCCCCCAACTTGCCATCTTACTCTAGCCTGTACACCAACCCAACTCAAGGGCTTGTAGTTTCACCCACACACCAGGCTGCTTCGACTTTCTGCTTTTGCTTATGTTGTTCCTTTTGTTTGGAATGCTCTATTCCAACGCGTCCTTCTGCCTTCACTTGCCTGGTGAATGTCCTTCAATATTCAACTCAGGTGTTGCTTCTTTGTCTAAGTCTTTCCTGCTCCTCAGACTGGGTTCAGTCTCCTTCTTTCATGCTCCCATAGCACCCTGTACTTATTTGTAACATAGTATTTATCCCAGTATGCTGTACTTGGGTTTCCATGTCTGCATACCAAACCACATGCACCTTGAGGATCAAGCCCTCCAATGGCATGCACAGGGCCTGACACAACAAAGACTTTGATAAATCACTGTAGAACTGAACCAGTGATATTGAACTAGCATGGATGATACTCTGGCACCTTCCAGTGACTTTGTATCATAGATTTAGTTGTATGTCCACTACAGGAGTATAAGGCTCACCACACTTGTTGTCTCACCCATCTCTCTATGTCCTTCAGATACTTTCCTCATGAAGCCAACTCGATTTCTTGCTCCAGTTTAAAATATTCTTTCCAGCTCCTTTAAAGGCTTACTTTCTCTGTAGTCTTTATAAGATTATAGGCCTTGTTGGGCAATTTTTAACTGGAAAAAATTAAACCAGATTCACTGGTCACCTGAGTGCCAGACATTGAATTAAGTTCTTTAAAGATACTAGCTACTATAATTCTTCCCAATAACCCTATAAGGTAGAGATTATATCTTCATTTTACAGATGATGAAACTGAGCCAAGGAAATATGAAGTATTTCTTATTTCTTAAATATGAAGTATTTATGAAGTATTTCAAGATCACATAGGTGGCAGAGCTGAAATTGAATCATTGCTCTTCTCAATTCCTGGGCACATCCTCTTTCCACCACAGGCACATCCTCCATTATCTGAGGTTTTAAAACAAATATTATGCCTAGAAACAAATCAACTTTTAGCATATGCCTTCTCAAATTACACATTCCTTCTTGGAGAGTCTGCATGTTCCCCCAGGTGAAAGTTACAGCTGCAGTTATACTAAATTGTTTCTTCTCTATATGCACATAGGTTCTTTCCCCCCACTTCTGTTTTTATTCATGCTATTGCCTTGGCTTGGAATACTTTTCCCACTGTTCTCTGCCTGAGTGGCTAATTACTTTTCATCCTTCGGCTCAGGCATCACCCCCGACAGAAAGCCTTACCTGAACTCCCTGCTTCCCTGGGACAGATTCCCTGACCAGTATCCTGTGCTCATCTCTATCACCACACTGTACCATATGGTGCTCTTCTCCTTCACCCAGCTTACTGGAGGGCAAGTGCCATTTCAGTCAACTTGGTATGAAAAGGGTCCTGACGGAAAGGAAGGAAGCTGTGTACTCAAGGCAGGGAACACAACACGAGCAAGCAGAAATGGAGATCTGTACTCAGGACAGGTCAGGGCTAGAGGATTCAGTTTGGGAATCAACAGAATCCAGAAAGTTTAGGGGTGACCATGCTTCTAGGGAGCTTCATGGTTGAGATGGTTCCATCTGGCAAATGTAGAAACTGCGACCCAGACAAGCAATCTCCTCCAAATTACTTGGTTAGTCATTAAGAAGCTAGGCTCTTACTGACAAGTTCTATACATTTTTTTTTTACTCCATATTGGAAAGAGGGAAGACTAAAGTTGGGTGCACTTGTTCTCCTTCCAATTTTTAGACAGGAGCCTCTGATCTAGTGGCACCTCCTGTCTGGATGAGGAGTGAGGTGACCAAGACTCTAGCTTATCCCTCTAACTTGAGGCTGGTGACAGTGTTTTGGCCTCTCAGTGGGGAGGGTGGCGAGGGAGTTGGTGCCAAAGAGAACCCAGCCTACCATTCCTGAAAGGGCTCTGAAATCCCTCCCCTCTTTCCTGTTGCCTTTTTACCAGGAGACAATTTCCCATGTCCCAGATAAGAACCTTCTTTATCCAAATCCCGCCTAATAGCAAGACTCAGATTGGGAGAACTGGAGGAGGTCATTTAGCCTGTAGGTGACAAACACAGACAGACTCACCCCGGACCCACAGTAGCAGAATCTCCAGGATGAAGAAATCCTTACTAGGTTCAAATTCATTTTATAGTGACCCTTAGGCAGTAAGCAGCCTGTCCTGGGTCACACAGAGAGTCAGGGTGATGGTGAATTTGGAACTGAGGCTCCCGACATCACCCCAGGGGCTCTCCTTAGGACACAACTCTCAATGCTACATCTTGCACAAAACAGGTGCTCAATAAACATCTCTTGGGTCGTTGAACTACAAAACATATTCTAACATGGCGAGGGGAAAGAACATGAGTCTTGGAGTCAGGGAGATCCTGTTGTAGAGGACCACTGGCAAGCTTCAGTCTCTTTCACTGTAAAATAAAGCTAATAACTATCTCCCAAGCTTGTCAGTAAAGATTAAATGAGATATCTTCAGTAAAACCTCTAGCCCAATGCCTGCACAGAAAAGCCCCTTAATAAATGGTAGCGGTTATCAGTGAGAGGTGGCAGAACAGAGTGATAAGAATACAGACTCCGGAACCAGCCTGGCCCCACAACTTACGATGTGTAGCACTGGAAGCTTTCTTTACCTCTGCTTCCTCATCAGTAGAATGAGGATGTTGGTGAGGATGAAATGAATCAATAAACATAGAACTCTAAGAGCTGTGTCTGGCACAAGGAAATGAGCATGATGTGTTAGCTCTAATAATTATATTCTATCCCTTGCACGGGCCCTAAGCATAGTAATTAAGTTCAGCTGGGAGGAACATGTCAGAGAGAGAGAGAGAGAGAGAGAGAGAGAGACAGACAGACAGACAGACAGACAGACAGACAGAGGGAAGAAGAAAAAAAACCCAAACTCCACATTCACAGAAAGAGGACACAGGTGTGGTCACTAAAAACAGCCCATGGAAGCTATGCAAAGCCTTCCCAACAAACTTGTCAGTCCCCTTTGAATCGCTGCACCCTCTATTTTGTGCTCACTGTACTTCTGATTATCTGTTTCTGGTGTGTGAACTGTGTCTCTCACGAGGGCAGGGATCCTGTCCCCTCCACACCTCAGGTGTGGCTGGGCACCAGGGAAGGACTGAGTTGATGGGAGGGAGGGAGAGAGAGAGAATGTAAAGAGAAGGCAGCACTCCTGGACCCCACCACCCCATCATCCCACCCCCACCTCCACCCCCATCACCAAAAAAAGAATTCCAAGCAAAGCAATTGCCAAGATAAATCACTTTTATCTCTATAGGAAAGGGAGGATCTAAAAAAAAAATATAAATTACATTAGTAACACAACATAAGAAACAAACAAGAAAAAAACAACAGAGAAGTCTGTATGATGCTATTCTAACCTGTTTATAAAAAGGCCCTGCATCAGAAATTCGTAATCCTACCCACTTCTAAAAATATATTTAGACATGTACAGAAGCGGTGGGCTTGTTTTTAAATTGTTTGCTTTTTTGTAAAAATATATTAAAGGTGAATAGAAATCCTCTCTCCCTGCCCCCTATCCAACTCCCAGCTCTGTACTGGGGATTGGAGACCAGAGGTAACTCTCTCAGCATGTTCTAAACCTTGGTTACTACCACTCCCAACCCCTCCCCAACTCACTTCACTTAGAACCTGAAACATTAAAAAAAGAAAAAAAGCACACTAGCCTCTTTGGAAAAGCATAACTCTGAGGGTAAACTTGCTTTTCATTTGAAACACAAAACAACAATTAGGGGGCTCTGAGAGCCCAACTAAACTAAACGCAAACCCAGTCAAACGGAGGTTGGGTTTCAGCTCCACAGAAACTTCTATCAAAGAAACAGAGGGGAAAGAGGCCCGGAACCAGGGAGATTTGCTAGCAATTAGCTGCCTTTGAAAGATCAAGGGGGGACATTAATGGGCAGAAGGGCTGGGGTCCTGGTCTTGGTTACAGCAGCCAGAGCCTAGTCAGGCAGTTGCCAACACAGGGACACAGGCTGCCCCCAATCTCTCCCCTCACTACCCTCTGCTCCGTTGAAATCCCCAAGAAAAGCAAAGCTGGGAGGAAATCGAGGAGAGGGGAGTGGGGACCTCACGTGCTAGGGGGAGGTAGCCAGGCTTTTTGCCTTTGGTGTGACTAGATGGAGAACTGCTTGGCCCCTGGAATCCCCCAGATAGAAAAAGCAAATGGGGCTAAGGGACCCCTGATTCCAAAGAAGGAGAGTAGATGTGGGACTGTGAAGAAAAAAAAGACAATCTGGAGACAAAAAGACAACAAGGGACGCCTCACACATTCCCTGTGGCCTGCATGGTAGCTGTTAAATTCCCCAGAAGCACTGGGAGAACTGGGGTGAGGTTGGGGTGGGGCGGGGGTAGAGGGCAAGGATCCACTTCACTTTGGCAGTGCCAAAATGGAAGGAAGGGGTCATTCGCCATCCAGTTCAGGTCACTAGGGAGGCAAGACAGGGACGGAGCTAGGAAAGGGGGAGGGGGCGGGTGGGCACTGTCTGGATAATAGAGACATCCACAAAGGGAAGACAGGGAGAGGAGGATCAGATGACCTGCTCCTTTACAGATGGGGGTTTCCTCTCCTAGGCTCAGGCTCCTGAGTGGCCCATGTGCACTCTGCTTGAACGCTGGCCTGATGTCTGAGAGTGCAAAGGCCCAGGAGTGAAGATGTGAGTTCTGAGGTCTTCTTCAGGCCAAGACCTTAGGTCGGGAAAGAAGCAGGGAGGCTCTCGATGGAGAACCCAGGGGTGAGCTGTCCTGCCACATCCTCTCCGGAAGGTCCAGGCTGTGCTCTGTGGTACAGGTGAAGGAAGCAGGCCGTAGGGCCAGGGTTATCTCCTTCAGCAGCAGGTGCTTTCAGGCTTCTGGGAGATGGTTTTTCACCTGCTGGGGCCCAGCCATAGCCACGTAGATAATGTTCTGCAGGATCTCAAAATCCAGGCAAATCCCTGGAGCTCACCCTGGGACAGGGGGCTTCATCTGTAGCCACCCAAAAGTAGGTTCCGCCAATGGGCTACAAAGTCATAGTCAAAGGCTTGGGCGTCGGTCCTCTCCCCACCTTGAGAAGTGACAGGAATCTCTCTTCTTCCCAAGGATGAGTGAAGTCAGCCCATGGCCTTTCTAGGCCAACTCTGGAAATGGCCCACAGTGGGGCAGTAAGGAGACTCTGGGCCCTCATCTTTATTTCCATGAAGCATTTGGCAAGACGGGGCAAAGGCCAGACCCTTCTCCCATAAACGAGTCTGGAGTGGGACACATCCACTGGGCTCGGGGGAGGATGGGGAAGGAAGAATTGGCAGAAGTGGGCAGGCTTCTGCAGACAGGACTGGAGTTACACAAAGCCCTGGGCCTCCCACTTCATGACCAGAGAAATACCAAGGCGCCCAGGTTCTTTTCACCTCTCTCCTCATCCTGCCTTTCCAGCTCTAGGTGGGTATGAGAGTAAAGGGCCGACAAGGCCGGTGAAAGAGAAATGGGTTGAAGCAGCAGAAAAGAGGGTTCTAGTCAGCCAGAAACCTTTCCAATTTACCTGCTACTCAGAGGTATGGAGAAGGAAGGCAGGATGCTCTAGTGGAAGTGGGGGAGGGAGTTGTGGGAGTTTGTGATGGGGCCCGTGGGGGAGTCCGTGCCTTTGGTCAGTTCCAAGAAAGCAGGACAATGCGCCTCAGCACCTTGTCCGGGGCAGATAGGATCCAGGAGTGCCCCGAGAGTTGACAACGGAGAAGGCAGTGGGGGTGAAGAATAAAGGACAGGACACAAGGGAGCTCACAGAAGTAGTTTGCCATTTCTGTGAATTTTCAGGATACGGCCGAGTCTCTGCTTTGCTGTGGCCAGGCCCTTTTTAGGACGCTTTCCTGTGGGGAAAGCGAGAGGTAAGCAAAAGTTATGGCAAGGGCTCCCGCAACAATTCTAGCACCCACTGTCCTTGGGCCACCCTCTCCTCTGTTCCTCTGCCCACAGAGTCTCCCCCTCCTTACACCTGGCTACAGGCACATCTTGGGCAAGAAGCCCTCCTTAAGTACTTCCGTCCAACACCACATGCCTTGGCTCTTCCTTCTATGACCTCCTGCAGCAGCTACAAACTCCCTGGTTAATCCTTCTGGTTTCTCTTTCACACTGACTTCTGTGGTCCCAATCATTTTCTTTCCTAAATTCTGCAGGGAGGTGATTGTGCCTGCCTGTCCTCTTATCCTGACCACTAGGCCTTGACAAGTACCTGGTTAGTGATTACAACTCAGTGTCCCTGAAGTTGTCATCCTCAGGGCCTTGTTCCATCAGAAATCCCCATCCTCATGACACTAGTGCCACACCAACCTTACCACCCTTGAGCTGTGTACTCTAGGGACCAGGCTTTGAGGCCAAAGTGAGGAAAAGAAGGGCTTGAGTCCTCCCATCTTGCCTCTTCCTCTCACCCCACATCAGATCACCTCCTTGTTCCATGAGCTCTCCACATTTGATAAATTTATCCCTCCCTCTCCACTCTCTCTGCTAGAGCCCGAGCCTCTCCTCACTGTAGCCGGGACCTGTGTATGCAACTCCTCCCTAGACTTCCCACCTTCAGCCCACCCTCCATTCTGGCCACCAGAAGGATCTTTCCAAACCCACATCTGAGTTTGTCTCTACTTAACAACAGTTAATGTCTCTTCACGGCCTATGAGATTAAGTCCAAGCAACTTAGGTTGGCTATCAGTATCACTCTCAGGTGTATTTATCTACCAAGGTGCTTCAGGTTTAGAGCCTGATGCTCTAAGATCATTCTCAGTTCTACAATCATATGGCAATTGTACCTTGTCCTGCTTGATTGCTCTGGGAGCCAACTGAAGGGCGCCGCTGGGTCAAGAAGACACCGGGAGCCATGGGTGTGGTGCTGCGGTTTGCCTGGGCCATGCCAAAGGCATTGGGACGGGCAGTATACTCATGGTCAGCAAGACTTCCTGAGATGGCCTCTTGTTTGGGCTCAGGAGGAGGCAGGGGTGAGGAGGAGGTAAGAAGCTGGGGTATAGTGGCCAGAGTTGGGGCTGGTGCTGCCATGCTGAGATTGGACTCTTGAGGGCGCGGCTGTTCTACCTCCTTCAACAAAGTCTTCTTCTTGATATATTTCTTCTTTTGGGCCTTCTGCAGCTCCTGAAACACAAGCCAAGTGGGAGGGGAGAATTCAGGAGTAGAGAAAAGAGAATTTCCCAGAAAGGAAACTAGACAATGAGCAATGTGTTTCTGCAACCCGCCTCCACCCCAAGTCTAGCCTGGATGTATGTACACATAATACAGGCCTTTCAATACCTGAAGTCATCTCTTTGGTACCATCCATCCTTAAGTCATCACTGCTACTAATCAGTACAGTGGCAAGAGAAGGGTAAGTGAGTTCAGAGACTTGGGGTTTGGTCTCAGCAATGCCACTTATGAGGTGGACTATGGACACTTCTAACAATAGCTAAATTTATGCCAGCAGCAGAGGCATTTTATATACTTTATCTCATTTAATCTTCAGAGTAGCCTGAGAAGGAAAATCCCCCAGTTTACAGAGAAGAAAACTGACATGCAGGGATATTAACTAACTTGAGCCCAAAGCCTCACAGCTGAAGAGTTGTTGGGTCCAGGATTCAACCAGATTTATCTGAACACCCACCTGGCACACTTCTCAAAATGGGACATCTGAGAGTGAAAGAGTAGTAGCTTTGGAATAAACTTGAGTTCAAATCTAGGCTTGTGTTCGCTAAGCTGGATAACCTCAGTCAAGTTACTAACTTTTCTGAATCTCAATTGCTTCATCTGTAAAATGGGCAAAATAATATCTGTTTTTCAGAGTTGTTGGAAAGATTAAATAAAGATTTAAAAACACATAGCATATAGTAGGTACTCAGCAAGTAGTAAACTATTATTCTGTCTTCATCTCTTACAATGGTTACTCTTCCTTTTGCTGATCTTTTTCTTTTAATAGAGGACTTGACAATCCTCCAGGTCACCAGGTCTTAAAACCTCGATTTTGGATGGGAGGAATGAATAAGGAGTGTGTCACTTCTCTCAGTATCTTGGATTTCATCCATCCATTGCTCTATGAATCTACTATCCACTGTGTAGTGGGTACCTGTATAGCGGGCACCTGGAGCCCTGAGAACCTGGAAAGGTGGTGCTGAGAGCATGTGAACGACTTCACCTTCTGAAATACTACACAGCCACACAGACCAACTCAGTGATTACATTTCATTGCCTTCTCTTGGCAACGAAAGGAATAGGCAGGGCCTACTCCTGCCTTTGGAAGATCTGACAGGCTGTGGCTACCATAGGAATTTCTGAGGGACAAGAATAATAATATTAGTAATACATGACAGGCACTGTTCTATAATTTAACTCATTTAATACTCATAAGAAGTATGAAATGTAAGATTATAATCCCATTTTTAGGAGAAGAAACTGTGGCACAGAGTGGTTAAGTCATTTTCTGAAGGTTATAGGACCAATGAGTGACCAAGCTGGGATTCAGACAAGCCATCTGGCTTCAGAATCTCTTTTCTCAGCCACACTGCTATTCCACCCATACCAGAAACTTCATTTCTGTTCCTATTTTTCTCATCCAAATCCAGAAATTATCTCTTCACACCTAGATCATACAGCCTAAATTTTTCTACCTTTGTTGCCAATCTCCTTCTCATATAATTCATCCAGATTCCTCCACAGAAGACTGTCTTATGACAGGGCCACTTTCACCCTGCCAACTCCCTTGCTCAAAAAGCTGTTAGCAGGTCCCAACCCAAGTTCAAACTCCCTGGCCTGACATTCATGATCTTCCACAGTCTGACCACTTACACTTAGCCAACTCATAATGATAATGATGAAGAGCTAACACGTCTATAGTACTTACTCTGTGGCAAGTGCCATTCTCAGAGCTTTCACATACATTACCTCATCTAATCCTCAGACAAAGACTATGAGGAAACCGAGGCACAGAGAAATTAAGTAACTTGCTCAAGTGGTAGAGCGAGGATTCAAACTCAGGTAGGCTGGCTCCAGAATCCATTTTTCAACCTCTATTTATCTTACCCCAGCATGAAGTCTCCACTCCAGAAAGATTTGCTCGTTCATTTATTCATTCACACACTCAACACTGACTAAACACATACTTAGCATAGCGGAGATACCAAGTTAAATTAGATATATCCCCACCTTTGAGGCACTTACAGTTTAATAAGGGACACAGAAAAGTACACTTATAAGTACCATGAGAGAATGCTACTGAAGCACAGAAGGCCACTGAAATAAATTGGTGGTAGATAGTGTGAAGGAGTGTTAGGTAAGGCATCAGAGAGGGCCTGATTCCCAATGGGCAGACAGAACAGCTTGTACAAAGGCACAGAGGCATGAGACAATCTGATACACTGAGTGAACTTTAAGTACCATAGTGCAATAGTATGGCTAGTGTAAATGGCATGCATTAGGGGCTGGGAGGAGGTCAGGGAGGAGAAGTGACCGGAGACCAAATCAAGAGTGCCTTGTGTACTATACAAGGAGTTCCCTTCTCCTGCAATGTCTCCCTGTCCCCTCCAAAAGCTTAGCCTGAAAAACTCCTCCCCAATTTCAAAACTTCTTCTTTGAAGTCATCCTTGATCAACCCAAACAGAAGTGAGTTCCTTAGAAGGCACTAAGAATAGTTTTCACAACTTTAATTAATTTTTCTTTTTATTTAAAGCAGTAGAACCCCTTTTTTCAAATTACATCTTACATGGCACTAGGATCTATGTAACAGAGAGAAGTTTTGGTCAAAGAAGGGCCACCTGGCCTGCTTGGTCTCTGCTGGCTTCCAACAATAGCCTCCAAGACATTTCTAAGCAAAACTCCAGAGCTCCATGGAACATCATATATTAAAAACATCATTCTATTAAATTTTATTTAAATAGGATGCAATTACTGAATTATATAAACATTTAACTATTTCATTTTATTTAAATAGCAAGTAACATGAAATTTGAAATTAGAGGATATGAGTTTGAATCTTGTCTCCTCCATTTACTGGCTGTATTATCCTGGACTAGTCACTTAAAGAGAGCCTCATTTTCTTCACCTGTAAAATGATGAAAATATCACCTATTGAACAGGGCTATCGGGCAAATTACATGAGACAGTGTACATGGAAGTACCTAAAATAAAGCAGATACTCAATAAATGCTCTAAGCTATAGGATGTGGCATAAAGAACTAAGGGGATGTTGATAAGGAGAGAACCAGAAGATTCACTTCCAACTGCTCCCAGAGTTGCTGAGCACATTATACACATTAAAGAACTTTGCAAACTGTAACATGCTAGGAGGTCAATGTGATTCTAGTGAAGTGACCGTTTAGGACAAAAATTACTGGGTGAAGTTTTCTTGGAGAGTGGGGGTGAAGATCAAGGAAATGGTATTTGGGATAGAGGATAAAAAAAGCCTCTTCTCCAAAAAACCAAACTCTGATACTGCCGGGTGGCCGAGAACTTGAGTGTATTAAACTAAGTTACCTCCTCAAGGCTTCAGCTGAAGGCAAATGCTCTCACCCAAGGACAGACTGGGTCCTTCCATCTGAGAGGTTTTTATTATCCCAGAAAGGCAAGTAAAATCAGCAAGGGCTTTTCTCTGGGCCCCTATTTTCTTTCATCCTAAATCATGTCAACTGTGTGACCTGTGGAAGTAGCTTGACACTGAGTTGGGATGTGAAGGATATAGGAAGGGGCTGGGATACTGCAATTGATAAAGATCACTCCCCATTGAAACAACAGTGAGATTCTATCAGCCTGAAGGTCTGAGTTTTGGAGCTCTAAGCCAAACTGGAATCAGTAGCAGGGCCATTGCCTGGGTGTCAGCACCTACCTGCTGGGCCAGCTTTGCAGCTGCTGCAGCCAAGCCAGTCTCAATGGAAGCTACTCGGGTCCCCTCACGCACTGGACGGTCCTGCTTTGGTAGAGTTGGGGTCACACGGGCTGCAGAGGAAACAGGATGAAGACATTATCTGAATGCCAACCATACTCCCTACCTCTGAGCCCCCTCAAAGGTGGTCTCATTGGTCTTTCCGCTTCTAGCTTTTTCACAAAGCCAGATTTCGCTGTCAGGTAAGAAGCTAATTCACAAATGCCCAAGGTATACAAAACACACACTGATTAAAAGATAAAAATTAACCTCTCTGAACTGACATTTAAGGTTGTCCATGTTGTGCTCTTGGCCTACCTACCTCTCCAGCCTTATTTCCACACTCATATTCTCAATATCTCCAGACAGAACTGCTTCGCTATTACACCTCCAGAATATGTACAGCTCATCCTCTCTCCCTGTGCCTTCATCCTCACCATCCACACTGCCTGGATTCTTCCCTTTTGTCCATCTCTTTAAGACCTGTCCATCCTTCGAAGGTAGGCTGAAATCAACCTTTTATGTAAAACCTCTAGACCTCTCTGGCTTACACTGACCTCTCCCTCTCCTTAACTTATGATATGTACAAGTCACTTAAAACATAATACATACCATCTTGTCGCATTCCCTAATGTTGATGTGTGTTATTCTGTCTACCAATCAGGCTATAAGCTCCTGAAGATGATCGTCTTCTTGTATAGCCTTTTATAATGCCTTAACCATTCGAAATAAAAAAATAGTTACTCATCCCACATTTTACATAGGAAGTGTATTTCAGGATAACCAAACAGCCCAAGATGATGAGGTAAAGTTCTTCTTTACAGAAGAATGCCAGCTAATAAATGTAGAAGAAATGACAGAATTAGAAAATCACAGATTTGCAAGCCCTAATGAAACAACGGATTCCAGAGAATTGGATATTAACACCATACCAAAGTATTACCTCACAGATTACTTGCTAGTCTCAAGAAGAAAAAATTAACTTTACAATGGTGAGATCAGAAGATCACCCCCTTAACTAAGTATCAACGTTATTGTCACTAACAGTGAGACAGCCGACTTCATGCACCTCCTGATGCAATGCAATAGGAAATTCATAGCATCACCTGGGAAGTAGTTTTGCCAAAGATGTAAAATCAAGTAGGTGGTTCATATTACTTCCAGTTTTTAGGAAACACAGAAACAAAAGAACAAGTTAAATGACAGCATGAGGAAACAATCAGACGTTCTACAAGATAACTGACCTGGTTTCACTAAAAAGATAATATCACAACTCTTCCCATTTGCAACAACATGAATGGACCTTGAGGGTATTATGTTAAGTGAAATAAGCCAGACAGAGAAAGACAAACACCATATGATTTCACTCATATGTGGAAGATAAACTAACACATGGACAAAGAGAACAGTTTAGTGGTTACCAGAGAAGCGGGTTGGGGGGTGGCCACAAGGGGTGAAGGGGCATATTTATATGGTGACTGACAAATAATAATGTACAACTGAAATTTCATGATGTTATAAACTATTATGACCTCAATAAAAAAAAAAGACAATGTCACAAGGAAGAAACAAACAAATCTAGAAGCTGAGATGTGCTCCAGGACAATTATCCCAGTTTTTACAACAAATCAATAGCAAAAAACAAAAAAGGGGGACTCCTCTAGATTAAGAGAGACTCAAAAGGTGTGATGGCCAAATGCCATATGGACTATGTTTAGATCCTAATTTAAACAAATGCACCGCAAAAATACTTTTTATTGGTTAGACAATTGAGGAAATTTGATTACGGACTTAGTATTACATAACATCAAGCAATTATCAAATTATTACTTATTCTGTTATAACAGCATTATGGTTATGTGAGAAAATGCCTATATTTTTTAGAGATGCATACTGAAGTACACATGGAGGGAGTGACACAACATGTGGAATTTGCTTTAAAGCATAGACAATTTTGAAAAGAATACGAAAGTCATAGGTGAATCAAATATGGCAAAATCTTGATAACTGTTGATTCTCAGTGGTGTGTGTATGGGAATTCATTGTACTATTCTCTCTCTCTTTTTTTAAAGTAATTTTATTGAGATAATAATGATTTATAACATTGTGTAATTTTGGGTATATATTATTATTTATCAATTTCTGAATACACTTCATCGTGTTCACCCCCCGTAGTCTAATCTTTATCCATCACCATACATATGAGATATCACCTTACACTGGTCAGAATGGCTATAATTACAAGACAAAAAACAACAAATGTTGAAGAGGATGTGGAGAAAAGGGAACGCACACTGCTGGTGGGAATGCAAACTGGTGCAAGCCACTATGTAAAACAATATGGAGATTTCTCAAATTAAAAATACAAATTTAATTTGCCAAAGAAATTGAAATCAATGATCCAAAGCAATTTATGCACCCCTATGTTCACTGTAGCATTATTTACAATAGCCAAGACGTGGAGGCAACCCAAGTGCCTTTCTACAGATGAATGGATAAAGAAGATGCAGTATATATATACAATGGAATACTACTCAGCAATAAAAAAGACAAAATCGTCCCATTTGTGACAATATGGCTGGACCTTGAGGGTATGATGTTAAGTGGAATAAGCCAGACAGAGAAAGACAAATACTGCATGATTCCACTCATATGTGGAAGAAAACAAATACATGGATAAAGAAAACAGATTAGTGGTTACCAGAGGGCAAGGGAGTTTGGGGGTGGGCAAAAAGGATAAAGGGGCACACATGTATCTCTATTTTTAATTACAGAAAAAAGTCAATATCACAGGAAAAAAAAGAGGTGGTGGTGGTACTGACCTAGATTCAAAGATTCCTTCGTTGGTTAGCTATTGTTATTATTATAAAGGAGACTTTCTGTATAAGCAGTATGCAGATGCTAGAAAAGGCAATTCAGGAGGCTGAAGTCCTTTCTTTAAAGGTCATATTTGTTTAAAATATGATCTAAAGCAAATCTAGCAAAAATGTTGATGCACAATTTTTGGTCATGGATTCTTGGATATATTTTATATTTTCTCTATAGTTTTCTGTGTGTGGTGGTTTTAAAACAAGGTCCTAAATTCTTCGACACTTTTCCTCTTGATAGGTGGGGTCTATTTTCCCTCCCATTGAATCTGAACAGGCTTATCTGCAGCCTACAGAATGTGGTGGAAGTGGCACTGCATGACTTCTGAGGCTAGGTCAGAAAAGGCAATTTCAGTTTCCACACTGCTTGCTGGAACACTCACACTTAGAGAGCCCTGAGCAGCCATGTAAGAAGTTTGATTGCCTTGAGGCCACCAGACAGTAAGGAAGTTAGTCACATGGAGAGGCCACGTATTGGCAGTCGGCTTGGCACTTCTAGTCTCTGAGCCCTCTCAGCTCAGGCACCAGACACGAGAGTTAATGAGACTTCAAATTATTCAAACTCTTGGCCTTCAAGTGAACCCCAGCCTTCAAATTTTCCCAGCTGAGGCCCCAAATATCATGGAGTCCCCACTGTGTCCTTTCGAAATTCCTGACTTCATAATACATGAGCAAGTTGTTGTTGTAAGCTGAAAAAGAAACCTCTCCTTGATTGCACCTCGGTTTTGGGGGAAAAAAACACTATTAAAAGAAATTTTGTGGGGACAGTTGAGAAAATTTGGTAATGGACTGGGTATTAGAAGATCTTAGGGAATTATTAACTGTTAAGTATAACAAAGGCATGTGTTTGCCTAGGAGGGTGTCCTTATTCTTAGGAAATACAGAAGTATTAAGGGGTAAAATATCATGTTATGATGGGTGCACATTACTTTGAAGTGGCTCAACAAAAACTAGATAAACAGATATAGATAAATGAAGCAAATACAGCAAAATATTATAATGGTAGGATCTAGATATTGAGAATATGGGTGCTAGTGTATATCTTTCTATATTTACATATGCTTGAAAATTGTCATAAGAAAAAATTTTAAATAATGAATGAGACTAAGAGATTATAATAACCAAATGAAATGCATAGTCTTTGAATACATAGAACCCGATTTGAATAAGAAAATTGTAAAAGATATTTTTGGTGCAGTTGAGAGAAATTTGACTAAGGATTTGGTATTAAACGATATTAGGAAATAAATGTTACTTAACTTAGGTGTCATATAATGGTACTTTGGTTATGGAAGAAAACGGCATTTTCATAGAGATGCATTCCAAACTATTTAGTATGTCATGATGGATGACATCAGCAAAAAGGGAAAGTTAAGGACCTCCAAAAATTCACTCCTAAATTAAAACAACGAAAAAACAGGCAAAAACTATCAGAATAAACTTTTTCAGAACTCTGAGAATTAACCAAAGGCTTATAGGAACCTGGACAGTATTTATTTAAGAAAAAGAGGTGAATCTCAGTAAGAGCAGTGAGCTGTGTGGCATTTTAACTTGCCCTAGGCCCCTCCACCACTCCTCAACACAGCAAGAGCCTTGAAAAATAACAGCCCAGGGGCTAGCCTGGTGGCATAGCGGTTAAGTTCACGTGGTCCGCTTCAGCCTGAGGTTCTCTGGTTCAGATCCCAGGTGTGGACATACGCAGTGCTTATTAAGCCATACTGTGGCAGGCGTCACACATATAAAGTAGAGGAAGATGGGCATGGATGTTAGCTCAGGGCCAATCTTCCTCAGCAAAAAGAGGAGGATTGGCGGCAGATGTTAGCTCAAGGCTAATCTGCCTCAGAAAAGAAAAAAAAAAGAAAGAAAAAGAAAAATAACAGTCCACATTGCCAGTAATGTAGGGAGGGGAAAGGAGCTGGAGCTTTCTTTCAAAGCCTAGTGCTAAAAGCTTCTCCCTGTGAGGATTTATCAAAAATATTTAAAGGCAAGTACTCAATGTCACAGCTACTTGAGGTGATGGATAACAGTTGTGGCAAACAACAGACTACCCAAAACCTTGAAAAGAAAAGCTGAAGAATGAGATATCCATTGGGGATTAGAAAAGCTCCTACATACTTCTAGGAATCTAGAAGGCCATATTGATGCAGAGGGGCTGTGTGAATGATGAATAAAGACTTGAGAAAGCCCTAAGCACCCAAGAATTGGAAGTCCTAGCTAGAGCAATTAGGTAAAAAAAAGAAACAAAAGTTATTCACTTTGGGTGGTCACATGATGTAATCTACACAGAATTTGAAATATATTACAACGTACACCTGAAATTAGTATAATGCTATAAACCAATGTTACTGCAATAAAAAAATAATAAGAAATAAACAAATAAATGACAAATAAAAGTTATCCAAATTGGAAAGGAAGAAGTAAACTGTCACTATTTGTAGATGACATGATTGTATTATGTAGAAAATCCTAAAGAATCCACCAAAAAACTATTAGAAATAATAAGCAAATAAAGTTGCAGAGTACCAAATCAACATAAAAAATCAGTTGCATTTCTATACACTAATAACAAACTAGCAGAAAGAGAAATCAAGAACACAAACCAATTATAATTACAACAAAAAGAATAAAATACCTAGGAAAAAACTTAACTAAAGAGGTAAAAGACCTGTATGCTGAAAACTATAAGACACTATTGCAAGAAATCAAAGATGACGCAAAGGAAATAGAAAGATATTCCATGCTCATGGATTGGAAGAATTAACATAGTTAAAATGTCCATAGGCAATATGGACATTTTATGTGCATGCAGATTCAATGCAATCCTTAGCAGAGTCTCAATGACATTTTTCACAGAAATAGAACGAGTCCTAAAATTTATATGGAACAACAAAAGACTGAATAGCCAAAGCAATTCTGAGAAAAAAGAACAAAGTGGGAGGTATCACATTCCCTGAGTTCAAGGTATACTACAAAGCTATGGTAATCAAAACAGCATGGTACTGGCAGGAAAACAGATACACAGATCAATGGAACAGAACTGTGAGCCCAGAAAGTAATCCAAACATTTATGGACAGCTAATTTTCAAAAAGGAGCCAAGAACATACAATGGAGAAAGGAAGGTTTCTTCAATAAATGGTGTTAGGAAAACTGGACAGCCACATGCAAAAGAATGAAAGTAGACCACTATCTTACACCATACACAAAAATTAACTCAAAATGGATTAAAGACTTGAATGTAAGACCTGAAACCATAAAATTCCTAGGAGAAAACATAGGCAGTACATTCTTTGACGTTGGTCTTAGCAATATCTTTTTGGATATGTCTCCTCAGGCAAGGGAAAAAAAAGAAAAAAAATTAACAAATTGGGCTACACCAAACTAAAAAGCTTACGCACAGCAATGGAAACCATCAATAAAACAAAAAGACAAACTACCTGTTGGGACACGATATTCATAAATCATACATCTGATAAGGGGTTAAAATCCAAAATATATAAAGAACTCATAGAACTCAAAACAAAAAAACAGACAACCCAATTACAAAGTGGACAGAGGATCTGAACAGACATTTTCCCCAAGAAGATACACAGATGGCGAATAGGCACATGAAAAGATGTTCAATATCACTAATTATTAGGGAAATGCAAATCAAAACCACAATGAGATATCACCTCATGCCCATCAGAATGGCTATTATTAAAAGGACAAGAAATAGCAAGTGTTGGAGAGGATGTGTAGAAAAAGGAACCCACGTACATTGCTGGTGGGAATGTAAACTGGTACAGCCACTATGGAAAACAGTAGGGAGATTTCTCAAAAATTTAAGACTAGAACTACCACATGATCCTGCTATTCCACTTCTGGGTATTTATCCAAAGAATATGAAAAGACTAATTTGAAAAGATATATGCACTCCTAGGTTAATTGCAGCATTATATACTATAGCCAAGACTTGGAAACAATCTAAGTGCCCATCGATAGATGAATGGATAAAGAAGTTGTGGTATATATATACAACGCAACATTACTCAGCCATAAAAAAAAGATGAAATCTTGCCATTTGTGCCATGGATGGACCTGAGAGTATCATGCTAAGTGAAAAAAATGGAAAAAAAATAAATACTGTATGATTTTATTCATCTGTGGAAGATAAGAAAAACCAACAACAAACAAACACATAGATACAGAGAACAAGTTAGTGGTTACCAGAGGCGAAGCGGGGTGTGGGCAGGATGAAAGGAGCAAAGGGGGACATTTGTATGGTGATGGATGGAAACTAGACTTTTGCTGTTGAACATGATGTGGTCTCTTTAGAAGTCAAAATATAATGATGTACACCTGACATTTATATCATTTTATAAACCAATGGTACATCAATTAAAAAAAACCCACAACAGTGACATTTACCTGTATGAATTTATGACAAGAATTAGCAACTTGAACTTAGAGGCTTAGAAATTTGAATGTTCAATCTTTAGGTGTCCATTGACTGATTAACGGATAAAGAAGTTGTAGTGTATATATATATACACACACACACACAATGGAATATTATTCAGTCATAAAAAACAAGGAAATACTGCCATTTGCAATGACACAGATGGTCTTTGAAGGCATTATGCTAAGTGAAAAAAGTCAGAGAAAGACAAATACAGCAGTGTGCTGCTTAATGACAGGATATGGTCTGAGAAATGTGTCATTAGGCAATTTTTTGATGTGCAAACATCATAGAGTGTACTTACACAAACCTAGATGGTATAGCCTACTACATACCTAGGCCGTATGGTACTAATCTCATGGACACCATTGTATATGCAGTCCGTTGTTTACCAAAATGTTGTTGTGTGATGCATGACTGTACGGTATGATCTCACTTATATGTGGAATCTAAAATACAAACAAACTCATAGAAAGAGACCAGATTTGTGGTTACCAGAGGTCAGGGGTGGGGAAAAGGGGAACTGGAGAAAGGTGGTCAAAAGGTACAAACTTCTAGTTACAAGATAAATAAGTACTAGTGATATAATGTACAGCATGATGACTATCATTAACATTGTTGTTTAAAGTTGTTAAGAGAGTAAATCCTAAGAGTTCCCATAAGGAAAAAAATTGTTTTTTCTTTTTTTGCTTTCTTTTTATGTTGTATCTATATGAGATGCTGGACGTTAACTAAACCTATTGCAGTAATCATTTCACAATATTTGTAAGTCAAACCATTATGTTGTACACCTTAAACTTACAGTGATGTATGTCAATTATATCTCACTAAGACTGGGGGAAAAAAGAACTAAAGGAAAGTATCAGAATGATGTTTCACCAAACAGAGAATACCAATAAAGAAACCAATGAAGAGAAATTATAAAAAGGAACCAAATGATATTTTAGAGTTGAAAAGTAAAATAACTGAAATAAAAATTTCACTAAAGGGTTTCGACAGCAGATTTGAGCAGGTAGAAGGAAGAATTAGTGACCTTGAAGGTAGGTCAATTGAGATTATCCAGTCTGATAAGCAGAAAGATAAAAGAATTAGGAAAATGAACAGAGCAAAAGGGACCTGTGGGATGCCATCAAATTTACCAACAGATGCATATGAGAGTCCCAAAAGGAGAGAGACAAGGGCAGAAATAGTATTTAAAGAAACAATGGCTGAAACTTTTCCAAATTTGATGAAAAACATTAATCTACATATACAAGAAGCTCAACAAACTCCAAGTTGGATAAACTCAGAGACTACACATCATAACCAAAACCAAAGTCAAAGAGAAGATCTTGAAATGAGCAAGCCAAAAGTAACTCATAACATACAAGGGATTCTCAATAAGATTGACAGCTTATTTATCATCAGAAACCATGGAGGATAAAAGGCAGTGGGATAATATATTCAAAGTGCTGAAAGAAAGACACTGTCAACCAAGAATTCTGAATCTAGCAAAACTATCCTTCTAAAAAGGAGATATCAAGACATTTCCAGACAAACAAAAACAGAGAGTTCATTGCTAGGAGACCTGCCCTATAAGAATTGCTAAAGGGAGCTCTTCAGGTTAAAATGAAAGGATACTATACAGTAAATCAAATCCACATGAATAAAGAGCACTAGCAAAACTAACTACAGAAGTAGATATAAAAGATAGTATAAACACATTTTTTGTTTTATCTCATTGATTCTCCTATCTAATTAAAAAACTACATAAAGCAATAATTATAACTCTATGTTCATGGGTGGGCATACAATGTATAAAGATGTAACCTGTGACAGTAATAGCATAAAGGAAAAAGGGAATGGAACTATATAGGAGCAAAGTTTTTCTATACTATTGAAATTAAGTTGATATTAATCTGAATTACAATGGTATAAATTAAGACATTAATGTTAATCCTCAAGACAATCACTAAGAAAATAAATATGTATACAAAAGAAAGGAATTAAAATGGGACTCTAGTCAGGGATGGCCCCATGGCCAAGTGGTTAAGTTCACATGCTCTGCTTTGGCAGACTGGGGTTCTGCCGGTTTGGATTCTGTGCGTGGACATGGCACCACTCTTCAAGCCATGCTGGGGTGGCATCCCACATAGCACAACCAGAAAGACCTACAACTAGAATATACAACTATGTACTAGGGGGCTTTGGGGAGAAGAAGGAAAAAAAAAAGAAGACTGGCAACAGGTGTTAGCTCAGGTGCCAATCTTTTTTTTAAAAAAAGGGATACTAGAAAATAGCTATTAAACACAAAAGAAGGCAGTAACAGAAGAACTGAGGAACAAAAAAGAAATACGACATAAAGAAAACAAACAAAAATGGACAATGTAAACCCTACTTTGACATCATTTATACTTAAGTATAAATGGATTATATTCTTCAATTAAAAGGCAGAGACTGGCAGAATAGATAAAAAAACATAATCCCATATATGCTGTCTACAAGACACACACTTAGGATTCAAGACACAAATAGACTGAAAATAAAAGGATGGAAAAAGACATACCATGAAGACAGTACCCAAATGAGAAATGGCATAGCTATACTAATATCAGATAAAATAGACTTTAAGACAACAATTGTTATTAAAGACAAAGACGGACATTTTATAATGATAAAAGGGTCAACTGGTCAAGAAGATATGATAAGCTTAAACATGTAGCACCTAACAACAGAGCCCCAAAATACATGAAGCAAAAACTGATTGCATTGAAGGGAGAAACACATAATTCAACAATAATAGTTGGAGACATCAATACTCCACTTTCAATAATGGATAGGACAATTAGACAGAAGATCAGCAAGGAAATAGAGATGTCATGATGTCTTGAAATTTCCCTTAGAATGCCTTGAAAAGAGGATGAAGCGAATACAGCAAAATGTTAGTTATTAAATCTGGGTGATAAATATATGGTACTAACCTCCCTAATTTTGTGTACATTTGAAAATTTTCATAACAAAAATTTTTGAAATATATAAAAGGGAAAATATTTACTGATTATTCTCGTGCTTGTGACCACATTAATTTGATTATTGTAGTACTGTAGTATATTTAAATACCTTATAAGGCTAATTTCTTTTCATTTACTTTTTCTATTCTCAAATTCTTTAACTAATCATACTTGTTTACTCTTTTAAATAAATTTTAGAATGAGTTCCCCACAAAAATTCCATTAGGATTTTGATTTGGGATGTGTTAAACATATACTAAACATATACATTAAATTAAATGACCCTTTACAACACTCAGTCTTTGAAACCAGGTACATGGTACACCTCTATTTATTCAGACCTCCTTTTAAGTTCCTCAAGCAAAGTTTTGAAGTTTTCTTCATGTAGGTCCCACACATATCTTCTTAAGATTACCGTTGGGTATTTTATATAATTGTTTTTACTGTCAATAGGATCTTCTTTTTTCTCAGTATATTGTGGTTATCACCGATATATGACAATTCTTGATTTCTGCATATGTGGTTTATATCCAGTGATTACCCAATTTAATTCTCATATTAGTTTTAACAGTTTTTCAGTTGATTCTCCTGCATTTTCTAATTATACAATCACATCATTTCTTTCACTTGCCAAATACTTATTAAACACTTCCCATGGCCAAGGCACTAAACAAGGTGCTACAGATACAGTGATAGACAAAAATAAATAGGATTTCTACCCTTAGCAAGCTTCATATCATGACTGTCTGATGTCTTAATTTCTAATAGTTACAGTTCTTATTTCTGCTTTATTCCTAATTACGCTATCTAGAACTTCTAGAACAATGCTAAATAACAGCAGAGATAATGGTTATATTTGTCTTATTCCTGATTTTAATGGGAATACTTCAAGCAGAATGCTTCAATCTTTTGTGGGTTAAGAATCTACTTTGAGAGCCAGCCCTGACGGCCTAGCAATTAAAGTTCAGAGCGCTCCACTTTGGTGGCTCAGGTTCATTTCCTGGGTGGGGAACCACACCACTTGTCTGTCAGTAGCCATGCTGTGGCAGCGGCTCACATAAAAGAACCAGAAGAACTTATAACCATACATAACTATGTATTGGGGCTCTATGGGGGAAAAAAGGAAGAAAAAAGGAAGAGTGGCAACAGATGTTAGCTTAGGGTGAATCTTCCCCTGCAAAAAAAAAATTTAAAAAAAAAGAGAATCCACTCTGAAAACGTGATAAAAGTTATTAGTTTTCTGGGGGCCAACCCCATGGCCAAGTGGTTAAGTTCGCACACTCCACTTCAGCAGCCCGGGGTTGTGCTGGTTTGGATCCTGGATGCAGACCTAGCACTGTTCATCAAGCCATGCTGAGGTGACGTCTCACATAGCAGAACTAGAAGAACCTACAACTAGAATATACAACTATGTACTGAGGGGCTTTGGGGAGAAGAAGAGAAAAACAAAGATTGGCAACAGATATTAGCTCAGGGCCAATCTTTAAAAAAAAAAAAAAGAGAAAAACCCCTGGGAGAAAAATAGTTGACTATTAAAAAAAAGTTTTTGGGTTCTCTCTAGAGAAATATACATGCATGTATGCATACATATACATTAAGAAATATAGGTATGTTAATTATCTGCTCTCTGAACAGGGAAATAATAGAAGATCAACTTTTGATATAGAAATACTCAGTTTTTTATGTAGAATGAGGAAAATGTACCATAAATAAATTACATATATAAAGGATGACTATTCCCTTAGTATACAAAAAGGGCAATTTTAAAAGCTTGAATACCAACATGGATAAACGGGCAAAGGTCAGAAATAAAATTTACAAAAGAAGAAATTCTAATGCTAATACAAACATATAGAAAACGTTTAGTCAAAGAAATGTAAATTAAATCAATGAGATACTGTTGTTTGCTTGTGATTTACCAAAGATGAAAAAAATACCATGGTGGAGACTTCTTATTATCAACCCAATATCATTCTCCCTTTCTTGTTTACTAAAAAAAACATGACTTAGTGGGATAGCAATGTACCTAGCTAAAAACTATATTTCCTGGCCTCTCTGGCAGATAATCGTGGCCATGTGACACAATTTTAGCCAAAGAGATATAAGAAAAAGTGGAACTCAGAACTCCTTGGGGAGGGGTGCTCATCAGGCCTATTTCTTTTCCCTTTTGCTCTTCTTCTTCTTCCTGACTACAACTCAGACCCCTCTGCTATAGATAAAGCAGCCATCTTGTGACCCTGAGGGGATAAGCACTCTCTAAGGATGCCTGAGAGGTTCCTGCTCCTCACAGGCAAACACTGTTCCTAACTGATATACAATTTGGCAATACATATCAAGAGCTTTTAAAATGTTCATATTAACAAATTACATTGGCAAAGGTGTAGGGAAATAGGCGCACTCATTCATTGCTTGTGGGAATGTAAACAATCTCTAAGATGTAATTGTTAAGTGAGAAAAGGAAAGTACATAACAGGTCGTAAAGTATGCTTCCCTCCTAAAAAGAGAGAGGGAAACAGGGCCGGCCCAGTGGTGTAATGGTTAAGGTCATGCACTCTGCTTCAGTGGCCCAGGGTTCATGGGTTTGGATCCCGGGACTGGACACACACACCACTCATCAAGCCATGCTGTGGCAGCATCCCACATACAAAATAGAGAAAGATTGGCATAGACGTTAGCTCAGTGACAATCTTCCTCAAGCAAAAAGAAGATTGGCAACAGATGTTAGCTCAGGGCCAATTTTCCTCAACAAAAAAAAAAAAGAGAGAGAAGGAAAGAAAATATATACACATCTTTACTTGCATATACATAAACTACTTCTGACAGGATAAACATGAAACTGATAACAGCGGTTGACACCAGGTGGGGAACTGGAAGGCTATGAAGCAGGTGGGACGGAGACTTTTCACTGTATACCCTCATAAACTTTGGCCCTTCTAGAGTTTCATAGGGATCCATCCTAAGTAAAAAAATCAAAGACACAAACACTTACATATAAAGATGTGCACCTCAAATGCTATAACTAATTGTGAAAACTCGGCAATAGGCTAAATGCCCCACATTAAAGGAGAAGTTAGGTAAACTCAGCATATCCATGGAATAGAATATTTTGTAGCTATTAAAATACTATTTATAAACAACAGCATAGGGACATGCTTAGGATATAATATTAATTTAAAAGGCCAGATTATTTATTGGTTTTCAACTTCAACAGTCAACCTTTAGTCAATGTAGAGTACTAATTGCAAGACGACATAAACGTTAACAACCTTGACAATGTAAATGAAAAAATGTGGCTCACAGAAGGTTGGAGGAAGGAAGAAAGAACAGCAGCACTAATGTCTATATCTTAGAAAGTGGGTAATCAAGAGAGATTGACAGAAGCTGATGGAAGGAGAAATAGAGGTTAAGTTGACAAATCAAGAAACGGTGGTATACACCCTATTATCTTGAGTTTTGGAGGAAATTACCAGAAACTATGAGGCTGCCTCTCAGGCATGGGATTGGAGGTAGGGACAGCAGAGACAGAAGACCACTGCATTTCATCCTGAACTCCTCTATACTATGTGATTTGCTATCAGATATACACATTATTTTGATTAAAAGGCAAAAAATTTTAGGGACCGGCCCCGTGGCTGAGTAAAGTTCCTGCGCTCTGCTTCAGCAGCCCAGGGTTTTGCCGATTTGGATCCTGGGCGAGACCATGGTGCTGCTCATCGGGCCATGCTGAGGTGGCGTCCCACATAACACAACCAGAGAGACCTACAACCAGAATACGCAACTATGTACTGGGGGGCTTTGGGGAGAAGAAGAACAGGGAAAAAAAAGGAAGATTGGGGGGCTGGCCCCATGGCCGAGTGGTTAAGTTCACGCGCTCTGCTGCAGGCGGCCCAGTGTTTCGTTGGTTCGAATCCTGGGCGCGGACATGGCACTGCTCATCAGACCACGCTGAGGCAGCGTCCCACATGCCACAACTAGAAGAACCCACAACGAAGAATACACAACTATGTACCAGGGGGCTTTGGGGAGAAAAAGGAAAAAATAAAATCTTTAAAAAAAAAAAAAAAAAAGGAAGATTGGAAACAGATGTTAGCTCAGGTGCCAATCTTCAAAAAAAAAATTTTAAAGTAGGATATATGATTGTATACATAGTGTGATTTCAATCATAAAAAGAAAAGTGCACAGGAAAAAAGACTAGAAGGAAATATGTCAAAATGTTAACAGTGGTTGCTTCACGGGTGGTTTCTTCTTTATACTTTCTTCCATTTTCCATATTTTCCAAATTTTCTATTATGCTAATCAGCCAGAAACTATAGGAGAAAATATAATCAGAAAATATGTCTGAAGAAAGAAAAAAAGAAACATTTGCTGACTGACTCACTGAGAGAACATTTCCCAGGACTGTCTGGCCACCCCACTCCCACAACCCCAAGCAAACACCAGAAAGGCCAAATAAGGCAGGGTGGGGACAGTGGGCCCTTTGTTTCCTGGGGAACCAGAGGTACTGAGATGCCAGCACCCTCTGTGGAAGACTGCTGACAGTAATGGCTTTCAATGTGCTCACCTCTCTTTCTATGCATATGAGGATTTTGCAGTTACCCTGCTCAGGAGATGGAATCTATCTCTCCACCCCTGGAATCGAGGCTTGACCATGTAACTTGCTTTGACCAATGAGACAATAGAAAACACGACACAAGCAGGGACTTGAAAAGTGCTTGCACATTGGGGCTTCTCCTCTCTTGCTGCTGGATACCTTTCTGCTACCTTGTGAAAAAGCTTACGTTGGCCTCCTGGTGGATGAAAGAACACATGAAGAGAAGCCCCAGCTACCCCAAATTAGGTCTCAGACACCTGAGGGAGATCTTTGTAGACCATTGAGCCCCAGCCAAGCTGGCATAGACTAGAACAGGTCAGCCAACCTACAGAATCATGAGAAATGATCAACTGTTGTTGTTCTAAGCCATTAAGTTTTGGGTAGTTTGTAAGCAGCAAAAGCTACCTGACACACCCTCCAATTTGAAAACCATCCAGCCAAGGAGATGAATAAAATTGTTTTATCACCCTCTAAATTCCATGTTCAACTCAATAATCATTCTTTCTTCCTTCCTCAGAGATAGCCTCTCAGCCAGTACAGGTTTCGGGCCTTGTAGAGATCAACAGTGAGCAGAACTTCCCTCCTTTGACAACAATATTACCAAAGAGCTGGGATGATGGCAGGAGAATGTTCTCATTCTTAAATTGTTTAACCTTGTTTGTCAAAATCTGTTCAAAGTCTTCTTCTTTTCATCTCAAGCCATATAACACCAGACGCAACATGCTCCATTACCTCTGGCTTTGGCGAACTGAGTATACAAACTGTGTTTTACTGATCATTTTTGCTCCAGAACCTAACATGGTACCTGGCACACAACAGGCACTCAACAAATGTTTGCTGAATAAATAAATGAGTGACTGAATCATGTCTTCCTGTATTAAATAACCCACCTACCCCCAGCCCGTTTTTTTCCCAACCACCCCCACAGAGTTAAAGGATAGAATACTGGATTACCTTTAGGACTCCAAGGAGCATCATCTGAATTCTTCTTTTTCTTGGGTCGAGATTTCAAAGCAGGGTCATCATCATCAGATTCTAGGGAAGGGTAAACTGCAATGAGAGGGGAAAAGCAAGGTAAATTGAGATCTCATCCAGAAGGGTGAAGACAAAATGATACCTATCTCAGCTCCTCCCACTCCCCTACAAGTGGGCACTTTACTTAATCCATACTCAACTGCAGGAGCCCCTGAAAGTACAACATGCTTTTTATGTCTTTCTATTTTTGCACCCTCACTGCAAATGTCCTCCCAGCATCATCTAATTCTGATTTGATCACCCAACATCCATTTAGTGAGTAACTTCATGAGTTACTTTACTGATCCTGCAAAATTCAGCTGTAAATTCACTACCTAAAGAAACTTTCCCTTGTTCTCCTAATCTGACTCAGATGTCTCCTCAACTCTCTATAGTATCCTGTGCATACTTCCATTGGAGTTATTTGTTATATACTATTTAAGAGGTGATTAGTAAACCTGTCACCCACAATTTACCGTAATGGCGGGGATATATATTATTTGCTTTCAAACTAAGGAAGCCTAACATAGTGCAGAGCAGGTGCTCAGTAAGTGTTTGCTGAATTAATGGAAAAAGAAATGATACACACATTACTCACAGAAAGGGAACAAAAAGAACACTTGGGCTGAATTGGGAAGATTACCGGAACTGAATGATCTGAATGAGAAAACACACATATACAAGTATCTCATCCTATACAAATACACACAAACATCCAGTTTTATCACATTCTCCTCACAATCCACATGCAACACCTATAGGATTTAATGGGAAGATGGTCTAGAAAGGTCCTACTGATGAGGCCAAACTGCTGATGCTGCTGCTAAACCTAAAAGAGAAGCAAAGTGAGAGTGAAAATTTCCTCATAATACCCTACTCCCCCTCCTCTTAATGACTAGCTTCAAATTTCTCTAGAATTCTACATCATTAGAGGAATTCACTCTCCTGTTTCCTTCCAGAAGGGTTTCTTTGTAGGAAAGAAAGTGAGTCCATTTTTGAGGCCTTTCTCCCTCAAAGAGGTAAAACCCCTGTCTCCTGACTTATTAAAGAACTTTTTTTAAAAATGAGGGGTCATTGATTGTCCCTAGAAAGAAATGACTACTGGTAACAGTTGTTTGTGAAAGGACCCATGCCTAATACCCTGATGGCTATCAATGTTATTTTGTTGGGTCTGAAAGTTTTTCCATCTCAAGGAGAGAAGTGTGGTATGGTAGAAAGACCTTAAGTCTCAGGATCAGACAACCACTTTGAAATCCTAGACTGACCCACTAGCTTTGCAGCCTAGAAGAACTTCTCTAAGTTTCACTATCTTCCCATAAAAATAAAATAATAGATACCACCTGCCTTGTAAAGTTGTGAAGATTGAGAGATGATATGTATAAAGTAACAGGCAAAAGGAATTCCATTCTAAGGTTCATGTCTTCTTCAAGAGACAGAGATGGAGATGGAGATAATAATTAAATCTAGACATTTTGAAGAAAATACAAGTTAAAATGTATATACTAAAAATAGAAGGATGGAAGGAGTGATGCCTCCCAAACTGGTAGGGTTGGGAGCTCCAAGGATCTATCCCTCCACTGAAGCAACCATTAAACTGGCAAAAATTGCAACAATCAACTTTTTTTGGACTCTGAAATTCAATTAAAAACTCACAACATGGGGAATGCTTAATAAAAAAAAAAAGCCTGCTTAATTTAGGCATTTAAAAAAATCTCTGTCAAAAAAATCTCAGCTGACTACTGAAGCAATGGAATGGATACTTCAGGGACCACAAACAAGGAATACAGTCTTTGCAAAAATCATTTGGAAAGTCACTAAATGAACAGATAACTGCAGTTCACAATAAGTAACAATAGCAAACTCTGGGAGGTAAAGAAAATATGATTCCCAGAGTTACCACATTACAATATTCAAAATGTTCAAGTTTCAACTGAAAAATTATGAGGCATGCAAAAAAATAGGAAAGTATGTCCCATTTACAGAAACAAAGAAATTGATAAAAACTGTCTCTGAGGAAGCCCAGACACTGGACTTTCTATACAAAGACTTTAAATTAACTGTCTTAAATATGATCAGAGAACCATGTCTCAACAAAAAAGAGAATATCAATAAGGAAACAGAAAACATGAAAAGGAGCCAAATAGAAATTTTGGAGCTGAAAAGTACAACGGATTTAATTAAAAATTCCTTAGAAGGCTCCAACAGCATACTTTGAGCAGGCAGAAGAAAGAATCAGCAAAAGTAAAGAAAGCTCAATTGAAATTACCCAGGCTGGTGAGCAGAAAGAAAGAATGAAGAAAAATGAACAAAGGCAAATGGACCTGTGGGACACTATCAAGCTTACCAACATATTTATATGGGAATCCCAGAAGGAGAGGAGGGAGAGAAAGAGGCAGAAAGACTATATGAAGAAAAAATGCCCAAAATTTTCCAAATTTTATGAAATACATGAAAACAGACAGTTAAGAAGCTCAACAAATTCCAAGTAGCATAAACCCAAAGATCCACACTGAGACCCATTATACTCAAACTGTCAACAGACAAAGACAAGGAACAAACCTTGAAAGCGGCAAGACAGAAGCAACTTGTCATCTACAAAGGATTCACACTAAGATTAACAACGAATTTCTCGTCAGAAACAATGGAGGCCGGAAGGCAGTGGGATGATATATTTAAAGTGTTGAAAGAAAGACTGCAAACCAAGAATAACATATATGGTAAAGCTATCCTTCAAAAATGAAGGCAAATTAAGATATTCTCATAAACAAAGGCTGGAAGAGTTTGTCATTAGTAAACCCACACTTTAAGAAATGCTAAAGATAGCTCTTCAGGCTAAAATAAAAGGAGATTACAGAGTAACACAAAGCTAAATGAAGAAATACAAAACACCAGTAAAAGCAATTATAGAGGTAAATATAAAAGCAACTATTGTTGTATTTGTGGTTTCTAAATGCTCTTTTCATTTCCTGTATGACTTAAAATTCGAACACATAAAACAATAACTAAGGACAACACAAAAAAGGAAAACTAAAGGCCAATATCGCTGATGAACATAGATGCAAAAATCCTCAACAAAATATTGGCAACCTGAATACAGCAATACATCCAAAAGATCATACATCATGATCAAGTGGGATTTATGCCAGGGACACAGGGATGCTTCAATATCCACAAATAAATCGATGTGATACACCACACTAACAAAATGAGTTATAAAAACCACACGATCAGTTCAATAGATGCAGAGAAAGTATTTGACAAGATCCAAAAGCCATTTATGATAAAAACTCTTAACAACATGGGGAAAGAAGGAAATTACCTCAACATAATAAAGGCCATATATGACAAACCCACAGCCAACATCATACTCAATGGGGAAAAACTGAATGCCATCCTTCTGAGAACAGGAACATGACAAGGATGCCCACTATCACCACTCTTATTCAACATAGTACTGGAGGTTTTGGTCAGGGCAATTAAGCAAGAGAAAGGAATAAAGGGAATATAAACAGGGAGTGAAGAAGTGAAACTCTCACTGTTTGCAGATGACATGATCTCATATATAGAAAATGCTATAGAATCCATCAGAAAACTCTTAGAAATAATTAATAACTACAGTAAAGTTGCAGGGTACAAAAATCAGTTGCATTTTTATAGTCGAATAACGAACTTACAGAAAGAGAACTCAAGAATAGAATTCCATTTACAATCGCAACAAAAAGAATAAAGCATCTAGGAATAAATTTAACCAAAGACTTGAAGGACTTATACAATGAAAACTATAAGACATTATTGAAAGAAATACATGATGACATATAGAGATGGAAAGAGATTCCATGCACATGGATTGGAAGAATAAACATACTTAAAATGTCCAAACTACTCAAAGCAATCTACAGATTCAATGCAATCCCAATGACATTCTTCATGGAAATAGAACAAGGAATCCTAAAATTCATATGGGGCAACCAAAGACCCCGAATTGCTAAAGCAATCATGAGAAAAAAGAACAAAGCTGGACGCATCAAAATCCCTGACTTCAAAATGTACTACAAAGTCATAGTTATCAACACAGCATGGTACTGGTACAAAAACAGGCACACAGATCAATGGAACAGAACTGAAAGCCCAGAAATGAAACCACACATCTACAGACAACTAATCTTTGACACAGATGCCAAGAACACACAATGGAGAAAAGATAGTCTCTTCAATAAATGGTGCTGGGAAAACTGGACAGCCACATGCAAAAGAATGAAAGTAGACATTATCTCATGCCATACACAAAAATAAACTCAAAATGGATCAAAGACTTGAAGATAAGTCCTGAAAAATTAAAACTCCTGGAAGATAATATAGGTATACACTCTTTGACCTCGAACTTAAAAGGATCTTTTTGAATACCATGTCTTCTCAGACAAGGGAAACCAAATAAAAAATAAACAAGTGGGACTTCATCAGACTAAAGAACTTCTGCAAGGCAAAAGAAACTAGGATCAAAACAAAAAGACAACCCACCAACTGGAAGAAAATATTTGCAAATCATATATCCCATAAGGGGTTAATCTCCGTAATATAAAAGGAACTCACACAACTTAACAAAAAAACAAACAGCCTGATCAAAAACTGGGCAGAGGAGATGAACAGACTTTTTTCCAAAGAAGATATACAGATGGCCAATAAACACATGAAAAGATGTTCTACATCACTAATCATCAGGGAAATGCAAATCAAAACTACACTAAGATGTCACCTTACACCTGTTAAAATGGCTATAATCACTAAGACTAAAAATAACAAATGTTGGAGAGGGTATAGAGAAAAGGAAACCCTCATGTACTGCTGGTGGGAATGCAAACTGATGCAGCCACTATGGAAAACAGTATGGAGATTCCTCAAAAAACTAAAAATAGAAATACCATATGACCCAGCTATCCCACTACTGGGTATATACCCAAACAACTTGAAGTCAACAATCCAAAGTAACATATGTACCTCTATGTTCATAGCAGCACTATTCACAATAGCCAAGACATAGAAACAATTCAAGTGCTCATCGACCGATGATTGGATAAAGAAGATGTGGTGTGTGTACACACACACAATGGAATACTACTCAGCCATAAAAAAGACAAAATCATCCCATTTGCAACAACATGGATGGACCTGGAGGAAATGATGCTAAGCGAAATAAGCCAGACTGAGAAAGACAAACACCATATGATTTCACTCATATGTGGAATACAAACAAACACATGGACAAAGAAAACAGTTCAGTGGTTACTAGGGGAAGGGGGCTGGGGGTTGGGCACAGGGGGGAAGGGGAGCACTTATGTGGTGACAGACAAGAAATAATGTACAACTGAAATTTCACAATGATGTAAACTAGCATGAACTCAATAAAAAAATAAAAATAAAAAAGAGAGAAAATGGCAGCATTAAGCCCTCATACATCAATGACCACTCTAAATGTAAATGGATTGAATTCTCCAGCCAAAAGACACAGAGTGGCTGGATGGATTGAAAAAGAAGACCCCACAATATGCTGCCTCCAGGAGACACATCTGAGCTCTAAAGAGAAACACAGGCTCAGAATGATGGGATAGAATACAATACTCCAAGCAAATGGCAAGAAAAAGAAAGCATATAAAAATAAGCTGTGTTTCTATACACTAGCAATGAACAATATGTACAGGAAATTAAGAAAACAATGCCATTTACAACAGCAAAAAGAATAAAGTAAGTAGCAATAAATTTAACCAAGGAGGTATAAGACTTGTATACCGAAAACTACAAAACATTGCTGAAAGAAATTAAAGAAGACCTAAATAAATGGAAAGGCATACCATATTCATAGATTGGATGTCTTAACATTGTTAAGATGGCAATACTACCCAAAGTGTTCTACAGATTCAATCCAATTCCTATAAAAATATCAATGGCCTTCTTTGCAGAAATGGAAAAGTTGACCCTAAAATTCAAGTGGAATTGCAAGGGACCCCAAATAGCCAAAACAATCTTGAAAAAGAAAAATAAAGTTGGAGGATTCACATTTCCCAATTTTAAGACTTACTACAAAGTTACAGTAATCCAAATATCGTAGTACTGGCATAAAGACAGACATATAGATCAAGGGATAGAACTGAAAGTCCAGAAAGAAACCCATACATCTATAGTCAATTGATTTTTGACAAGGGTGCCAAGAGCATTCAAAGGAGAAAGGACAGTCTCCTTAAGAAGTGGTGTTATACAAAGAGAAATAGTAAAAAACTCAATTGATAAATTAAAATGGAATACCAAAAATTATTCAAATAATCCAAATGAAGGCAGGAAATGAGAAGTAAATAAAAAAGAGATATGTTAAAGAAATAGGAAAACAATAAGCCTTCATCTGAACAGATCATTAATTACATTAAATGTAAATGGTCTAAAAACACTAATTAGCAGAGATTATCAATAAGGACTTTTAGAAAACCACAAGATTCAACTAAATGCTGTCTATAAGAAACTCACTTTAAACGTAATCATATAGGTAGGTTTAAAATAAAAGGATAGAAAAAGATATACCATACTAACACTAATTAAAGAAAGTTGGATTGGTTATATTATCAGAAAGGAACTTCAGGCCAAGGAAAATTATCAGAGATAAAAAAGGATATAACATGATAACAAGAGGGTAAACTCAACAAGAAGACATAACAATCTTAAATGTGGATGCACCTAACAGCAGAGTTTCCAACTATGCGAAACAAAAATTGATGGAAGTAGAATAAAAGGAGAAATAGATAATTATACTTGGAGACACAACACATCTCTCTCAGCAATCAATAAAACAATAGACAGAAAATCAGCAAGGATATAGAACATCACCATCAATCAACTTGATCTAATTGAAATCTATAGAACACTTGCAGTGTAAGCCCTGGCAGTTGTTTTCTGTTTTGTAACGAAAGTGCCTGACTTAAGCTTTGATTGCCAAGACATCAATTTCAAAGAGGCATCCACTTCAAGAGGGCTATCTTGAATGAACACATTGCCAGCCACACATCCAGATAAAGAGCCAGGCTGTCTCCCCACACTGAGGCTCCTTTGTTTTAGAGATCTTGTTTGATTTCAGTAAGTGATCATTTGGGGCCACTTGTTTTTTTTCTCTTCTCGCACTTACTTTAAATTCCTGATCTTATGTTTTAAATTCATCAGTAAAGAGTGAGCCCACAGAACCCTAAGCACACTCCTTGACTCCAATAAAAGCTGAACCCCAGGCCTGTGCATTCTCTCTCTACCCATGGCCTCACCGTGTGTTCCCTAGTGTGCTGTGTAATTTCCAGGTCCTGTGAGTAATAAATCTTTATTTTTTCAAAGTTTCCTGATGGTTATTACTGAAGGGCATCTCACAATCATAAGAACTACAAGGGCCAGTCCAACCACAACACTGGTTATTGAAAGGCTGAGACAGGCACAAAACAACACTCAACCCAACAGAGAGCACATTCTTCGCAAATTCACAACACAAAATTATCAATATAGACAAATTCCGGGTAATAAAACAAATCTTAATAAATTTTAAATGAAACCAAAAGCTGATTCTTTGAAAAGATCAATTGATAAAATGCCAGTAAGAATGACAAAGAAAAAAAAAAGAACACACAAATAACTAATATCAAGAATGAAAAGGGAGATATCACTAAAGACCTCACAGACATTAAAAGGATAATAGGAGCATACTACAAACAACTCTATACCCGCATATATACTATAATTTAGCTGAAACGGACCAATTCCTTGAATGACACAAACTACTGAAACTTACCCAAGGTGAAATAGATAATCTGGATAATCCTATATTTACTAAAGAAAATAAATCCATAGTTAAAACCTGAAAAAGAAATTTCTAGGCCCAGGTGGTTTCACTCACAAATTCTACTAAACATTTAAAAAAGAAAAAAACACTAATTCTACACAACATCTTCTAGAAAATAGAAGAGGGAACACTTCCCAACTCATTCTTTGAGCATTGCTCTGATACCAAAAACTAAAGAGAGAGTACAAAGAAAAGGAAATTATAGACCAATATCATTCATGAACATAAACACAAAAATCCGCAGTGAAATATTAGTAAATCAAGTTCAATAATATATAAAGAAAATAATACACCATTATCAAGAAAGATCTATCCTGTGATTTCAAGTCTGGTTCAATATTTGAAAATCAATCAATGTAAACTACCATATTAACACACTAAAGAAGAAAAACCACATGATTATATCTACTGATGGAACAAAAACATTGGGCAAAATTCAACACCCATTTATAAAAAAACTTTCAGCAAAACAGGAATAGAAGGGAACTTCCTTAACCTGATAACCTACAACTAACATCATAATAGTGAAAAGACTGAATGCTTTCCCCCCTCAGGTTGGGAACAAGGCAAGGGTACTCACTATCACCACACTGTGCTTGAAATCTTAGCCAGAACAAAAATGAAAGAAGAAAAAAAGACATACAGATTAGAAAGAAAGGAATAAAACTGCCCATACTTGCACATGACATGATCATCTATACAAAAAAATACCAAGAATATACCCCCCAAAATCCCCTAGAATTAACAAGTGAGTTTATCAAGGTTGCAGGATACAAGGTCAAAAAACAAAAATCAAATTTATATGTACTAGCAATAAACAATTGGAAACCAAAGTTTCAAAACTAGCGCCATTTATGATATCTCCTAAAAATACAGAACTTAGGGATAAATCTAACAAAACATGTACAGGATCTGCATGCCAAAAACTATAAAACACTGATGAAAGAAATTTTTAAAAGACTAAATGTGGAGGGACATATCATGTATGTAGATTAGCACACTCAATATACCTAAGGTGACAATTCTATTGCAGTTAGAGAAAACAGTTTGATGGCTTCTCAAAGAGTTAAATATAGAATTACCATATGACCCAGTAATTCTACTCCTAGGTTTATGCCCAAGAGAAATGAAAACATATGTCCACACAGAAACATGGACACAAATGTCTATAGCAGCATTATTCATAACAGCCAAAAGGTGGAAATAACCCGAATGCCCACAAGCAGATGAATGGATAAACAAATTGTGGTATATCCATACAATGGAATACTATTCAGCCATAAAATGGAAGAAAATACTGACACATGCTACAACTTGGATGAACCTTGAAAACATTATGCAAAGTGAAAGAAGGCAGACACAAAAGATCACATATTATATGATATATCCATAAGAGGCAAATTCATACAGGCAGAAAACAGATTAGTGGTTACCAGGGGAAGAGGGGAGGGGGAAGTGGGGAACAATTACTTAACAGATACAGGGTATTTTCCGAGGTGATGAAAATGTCTTGAAACAGAGAGAGGTAGTGGTTGCACCACACTGAATCGTACACTTTAAAATGGTTAATTATGTGTTATGTGATTTTCACCTTAATAAAAAATAAAGATGTCAATTCTCCCAAATTGATCTATAGATTTAACACAATTCCAATCAAAATCTCAGGAGAAATTTTTGCGGATGCAGACAAACTAATTCTAAAATTTATATGGATAGGAAAAATGGAAGAAATCATATTACTTGATTTTAAGAATCACTATAAAGCTACAGTAATCAAGACAGTGAAGTACTAACAAAGGGACAAACACATAGATCAATGAAACAAAATAAAACAATTCAGAAACAGACCCACACAAATATGGTCATGCGATTTTTGACAAAGCTACAAATGCAAGTCAATGGAAAAAAAAGACAATCCTTTCAACAAATGGTGTTGGAACAATTGGACATCCAAATGCCAAAAAAAAAAAAAGGTGGACCCTTAAACTAAACATCATTCCTTATATGAAAATTTAATCAAAATGGATCATGGATAGAAATGTAAAACCTAAAACCATAATATATTAGATTAAAAAAAGGAGAAAATTGTTATGACCTGAGTTTACACAAAGAATTGTTAAATAAGACACCAAAAGTATAATCCATAAAAGATAAAATTGATAAATTGGACTTTCTAGAAAATGAAAGTATTTGCCTTAAGAAAGAAAATGTTAAAAGAATGAAAGACAAGCTAGAGACTGGGAGAAAATATTTGCAAATCATGTCTAACAAGAGACTTGAATTAAGACTATATAAAGAACTCTGAAAACTCAACAATTAAGAAAAAAAACAACTCAATTAAAAAATGGACAGAAGTCATTCAAAGTGTCTGTTTAAAGACATTTCAAAAAAGAAGATATATGTATGAATGGCAAATAAGTGCATGAAAAGATGTTCAACATCATTAGCCATTACATGAGCCATTAAATGAGATATCGCTGCACGCTTATGAGGATGGCTAAAGTAAATATACTGACAATACAAAGTAACGATAAATAAGCAGAGCAATTGGAACTCTCATATATTGCTGGTGATAATGTAAAATGGCACAAATACTCTGGGAAACAGTTTGGTAGTTTCTTGTAAAGTTAAAGCATCCACTGTCCATATTGCCCAGGAATCCCATGCCTAGGTATTTACCCTAGAGAAATGAAAACTCATGTTCACACAAAAGCCTGCACACAAATGTTCACAGCAGCTCAATTCATAATCACCCAATGCTGTAAACAATACAATGTCCTTCAATGGGTGAATGGATAAAGAAACTGTGGTATATCCATACAATGGAATACTACTCAGTAATAAAAAGGAACAAGCTATTGATTTGCAACAACATGGATGAATCTTAAAGGCATTATGCTGAGTAAAAGAAGCCAGTCTCAAAATATTACATACTGTATAATTCCATTTATATGATATTCTAGCAGAGGCAAAATCACAGTGATGGAGAACAGATCAGTGGTTGCAGGGGTTAGGGGTTGAGAGACGGCATAACTACTAAGGGATTACATAATAGAATTTGGTGAGGTTCTGTATCCTCATTGTGGTGGTGGTGGTGGTAACAAGAATCTCAATATGAGTATATCAGCAAAGCCAACTTTACTTCACACTAATTTAAAAAATAAAATTTGAAAAATTCTTTATCAAAAGAAAAAATAGACTGAAAATAAATGAACAGAACTTTCGACTTGAGATGTTGTACAAAAAAATTAAGGAAAAGGAATAAAATAAAACCAGAAATTAACAGTAAACAAACACCAAATAAACATTAGAGATGATTAGTAATCAAATAACCTAGACAAACTACAGTCACGCATCACATCCAATATTTCAGTAAATGAAAGACTGCATATACGATGGTGGTCTCATAAGATTAGTACCATGTAACCTAGGCATGTAGTAGGCTATACCATCTCGGTTTGTGTAAGCACACCCTATGATGTTCTCACAACGATAAAATTGCCTAACAACACATTTCTCAGAACGTACCCCTGTTGTTAAGCAATGCACGACTATATTGTTAAGCACCATGATCAAGTACAGCTAATCTCAAGAAGGAACTGTCAATTCAAAATCAGTAATTCTATTAACATAAATCACCATTAACAAATTAACAGAGAAAAACCATGTATTTCTATCAAAAGATGTCAAAAAACCACCTGATAAAATCTAATTCCACTCCTGATTTTAAAACAAACAAAAACCTCTCAAACTAGAGACAGAGACTCCCCTGAACTTCATGAGAGGAATCTACCACAGACCTGCAGAGCTCTACATGTTGAATGGAGGAACATTGGCAGCATTACCTTTAAAGTCAGAAACAACACAACGAGGCCCATCACCATTACTACTCAATGCTGCAAATAAAACTAGAAAAATCTACAGGTATGAATACTAGAAAGAAAGGAGATGTTATTGGCTGAATTGTGTCCCCATCAAATTCATACGCTGCATCCCTAAAGCCCCAGTACCTCAGAATATGACTGTATTTGGAGATAAGGCTTTTAAACAGGTAATTAAGTTAAAATGAGGCCACTAGGATGGGCCCTAATCCAATCTAACTGGTGTCCTTCTAAGAAGAGACTAGGATACACAGAGGGACACCAGGGGCCCATGCGCACAAAGGGATGACCACGTGAAGAGGCAGCAAGAAGGCGGTCATCTGCAAGCCAAGGAGAGGCCTCAGGAGAAACCAACCCTGCTAGCACTTTGATCTTGGACTTCCAGACTCCAGAACTGAGAGAGAATACATTTCCGTTGTTTAAACCAACCAGTCTGTGGTATTTTGTTATGGCAGCCCCAGAAAACTAAGATAAGGGACATAGATCACCTACTTCAAGAGCCCAAGACAATTAACTGAAAAACTAATAGAACTAACAAGAGTATAGTAAGGCAATCCAATACAGGATCAATATGGAGAAATCAATTATTTCCCTGCATACTAGCAACAGCTGCTTTCAATAGGAACCAAACTATAAAAGAAAATGCCTAGGGATAAACTGAAGAAGAAATAAACTGAAGAAGGGATATACAAGAAAACCCGAATAAACGGAGAGAGAGACCATGTTTGAAGATGGAAGGACAAGATGGTCTGTTTTGTGATGGCTCATATCCGAAAGGTAAATAGCAGAATGACATCAATGCCATCCAGAAGTTGCACTGGCTCAATAGCAATTTTCCCTGGCATGTTGTTTTTAACCAATCAGTGGTAAATTTTCTCACAATTACAGAGAAAGTCTTAGCAATATATGAAGACCCACAGACAAAAGCTAAAAATTCTGCAATAGTGCCTCCCATCAGAGGAAGAACAAATGGTGGCTATGTTTTCTACAAAATTAAGCTCTAGTGAGAGAAGGGGAGAGCTGAGAGAGCAGATGAAAAAGTTGTGAAGACACTTTCCCCTGTGTTTAAAAAATAAAAGGATTGCTGAAGGCTAGGTCCTGGATCAGATTTTAATTTGATGAAGCTGGTATCTATCTTATTAAGCAAACACTCTCAAGAACCTACATCTTGGAAGGAGGAAGCCTGAGCCCAGGGTTTAAGGCTACAAAAGATCCACTGACTCTGATGCTGGGTGAAAATGCCAATGGGCTGTAACTGGGCAAGGACTGTTATTAGGACTGTCATTATTTGGATCAGTATTTTGGCTTCAAAGTCAGAGATTTTGAGGGGTGTGCCCCAACCTTCTTTTTCTTATAAGCCTCATTATTTTTAGCATACAAATTTTTTTCAGGAATGAAGTTTTTCAGGAATGCATACATCCCATTGTAGCAGAAAGCCTTCTGATGAAAGATGTCTCCATAAATTAATCTACAAATGCCATGCAATAATAATAAAAAATCCTAATAGGATTTTCACGGAATTTGACATGCTGAGTCTAAAACCCATCTTGAATAGAAAAAGCTCAATAATACCCTAAAAATTTGGAAAAATAACAAGTAGGTTGGCATCTCGTTGTTAAATGGCCTTTCTAGTGTTGCAAGGCAAAGCAGGGAGGGGGAAGCAAAGGCTGAGTGACCTATTTGTTCTGAGGGGACTAGTTAGACTAGGTTTGGATGTCTTGGCTGTAGGTCAATGTGACTGTCTGCTGAAGGTAGGAAGAGTGGCCAGGGAACTTGGCATGACCCTAAGACCAACCACAACTCACCCCAGAGATGATGGGCTTGCTGAGAGCAACTGCACTCTCCTCAGGTCCAAAGCAAGTTCTGCAGAGAGGATTTGCCCTACCAGACACAAGGTCTATAGTAACTAACCTACGTGGTATTACCACAGGAATAGACAAATCGATTTTATGGAAAAGGATAGTATTAACAATATCTAACATACAGCACTTATCATGTACTGAGCAATGTTCTAAGTGCTTTATGTATATTAATTCATTTAATCCTCACAACAACCTATGAGGTAGGTACTATTAACACAGAGAGGCATGGAGAGGTTAACTAGTTTGCCCAAGGTCACATAGCTATTAAGGGACAGAAGTGGGAATAAAGTAGAAAAACAAATCCATATATATATATATATATATGGGAATTTAGTTTATGACAAAAGCGAAACTTCAAATCAGGAGGATAATGACGGACTAGTCAATAAATGGTCTTGGGGCAAATGACTATCCACATGAAAAAAAATAAACTTAGATTCTTACCTCCCACAATTCACAAAACTTAATTTCATAAAAAGAGGTAAAATTTTAACTTTTATACAAGTTTTAGGCGAAAATGTAAGACTTCTTACACAAGACAACTTCTTACAAACTGACAAAGATGACAATGTAAAAACTGAAATCTTCTACTTGCTAAAAAACACAATAAAACTAAAATACAAGCAACAGACTAACAGAAAATATTTTTCAACATTGCCACAATATATTAAAAAAAACTCCAACAAATCTATAATATGTAAAGAACTCCTACAAATCAATAAGAAAAACAAACATCCTAAGAGAAAAATGGGTGAAAGATTGAATGGATAATTCATAGAAAAGGAATAAAGAGGAGCCAATAAACACATAAACAAACTGAGACACCATTGTTTGCCATTGGATTAGCAAAAATTAAAAAGGCTAACATCCACTGCTGGTAAGGCTGTGGAGAAACAGGTATTTCTCATATACTGCTCATACTGCCCTTTTGGAGGGGACTTTGGCACTATTTTTTTTTTTTGAGGAAGATTAGCCCTGAGCTAACTGCTGCCAATTCTCCTCTTTTTGCTGAGGAAGACTGGCCCTGAGCTAACATCCATGCCCATCTTCCTCTACTTTATATGTGGGATGCCTGCCACAGCATAGCTTTTGCCAAGCAGTGCCATGTCCACACCTGGGATTCGAACCGGCGAACCCCAGGCCGTTGAGAAGCGGAATGTGCGAACTTAACCACTGCGCCACCGGGCTGGCCCTGAATTTGGCACTATTGACATTTATTTTGTACATACCCTTCAGACCAACAGGTCTAGCTACCCTAGAGAAATGTTAACTGGCACATGGGCACAAAGGGTTATTTATAAGAATTTTCACTGCAGCATTGTTAGTAACACCAAAAAATTAGAAACAACCTAAATGTTAATCAGTAGGGAATAAACATATGATGGTACATCTATGCTATAGACTACTATGCAACAGGTAGATCTCAATGTATTAAAGTAGATCTCTATGTACTGATGTTGAAAGATATCCACGCAAGTTGTGGAACTACATACACTAAACACAACCATACCTTTATTTATGTTTACTTCTGGGTGTAAACACAAGAGCCTGAAAGGTATACATCCAACTGATAATAAAGGTTACCCTTGGGTAACCTTCCTCAGAGGGGGAAGAGTGTTAGTCAAAGGGAATTTTTACTCCCTTTATCTTATTCTAATTTTGGTCAATGAGTATCAATCATTTTTTTTTTTCGAAGATTGGCCCTGAGCTAACATCTGTTGCCAATCTTCCTGTTTTTTTTTTTCTCCCCAAAGCCCCAGTGCATAGTTGTAAGTCATTCTAGTTCCTCCATGTGGGATGCTGCCACAGCATGGCTTGAGGATCAGTGTGTAGGTCTACACCCAGGATCCAAACCCACGAACCCCAGGCCGCTGAAGCAGAGCCCACAAAGATAACCACTCAGCCACAGGGCCAGCACCAGCATTAATTTTTTTTAAAAATAATATTAAAACAAAAACCTACATTAAAGTCAGCTGCACTATACAAAAGAGTGTATGTATGTATACATACAATGAATACATTGTAGTATTCAATAAATCTCCATAAAAAAAGGAGTCATCTCTTAAATGTAAAAAGGCCACTGAAAGGTCATTATATACTTTTGCAAGAGATGAACTGAACGACACAGAACACAAATGATACAGGTGATGGCAGTAAAATAGGCAAGAGGGAAAAAAGAGTCACCAGAAGTGAAGGTTGGACAATGCTAAAAATGGACGATAGCTAATTATAACAGCTACCATTTTTGAGGCCTCCCGTGAGCAAGACATTGTGCCAGGTGCTCTACGCAAGCATCACCTCTAATTCTTACATCAACATGTGAGATATCCCCATTTTACAGATTAAGAAAATATGGCTCAGAAAAACCAAGTAGCAGGCTTAAGGCCAGGCCTTTGCTCCCTACAGGCTGTCCAGGATTGGGATTGGGTTTGGGACAGAGATTGGGGCTAGGGAGAGCCTTTCTGGCAGGGATCCAAGCGCTCAGCTGCCCTTACTATACTCTGCATCCTTGAAGCACGCTCCCAAGCTGTCCTGTTCATCCAGACTGGCGTTCTCCTCCTCCTCTTCGCTCTCAGTTCTCCAGTATGCTGGCCGCTTGATGGGCCGCTTCCCTGGGGTGCGCTGGGAAGCAGGACTGCTAGACACTGTGCCCAGCCCACTGCTGGAGCTCCCACTGCTTCGATCCTGTCCCCCGGTCCACCAGGCCTGCAGGCTGGAGGTAGCTGGTGAGGACGAGGAGGACTGCAGATTGGCCATGCACAGCATGCCCTGGATGGCCTCCTGAGTGCTGGGAGAGGCAGGGGCCTCGCTGCAACGGACAGAAGAGAAATGCTGAGGGAGTTTCTCTACTTGTCAGCGGAAACCAGTCAACAGAACAGTCACGGAGGATGGACAACAGCTTCGAGGGTCAGGGTGGGAGGAAGGAGAGAACCATCCCAGGTGAAAAACCAGAAATCAAATGAAAGGATGAAGATAGTATCAAAGACGGTTTTCATGAAAAGGCCAGTCCTTCTTGCCTCAAGTCTCTCTACAGACAGCAGGCAAGATGGCAAAAAGAGGGGTGCACCTTCTTCACTGTTCACTCATGCTGCATTCTTTCTTTTTTTTTCTTTTTTTTTTTGAGGAAGATTAGCCCTGAGCTAACATCTGCCACCAATCCTCCTCTTTTTGCTGAGGAAGACTGGCCCCGAGCCAACATCCTTGCCCATCTCCCTCTACTTTATATGTGGGACGCCTGCCACAGCATGGCTTGACAAGTGGTACATAGGTCTGCATGTGGGATCTGAACCAGCAAACTGTGGGTGGCCAAAGCAGGATGTGCAAACTTAACCACTGCACCACCGGGCCGGCCCCCATTCTTCCCCTTTTTTAAACAAGGCCCAGAAAAGGCTCAGTTCTCCTTCCATGCCTCTTCCAGCCCCTCTCCAACTTCCAAATAACCCAAACTGATTCCCCTTGAAGTCTATACATCCTCTCTCTATCAGATCTTAAGTTCCTCAAGACAGATTTCTTGTCTACTTTATTCTTCTAGCCCAAATGACCTGGCTAATTCTATGTCCTTGTAAATGGCTTGAAAAATATTTGCTGATTGGCTGACCTAACCCTTTGGGTGGTAAGTTGGGGGGTGTGCTGTCTGATCACCTGGAAAGGGGAGATCAAAGCCAGTACTCACGTGAGGGTAGCATAGTCAGGTCCCCCCACCTGCCTGCTGGCCTTAAGCAGATCAAGAATTCCACCAGCTCCACTCCCATTCCCAAGCTTGCTTTCGACCCCTTCTACCATGTCCTCATCTGTTGTGTAGTCCTCCTGTTTGGGAAAGAGGATATCACCTCAGCTGCCCAGGGTTGGTCTGGTAAGGCGCCAAGACACAGTTGACAGTCTCACTCCTGATACTTAAATCTTCTGACCTCCAATTACAGACCAAGTACTAAGTGTAATAATATTCATTCTTTCATCTTAATCTGCACAGCATCTTTGTGAGGTAGGTATTATAATTCCCATTTTATAGATAAGGAAACTAAGACTCAGTGAAGCTAAATAATTTGTGTAAGGTCACAATCAGATATTCCCAGTTGGATACTCTTTCTGCTACATCACACTGCTCTGTATTAAAGGATTTTAAAAATATTTCAACTAAAAGATAATCTTCCATTTATATGCTCAGCACCACTTAGCACACAATCTTTCACTTAATAAATATTTTAGGAATTAAAGACATAGGATGTCTTTTTTTACCCCAACTACAATGATAATCTGTCCTCTGTCTCTGTAACCAGAATGAGCAGAAGATTAGACACAGGCCAGGCTCCTACCTCAATGTCAAACTCAACTTCTCCTGGTTCACGAACTCTGTTGGGGTCAGAGCAAGGCTTCGCACGGGGCAACTTTCGGGGAAATTCTAGAAAACAATAGAATGCACTTATCATAAAGCTAAGATCAGCATCTGAGCCAAACACCCAGGGGAAAGAAAATAAGATTATAATTTTCCTGAAAGTAATGACCACAGATGACTAATTTAGAGATTAGGAATTAGCTCATAAATAAATCTCTAGAGGAAAGTATACACAGAGGCCTGCCGAGCTGGTAAATCAGAATGTTAACAATCTCAGGCCTAAGGTCTTACGTCTATTAAGAGAACCAAAAACAAATGTGAAATAGGCAGGTAGGAAAGGGAAAGAACAGGTACACACTTGGTCTTATTATCAGGGTTGCCTTCTCCTTTCCCAATCTCTCATCAATCTGCAGTTCATCATCTGAATCCAAGTCAAATTCATCCTCCACCACCTGTCCTGCCAGCCTAGCCCTGTCTGCCTTCTTTGCGATCTTGGCTCGCCGAGACTTGGATAAGCTCTTTACCCTCTTGGTACTGGACAGAAAGAGAAAGAGAACATAAAAACAGTTGCACTCAATATTGTTAAGATGGCAATTTCCCAAACTGATCTACAGATTCAATGCAATCCCTATCAAAATCCAGCTAGCTTTTTTGTAGAACTTAATAAACTGATACTAAAATATATATGGGCATACAAAGTACTTAACGTGGCCAAACAAATTTTGAAAAAGAACAAAGTTGGAGGACTTATACTACTCAATTTCAAAATTTACTATAAAGCTAAAGTAATCAAGGTAGTGTGATATTGGCATAAGGATAGACATACATCAATGGACCAGAACTGTGAGTCTAGAACCAAATCCTTGAATTTATGGTCAACTGATTTCTGACAAAGGTGCCAAGGCAATTCAGTGGGGAAAGGACAGTCTTTTCAACAGAGCTGAGATAACTTGATATTACATGCAGAGAAATGAATGTGGACTCTTACCTCACATCGTACACAAAAATTAACTCAAAATAGATCTAAATGTAAAAGCTAAGACTATAAAATTTCTAGAAGAAAATATAGGGAAATATCTTTGTGACCTGGGATTAGGTAAAATTCAAAATGTTTGTGCTTCAAAACACATCATTAAGAAAACAAAAAGACAAACCACAAAGCATTTGTATCCAGAATATTTAAATAACTCTTAGAACTCAATAATAAGACAAGCCAATTCAAAAATGAGCACAAGATTTGAATAGACATTTCTCTAAAGATGATATACAAATGGCCAAAGGAAAAGATGCTCAACATCATTAGTCATCAGGGAAATGTAAATCAAAACCACAATGAGGGGCCGGCCCGGTGGCGCAGTAGTTAAGTGCACACATTCTGCTTCGGTGGCCTGGGGTTCGCCAGTTCAGATCCCAGGTGCGGACATGGCACCACCTGGCAAGCCATGCTGTGGCAGGCATCCCATATATAAAGTAGAGGAAGATGGGCATGGATGTTAGCTCATGGCCAGCCTTCCTCAGCAAAAAGTGGAGGATTGGCGGCAGATGTTAGCTCAGGGCTGGTCTTCCTCAAAAAGAAAAATAAATAAAAAACCACAATGAGATACCACTTTACATCCATCAGAATGGCTATAATCAAAAAGACAGACAATAAAAAGTGTTAGCCAGTATATGGAGAAACTCATAATTGCTGCTGGGAAGGTAAAATGGTACAGACACTTTGGAATAAATTTTGGCAGTTTCTTAAAAAGTTAAACACAGACTGACCGTATGACTCAAAATTTTACTCCTAAGTGAGAAACGAAAACATATATCCACAGAAAAATTTGTAGGCCAATGGTTATAGCACCATTATTCATAACAGCCAAAAAGTAGAATCAATCTAAATGACCATCAACTAGTGAATGGACAAACAAAATATGGTATATCCATACGATGAAATACTATTTAGCAATAAAAAGGAATCAATTAATGATACATACTACCTCATGGATAAACCTCAAAAACATTATACTGAGTGAAAGAAGCCAGACACAAAAGGACACATATTGTATGATTCCATTTCTATGAAATGTCTAGAAAAGGCAAATGTATAGAGACAGAAAGTAGATTAGTGGTTGCTTGGACCTGAGGAACAGAACCAGGATTGACTATAAGTGGGCATGAAGGATCTTTTTGGGCGGATAGAAATGTTCTAAAATTGGATTGTGGTGATGGTTGTACATTCTTTAAATTTAAATTTAAATTTAAAAGTCATTTAATTGTACACTTAAAACAGGTTAATTGTATGGTATGTAAATTATACTTTAAAAAGTTGTTAAAAATATATAAAGGAAGTGGAAAAAACTCAGAAGTGGCCTAAATAATCCTGTTACACATGGTAAATAATATTAACCAGTACAAACTGCTGAAATAAATCTTATAGATAAAAAGAAACAAGTTTCTGGTAAATCAGTACACTTGATACATTCAAAAATAGTAATTTGACAAACTGGCTTTCAGTGAATTGGTTGTCATTAAATTGACCTGTTTTCTACCTCGTAGGGTTGTTGGGAGGATTAAAAGAACTAATGCAGAGACTAACACATGGCAAGTGCCCAACGGTAGCTCATCTTATAATTAAGTTCTCTGGGCCTCACTTTCCACTTTAGTAAAATGGGGATAACTCTGGGCCTCACTTTCCACTTTAGTAAAATGCAGATAACAACACTTACCTTCAAGGTTGTTGCGAGGACTAAATAAAATAATGTATGTAAACAACTAAGATGGAGTCTAACACAGAGCAGGTGCTAAATAAATGATAGCTATTTATATGCTGATCTTTTATTAACTTCTAATTATGAAAAATGTCAAACTTACAAAAATATACAAAAATTACAAAAATATAAAAGTATAAAACTCCCATGTACCTAGCACCCAGCTAAGCTTCAGCAATTATCAACATACTATCAATCTTGTTTTATCAGCACCTGAGTCCCTGCAAAACACTGGATTATTTTGGAGAAAAGCCAAGACATATCATATTGTCTGTAAATATTTCTATACCTTGACTCCCTAGGTTTACATAACAGCAGGCTCTGGCAGATGCAGGAGGTAACAGAAGCAGCACGAGACAGACTGGCGGGGAAGGGGAAAATGTCCTCAACTGCGTCCTCAACAGCCATTATAGCTGGACCCCTTAGGACTCTCAATTTTTTCTTCCCCAGGAGATGGACCATGGGTTCTGGACAAAGGCAATGCTCAACAGTCTTTCTAATCTTATTCTTTACTAACAAAGATAGCTCTGCTGCTTTCAGAATCTGCCCTACTCTTACACTCCCTTTTCCCTTATTTCAGCCAGGTGGACCTAGTATACTCACTCTTGGGATCTGAAGACAGCCTTTTCCTACAAAAATGCTATTAAGGTATCCTTGTCACTCGTGTTCCTACAGTGTTCATATGCTGTACTTGGTTCTTGACTGCTCCTGTCTGGTCTTCTGAGTGTCCAGATAATAACTCTCACTGTCTGCCTCTGCCTCTGCCTCCCTACACATTTCAGGGTTTCTGATGACCTACTTAACTTCTGGCCATACTGACACTATCATCATCATTACTACCATCATCTTTCATATCAACTTCATCATTATATTTATCAGAGCTACCATTTATTAAGTATTTACTATGTGCCAGGCCCTGTGATAAGCACTTTACATACATTATCTCATTTAGTCCTCCAACAACCCTAAGGTAAGTTTTACCTATAGAATAGATATAATGAGGACACTGAGGCGCAGATAGGTTAATTAACTTGTCAAGGTAGCACAACAAATACATATCAGAGCTGGGGTTCAAACTCATTGTCTGATTCCCAAGTCCATGCTTTTTGTTGTGAACAGCTTTTATTTTATTCTTTTAGAAAATGTTCTGTTAAAAATTATTTTAAGAAAATATATCCTCATTGTATAAAATTCAAATGCCATTGAATTCCTCTCCTGCCTCCCCTATCCTACTTTCCAGAGATAACTACTGTTACACGTTTGGTGTGACAAGTATAAAATATATAACAAATATATTTATTTGCATGAATGTGTGTAAATATCTCTGTAAGGAAATCATTGACATTGGTTGTCTATGGAGAGGGGAACTGGGGAACAAGAGGGGCGGGAGCAAAATTTTCACTATGTATCTTTTCACACTTTTTGAATTCTAAACTGCATAAATTAAATTGTAAACTTCTTCAAAAAAGTTAAATTAAAAATAAAATACAGGAAAAAGTGTGTATGTCACTTTTCTACACAAGCATACACACACGTGCACAGGTGGCTTTTTAAAAAATTTAAATGGAACTATTCCTATATATTATTTTGTAACCTGATTTTTTCACTTAAGAATATATCTTGGACATCTTTCCATGTCAATAGATATTAAACTCATTCTTTTCAACAGCTACATGGTATTCTATTATATAGATGTACCATAATTTATTTATCCCTTATTGATGAACGTGTTTCCAATTACTTACTATTACAAACAAAGATGCAGTGAATACTGAACATTTCTCTTTACACATCTGTGAAATATTTCTGCAAAACAAATTCTTAAAAATCGAATCACAAAAGGTATATAAAAAACTAATGCTGTTAACCAGCATGCCATACTACCTCTTATTCCCGCCAGTGGTTCTGACCCACTGACTTGATGAAATTTCTAGAACTTATGTAAGATTTTTGTCAGGATTGCCAATTAGATTCCAGATCTCCCTCCCACCCACCCCAACATTACCATGGTTCCCTGAACTAAGCAATGATATCTGATAATATCTGGGTATTTCCCCAAATACAGTCCCTCCCCCATCCACGTCTTAGCCCCAGGTCTCAAATCCATGCCCTATCTTAGTGGCATGTTGTCACCAACAGTCCCATTATGTCTGTGCTCCTTCTCCCCACCTCACCTGCCATTAGACATCAATAGGGCCAGCGGGCCCTCATTCCCATCAAGGTCCAAGTCTGGCGAGTCATCATCTGAGTCATTCAAGCAGGTACCAGTGATGTTGAACTGCAGAAGGAGGAGGCTCAGTTGTCACCTGTCTGGGACTCCCACGTGAATCAGGATGGCCAGTTCCCTCTGGTTTCACTGGTTGAGTTCACTGTCAAAACCACCTGAACCAAGGCCTTCTGCTAGACTGTCTCCACCCCTAACCCAAATGATCACAGGAACAAGAGGTTGAGAATGTATGGCTGGCTCAGGGGAAACCTATCAATCTTTTAAAACATATTCCGTAAAAAGAGGAGGGAACATCTTCACATGCCCATGGAGGGCACCACAATCTTGAAGCAAGGTGGAGCCCTGGAAGAAGAGCTTTTCTCAAGGACCTGTTCAAGACTCCAACATGACACTCATACACCATGTTCTCAAATGTCATTCCCATCCCAGTAATTCAAGATTCAGCTTGAGTGTCACGTTTTCTGAGAAGAGCTTCTGACCATCACCCCTACTCAAATAGAATCATCCCCCTATGTGTTTCAGGGTTCCACACACACCCTTGATTGTGGCATCCACAACACCTCATTGCACTCATTTGTTTTTATGCCTATCTTTCTCACTAGCCTGTCAGCCTCTTGAGGGTTACATCCACAGCACCTATCACAGTGCCCAGCATAGACAAGGTCTCAATAAAAGCCTATTAAATGAGTGGGACTGGTAGCCAAACACCAGGGGCCCTAAGGGAGGTGGGAAAAAAGGATAGCCTGTCCTTTTGATACCCTGCTCTTCCAATGGACCCAAAAGGGTTGGGCTGAACCCATGGGCCAGCACCCACCTTTGCTTTCTGGGAAGAGCCTGTCTTCAGTGCCTGATGATTGTATGTGTCCATGAGATTATAGCTCAGTTGGCCAGCAGGCCCCAAGGCTGAGCTCTCCTTGCCCTTTCGCTCTGCCTTCTTGAAGAGTTCCTTGGGCTTCAGGCCTTTCTTCTTTGAACCACTTTTGGAGGGCAGTGACAGCCTGGACATGGATACTGAAGTGGAATGGGCTGGCCTGGTTAAGGGAATGGAGCCAGCTGGGAAGATCCTCTGCAGCCCAAAGATATTGCTCGTCTTCCCAACGTTCTGTTGGAAGATATCCTACAAGAGTGTTAGTACACGAGGGGGTTAGAGCTTACTCAAGGGTTCTCTCTATGCTAAGAGCAGAGATCTGTTCATGGCACTGGCGGTACTGCCATGGAAGTGGCTTACAGATACTCCACATATGCACACCCTAGTTTTTGCACAAAGAATCATCAAGAATTTACTGGGTGGCATTTTGTTACCCAGCCATTGATGAATAAGGAGAAGACGAGCAGAGGAAAAGCCCAGCACTACTGTCAAAACTGGAGAGAAAAGACTCCAAGAGCAGCTGACATGGCAGACACGGCAGAAAATAAATGAGTACAAAACTGTACGGTTAGTCCTAATTCTACTACTAGCTAGCTCTGTGACCTAGGCTAAGTGCTCTGACCACTCTGGGGCTCTGTTTGCTCAGCTGTAAAATTAAAGGATTAGACTGGAAAGTTGGTTTCAAAGATGCTCTGTGGCTCCTTTGAGCTTCTTATGAGAAGCCCTGGGGACTACAGGTAGGTGGAAGGCAAACAAGAGGAATAAGCAGAGCTCTAAGCCTCCTGCCTTCATCTTATTCATACCAGCTATGCCTTGGTTGTATATATTGGGCTTCCATGTAAGATCTCATTTGAAAAAAAGGATTCCATTGCTTTAAAACATTTGAAAGCCAATGGACCAGATATGATTGATCTATCTCTAAGTTCTCTTCCAACCAGCCTTTGTATACAAAACGAGTTTAAGTGGAAAGAACCAGAGAAAAGGTAGGTCTTTTAACTAAACCCTGAAGGATTTTGACAGGAAGGAGTGGAAGAGAATGAGGTAGGAGGTGAACAAGGTAAGCTATGGTGTAGGCAGTGGCACATGCTGCAGGCACTAAGGCTAGAATAGAAGCCCAACTTTCCAGTAGCTCACTCTGACCACCTTTCAGCATGGATTTAGTGCCTATATCCTGGGTGCTAGATGGAACTTTACAGCTTCTGAGCTAAAGGAAAGTTTAAACTTCCTCAAGCCCAATTCTCCTCTGGTGCCTCTGCTACTTCACCAGCCCACAGTGAGTTCTCTCTTTGCTGCAAAGTCTGTTAATAACAATGGCTCACATTTATTGAGTACTTACCCTGCCAGGCACTGTGCGAGGAGCTCTACTTACATTAGCTCTTAATCCTGACAAAACTATGGAAAGGTAGTGTTATCTTCACTTTAGAGATAAGGATACTGAGGTTCTGAAAGGCTTGCAAGTGACAGAATAGGAACCAGAACCCAAGTTTCTCTGAGTCTCTTACCACCACACCTTACTGCCTTGTGCTATACACCACCTGTTGAAACATGGCTTTGTAATCATCTTCAACCCAGGAGAATTGTCATTTTGCAGAATGCAGAGACTGAGTCAAAATATTAATAAGAACAACTACTATGACCTCCACCACTCACCACCTCCATGACCCATCATCACAATTTATTGAGCACCTACTGTGTGCCAAGCACTATACTTAGTGCTCAACCTGAACTATCTTATTTAATCCTTTTAACAACCATTGAGTAGGTATAATTATTCCCACTTTAGAGATGAGGAAACTAAGGCTCAGACAGGTTAACTTTGCCCAAGGTCCTCTATTAGATAGTGAGTTCTTTGTGGGCAGGCATTGTATTATCTATGTATCCTAAGAACCTGGCCCAATATCTGGCACACTTGAGGCACACAGTAATTATCTGAATGAATGAATAAATGGATGAATGAATAGAGTCCTTGGTGGGGTCTTCCCAACCCTTCCCCTGAGCTCTCCCGCCAACGGCAGAAACCTGACCTGCCACTTGAGCCTTGAGCCCTTCCCAAATGCCTCCCCTGCTCGCATGCTTCTTACTTCCACCAGGCGGATCTCCCTAGCCAGATCTTTAATGAGCTGTACGGTCCGCACTGTCTCTGGAATCTCATCCTCGTGGTCTGGCAGAGCCTGTCAAACAAGACATAAGGAATAGACCCATACATAAAGGGACAACTGATTTTTGACAAAGGTACCAAAGCAATTCAATGGAGAAAGGGTAGACTCTTTAACAAATGCTACTAGAAAGACTAGATATCCACATGCAAAAAAAGAACCTCAATCCATATGTTGTACCATATGCACAGACACAGAAATTCAAAATGGATCATAAACCTAAAGGTAAAATCTAAAACTATAAACCCTGTAGAAGAAAACAGGAGAAAATCTTTGTGACCTTGGTTAGGCAAAGATATCTTAGGACACAAAAAGCACGAACCATAAAAGAAAACACTGATAAATTGGACTTAATAAAAAATAAAAACCTCCTGGAAAAACACTAAGACAAACCACAGACTGGGAGAAAATATTCGTAAAACATATATCTGATAAAGGACAGTGTCAAGAGGTGTGAGGAACTCAGTTGTGGGCTTGGGCCACACCCCTTAAAAAGTCAAGGACCTCAGGGAGATCCCTGGGGATGACCCAGCCTCTCCACTTGTGAAGACAGAACTCAGTGCTGAGCAGCTACAGGTCCACAGCTAGCTCAACAGCAACCCAGGGAGAGACCTGTTGGTTGTCTCTCTTTTAATTCGTTAGCAATCTTTTTGAGTACTTGAGATTTATGTCTTTATATAGACAGATCTCTCAAGCTTTTCCTTTGTGATTTCTTCCACCAGCTGTCACTTCATTACTGTATCCAGAGGACTGATAAAAAGTCCTCAGCATTTCGTTCTTGCTTCCCACAGTTTGATGTTTTCCTTTAACTATTTTAATCCATCTGGAATTTATTTTGGTGGCTGGGCAGGGGTGGGGACTGAGAACCCATGTGACCCAGCTGGATAATCTTAATAGTTCCCTTCTCCCAGCTGAGGGGTTCTGGAAAGGTGAGGGAGGAAGTGCCTCCCATGGAAGTCGTCTGCATTTCACAAAAGACTTCTTCCATGAGCGTGGGCTCCTCAGATCTGTGTCCTACTCTCCTCCAGCTTCCTTTGGCCATGTTGTTTGGGGCCACCCCTTGGTCTCTGGGGCCATCCTGGCCTAGGGCATGAGTGCTTAGGACCCACCTACCTTCCTCCCTTTTGATGTTCCTGGGACAGAGTCACTCTGAAGTTCACTTCTTGGGGGAGGGGGGTCAGAGGTGAAACCCAAGGTAGCCACACCTGAGGGGTGTGGAGAAACAATTACAGGCTAAGGCCCAGGTGTAGGTGAGTCCAGGGAGCAAGAGAAGGCCCAAAACATGAAGTCCAAAGACATCTGAAGGGAAGGTTGGCAACAGGAAATGGTAGATTGTGCAAGTTACGCCTGCAGTGGCTGAAAGGTCTCCTTAGGCCACTGTATGCAGGGGAAGGAATCTATAAGGAGTATCAGAAGCATTAAGAGAATATACTGATATGTCTTCTAATCTTTTTGCATTTCTTAAAATTGTTTTTTTAAAAAAATTCAACATTTTGAGTAGGTAATCCATTCACATAGTTCAAAAATCAAACAATAGAAAAAGATATATATATATTGAAAAGCCTCAATATATATCTGTCCCTGTCATCAGCCCCATTAGCCCACCCATACAGGTAACCACATTTATTAGTTCCTTCCACATCCCTCCAGATTGTGTCTTTGGGCAAATACAAACACATATAAACATAATTCTTGTTTTCCCCCTTTGTACACATAAGGTAGCACACTATACACATGGTTCTATATCTTTATGTGACAAATTCTGGCAATCTTTCCAAATCAGTACATAGAGAGTTTCCTTAATCTCTTTTAAAGCTGTTTAGTATTCAACTGGATAGATGGGTATTAGTATATTTCTAAAAAGCCATTTTGGCAGTATGCATCAAGAGTCTTACATTTTTTCATATACTTTGATTAGTAACTGCTCTTCTAGGAATCTATCCTGAAGAAACAACCAAGAGATGAGGGACAAAGACTGATGCAAATAGATAATCACTGCATGATTGTCATAACTACCTCTCAAATAAATAAATAAAAAGGAAGAAACAATAAACAAGTGGTTAGGTGAGGATGGTACATCCCTGCAAAAGAATATCATGTAACTGTTAAATGTTTATGGAGAACTTTGGTGACACAGGAAAATTAAGACAAGCTAACCAATTCAGATACAAAACTGTACATACAGGGAAATAGCAATTATGTTTTAAAGTGCATATAAAAAAGACCAGAAGAAAATATAACCAAATGTTAATGTTAATTCTCTCTGAGTGTTAAAATTTCAGATAATGTTTTTCCTTCTTTATACTCTTCTGTATTTTTCTAATTTTCTATAGTAAGCATGTATTACTTTTTATATAATCAGAAAGAAAGGTTTAAAAACATAATCCCAGGAGTCCCAGCCCAGTCCTCCACTCTAACCCCAGGAGCATAAACCTCCCTGGTCTCTTCTACCTCCCCAAAGCCAGTCCCTACTGAGGGCAGAACTCTAGAGGAGGTAGAGAAATAAGTATATTTACTTCTTTCCTTGTCCAGGCTCTAAAGGCCAAGTTCAGGGCTTTGCCACCATGAACCAGGTAGGAGGCAGGGTGTCTCCTGTTTTCTCGCAAACCTAAAGGGGGAAAGAAGGCAGTGTGTCAACAAAGCAATGCAGGGAAGTGAAGGAATTGTTACTCTTTTCAGGCAACCAGAGAAAATGTTCAAGGCTCTGAGCATAATTCCAGATCTCAGTTCTTATAACAGTGTTCATTTAATGACTACCTACTACATGCTAGGCATTTAACATCTATCTCATTGACTCTTTATACCCACCCCATAAGCCATGTATCATTATCTTCATTTTATAGTTCAGGAAACTGAGGCTGAGAGAGGCAAAGAGACTTAACCAAGGGCACACACCAAGCGAGTACCAAAACCAAGACTGAAACCATGTCTATCTGAATCCGAGGCCTGTGTTCCTTCTACCACGCTACTATACCTCTTGGGTTTCAAACTGCGAACACTAAGGAGGACCACAAGTGCCACCGACACAGATCTGAAGAGCCATTAATGCCCTTGTCCTGAGTTACTCCAGGAGGAGGTTATGACAGCCAGATTTAGGCTCCATAAACAATTATCTACTGAACTGAGCTGTTCAGAACAGGTAATAAGTGGTTAGTCATCCAGCCTCTGATTGAACACTTAGGCTTGTCAGTCTAGGTGGCAGAATAAGGGCTTGAGGTATTGGGTAGGAGACTGTACTCACTGGCCTCTGAGGTTCTTTGTAACTCTGAGATACTGATTCCTTCTGACCAAGTCACCTTAAAGAATCTCAGGTCTGAGCAAGGGAGCCGCTCTACTTCAGAGCAGACCAGGAAAGAAGAAACCCAGTAGGTTGGCTTCCACCTGGACTGATACCCGGAAACCAACGTAACAATGCCAGGATGGTCAGGCCTGGGCCTGTCCCCGACCCCATGGGAAGCACATTCAGGAAACTCTAAGACTATCCAGATTGAGTTTCTTACTTTAATTGGCAGGAAGTGGGGAGAATTTCACTGTGATTCAATTTTCTCAGCCACCTTCGGTAATAAAAAAGTTTAAATCCATGCTCTACCCTACATTATGCTTAGTAAAAAAGCCAATCTCAAAAGATCACATACTGTATGATTCCGTTTTTATAACATTCTTGAAATGAAAAAATTAAAGAGACGGAAAACAAATCAGTGGTTTCCAGAAGTTATGGGTAGTGCAGGGGGAGAGAGTGGGTGAGACCATAAAGGGGTAACACTAGGGAGATCTTCGTGGTGATGGAATAGTACTGTATCTTGACTGAGTTGATGGTTACGTGCACACATGCACACGCACACATGCTCAGGGCAGCAGGGCAAAAGGGACAGTTGGCAAAGGGCTCCATACCTCGAAAGATGTCCAGGATGTGTTTTCCCACATACCAGCAGATGGTCTCAAAGTTGGGGAACTTGAAGAGGTCTGCTGTGCTCAGCCGCTTCTCAATCTCATAGGCTCTGGAGGAAGTAGGCACAACAATAACAGTGATAACAAGGATCCCATTTACTCAGCACCTGCACGTATCAGGTCTTGTTCTGGATGCATTGTATGCATTATCTCTAATCCTCACAACTACCCTGTAAGACCCTACTTTATGGTTAGGAAACTTGGGCTTAAAGGTTACGTGACTTGCCCAAAGTCATGTAACTACTAATTGAGGAAGAGGTATTCATTGCTGAACATCATCAGGAACCAGTATCCATTCCTTTCTGATCATCTCGTCTCCTTCTATGCTGCACTCCTCACTATAGGGGAGAACTCAAGGACTGTAGCAAACGGGAATGGCCAACTAGGGATCACCACAGCTTCAGGACTCACTTGAGCTGCATTTCGATGTTAAGGCTGTGCAAGAAGTTCCCTCCAAAGGCAAGGCAGTCCACGGGGGTAAGCACAGCATGGATCCATCCTGCAGTGTAACAAGGCAAAATCATAGCTGGCAGAGGGCCTTTCTTCCTGTGGACATCTCCACTGTCTGCTCAGCTCAAACACAACTCCTTAGAGCAGCCAGCCTGGCAGTGACTTAGAACATTCTGAGTTCCTCTGACTCAAAACATTCTAGGTTCCTCTACTCTCCCAACACCCATCCTGGCCAAGTCTGCCATCATTATAACTTTGAACTGGACCAATCCACGAGGTTAATAAACTCCTTCTACTTTCCTCCTCTCCACTTCAAAGTCTATCTGTTGCCCCATCCATCCTCTCTCTTGTCTCTAAGAAGGGCATCATCTCCTTGCCATAACTACTCCTTCTAACTCTACCCTAATAAAACAAAGAGCTTTTGTGCTGGACAGACCTGGGTTCAAATTCTGTTTTCTAGCTAAATATCCACTTCACAGGTTAGTTGTGAAGCATGCACCTAGTTGGAACTCAATTATTCTCCTTGTCCTAGACCCTACAATGCCTTCTGGGAACTTCGGATTTTTCTTTTTAAATTTCTCTCATATTCATCTCCCCTTCTCCATTTATTCACCCTACCAATGCTTTAGGTTCAGACGCCTCATTATTTCTCACCTAGGCTACTTACAACAGCCTGCAAACTGCCTCGTCTACATCAGCAGTTCTCAAAATGTGGTCCAGGGAATCCTAGGGCTCCCTGAGACTCTTTCAAAGCATACGCAAGGTCAAAACTATGCTCATGATAATACTAAGATGTTATTTGTCTTTTTCACCCTCATTCTTTCACAGGTGTACAGTGGAGGTTTTCAGAGGGTACATGACATGATATCACAACATGCAGAAGCAGATTTGAGGATCCAGTCATTTTCTATTAATCCAGACATTGGAAGGATTTGCAAAAATGTAAGTGTCACTTTTCCCACTAAATCTTTTTGGTTTGAAAATAGCTATTTCTCATAAAAATTATTACTTATGCTAACATATAATGGGTTTATTATTGTTATTTCTCAATTAATTAACAAATATGTTTAAATTTTGTTTTAATTTATAATATGGTAAATATTGATATATAAAACCACATAAATAAAAACTCTTTTGGGTCCTCAATTACATTTAAGAGTATAAAGGGGTCCTGAGTCCAAAGTGTTCACAAACCACTGTTCGACACCAATCTCAACCTCTGAAGTCTGTCCTCCACATCCCAATCCTAAGTGATATATCTAAAATACAAATCTGCCCACGTCATCCCCTGCTCCAAATTCTTCAATGAAATGTATATCTACAGGAGAATGGATAAATTGCTATATATTCGTACCACGGAATACTAGAAAGCAAGTAAAATGAATGAACAACAGCTGTATGTATCAATATGGATCTCATAATCAAAAAGTTTGAGAAAAAAGTAAGTTGAGAAGAATACATCTAATATGATTCCATTTATCTAACATTCAAAAACATATAAAACAATACTATATACTGCTTAGTGGGGCATACCTATGTAATAAAGGGATAAAAATGCATGAGGATGATAATCACCAACTTCAGGACAATGGCTAGCTCTGAGAGGGAAGAATGGGAATGCAATGGAGGAGAGGTATACAGGAGGATTCAAATATATTCATAATATTTTATATTTTTGGTTATGAATACATAAATGTCCATTATAATATTCTTTATATCTTTTGCTGCACTTGAAATATTTCATTATAAATTAATTAAACAAACAAATAAACCTTCAATGGTCCCGAGTTGCTTCTGGGTAAGTTCAGCCTGCCTACTTTTTCAGTTTCATCTGCTCCCAGCCCTTGGTCTTTAGGTTCCAATATCTATAAACTGCTTCACGCAACCTTGCTTTGCTTATGTCTCTCCCTACGTCTGAGAGGTCTTTCCCGCCTTTTTTTTCCCTTGGTCAGTCCCTACTTACTCTTCAGGTGTCATTCTTCTGAGAGATTTTCACAAACCTCTGGCTAGACTAAGTACTCTTCACTGTGCTCCCCAAATTTTCAGTGAGTATCTCTATTGTGGTTATTAGAACATTACAGTAGTACTCCCTTATCCACCATTTCACTTTCTGTGGTTTCAGTTACCAGTGGTCAATGGTGGTCTGAAAATATTAAATGGAAAGTTCCAGAAATAAACAATTCATAAATTTTAAATTGCACACTGTTCTGAGTAGCATGATGAAATCTCGGGCCATCCTGCTCTGTCCCACCCAGGAAGTAAATCATCCCTTTGTCCAGCATACCCATGCTGTATACACTACTTGCCCGTTAGTCACTTAGTAACTGTCTCGGTCATCAGACAGTCAAGGTATTGCAGTACTTGTGTTCGGGTAACCCTTATTTTACTTAATAATGGCCCCAAGGCGCAAGAGTAGTGATGCTGGCAATTCAGATGTGCCAAACAGAAGCCATAAAGTGTTTCCTTTAAGTGAAAAAGTAAAAGTTCTCGACTTAATAAGGAAAGCAAAGAAAATCGTATGCTAAGGTTACTAAGATTTATGGTAAGAACGAATCTTCTATCCACGAAATTGTGAAGAAGGAAAAAGAAATTTGTATTAATTTTGCTGTTGCACCTCAAATATGTATGCACAGGAAAAGAACATAGTACATATAGGGTTTGGTACTATCCACAGTTTCAGGCATCCACTGGGGGTCTTGAAATATATCCTCCATGGATAAGGGGAGACAACTGTATACTGAAATGGCCTGTAACTCTTTTGTCTCTAGTACCCAGCCCACTGCTGGGGCAGACGATAGACATGCAATGCTTGTAGAACTAAGTAGTCTGCACCCAGTTTGTGGGAATTTCTACCAAGACGCAAATTAATCCAACTCGAATTTCTGGTAGGCAAATCAATTCACCAAACAGTTAGTAAGTGCCCAGTGTAGAAAAGCATTATGTGAGATCTGTCAAAGGATTCAAAGATGGGTAAATAAGTGCTTGGGAACAGGAAACTATAAAAGAGAAAAGCAGATGGGTATGGGGAGGTGGGGAAGGGGTGACTTGCCTCATCATATATTAAATATTCTATGAAACCAATGTAATCAAATCAACATGATATTGATATATGAACAAGTAAATCTGTGTAACAGAAAAGAAAATCCAGAATTATACAATATAATGTTAGACAAAGATGTTAGAATTACATGAGAAGAATTTTTTAAAAATCATCATAAAAATGCTTCAATGAACAATTACAAACATGCTTGAAACAAAAGAAAATAGAAAAAAAGAGAAGATACGAACAAGAAACAAAGGGAAATTTTAGAACTGAAAAATACCATATCTGAAATAAATAATGAAACAGATGAACTCAAGAGAAGAATGGAGATGATGGAGAAAAGAATCAGAGAATTTGAAGACAGAACAATAGAAAGTACCCAAAATGGATAAGAGGGAGGAAACAGACTGAGAGGAAAATAAACTCAGGGACCTATGGGAATACAGCAAAATATGTAATATTCAGATAATCAGAGATCCAGGAGAAGAGAAGTTAAAGTGTGGAGCTGAAAAAGCATTCAAAGAAATAATAGCTAAAATTTTCACTAATATACCAAAAGACATAAACCTAAACATTCAACAAGCTCAGGGAACACATACAGTATAAACCCAAAGAATTCCATGCCAAGACATGTTATAGTGAATCTGCTGAAAACTAAAGAATACAAAAGAAATTCAAAGTAGCAAGAAATGACACATATAGGAGAAAAATAATTTGAATGACAGCCAAAATCTCATCAGAAATCATGGAGGCCAGAAGGAAGCAGCACAACATTCTACAAGTGCTGCAAGGAAAGTACTGTCAACCCAGAATTCTATATCCAGCAAAAATATCCTTCAGAAATGAAAGAGAAATCAAGACATTTACAGATGAAGGAAAACTAAGAGAATTTGTTGCCAGCAGACCTACCCTGAAACTCTAAACAGAAAGGAAATAATAAAAGAAGGAATCTTGGAACACTGGGAAGGAAGAAAGAACAACAGAAGAGTAAAAATACAGGTAAATACAATAGACTTTCCTTCTCTTGGGTATTCTAAATTATGTTTGACAGTTGAAACAAAAATTAAAACACTGGGCCGGCCCCATGGCTGAGTGGTGGTTAAGTTCAAGTGCTCTGTTTCGGCAGCCCAGGGTTTTGCTGATTTGGATCCTGGGCGCAGACCTAGTACTGCTCATTAAGCCATGCTAGGGCAGCATCCCACATAGCAGAACCAGAAGGACCTACAACTATGTACCGGGGGTGCTTTGGGGAGAAGAAGGAAAAAAAAAGATTGCCAACAGATCTTAGCTCAGGAGCCAATCTTTAAAAAAGAAAAATTAAAATACTATGTGATATGGTTCTCAGCATAGGCAGAGGAAATATTTAAGACAAATATATTATAAATGGGAAGGGTAAAGGGATGCAAACAGAAGTAAAGTTTCATCCCTTCCCTCAAACTGGTAAAATGTCAATTAAAATGTCAGTATCAGTAGACTGTGATTTGGAAAAAAAAAATATATATATATATATATATATTTATATATATATATATAAAACTAGAGCAACCACTAAAAAAACCTATACAAAATCTGAAGCTAAAAATTCATATGAAAATTTAAGGGGCCCAGAATAGCCATTAATAATCTTGAAAAAGAAAAACAAAGTTAGAGGGCTCGCACTTCCTAATTTCAAAACTTACTACAAATGTATGGTAATTGAGACAGTGTGATACTGTCATAAGGACAGATATACAGATCAATGGAATAGAATTCAAAGCCCAGAAATAAACCAATACATCTATGGTCAACTGATTTTTGACAAAGGTGTCAAAACAATTCAATGAGGAAAGAACAGTCTTTTCAAATAGTTCTGGGACAACTGAACATCCACATGCAAAAGAATGAAATAGGACCCTTACCTTACACCATACACAAACATTAACTTGAAATGGATGAAAGACCTAAATATAAAAACTAAAACTATAAAATGGTTAGAAAACACAGGTGTAAATCTTCATGACCTTGAAATAGGCAATAGTCTCTTAGCTATAACACCAAAGACACAAGTAATCAACAAAAATAAACAAACTGGACTTTTGTGCTTCATAGGACACCATCAAGAAAGCGAAAAGACAACCCCCAGAATGAGAGAAGATATTTGCAAATCATATATCTGATAAAGGTCTAATATCCAAAATATATAAAGAATTCTTACAACTCAATAATAAAAAGACAAATTACCTAATTAAAGAATGGACAAAGGATTTTTGTTTTTCTTAAAGATTTTATTTTTCCTTTTTTTCCCCAAAGCCCCCAGTATATAGTTTTGTATTTTTAGTTGTGGGTCCTTCCAGTTGCGGCATGTGGGACGCCACCTCAGCATGGATTGATGAGCGGTGCCATGTCCGCACCCAGGATTTGAACCGGCAAAACCCTGGGCTGCCAAAGCGGAGTGCACAAACTTAACCACTCCGCCATGGGGCCGGCCCCTGGACAAAGGTTTTGAATAGACATTTCTCAAAAAAAAGATATACAAATGTCTAATAAGCATATAGAAAGATGTTCAACATGAATAGTCATTAGGGAAACACAAATTAAAATCTCAATGAGATACCACTTCACACCCACTAGGATGGCTATAATCATACAGACAGACAAGAATAAGTGTTGGGGAGGATGTGGAAAAATTAAGACACTCATAGAGGTCGCCCCGTGGCCGAGTGGTTAAGTTTGTGCGCTCCGCTTCGGCGGCCCAGAATTTTGCTGGTTTGAATCCTGGGCTCGGACATGGCACCGCTCATCAGGCCACGGTGAGGCGGTGTCCCACATGCCACAATTAGAAGGACCCACAACTAAAAATAGACAACTATGTACCAGGGGGTTTTGGGGAGAAAAAGTAAACATAAAATCTTTAAAAACAAAAAAGGACCCTCATAAATCGCTGGTGGGAATGTAAAGTGGTGCAGAGGCTTTAGAAAACAGTTTGGCAGTTCCGCCAGAAGTTAAACATAGTTACTATATGACTCAGCGATTCCTCTACTAGGTATATACTCAAGAGAATTGAAAATATACATTAACACAATAACTTGTATATGTATGTTCATAGGAGCATTATTCATAATAGCCAAAAAGTGAAAACAACCCAAATGTCTATAAAATGATGAATGGATAAATGAGGTATATCTACCCAATGGAATATTATTCAGCCATTTAAAGAATGAAGTACTGACAAATGTGATAACATGGATGAACCTTGAAAATATGCTGAGTGAAAGAAGCCAGACACAAAAGACCACACATTGCATGATTCCATTTATATGAGATTTTCAGAACAGACAAATCCGTATACAAAGAAAAGTACAAGTGTTTGACAAGGGCTGAAGAGAGGAAGGAACGGGGAGTGACTACCAATGGGTATAGGGTTTCTTTTTAAAGTAATGAAAATTTTCTGGTATTAGTGGTGATGGTTGTACAACTTTGTGAATATTTTTTTTAAAAAACTAAACTTCACCCTTTAACATGATAAGTTTTATGGTATGTGAATTATATCTCAATCTTTTAAAAAGCACATTTCACTAAATGAAAATGAAAATACAACATATCAAAACATGTGACACAGCTAAATCACTGCTGAGGGTGAAATTTATAGCACTTAATGCTTACATTAAAAAAGAGGAAAACTCTGAAATCAGTAATCTAAGCTCCTGTCTCAAGATTGGAAAAAAAAGAGAGCAAAATAAACCCAAAGCAAGTAGAAAGAAGGAAAAACAAAGATAAAAGTAGAATTCAATGAAATAAAAAACAAAGACAACAGAGAAATCAACGAAACAAAAAGTGGTTCTTTAAAAAGTTCCATAAAACTGACAAACCTCCATCAAGATTGACACAGAATAAAAGGGAAGGCACAAACAACTAATAGCAAGAATGAAACAGAGGACATCACTACAGACTCGGAAGACATCAAAAGGATAATAAGGAAAGACTATGAACAACTCTACACACATAAATTTGACAACTTTGATAAAATGGACCAATTCCTTGAAAAGCACAAACTATCATAACTCATCCAATATGAAATAGATAAGTTGAATAGCCTAACAAAGTCTAAGAAAATTTAATGTTAATTAAAAACTTTCCAAAAAGAAATCTTCAGGTCCATGTGATTGCACTAGAGAATTCTGCCAAACGTCTCAAGAAAACTTAACACTAATTCTGAAATCAAGGAATTAAGAAATCAAGGAAAATCTAAATAGAGAGACATACTGTGTTCATGGAAGACTCGACATAGTAAAGATGTCAACTTTGCCCAAATTGACCCAACCAGGGGAACTTTTTCATAATACATACACTCAGATCCCACCCCAGACCTACAAATTCATAATTGTAGGGGTGAAGCTTAGCCAAGTATTGTTTAGGGAAAAAAACCCATCTCTACCTCAGGTCATTTTGATTTATGCCTACAGTACCAGCATCCCAGTCACTATCCCAAGAGCCACGGGGCTGAGAGTGTTCTTCCTTATCTGTCCACCAAGTTGACATGAGCCCAGTGCAAAGGAGTCATCGACCTCCTCCTGGACTTCCCCACTTGCAGCCTCCCCAAGTGATCATGCTGGCCCCTGGCCATCATGTGAATTTTCTTGAGGTCCAGTTCTGAGCCTTCAGCTGATATGAGAGGGATATCCCGCATAATCAGATCAACACATTATGGGAAGGGGTTGGCTCTAGTGACACAAGCTCCCTCTCTCTTTCCACCCTCCCCAAACTCGCCCAGGGAAGACCTGTAGGAATGAAAAGTGTCTGTCCTTGCTTCACGGAACACTTGTAGCACTTGTCCACCTGGTCCCCAAAGAACATCTCATTCTGGTTAGAGGAGCTGCTCCAGCACTCAAAGAGAGTGAGGTTGGCATTTGTTGGACGAATTAGGTAGAAGATCTTTTCACCCTGAAACAGAAAGAGGTTGAAGTGCCAAAAATGTTAAGGATTTCCAGAAAAGTCCTCCAAGGGGTCTCCAAAAGGATATTCTCTCTTCCATGCTCCAAGATCATGAAGTATGCCAGAATTCTTTCCCAAACCCATCCAAGAATCATTTTTATGTGGATTTGGAAAACTTCAAAAGGTCCTTTTGCACTCCACACTTTTAAGCTTCTGTAAGACTGACAAAAACAATTCGGAAAGGGCATTTCAAACAAAAGTGTTCAACTTAGGACAAATGTACACCAAAGGCTCCTGTTTTAGATGTAATGCCAAATGAAAAATGGCCTCTATAAAATGAGTAGATCAATACTACTAGCCCTAGGAGAATTTAAGGCCACATTTTACTGATGAGAGAAAAACTGATTTTGCCTTTAAATGCCATTTACAGAGAATGTTCCTTCTCACACCTGTAATCAAAGCTAATAAAAAATTTAAAAGTTCAGTTATTGCCCAAGGACTTCTGGAAGATTATGTGTTAGGTGATTACCTGTTGGAAGAACATTTTATTTCCTAATCATGTTTTGCCTGGATAGTCACCAGATAGATAATTTGGCAGAAAAGAAACAAAAACCCACTAGCACAAAAATATCCCCAACCCACAGTTTAACCAATATTTCATGATAAATTTCAATGTAGAAAAGCAACAATAAGAGCAATTATCTATTGTACAATTGGAAAAATTTGAATCAGATCTTTAGACAATAGTATTATATTAACATTAATTTCCTGATTTTGATAACTATACTGTGGTTATATAAAAGAATGCCCTTGTTTTTAAGAAATACACATTGAATTATTACGAGATAAAGGGAGACCATGTTAGTGACTACTGTCAAATATTTCAGAAAAAAATATATATAAAGCCATTTTATGTTTGCTTTAGAGAAAGAGAGAATATAATAAAATAGCAACATTTGGGAATCTGAGTGAAGGGCACACAGGAATTCTTCCTATTATTTTTGCAATTCTTCTATAAAAAAGAAATTATCTAAAAACAGAAAAGTTAAATCTAACATTTTGCATAATAGCACTTTCGTGTCTAATTACGTGCTCCAATTTCTTCATGATAAACCAAAGGAAACAACTGCTAGCCAAGAATTTGTGATCATTTGGAAAAGAGCCATATCCAAGTTTTCTGCTCTTTCTTTGGCATTTCCAATACGAAAACTAAATGTTATAAACAATGGTGGAAAACAATCAAAATTACTTAAGAAATTTGTTTCCCAGATCTCAAAAATTCTTTATAGTCACTGACAATCAATATGCTAATTATGAAATTGTAACAACCACTAAAAGAGAAACTACCTATAAGAAAGCTGACATTAAAAAAACTACTCATAAAGTTTTATCTTCATGGTGGTGTCAGTTATGCGACTATATACAACTGTCAAAACTCATCAAGCTATACACTTAAAATAGATTAATTTTATGGTATATAAATTATACCTCAAGAAAGTTGAGGGGAGGGGAAGTTTCCCACGTAACCAGGAAATTCTGTAGTAAATACGGACATTTCCACCCATAGTGGCAGGAGTACAGATTGGCTCAATTAAGAAGATAACAGTTGAAGAATATCTTAGGCATCTGCTGTTATTCAAAAAAATTTTAAGCATCAAAACTGTAAAGTAGAGACAGTTTATATGGCATATCCACTAAGTGCCCAACTCCGATAGAGCAGTTATGTGGAAATGTCACCCAAACAGAATCTGGGAGGTAGGTAGGCCTCAGCAGCTTGTTTTTATGTTGCCACCTGAAACAAACAGGGAGGCCCAAGGCCTGGCTGCCTTGAGAAACCATATCCATTCCTACCTTGAGCACATGGTACCAGACTGAGGTGCCGCCAAAGTCAATGTGAAAGTCTGTATAGCTATCCCGCACACTCATAAGGCAGTACTTCTGCACATTGGGCCTCTCAAAGATACACTCCTCTGGCCACAAGTTCTCCACCCATGAGAGCTTCCGAACAATCTTCGGTGTCTCCACAAGGTTAGAAAGCCTAGCAAGAAAGGAGTAGAGGGCAGATGTCAGCTGATTGGGAATAGAAGGTTGAAGCCTGAATAAAATGCCCCCCATCCCAGTGAGAGTCAGATAAGACAAAGAAGCTCTCTCCAGAGAGTCCCTAAGGGCACATAGGACACTTATTTCTGTAAGTCTGGTCAGCATCCTCATTCCACTCAGCTCTAGAAGTCCCAAGTCTCAGCTCCACAATCTTCCACAGTCAAAGGTGACCATTTCCTCCACTAAATGCTCATACTCCTCCAACCAGGGCCCACTCACTTGGCACCTAGTTTACAACAGTTATTGTACTGTTCCCATCTCATAGTGTCTTCTTTATGAGGAACCATTAAAGAAACCTCTCAGGGCCCTGTTCCAGGTAAAGCAGTGTTTCTCCCAAACATCTTGTTGTATTTATTTTACGTAAAACCACAAATCTTACAATATTGCACTCCTTTCTTTGCTCTGACCTTAAGGAAATTCAGCAAAAACACTACAGTCCTTCCTCACCATCTAGACATTCATACATGCATTTTGTGCGCAGATTACCCACCAGATGCATCCTATCCACCCCACCTTTATTTTCCTTTTGTTCCAATTTTCTTTTTTTCCTCTCTGCATCTCTATAAGCTACTTCAGTCTTTCAAGATGAAGTGAGGCATAAATGAACAGTTTTTTTAAGCACCCTCAGGTTATTTAACTTCTCATGTCAAAACCAACAGCAACTGTAGTAACTATAGTTACATAAGATGTTGCCATTGAGAGAAACTGGCTGAAGGATAAACAGGACCTCCCTGTACATTTTTTTGCAACTTCTGTGAATCTATAATTACATCAAAATTAAAAGTTAAAAAAGTAAATAATCACAGAGTAAACATTCTAAGGGCAAAAAGATATGTTATGATTCTTTTGGGATCTCCCATGGTTCTGAGCATAGAAAAGACTATATATATCTATTGAGTGCATGAGTCCAAATAGAATCATCTAAAGGTTATAAGATTTTTTTCTTTTTTTTTAAATCTAAGAAATGTTATCCTTAGAGAAACTACTTGGGAATAATTTTAGTAAATCTATTTCCAGGAACAGAGGACCTATCCTCTAGGAGTTAAACAGTGATCATGCCACAATCTAAATATCAGCAAAAGGTCTAAGAAAGCTGTCCTAGGCCCTGAAGGAGACAAAAATTAATTAAAATAGCTACTGTATAATCTATCCAATGCTAGAAACTGTAGAGGAGAAATAGGATTTGGTTGTTATAATGTAAGCAGCTACCCTAGAAAGTATAAACCAGCACCCCATCCCAAAGGAAGAAACCACCAGAGGAAGGGAAAGGAACACTAATATATAATCAGTCTACCACAAGTTTCAGGACCTTTGTCAGGCTTTTTACTTATTCTTGCCCCTCCTACCTGGTATCGGAGAATTCCAAACTGATGACATTGAGGACTTTCTCCCTCTTCCCGCTGTAATAATATTTCACAAAATCACCGAGCTTCATTTTGCAGTCGGCCTGGCGGGTCACATCAATCACATCAATTTCTTTGTCAGAACCTGGAGTAAAGAGATGGGTTCTGCACCGAGTGGTCTCAGGGACTGTGGAAGACTCTCTGGTCCCCTCACCAGTCCCTAGAATAGCCTTACACTCAAAACTTCTCTCCTCAGACACTGTATTTGTATGTGCTTTGGGACATGGAAGTAGGAATCCCTCACACTCTCCTTAGACCTATGTGCTGGGTCCAGGCGTGCTGGGGCAACAGAACTGCCTAACACACAGCCTCACTCACAGTACAATCCACTTGCCTGGGCCCTGCTTTCTTACTTTTCTTCCTATCCCCAAAAACTCATGCCCAGAAGACAACCGGTGTGTGAGGGCTAAAGTCAAAGGCTTTCTCAATGCAACAGAGGAAAGAAAGACCACCATGATCTCTGGAATTCCCCAGGTAAAAAATGGGGCTCAATCTGGGTTTTTGTGGTCTATTAGGAGAAAAAGGAAGACAGCACCAGCATTTTGGTTCTAGCTTTGCCAAAGAATGACTCTAGGCAAGGCACTTCACCTCAGATTCCCAAGATGGCTAGAAAGGAAATGCAAATGGTATATTGCAGGGGAAGGGTCACAGGTCTTGATGGCAGTGAGCAATGTCACAGTTAGGAGGGTCTGTGGTACTTACCAACATAGTGTTCCACATCCCTCACAGTAAATGATGGTGAGGGCAGCGTCATCCCCAATCCATCCTTCTTCAAGACTAGGATGGGCACACTGAAGCTATTCTCTTCCAGGAATTCCACGGTCAGCTGACTTCCAGTGGGCTTCAGAATCACTTCATCTGAGCTGTGGGCCACATGAGAGAAAGCCTGAGTCCCAGAGGCCCTGCCACTAAAGGCCCACTGGATGCTACCACTCAACCAAGAGGTTTTCCTGAGCGGACCTAATGTGGGCTAGCAACTAATGGCATAAACCTCATGTGTCAGGAAAGACATGACCTATCCAAGGCAAAAAGCCAGGTCACTAGCAGAGGTTGGGAGCTAAATGCAGGATATCCTGTCAACAGGGTGTTCTCTGGATGACAAAGGAAGAAATCAGTCAACATCTTACCCATGAAATAAAGACGTGTCTGACAAGTTTATCTGATTTACTCTAACCCAGAGTAGCATCACCCCATTTAAAACATTGGCAAATAAAGAGAAAAGGCTGATTAAAAAAACAAAACCAATTTTTACAACCACTTTCTCGACACACGTACTTAGTAAACAGAAAACAGGAGTTTTTTTTAAAAATCATGCTGGAGAAAAGACAGACTATTTGACAAGTTGTGCTGGGACACACATCTGGAAAAATGATGTCTATCTCACTCTCCACATAATTCTAGATGGATCAAAGATTAAATTGGAAAAACTAAAGCCAGAGAATAGTGAAAAAAACATGGGAGAGACAAGGCCCAGTAGTCATTAAAAATAGTAATAAACAAATTTACCTACATAAAAATTAAAATTTTCTACAAGGAAAGCTATTATAAATCAGTAAGAAATAGGAAGTAACCCCAAAGAAAAATTTTCAAACAATATAAGGAGGCAGTTAATAGAGAAAGAAACAAATATGTCTTATAATGTACAAAAATATATGTGCGTCCTTCATAATTAAAGAAACGCAAGTAGAAACAACATTTCATTTTTTATCTTATCAGAAAGGCAAAACAAGTTTGATAATAAACAATGTTGGCCAAGATGTAGGGAAATCAGCACCCACACATACTGTCTAGTGGGACTGTGAAGTGGTATATCCACTTTGGAAACAATTAGGCAATATATATAAACATTTCTAAAGCACATACCCTCTAATGTAGCAATTTCATTTTAGGTAGTAAATCTACACATATATTCCTCTACATATGCAAAAATTTAAGTACAAAGACATTCACTGCAGCATTTTTTTCTAAGAGCAAAATACTAGAATCAATTTAAATGTTCATCAATAGAGGATTGGTTAAACTATATATCCATATAATGGAATATTAAACATCTGTGAAAAAGAATGAAGAACATGCTATATGTGCTATTATGGACTGATCTCCAAGATACATAATTTAGGTTAAAAGGGAAAAAAAGCAAGACGCAGAACAATATAGAGTGTTTCTACTTGTCTTCTTTTTTAATTTTAGATTGGCACCTGAGCTAACAACTGTTGCCAATCTTTTTATTTTTCTTTTTCTGTTTTTTCTCCCCAAATCCCCCTAGTACATAGTTGTATATATTTTTTTTAGTTGTGGGTCCTTCTAGTTGTGGCATGTGGGACACTGCCTCAGCAGGGCCCGATGAGTGGTGCCATGTCCGTGCCCAGGATGCAAACTGGTGAAACCCTGGGCCGCTGAAGCAGAGCGCACGAACTTAACCACTCGGCCACGGGGCCAGCCCCCTACTTGCATTTTTTTTTTTTTAAAAAGAGATACACCCACACATATATTCATGTTTGTATAAGCAAAAACTCTCTCTGAAAGAATGCACAAGAAATTGGTTGACTTTGGAGAAGGAACCTGAGGGGTCTGGAGTTAGAAATGAGACTCATTGCCTTTAAAAAAAAAAACAGATAAAATAAAAAATATTAAGTTGAACGAACACTTATAATTCTAAATAACACTTCAATTACAGGAAAGCTGAAAATGGTCAAACGAATTAAAAACTAAGAAAAAGAAAGTGCCTTATTCATTAATTTTTCTAACTCATTATTTTTGCTCAATTCAAGTAATTTATTTTTAATAAGTCCATTTTAATCCATTTAAAAAGGAAAAATTCTTTTTCTTGATTGTAAAAGAAATATATGACCACTCAAAATTTTTTATTTTTTAAGTTTCCTCCTCTCTACAATGGGAGAATTAAACTTTCTAATCTTTAAGACTCCTACTTGTAGCATTCCTTGAGTGCATGTAAATATCCTCTCCTGACTTGGGTGAAAACTGCCTCCCAATCTACCAAAAGTTTCTACAAGTGGACCTTAATGTACTCTGCGTATCAAATGAAACTCTAGCAATGTTTCTCAGAAACTCACTAAAACAGAAGATCTCTCCCCAGACGGGACTTTACTGAGCCCTGCAGACACCCTCAAATGGGGGAGGCACCTATTGAGAAAGCCAGTGGGAAAGCTGGGAAGAGATGGGTCCCAGCATCCCAGAGCCCTGGTGTTCACCAGCCCTTGGGTCTAGGGGTCCTCACCTGTCAAAGGTCCTACTACGGAGCTCTCGAATGAATGTAGGGCTTCCAGTCTTCACTGGCTTCCCCTTGTGTGCATCATGCCCTTTTGAAGATACTCGGCGTTTTTTCACTAAGAGAGAAAAAGACATGAGACCATGAGTCAGAATGGCCATGAGCTATGGTTCCAAGAACAAAGGCCTCAGCAGATCCTGCTTCTCTTCCAATCAAACAAGCTCTTGAACACCTGGAGTCAACAAGGCCCTCACAGACTCAGGAAAGTTTCTGGTGAGGAAAGGTGCTTTCCTCTGGGGAATATCCAGGAAGGGAGGGAGGTGAAGCTCTGTACTTCTGCCATCTCGGTGGGGCAGCTGCTGGCCTACAGGGCCCACACAGGCTTCTGCTATTTCCCAAGGGAGATGAATCTAAAGCACTCAAGTCAAAGGCAATCTCCCTTCCAAGCTTCCTTCACTTTGTCTCTTCTCTGGACAGCCTTCTCTTGGAAACCCCAAGATTTACTTACTAATGGAGGGTCCATGTAAGACCTCGCAGTTGGGGCAGTGGTAGAGGTCAATGTCAGCAGCCTTCTCCTCTTCGACACCAACACAACTAGAAAAGAGAAAAACAGCCAACGTTTATGGAAATTTTTTTCGTAAGATCTAGAACTGTGCCGTCCAGTGCACATGGCTATTTACATTCAAATTAATTCAAATTAAGTAAAATTTTAAATGCAGTTGCTCTATCACACTAGCTACATTTCAAGTGCTCAGCAGCCACATGTGGCTAGAGGTTACCATATTGGGCAGATTATCAAATTGTGGAAATTAATAAAAGAAACCTTAACTAAATTGGAGACCAGAAGGGCTTTAGGGGGAGCTCTCACACCCTATTATATGTCATCAATTACTCCAAACAGGAAGAGACATACACTTGTATCTCTGACAGAAAGTACTACTACTTCACTGCTGAAGGAAGATTTCTCTCCCCACCCAGCAAGAGCCCAGCCAATGAGAAACACCATAGCTCAGCCAACAAGAAGCTGTTGCTGCCCTGAACTGTTACTTCCCCTCAATGGACTTTTGTTTAGAACAGGCCTTACCTATTTCCCCCTTTTCCCTATAAAAGCAAATTCCCCTCCTTTGTTTTCCAAATTTGCCTATGGTTCACTATAGCATGCACATCCTGAATTGCAATTCTTTTGGCTATTCCTGAATAAACTCGTTTTGAGAGTAAAATAGTTGGCAAATTGAAGTTGACAAAACATTTTCACCAATGCAAAAAGTTCTATTGGACCACATTGGTCTAAAACAATTATGACAGAACTAAACATGTACAGATAGTAAAGCTTCATTAAGACTCAGAATGGTCAAAGCTGGAGGAGACTCCAGAGCAGTGCTGTCCAATAGAAATGTAACATGAGCCAAATATGTAATTTTAAGTGTTCTAATAGCCACATTAAAAAGGTAAAAAGAAACAGTGAAATTAATCTTAATATTTTATTTAACCAATATACCAAAAATATTATTATTTCAACATATAATCAAAAATTTAAACTTTATTGGACATTTTTACTTTATTAAAATGAAAAGGACTGAAAAGAGTATTTTACAGTCAACAGTGATTCTCTCTGAGTGAAGGATTACAGGCAATCATTTTTCTCTTCCTTCTCTGTATTTTCTAATTTTCTACAATGAACATGTGTCAATTATTTCATATTGTAATGTCTAAAAAACACATTTAATTTTGAAAATTTGCGTTTGCATGTATGTGACACGGTAATCTCACAAAATTAAATCCTTCCTCACCAAAGAAATCATCATATTTGGAGCAGCCCTCCAAATAACTTCTGGCTAAGATCAAACTCCTAAAGTCTTTGGTCAGCCACACATAGTAGGGAGCAGAAAAATAGGGCAAAGCTCCAACTGTTTCAGCCAAGATCATGTTCATAAACTGACTTCCTGGGATCAGGACACCACCTTCCAGATTGCTAATCCTATGCCTACAAACCTGCTGCATATCAATAAATTGGGGATATCATCATCAACTTGGCAGAATCTTTTTAAGGACTCAAATAACGTATATAAAGTGCCTGGCACAATGAGCACAAAGTCTGGTATACAAGTAGTAGTCAATAAGCGATAACTAATATTATTATTTTTACACCCAGTCTAGACCTCACCCTTCACCTGCCTAAATCTTCTTTAAATACATTCCCCAGACCTTGTAGCATTAATTCACTTCCCTGGACTACATGCTTTGTCTTCTACCCCTGTTGGCCTTGGACATTGCTCAAGAAGGAACCCCGCCAGTCATCTCTCTCTCTTGAACTTTCATATCAAATAGCTATGTGCTTTCTCCACCCCAAACATCCACTGCTCATCAACTTTCCCAACTTTTCTGTTGTACCCCCAGCAGCCCCATTCCTTGATGAACAAACCCCTCTACATCCGCATCCCCTTCAACAAACTCCTTCTTCACCTTCCTGGCTTAACTGAATGCAGCTTCTCCTATGAGAAAACATTTTCTCTGTACAAGTGCCACTCAGAGTGTGGTCCACGGACTAATGCTGGTTCATGAACTGTTTACTAAAGGTCTGTGATGACATAAATACAGAAAGTGAGAGTAAGCATTCCAAAACTTTTATGGTAATTTGGCAGAGTAATTTATGTCTGTTGAATCTAATAATAAAAAATTGGGGGGCTGGCCCCGTGGCCGAGTGGTTAAGTTCGCGCGCTCCGCAGCAGGCGGCCCAGTGTTTCGTTGGTTCGGATCCTGGGGGCAGACGTGGCACTGCTCATCGGACCACGCTGGGGCGACGTCCCACGTGCCACAACTAGAAGAACCCACAACGAAGAATACACAACTATGTACCGGGGGGGCTTTGGGGAGAAAAAGGAAAAAATAAAATCTTTAAAAAAAAAATTGGGGCTTATATTTTGTATAGCTTTTTTGTTCATATCATTTTTCTAGTAGTTCATTTTTTATTTTACAAAAGGATTGGTCCCTTATAGATTGGAAATTTAAAAACACAAAACACCCTGGTCCTTTGACACAGAAAGTCTAAGAAGCACTATGCTAGAGCCCTGTCAGGTAGAACCTGTACATTGTCTCAGACCCTTATAACTTAGGGCTGGGCTGGAGGTAGATGTCTCCCTCGCTCTCCAGTGAGACTTCGAGATCATCTCTCCTCTACCCTTATGTAAGACGACCTACTCCTCTGAGTTTCATATCACCCAGCCATACTGCTTCCCACTCCTCTTCACTGTTAGCTACTCATCTCCCAACATACCCCCTTACTCATTGAAGAACCTGCTCACAGGTTCCTCTCTACCTCAGGCCCTGCCAACATCCCACGTGACAGCAGTATTGATGTAGAGGCCCCAAATCCCAGCCTCTTAGCTCTTTGAACTTCTCATCTTCAGGGACTGCTGCCTCTACTCCTATTTCAGCTACCAACTCTCATGGCAATCCCCTAGACCTTGTCAACACTAGCAATTGCTCCATCTCTGGAATATGAAATTCATACATCACACTCTCTGACCACAACTATATCCATCCAGCTCTCATTCATTAGATCTGTTCTTTGCTCTCAAAATTCCTTGATCCTGGGGCCAGCCTGGTGGTGTAGTAGTTAAGTTCATGTGTTTCGCTTTGGCAGCCTGGGGTTTGTGGCTTCGGATCTCAGGCGCGGACCTACACACCACTCATTAAACCATGTTGTGGCAGCATCCTACATACAAAATAGAGGTAGATTGGCACAGATATTAGCTCAGCAACAATCTTGCTCCAGCAAAAGGAGGAAGACTGGCAACACATGTTGGCTCAGGGCAAATCTTCCTCACCACCCCCCACCAAAAAAAGGAAAATCCCTTGATCCTACTTTTCACGTATTCACCTATTCTTGCCTTTACCCTTCCCTATCTAGCTTAGATTCCAGAATTCCTCACTTCATCCACTCTCTTACAGATATCCTCAAATGACTTGTCCCACTCTCTTTCCTTCACCTCCCCATGTTCAAATATCAACCCAGGCTCAATCCAACTATGTAACACTGGACCAGTGGACACAGCTGGAGAAAAATCCCCACTGGATTGCTGCCACAATAAATTCACACTGTCCAAAATATCTGAATCACAGAATAGCCAACACAATATTGAAGGAGAATAACAAAATTGGAGGACTGATGCTACCTGACTTTAAGACTTACTATAAAGCTACGGTAATCAAGACAGTGTGGTATTGCTGAAAGAACAGACAAAAAGACCAATGGAACAGAGCAGAGAGCCCAGAAATAGACCCACATAAATATAATCAACTGATCTTTGACAAAGGAGCAAAGGTAATAGAACAGGAGCAAAGATAGTCTTTTCAATGAATGGTGCTGGAACACCTGCACATCCACATGCAAACAAATGAAGCTAGACACAGACCTTAGACCCTTCACAGTAATGAACTCGAAATGGATCACAGGCCTAACTGCAAAATGCAAAACTACAACACTCCTAGAAGACAACACAGGAGAAAATCTAGATAACCTTGGGTTTAGCAATGACTTTTCAGATGCAATGCCAAAGGCACAATCCATGAAAAAAAAGAACTGATAATCTTCACTTCATTAAAATTAAAAATCTGCTCTGTGAGGGCCTGCCTGGTGGTGCAGTGGTTAAGTTTGCATGTTCCGCTTTTGTGGCCTGGGGTTCAGTGGTTCGGATCCCAGGTGCAGACCTACTCAATGGTTGTCAAGCCACACTGTGGCAGGCGTCCCACATATAAAGTAGAGAAAGATGGGCACAGATGTTAGCTGAGGGCCAGTCTTCCTCAGCAAAAAAAGAGGAGAATTGGTGGTGGATGTTAGCTCAGGGCTAATCTTCCTCAAAAAAAAAAATCTGCTCTGTGAAAGACACTGTCAAGAGAATGAAGAGATAAGCCAAAGGCTTGGAATAAATATTTGCAAAAGGCATATCTGATAAAAGACTGGTATACAAAATAAAGAAAGAACTCTTAAAACTCAACAATAAGAAAATAAACAATCTGATTAAAAAATACACAAAATATCTGAAAGGACACCTCACCAAAGAAGATATACAGATGGCAAATAAGCATATGCAAAGGTGCTCCACAGCATATGTCATTACAAAAATGAAAACTAAAACAACGAGATACCAATATACACTTATCAGAAGAGCCTAAATCCAGAACACTGACAACCACAAATGCTGGTGAGGAAGTGGAGCAGCAGAAACTCTCATTCTTTACAAGTGGGTATGCAAAATGTTTACAGCTACTTTGGAAGACAGCTTGGCAGTTTCTTACAAAACTAAACGTACTCTTACCATACAATCCAGCAATCACCCTCTGTGGCATTTACTCAAAGGAAGTGAAAACTATGTCCACACAAAAACCTGCACACAGATGTTTATAGTAGCTTTATTCATAATTGCCAAAATTTGGAAGCCACCAAGATGTCCTTCAGTAGGTGAATGGATAAATAAACTGTGTTACATCCAGACAACGGAATATTATTCAGTGCTAAAAAAGAAATGAGCTATCAAGCCATGAAAAGACATGGAGGAAACATAAATGCATATTACTAAGTGAAAGAAGTCAATCTGAAAAGGCTAAATATTATATGGTTCCAACTATATGACATTCTGGAAAAGGCAAAACAATGGGGACAGTAAAAAGATCAGTGGTTGCCAGGGGTTGAGGGAGAGAGATAAATAGGCAGAGCACAGAGGATTTTTAGGGCAGTGAAATTATTCTGTATGATACCAAAGTGCTTTAATGGTGGATACATCTCATTATACATTTGTCTAGACCCATAAAATGCACAACACCAAGAGCAAACCATGATGTAAACTATAGACTTTGGGTGATAATCATGTGTCAGTGTAGGTTTATCAATTCTAACAAATGTACCAATTTGGTGAAAGATGCTGATAATGGGGGAGGCTAGGCATATGGGGGGGCAGGAGGCATATGGGTAAACCTCAGTACCTTCTGCTCAATTTGGCTGTGAACCTGAAACTACTCCAAAATATAAAGTCTATTAAAAAAAATATCTGGAACATGGCAGAGTGAGCTTTCCTGGTAATCTCTCCCCTCCACCATACAATGAAAAAGATATTCATACTCCAACAGAGGACATCCAAACACAACACAAAAGACGTCTGAGAGACCCACACAGCCAATACGACAGAGGGCAGAGAGGCTGGAGCCCCCCTCAGAGGAGATGGAACAGAGTAAGAGAAACTTCACTCCCTCCCCAAAAGACTGGGATCTGGGACTGTGGACAGCCTCTGAGAGGGAAGGAACAGGGGAGGTGATGTTCGTTTGCAGGAACATCAAAGATCCCTGAGGGTGCTCACAGCCTAGGGGAAAGCCTCTACCAACGTGAAAGCTAATGCAGGGGTGACCTCATCAGGCCAACACCCACAGAGAGCAGATAGTGAGGGCAGAATGAGAAAACCCCGAGAACACACAGAAGAAAGTGCTCCCCTCCCCACCCGCTGAGCACCAGCTCCAGTGCCTGGGATCTCAGAGGAAAACAGAGGGCTCAGAATACACGGCTCTTGACCACCACCCAGTGGTGACAGGTAGTAACTGCGACCAAACTACCATGATGTGCAAAAACAGAGCCACACCCTCTAGCAGTATCAAAAATTATATTAAATCTCCAGACCAGAGAGAAAAATGACAAGCACCTGGAAATCAGTGCTGAAGACGCAGAAATATGTCATCTGAAAGACAGAATTCAAAATACTATCATCAAAAAACTCAACAACTTAAAAGAGAATGTAGAGAAACAATTCAACGAGTTCAGGAGCTACTTCACAAAAGAGATTGAAACTATAAAGAAGAATCAATCAGAAATATTGAAGATGAAAGACACAATGGAAGAGATAAAACAAAATATGGATTCCCTGAATGCTTGAGCAGACATCACAGAGGAGCAAATCAGCATAACTGAAGATAGACGTCTTGAAAAACTGCAGATAGAGGAGAGAGAACTAAGACTAAAAAGAAATGAAGAAAGTCTCCGAGAAATATCCAACTCAATTAGGAAATGTAACATAAGAATTATAGGTATCCAAGAGGAAGAAGAGGAGAATGGAGCAGAAAGCTTGCTCAAAGAAATAATATCAGAGAACTTCCCAAACCTAGAGAAGGAGATGGAAATCCATGTGGAAGAGGCTATCAGATCTCCTATATATGTCAATGTAAAAAGGCATATAGTAGTGAAACTGGCAAAGCTGAATGACAAAGAAAAAATACTAAGGGTAGCAAAGCAGAAGAAAATAACCTACAAGGAACCCCTATCAGACTTTCAGTGGATTTCTCTGCAGAAACCTTACAGGCTGGGCGAGACTAGAATGACATATACAAATCTTTGAAGGACAAAAACTTTCAGCCAAGAAAACTCTATCCAGTGAAAATATCCTTCAGATATGATGGAGAAATAAAAACCTTCTCAGATAAACAAAAGCTAAGGGAGTTTGTAACCATGAACCCTACCCCTGCACTCCCCCACCACCACAGACACAAGAAATCCTCAAGAAGACCTTCATACCTGGGGGGAAAAAAAGGGAGAAAGGTGAAACAAAGCATGGAGTAAGAAGATAAACAGGTAGACAAAATCAGGAAATTGTAGCTATAGATCAGAACAGGTTAGCAAATACTCAAGAATAGCATTAAACATAGGAGAAAAAGATAATCTTTTCCAAAACAAAGGATAATCTTGTTTAACAAAACAAAGATAATCTTGTCATTTTAACCACAAACTGACAACAAAGGATGGAATAAGATGTGAGAAAAACAACTTTGGAGGGGAAGAGGAAAGGAACTGAATCGGTTTAGTCTAAGGAAATAAGAGGCCATCAGAAAATGGACTACCTTATCTATGAGATTTTGAATACAAACCTCATGGTAACCACTAAACAAAAATGCAGAACAGACACAAATAACAAATATGGAGAAAACAAAGAAACACAACATAAAAAACTACATAACTCAATTGTAGACAAAAATACACAGGATGAGAAACAAAGGAAAAGCAGGAGAACCAGAAAACGAGTGATAACATGGCAGCATTAAGCCCTCATATATCAATAATCACTCTAAATGTAAATGGATTGAATTCTCCAATAAAAAGACAGAGGGTAGCAAGATGGATTAAAGAACAAGACCCAAAAATATACTGCCTCCAGGAAACACATCTCGCCTCCAAAGACAAGCACAACCTCAGGGTGAAGGGATGGCAGACGATACTCTAAGCTAATGGAAAACAACAGAAAGTAGGTCTTGCAATACTTATAGCAAACAAAGTAGACTTCAAGATAAGACAGGCAAAGAGAGACAAAGAGGGGCAATATATAATGATCAAAGGGACAAACCACCAAAAAGACATAACACTAATAAATATCTTTGTACCCAACACAGGAGCTCCAAAGTACATAAAGCAACTATTAACAAACCTAAAAGGAGACATTAATAATAACACAATAATAGCAGAGGACCTCAACACTCCACTCACATAGAAGGATAGATCATTCAGACAGAAAGTCAACAAGGAAACAATGAAATTAAAGGAAAAGCTAGACCAGTTGGACTTATAGACAGATATAGAACACTCCATCCAAAAACAGCAGACTACACATTCTTCTCAAGCGTACATGGAACATTCTCAAGGATAGACCATATGTTGGGAAACAAGGCAAGCCTAAATAAATTTAAGAAGATTGAAATCACATCAAGCATCTTTTCTGCCCACAATGCTGTGAAACTAGAAATCAACTACAAGAAAACAGCTGGGAAAGGGACAAAGATGTGGAGACTAACCAACATGCTATCGAACAACAAATGGATCACTGAAGAAATTAAAGGAGAAATCAGAAAATACCAGGAGACAAATGAAAATGAAAACATACCATACCAACTCATATGGGATGCAGCAAAAATGGTACTAAGAGGAAAATTCATTGCAATACAGGCACACCTTAACAAACATGAAAAATCCCAAATAAGCAATCTCAAACTACACCTGACTGAATTAGAAAGAGAACAAACAAAGCCCAAAGTCAGCAGAAGCAGAGAAATAATAAAACGCAGAGCAGAAATACATGGTATTGAAACAAAAAAGGCAGTAGAAAGGATCAATGAAACAAAGAGCTGGTTCTTTCAGAAGATAAACAAAACTGACAAACCCCTAGCCAGACTTACAAAGAAAAAAAGAGAGAAAGCTCAGATAAATAAAATTAGAAATGAAAGAGGAAAATAACAACAGATACCACAGAAATACAATGGATTATAAGAGAATACTTCGAACAGCTATATGCCAACAAAATGGACAATCTAGAGGAAATGGATAAATTTGTAGACTGTTAGAACCTCTCAAACCTGAACCAAGAAGAAATAGATAATGTGAATAGATCAATCACAAGTACAGAGATTGAAACAGTAATCAAAAGCATCCCCAAAAATAAAAGCCCAGGAGCAGATGGCTTCCCTGGGGAATTCTACCAAACTTTCAGAGAGGATTTAATACCTATACTTCTCAAGCTATTACAAAAACTTAGGGAAGATGGAACACTTCCTAAGACATTCTATGAGGCCAACATCACTCTGATATCAAAGCCTGACAAGGACAACACAAAGAAGGAAAACTACAGGCCAATATTGCTGATGAACATAGATGCAAAAATCCTCAACCAAATATTGGCAACCCGAATACAGCAATACATCAAAAAGATCATACATCACGATAGAGTGGGATTTATACCAGGGACACAGGGATGGTTAGACATTTGCAAATCAACCAATGTGATATGCCACATTAACAAAATGAGGAATAAAAACCACATGATCATCTCAATAGATGGAGAGAAAGCATTTGACAAGATCCAAAAGCCATTTATGATAAAAACTCTTAACAACATGGGGATAGAACGAAATTACCTCAACATAATAAAGGCCATATATGACAAACCCACAGCCAACATCATACTCAATGGGCAAAAACTAAGCGCCATCCCTCTGAGAACAGGAACAAGACAAGGATGCCCACTATCACCACTCTTATTCAACATAGTACTGGACATTTTGGCCAGAGCAATTAGGCAAGAGAAAGGAATAAAAGAAATCCAAATAGGGAGTGAAGAAGTGAAACTCTCACTGTTTGCAAATGACATGATCTTATATATAGAAAAACCCCAAAAATCCATCACAAAACTAATAGAAATAATTAAAAACTATAGTAAAGTTGCAGGGTACAGAATCAACTTACAAAAATCAGTTGCATTTCTATACTCCAATAACGAACTAACAGAAAGAGAACTCAAGAATATAATTCTATTTACAATCACAACAAAAAGAATAAAGTATCTATTAATAAATTTAACCAAGGATCTGAAGGACTTATACAAGGAAAACTATAAGACATTATTGAAAGAAAGAGATGATGACATAAAGAGATAGAAAGAGATTCCATACACATGGATTGGAAGAATACTTAAAATATCCATACTACTCAAAGCAATCTACAGGTTCAATGCAATCCCAATCAGAATCCCAATGACATTCTTCATGGAAATAGAACAAAGAATCCTAAAATCCATATGGGGCAACCAAAGACTCTGAATTGCTAAAGCAATCGTGAGAAAAGAGAGCAAAGCTGGAGGCATAACAATCCCTGACTTTAAAATGCACTACAAAGCCATAGTTATCAAAACAGCATGGTACTGGTACAAAAAGAGGCACACAGATCAATGGAACAGAACTGAACCTGAGAAATGAACCCACACATCTATGGACAGCTAATCTTCGACAAAGATGCCAAGAACATACAATGCAGAAAAGATAGTCTCTGCAATAAATGGTGTTGTGAAAACTGGACAGCTACATGCAAAAGAATGAAAGCAGACCATTATCTCACGCCATACAGAAAAATAAACTCAAAATGGATCAAAGACTTGAAGATAAGTCCTGAAACCATAAAACTCCTGGAAGATAATACAGGTAGTACACTCTTTGACATCGCACTTAAAAGGATCTTTCTGAATACCTTGCCTTCTCAGACAAGGGAAAGCAAAGAAAAAATAAACAAGTGGGACTTCATCAGACTAAAGACTTCTGCAAGGCAAAAGAAACTAGGATCAAAACAAAAAGACAACACACCAACTGGGAGAAAATATTTGTAAATCATATATCTGACAAGGGGTTAATCTCCATAATATATAAGGAACTCACACAACTCAACAGCAAAAAGACAAACAACTCAATCAAAAAATGGGCAGAGCATATGGACAGACATTTTTCCAAAGAAGATATACAGATGGCCAATAAACACATGAAAAGATGTTCAACATCACTAATCATCAGGGAAATGCAAATCAAAAACTAAGCTACCACCTACACCTGTTAAAATGCATATAATCACTAAGGCTAAAAATAACAAATGTTGGAGAGGGTGTGGAGAGAAGGGAACCCTCATGCACTGCTAGTAGGAATGTAAACTGGTGCAGCCACTATGGAAAACTGTATGGAGATTCCTCAAAAAACTAAAAACAGAAATACCATATGACCCAGCTTTCCCTCTACTGGGTATCCACCCAAACAACTTGAAATCAACAATCCAAGGTAACATATGCACCCCTATGTTCATAGCAGCACTATTCACAATAGCCAAGACATGGAAACTATCTAAGTGCCCATCGACTGATGATTGGATAAAGAAGATTGGTTATATATACAATGGAATACTACTTAGCCATAAGAAAAAGACCAAATCGTCCCATTTCTAACAACTTGGTTGGACCTTGAGGGTATTATGTTAAGCAAAATAAGCCAGAGTGAGAAAGACAAACACCAGATGATTTCATTCATATGTGGAATATAAACACACAAAGAAAACAGTTCAGTGGTTACCAGGGGAAGCAGGGTGGAGGGTGGGCACAGGGGGTGAAGGGGAGCACTTATGTGGTGACAGACAAGAAATAATGTACAACTGAAATTTCACAATGATGCAAACTATTATGAACTTAAAAAAAATTACGTAAAATGTGACTTACAAATAAAATGGAATCATAATGTAAAAAAATATACATATATCTGGGGCCTGCCCAGTGGCATAGTGGTTAAGTTCACATAATCTGCTCGGGTGGCCTGGGGTTCCCAGCTTTGGATCCCAGGTGTGGACCTACACACTGCTCATCAAGCCATGCTATGGCGGTGTCCCACATACAAAACAGAGGAAGACTGGCATAGACGTTTGGTCAGGGACAATCTTCCTCAAGCACAAAGAGGAAGATTGGCAACAGATATTAGCTCAGGGCCAATCTTCCTCAAAATAAACAAAAACAAAACAAAAATATCTGGGTCATGCTGCCTAATAATTCTCCTATATTTCCTTGCTCAGTTCTCCCTCTAATTATCCACAGTGGCTATTTCAAATCTCTGACACTACTACATCCTTCTTCTTTCTCAGCAAACGACCCTGCCTCCTACTTAGACAAAATGAAGTAATCAGGTGGGAACTACCTCAACTTCTCACACCAAATCCACCTCTGTCGGCACCCCTCCTTTTCTCCTGTTAGAATGAAAGAATTATCCTTTTTTCTTTCTAAAGCCAGCTTTTCTACCTGGATCACATCTTTTTTTACCTTCTCAATTATCCCTTCTTTCTACAGTATCTTCAATCTGTCCCTCTCTATCTTCTCCTTCACAATAGCATTTAAATAAGCTCACCAATCTTTACAGATAAAAAAGACAAGACTCTCCCTCCTGTCAGCCCTCTCTGCCACTTGCCAGCCAAATATCTTCTTTGTTTAAACCTACACAGCTTCATAATGATTTTTATTTGAATAGGTGTCAGTTATACATATACAAAACTCAAAAGGTACAGAAGTGTATACAGTGAAGTCTCCCTCCTACTCCTAGCCACTCAGTAGTTTCCAGAGATGGTCTATCAGAGCCAAACCTATAAAAAGAATTTTTTAGAGTTGCTGTGTACACTTTCTCACCCACTGTTGCAGTCTGATTTTAGTCCCCACTTCTTTAAAATAATTTCACCAATGTCCTGACCTCCTTATTCATACATGCAATAAGTATTTCTCTCTTTTATCTCACTTGACCTCTTAGCCACACTGCTACAGTGTCAACTCTGCGCTTTCTCCACTTGATGTGCTCTCTACTCTTGACTTCCATGACACCTCATTTGCCTGGTGTCCATTCCTTCAGCTAACATTTAGAGCATCTGCCACGCCCTGGTCTACATGCTTGGGAGACAAAAACACAGAACAAAGCATGCAACAATTGCTGCCCTCATGGAGCTGACATTCTAGTAGGGGAAGCAGACAAGAAACAAGATAAAGCAACGTAATCAGTGAAATATATTGTATGTTAGATAGTGAGAAGAGCAAAGAACAAAAAGTAAAGCAGGAAGGGAAACACATATGCATGTGTATATAATACACACACACACACACACTGTGGGGGGTGAGGGGAATGGCAGTGGTATTGAATTTTACGTAGGGAAGCCGGGGAAGGACTCTCTGACAAAATGACTGAATAAAGACCTGAAGGGAGTAAGGGGGCAAGCCACATGGATAATGAGGGAAGAACATCCCAATTAGAGAGAACAGCAAGTACAAAAACCCTGGGGCAGCAGTGTGCCTAGATTATTAAAGCAACAAAGAGGAGGGTGTCCTGGAATAGAGAGACCAAAGGGGACAGTAACAGGTCAAAAAGGTAATGGGCTCATGAAGTAGCATCTTGTAAGCCATCATAAATGACTGATTTTTCCTGAGTGAAGAACTGGGTGAAGTCCACTGGAGGATTATGAGCAGGGATGTGATGTGATCTTAATTACGTCTCTGGCTGCTCCTTCTGTTTCCCAATGCACTCTTTTCCCCCTGCCCAGTCATTAAATGTAGACATTTCTTAGGCCCTCTTGCCTAGGCACTCTTCTTGCCTCACTTTCCCTCGCTGATCTCACTCACTTTCAAGGCTCCATGTACCCTCTATGCGTCTATAACTGCAAGCCGCCAGATCTCTCTGCTGAGTTTCAGACACCACCCTTGAAATGCCTCCTGTGTATTCCTACTGGTAGCCCACTTACATACTTCAAATTTAACATGTCCAAATTCAATTTCTTCCCCTGTCTGTCCCCTAAACCTGCTCCCTCTCTCAGCAATTGGCACCATAACCTCACCAGGTGTTTAAGCCAGTAACTTTGCAGCCATTGATGACTCACCTCTCACCCTCTCCCTCCTCTATACCCTGAGTAGGCATTTGAGTGTCAAGAACTTAGACTTTACATCCAGACTGCCTGGATTTACATGCTGGCCGTACCTGCCACTTACCAGCTATGGGATCTCAGGCACGTTTCTTAATTTCTCTGTGCCTCAGTTTTCTCATCTCTAAGGTAAGGATAAAAATTGTACATATATCATAAAGTTGTCATCAAAAGCAAATGAGTTAATTTGTGTAGTGTTTAGAACAGTGCCTGGCACACAGCAAGTGCTCTGTATGTGTTGCTATTACCATCCAAGTTATCACCATGTCCTGTCAATTCTATCTCCTAATTAGCTATCAATTGTGCCCTTCTGTGATTCTCACTGTCCCTGCCTTCACTGAGGTCACTATTATCTCTAACTGGGATTATTGTCCTGCCCTCCTAACTGGGCTCCTGGCCTCTACTCTGTCCTCACTGAACTGGTCCTCCATACTACAGCCAAAGTGATCTTTTTACATGCGTGTGTGAGGAAGATTGGCTCTGAGCTAACATCTGTTGCCAATCTTCCTCTTTTTGGTTGAGGAAGATTGTTGCTGAGCTAACATCTGTGCCAAATTTCCTCTATTTTATGTGGGACGCCACCAAAGTGTGACTTGACCAGTGGTGCTAGGTCCACGCCCAGGATCTGAACCTGCGAACCCCGGGCTGCCAAAGCAGAGCATGCGAACTTAACCACTACGCCACCGGGCCAGGCCCCAAAGTGATCTAAATTTTAAAGACACAAACTTGATCCTGTCAACCTTTGCTCAAAAACCCTCACAGGCTTCCTATTTTTCTTAAGGTAAAGTATAAACTTACCATGGCCTAAAAGGCCTTGCCTCTCTGGCCTTACCTCTTGCCCCTCAAACACAGCGTTGGCTACATAATTTGCAGGGCCTGGTGCAAATAAAAATCGAGAGCCCCTTGTTCACAAAACAGGAAAAAAAAAAACTTTTCCTTTCCTCCATGGTCTCTCTCTCTCAACTTGCCATGGCTTTTTGTTTGCTATTTATTGTCACACTCCTTTGGGCATGGGGATGCTCAAGGGGCAAGTGCAGGCCCTCACAGGCACCCAGGGCCCCTGCCCCGTGACTGAGTGCGCAGGATGCACGCACCTGACCCTGACTCTCTCACACCTGCACCCAGGCCCAGTGCCCCAGGCAGCCAGCCACGAACCTGTTTGGGGAGGCAGGAAGGCAGCGGGAGGTAGAACCACACGTGAGCTAAAGCTCTAAGTCCCCAGGACATGCTCCATTCTCCCATTGGACTTCAGATACAAAACACAAATTAAAAGGTAAAATTATAAAGAATTTCAAGACAACCACCACAGAGCATTAAACCTCAAGCATGGGGCCCCTTCCAAATATGAGGCTCTGTGTGACTATAGTTGTCACACCCATGAAGTCAGCCCTGCTCTAAAAAGCCAGCTGGACTCTCAGTGCCATGTTCTTTCTGGTCTAGGGATCTCATCACACATGGCTCCCTGTGCTTGGAACATTCTTGCTCTTCCTCTTCCCTGCTGCCATGGCATCCCCCACACACTATTCCTATTTCAGCACTCATCACGTGGACTTGCAACTGCTCACTGACTTGCTATCTGTCCCCATTACATTTGGCAGACAGCATCTATCTTGTTCACCAAAAGTCTTCATCTTATCCATCTCCTAGTCTTGCTTTATTTATTATTCAACCCAATTCAACAAACATTCATTGGGCTAGATAACTCCTCACATCAGGAAGGCAGATGGCTAAAAATCAGGCTTCTGGCTGCACTGTCTCAATAACTGTCACCTGGGACCAAGGGTCCTGAATGCTATTTTGCTTCCTTCGTGAAGAGGACAATTATAACTGCATCAGGTCTCATGATTAAGATCAATTATTCCCAACATGTACTGTAGAGCCTGGTACATGGTAGGCACTCAAACAATATTTGAGTGAGCACAGAAATTCAATAAATATTGATTGAAAACAGCCACTGCCCTCATGGAGTGGACATTCTAGATGGGCAGACAGACAGGTGGTGCCACAACAGATTCATAAATGCTATAAAATAAATAAAGCAGGGTAAGGGGATGGTGAGTGAATGAGTGAATTTGAAGCCTGCATAAAAAGAACTGAAGAGAAACTGAGCTATGAATTATTCATATATCATCACACTTCATCTCCGCAACATAGCAGGGCAAAAGTACACACTTGGGAGCCATACTGCCTGGGTTGCAATCTCACCTCTGGCAGTTACTAGTTGTGTGAACTTAAGTAATTTACTTAAGTTACTTGCTGTGCCTCAGTTTCTGCATCTGTAAGAGAATATTAACAATACTCCACCTCATAGGGTTGTCGTGAGAAGTAAATGAGCTAAAATGGGTAAAGAACTTAGGGAACCTGGCACATGATAAGTATTAGCTATCATCATCATTAATATTATTCTAATTTAACAGATGAGAAATCTGAGTGGTTACGTTAACTTGTTGGCCATTACAAAACTAGTAAGTAGCAAATCAGGATAAAAATCCAGATCTGTGTGACTCCACTATACCGCTACAACATGTAACTAGAATATAACGTGAGGCTGTTAGTAGAGTCAAGTGCTATGAGAACACAAAACTGGAAACTCAGTTCTTCCAGGGGTGCGGAACTGAGTGGGGGCTGAGGGTTGGAGAAGCTTGAGAGGTGACAAGGTTGCTCAGGATCCTGTCTGGCTTCTTATCTGTTTAACCTCTGCTCTCTGAGGGTGCCCAAAGAGCCAGGTCCTGTCATCACCTGTGTGTGCCCTGGAAAGACAGTATCTTCATTCATAAATAAAGAGGAAAAAGAGTATATTTTACCTTCCTTTATTATACAAAAAATACCAGAAAAATCCAAGTCAATTTCTGGTTTTCTGCAACAAGCTTGACCAGGCCAAGCCCAATCTATAAAAACAGGGATGGACCACCCACTATTCCCACAAGTGGCCCCCCTGCCTCCAGGCACACAGGACTTGAAGTACGAAGGATACTGAGCAAGTTTCAGTGCACTGGGGAAGTTTCTTTTTGGTCTACCCAGTCCCTCACACATAAGTTGCCAATAACACGCAACACTAAATTCTAGATGCACCAACAGAATCATTCAATATGCACTAAACAGGCTGTAATCTCTCGCTCTTAAAAAAACTCAACCAAACAAAAAATCCTCTTGTGACCCTTCCAGTCACTGCCCCATTACTCCGTTCCCCTGTATACCAAAACCCCTCAAAATGGAGTCATCCTGAGTCCTCTTTCACAACCCCAATCCAATCCGTCAGTAAATCCTGTATCAAATCCATCAGCAAATCCTGTATCAATATATATTCAAAATTCAACCACTTCTAATCACCACTAACTCTGGTCCAAGCCACCACTGCCTAACTAGACCAGTGTTTCTCAGATATTAGAGAACATCGGAAACACCTGGATAGCTTAAGACACAGATTCCTGGGCCTCATCCCCAGGGACCCTGATTCAGTAGGTCTGGAGTGGGGCCCATAAATGTGCATTTCTAACAAGCTCCCAGGTGATGTTGATGCTGCTGGTCCAGGGACCATACTTTAAGGAATAAGGATCTACAGTAACCCCCAAACTCTGCTTCCACCTTTGCTCCTCACATTGAGTGTGTCCTCACAACAGACAAAGCCTAAACCAGATCACAACTCTCCTTTGCTCAAAACCCTTCTGTGGCTCCCATCCCACCTGGAGAGAAACCCAAGTTCTTACAATGGCCCATAGGGCCCTATACCTGTAGTGCTCAAACTTGTGTGTATCAGAATCACCTGGAGGGCTTGTTAAACCATAGATTCTTAGGTCCCATCTCCAGAGTTTCTGATTTGGTAGGTATGGGGTGGGATGCAAGAATTTGCCTAACCAGTTTCCAGATGATGCTGATCCTGTTGGTCCAAGGACCACACTTGGAGAATCACTGCCCTACATGATCTGCACCCCCATCCCCGCCCCTATCATCAGCTTCTGCTACTCTCCCCTCACTCACTCTGTATAGTAACATTGGCCTCCTTGCTGTGACCGGAATGCTAACATGCCAGGCATGCTCCCCACTAAGGTCCTTTATTTCCTCTACCTGGAACACTCTTCCCCAACTTACCAGCATGGTTCCCTCCCTCTTTTCTTTCTGGCTTCTGCTCATGTATTACCCATCCATAATCACCCTATATAAAATAACTATGCCTCTAGCCCTGGGGGTGGCACTCTCTCTCCTGTTCACTCTGCAAAACTTTTCTCTACCACTTATTATCACTTGACACGCTATATAGTTACCTATTAGTTTACTGTCTTATGTTCACTGTTGTATCTACAACAATACCTGGCACATAATACATATCTATTGAATAAGTAAGTGTACAAATGAGTGAATAAATGAATGAGTCCATCTTATTTTCTAGCCTGAAGATAATCTAGAAGTCACACTCCGTGTCTTCTTTATTTCTATCTCCCACAGTTCTTAGCTCACTACTTGGCAAAGAGGAAATATTCACTAAACATTTATTGTATGAATGGTCTACGTGACAGCCAGAATTGAGTATCTACTATGTGCCAGGGAGTGTGTGAGATGCTTGACAGACATTCTTTCATTAATCCTCACAATAGCCATACAAAATTTGGATTCTTTCTGTTTTAAAGCTAAGAAGGTAGAAGCTTAGAGAGGTGAAATAACCTGTCCAAAGCAACAGAGCTAGTAAATGGAAGAGCTAGGATTCCAGGCCAGGTTACCCTGACTCCCAAGCCATGTTTTCAGCATTATGCCTCTGTTTCCAAAGCAGACTTTCATTTAGCTCCCATAACTCAGTCCTGGGCATCATGCCTATCAAACCTTCCACCGTACCCCGAATTTTCATGACCTTCCTCTTGGAGACACTGACACCCATCCTTTGGTACATGCTTGCCATCCCAAACTGCTTCCAGGTGGGCTGGGGAAAAAATTACGCCACCCCTGCGGTGAGGGAATAGTTCTGTATTTTGATTGGGCTGGTTACACAAATCTACAAATGTGATAAAATTATATAGAACTAAACACACATAACACCTAACAAACACACAAATGAGTGCACATAAACTGGTGAAATTGGAATAACATTGCCAGATTGTACCAATGTCAGTTCCTTGGTTCTGATATTGTACTACACTTATATGAGACATCATGATGGGGGAAACTGGGTAAGATTACACAGGCCCCTCCCGTACGTTATTTTGCAACTTCGTGTGAATCTATAATTACTTAAAAGTAAAGTGGGGTTGGTGTCAAGATGATGGCATAGGCAGACTCTGAACTCACCTCCTCCCACAAACACAACCAAATTAAATCTATTCTTAGAACAATTATCCCTGAGAGAGAACTGAAAACTTGATAAAAGGAAGCCCCACAACAAGGGACAGTGCTGACTGAGGTGAAGAGGCAGAAATTCGTTTCTGGGGAGAAAAAAAGCCACCTTTGCGAGCCACAGTGCTTAACGGCTCGCTGGGAGCAATGCCAAGGTACACGGCCCTCCCTGGAGGAATGAGGGACTTGAACAGGGGAACATTAGCACTGTAAGTATCCTTTGGACTAAGTACACCTGAGATGAGTGTCATAACATCTGGGTTTGCTGCCTATTAACTACAATGGAGAATACCCCTAGAAAATCAATCAGACATAAGTGGGAAAAAAACTAGCTCTTAAAGGGCCCATGCAAATATTCCCCCATTTTGGAAAGCAACCTAAAATCACCAGAAAGAAAGGTGCACAGTCCTTTCTTGAAAAGAGACTCATCTGACAGGCTTTCAGCATATCTCATGAGAGGTGAGACCACTCCAGGGACTGAAAGATTGGCAGTAGCCATTATAGTGATCTAGTACAGGCGTGCTGACACAGATGCAGCCAGATTCCATTGGAGTTCTTCCACTGGCCTGTTAACCCAGGGTCAGCCCCACCCACTAGAGCACAAATTTAATCCAGCTCAGCCAGGGGAGGCAGCCCACCCTAAGGACTAGCCCCACCCAACAGCAAGCTCTGGGGCAACCTGTCAGCCTGCATAGACGAAGTGCCTGTATCCTCTACAGGTAGGCAAGTGGGTCCAACTCTGTGGGGCAAGGCATACACGAGGAGTGAGTGGAGTGCGTGGAGGCCTCTGCAGTGGGGTGACTGGGTCTGATTCAGGGGATCGAAATGTGTGCATAGTCCAGGACAGTGTTGGTGGTGTGTGTAGAGCTGTGGGCCGTGGGGCTTGTCAGCGGCAGAAGACCATTGCTTCTCAAACAGCTACACAGGGATCTGCCCCACCTTCCAAAGCCTGAAACAACTGAGTGATCCCATGCCTGGAGACGGCACCACTCAGCCACATCCCAAGAGAGCTGACAACAGTCTTGCAGGCCGGAGGCATACAGCAACTGTAAGCTGCTGAGCCTAGCAACAAGCCACACTGGGTGCCTACTCACGTTAACAGAAAAACTGCAAAGCAATGTGCTATTAGACACTGCAGCCAAGTGTGCTGAGGCTTGCCAAACCCGGTAAAGTGACTGAAGGGTCCATAGCAGCCACACGCAGCTGAGCATTACAACCAGCCAGCCAGGTGGATGGCCTGGCCTCCCTGGGCAACTGCAGCAAGAGTAACCCTGCCACAACAGAAGGACACACATAGGCCACACAGTAGACACTCCTGGAACATTTGGAACTGGTGATGGGAGGGAAGCACACTGTTGGGCCTCATAAGGCATCTCTTACATAAGGCCACCTCTCCAAGATTGGGAGGTATAGCTGACCCACCTAAAACATAGATATAAGCATAGAGAAAGAGGCAAAGGAATATGTTCTAAGTAAGGGAACAGTACAAAACCCCAGAGAAAGAACGAAATGAAACAGAAATAAACAATCTACCTGACAAAGGGTTCAAATGAAAAGTCATAAGTATGACCACTATTCTTGGGAGAAGAATGGATGAACAGAGTGAGAATGGCAACAAACACCTGGAAAACATAAAAAAGAACCGATCAGAAATGAAGAATACAATAATGGAAATGAAAAACTCACTAGAGGGACTCAATAGCAGAGTAGATGATACAAAAGAACGGATTGGTGAGCTGGACAAAAGACTAGAGGAAATCATCCAAGCTGAATAGGTAAAAGAAAAAAGAATTAAAAAGAACAAAAACAGTCTAAGGGACATCTGGGACAACATTAAGCACAGTAACATTTGTATTATAGGTGTCCCAGAAGGAGAAGAGAAAGACAAAGGGGAAGAAAATCTATTTGAAGAAATAATAGCTGAAAACTTTCCTACCCTAAGGAAGTAAACAGACATCCAGTTACAGGAAGCACAAAGAACACCAAAGAAGATAAACCCAAAGAGGCCCACACGAAGACACATTATAATTAAAATATCAAAAATTAAAGATAAAGAGAGAATCTTAAAAGCCACAAAAGAAAGTCAACAAATGACATACAAAGGAAACCCCATAAGCCTATCAGCTGACTTCTCAGCACAAACCTTACAGGCTAGAAGGGAGTGGCACAATATATTCAAAGTGCTGAAAGGAAAAAAAACTTACAGCCAAGAATACTCTACCTGGCAAGCTTATTCAGAATGGATGGAGAGATAAAGAGATTCCCACACAAGCAAAAATTGAAGGAGTTTATCACCAAGAAACCAGTTTTACAAGAAATGCCAAAGGGACTTAAGTGAGAAAGGAAGACCACAAATAGGAATAAGAAAATTATCAAAAAAAAGGGCAATAAAATCACTGCTAAAGGCAAAAATACACTAAAGGTAGCAGATCAACCACCTATGAAGGTAATATGACAGTGAAAAAAAAGTACTAAAATTACCTATTTCAATGTTAAGAGAGTCATAGATAGACACACCAAAAAAGAGGTTAGAGATGATATGAAAAACATAACGTGGGAGGTGACATCACTGTCACAGCAGAGTGAGCTTGCCTGGGACTCTCTCCCCTCCAACGTACAACAAAAAGGAGCAACCATATTCCAACAAAAAATATCCTAATCGCACAGGAATCCCTGAAGACCCAAAGCAGCCAAACGACAGAGGGCGGAGAGGCTGGAGCCCCCCTCAGAGGAGCTGGAACAGGGGAAGAGAGAATTTCGCTCCCTCCCCTAAAGACTGGGATCGCTGCTGTGGGAGGCTCTTTGAGGGAGGGAGTGGGGGAGGGGTTGCACATCAGCAGGATCACCCAGGACTCCTTAGTGCCCTTGCAGCCTAGAGGAAAGCCCTCTAACAGGGCGAAAGATTTCACGGGGCATGATCTCATCAAGCCAAGACCCCAGGAGACCAGATAGCAAGAGCTGATGGGGAAACCCGGGTCTGCGCACAAGAGAAAGTGCCCCCCCAACCCATGCTGTGCTGCACCATCTCAAGTGAAGGTGGAGGGCTCAGAATACGTGCCTCTTGAGCCCCATCTAGTGACAACAGGCTGTAACTACAATCGAATAATCTCACAATGGGCAAGACCTGTAGTTCCAGCGTCCGGAAGTTCATAACAGCTCCAGACCAGAGGGAAAACAAGAATCCAGAACTATGTCGTGAGCACTGAGAACTAAGCAAACGAAATGACAATAAATTCAGAATAGCTATTGTCAAAAAAACTCAAGGAGCTAAAGGAAAATATAGAGAAACAAGTCAACCAGTTCTGGAGTTACTTCACAAAAGAGACTGAAACTATAAGAAGAATCAATCAGAAATACTAGAGATGAAAAATACAATGGACCAGATGAAACAAAATACAGATTCCCTGAATGTTTGTGTGGACAACATAGAGCAGCAAATCAGCATAATTGAAGATAAACAGGTTGAATGGCTCTAGACAGAGGAAGAGAGAGAACTAAGATTCAAAGAAATGAAGAAAATCTCCGAGAAATAGCTAACTCAATGAGGAAATGCAACATAAGAATTATAGGTATCTGCAAAGGCGAAGAAAAGGAGAATGGAGCATAAAGCAACCTCAAAGAAATAAGAGCAGAGAACTTCCCAAATCTAGAGAATGAGAGAGAAATGTGTGTGGAGGAAGCTTTCAAATCTCCTAGATATGTCAATGTAAAAAGACCTACTGCAAGGCATATAGTAGTAAAACTGATGAAAGTGAATGACAAAGAAAGAATACTCAGGGCAGCAAGGCAGAAGACAATAACCTACAAAGGAACAAGCTAGGAGAGATTAGAATGACATATTCAAAACTTTAAAAGATAAAAGTCTTCAGCCAAGAATACTCTATGCAGCAAAAATATCCTTCAGATATGAGGTAGAAATTAAAACTTTCCAAGACAAACAAAAGTTAAGGGACTTCGTACCCATGAGATCCCCCCTACAAGAAATCCTCAAGAAGGCCCTTATACCTGAAAAAAGAAAAAAAGGGAGAAAGGGGTCACAAAACACAGAGTAAGGAGACCGATAGAATCAGAATAGGATAGCAAATATTCAACTATAGCATTAGGATAAAGGGAAGAAAAACATTAAAAACAAAGACAATCTTGTCACTTTAACCACAAACTCACAACACAAATGGGAATAAGAGATGACAATAATAAATTAGGAGGGGAGTAGTAAAAGGACTGAATCAGTTTAGGCTAAGGAAATAAGAGAGCACCAGAAAATGGACTATGTTATGCACAAGATTCTGAAAACAAACTTCAGGGTAGCCACTAAACTAAAAAACAGAACAGAGACACAAAAAGTAAGAAAGGAAAAAGCTAGGAAACCCAGCATAAGAAACTGCAGAAGTCAATAGGTAGGCCAAAACATACAGGATGAGAAACAAAGGAAATGCAGGAAAACTGGAAAACGAGTGACAGAATGACAGCATTAAGCCCTCATGCATCAATAATCACCCTCAATGTAAACGGACTGAACTCTCAAATAAAAAGACACAGAGTGGCAAGATGGATTAAAGAAGAAGACCCAACAATCTGTTGCCTCCAAGAAACACACCTCAGCTCCAAGGACAAACACAGGCTGAGAGTGAAGGGATGAAAGACCATATGCTAACCTAATGGCAAACAAAAGAAAGCAGGTGTCACAATACTTATATAAGACAAAGTAGATTTCAAGATAAGGAAGGTGAAGAGAGACACAGACGGTCAGTATATAATGATCAAAGGGACACTACATCAAGAAGAAACAACACTTATAAATATCTATGCACCCAAGACAGGAGCACCAAAGTTCATAAAGGAACTATTAACAAACCTAAAAGAAGATATTGAAAGTAACACAATAATAGTAGGGGACCTCAACACCCCACTCACATCATTGGACAGATCATCCAGACGGAAAATTAAGGAAACAGTGGAATTAAACAAAAAGGTAAAACAGTCGGTCTTAATAAACACATATAGAACACTCCATCCAAAAACAGCAGAATACACATTCTTCTCAAGTGCAGATGGACTACTCTCAAGGACAGACCATATGTTGGAAAACAAGGCAAGCCTCTATAAATTAAAAAAAATTAAACACTAAGAAGCATCTTCTCCGATCATAATGCTATAAAGCTAGAAATTAACTACAAGAAAAAAGCTGAGAAAGGCACAAAAATGTGGAGACTAAACAATATGCTATTGAACAAGCAATGGATCATTGAAGAAATTAAAGAAAAAATAAAAAATATCTGGAGACAAATGAAAATGATAACATGCCATATCAATTCATATGGGATACAGCAAAAGCTGTATTAAGAGGGAAATTCATCGCAATACAGGCATACCTTAACAAACAAGAAAAATCCCAAATAAGCAATCTCAAACTACACCTGACTGAATTAGAAAAAGAACAAACAAAGCCCAAAGTCAGCAGAAGGAGAGAGATAATAAAAAACAGAGCAGAAATAAATGCTACTGAAACAAAAAAGGCAACAGAAAAGATCAATGAAACAAAGAACTGGTTCTTTCAGAAGATAAACAAAATTGACAAACCCCTAGCCAGAATTACAAGAAAAAAAGAGAGAAAGCTCAGATAAACAAAATCAGAAATGAAAAAGGAGAAACAACAACAGACTCCACAGAAATACAACGGATTATAAGAGAATACTATGAAAAACTATATGCCAACGAAATGGATAACTTATAGGAAATGGATAAATTCTCAGACTCTTACAATCTCCCAAAGCTAAGTGAAGAAGAAGCAGACAATCTGAACAGACCTATCACAAGGAAAGAGATTGAAACAGCAATCAAAAGCATCCCAAAAAATAAAACCCCAGAACCAGATGGCTTTCCTGGGGAATTCTACCAAACTTTCAGAGAAGATTTAATACCTATCCCTGTCAACCTATTCCAAAAAATTAGGGAGGATGGAACGCTTCCTAACATATTCTACGAGGTCAACATCACGCTGATACCAAAGTCTGAGAAGGACAGCACAAAAAAGGAGAACTACAGGCCAATATCCCTGATGAACATAGACGCAAAAATTCTCAATGAAATTGTGGCAACTCAAATTCAGCAATACATCAAAACGATCATACATCACGATCAAGTGGGATTCACACCAGGGACACAAGGATGGTTCAACATCCACAAATCAATCAACGTGATACACCACATCAACAAACTGAGGAATAAAAACGACATGATCATCTCAATACATGGAGAGAAAGCATTTGACAACATCCAACAGCCATTTATGATAAAAACTCTTAACAAAATGGGCATAAAAGGAAATTACCTCAACAAAAAAAGGCCATATATGACAAACCCACAGCTAACATCATACTCAATGGGCAAAAACTGAGCACCATCACACTGAGAACAGGAACATGACACGGATGCCCTCTATCACCACTCTTATTCAACACAGTACTGGAGGTTTTGGCCAGCGTAAGTAGGCAAGAGAAAGGAATAAAAGGAATCCAAATACGGAGTGAAGAAGTGAAACTCTCACTGTTTGCAGACGACATGATCTTATATATAGAAAACCCCAAGGAATCCATTGGAAAACTGTTAGAAATAATCAACAACTAGAGTAAAGTTGCAGGGTATAAAATCAACTTACACAAATCGGCAGCATTTCTATACTCTAATAACAAACTAACAGAAAAAGAACTGAAGAACACAATACCATTCACAAGTGCAACAAAAAGAACAAAATACCTCGGGGTGAATTTAACAAAGGAAGTGAAAGACCTATACAATGAAAACTACAAGACTTTCGTGAAAGAAGTGGATGACGATATAAAGAAATGGAAAGACATTCCATGTACATGGATTGGAAGAATAAACATAGTTAAAATGTCCATACTACCTAAAGCAATCTACAGATTCAACACAATCCCAATCAGAATCCCAATGACATTCTTTACAGAAATAGAACAAAGAATCCTAAAATTCATATGGGGCAACAAAAGACCCCGAATTGCTAAAGCAATCCTGAGAAAAAAGGATAAAGCTGGAGGCATCACAATCCCTGCATTCAAAACATACTACAAAGCTACAGTAATCAAAACAGCATGGTACTGGTACAAAAACAGGCGCACAGATCAATGGAACAGAATTGAAAGCCCAGAAATAAAACCACACATCTATGGACAATGGAATACTACTCAGCCACGAAAAAGAATAAACTCGTCCCATTCACAACAACATGGATGTACCTTGAGGGTATTACGTTAAGTGAAATAAGCCAGATAGAGAAGGACAATCTCTGTATGACTCCACTCATATGAGGAATTTAAACATGTAGACAAGGAGAATAGATTAGTGGCTACCAGGGGCAAGGTGGGGTGGGGGGTGGGCACAAAGGGTGAAGGGGTGCACCTACAACACAACTGACAATAATGTACAACTGAAATTTCACAAGATTGTAAACTATCATAAACTCAATAAAAACAAAAAAAAATAAAACGTGGGAGATGGGGAGTAAAAGAGTAGAGCTTTTAGAAAGAGGTCAAACTAAAGAGACCATCAACTCAATATAGATTACTATATACATAGGTTATTATATATAAACCTCATGGTAATCACAAACCAGAAATCTGTAATAAAAACACAAAAAATTAAGAGAAAGAAACCTAAGCATAGTACTAAAGAAAGCCATCAAACCACAAGGGAAGAGAGCAAGAGAAGAAGGAAGTAACAGAGAAGAACTACTAAAACACCCAGAAAAAAAGTGACAAAATGGCAATAAGCACACACTTATCAATAGGTACTTTAAATATCAATGGACTAAATGCTTTAATCGAAAGGCATAGGGTGGCCGACTGGATAAAAATACAAGACTCATATAATTGCTGCATATAAGAGACACATTTCAGTCTTAAAGACACTCACAAACTGAAAGTGAAAGGATGGAAAAAGATACTTCATGCAAATGGCAAAGAAAAGAAAGCTGAGGAAGCAATGCTTTTATCAGATGAAATAGACTTTAAAACAAAAAGTGTAACAAGAGACAAAGAAGGGCACTACATAATGATAAAGCGAACAACCCAACAAGAGGATATAACACTTGTAAATATCTACGCATCCAACATAGGAGCACCTAAATATATAAAGCAATTATTAACAGACATAAAAGGAGAAACAGACAATAACTCAATAATAGTAGGGGACTTTAACACTCCACTTACACCAATGGATAGATCATCCAAACAGAAGATGAGTGAGGAAGCACTGGCCTTAAACGACACATTAGACCAGATGGACATAATAGATATATACAGAAAATTTCATCCAAAAATCACAGAATACACATTCTTGTCATACACACATGGAACATTCTCCAAAATTGTTTACATATTAGGCCAAAAGACAAGTCTCAATAAATTTAAGAAGAGTGAAATAACACCAAGTACCTTTTCTGACCACAAAGGTATGAAATTAGAAATCAACTACAAGCAGAAAATCAGAAAAGCCACAAATATGTGGAGATTGAACAAAATGTTATTGAACAACGATTGGGTCAATGAAGAAGTCAAAGGAGAAATCAAAAAAATACCTGCAGAAAAATGAAAATCAACATATGACAATCCAATATCTGTGGGATACAGCAAAAGCAGTTCTAAGAGGGAAGTTTATAGTAATGCAGGCCTACCTCAACAAATAAGAAAAATCTCAAATAAATAATCCAATAGTGCACCTAAAGGTACTGGAAAAAGACGAACAAGCAAAGCCCAAAACCAGTAGAAGGAAGGAAATAATAAAAATCAGGGCAGAAATAAATGAAATATAGACTAAAAAAAATAGGAAAAAAATCAATGAAACTAAGAGTTGGTTCTTTGAAAAGATAAATAAAATTGACAAAGCTTTAGCTAGACTCATCAAAAAGAAGAAAGAAGGCTCAAATAAATAAAATCAGAAATGAAAGAGGAGAAATTACAACAGATACCACAGAAAAACAAAGGATTATAAGAGAATACTATGACAAGCTATACACCAACAAATTGGATAATCTAGAAGAAATGGATAAATTCTTAGAGTCATACGACCTTCCGAAACTGAATTAAGAGGAAACAGAGAATTTGAATAGACTAATCACCAGTAAGGAGATTGAAAGCGTAATCAAAAACCTCCCAAAAAATGAGTCCAGGACCAGATGGCTTCTCTGGTGAATTCTACCAAAAACTCAAAGAAAACGTATACCTATCCTCAAACTCTTCCAGAAAATTGAAGAGGAAGGGAAGCTTCCTAACTCATTCTATGAAGCCAACATTACCCCAACACCAAAACCAGACAAGAACATCACAAAAAAGAAAATCACAGGCCAATATCACTGATGAACATCAATACAAAATCCTCAACAAAATACTAGCAAATTCAATAGAAAAATACATTAAAATGATCATATATCATGATCAAGTGGGATTTATTCCAGGAATGCCAGGATGCTCAACATCTGCAAATCAACATGATACACCACATTAACAAAATGAAGAATAAAAATCACATGATCATCTCAATAGATGCACAGAAAGCATCTAACATACAGCACCCATTTATGATAAAATCTCTGAATAAAATGGGTACAGAAGGGAAAGTATCTCAACATAATAAAAGCCATATATAACAAACCTACAGCTAATATCATTCTCAATGGAGAAAAACTAAAAGATACTCCTCTAAGAACAGGAACCAGACAAGGATGCACAATTTTACCCCTCTTATTTAACATACTATTAGAAGTCTTAGCCAGAGCAATCAGGCAAGAAGAGGAAATAAAAGGGATCCAAACTGGAAAAGAAGTGAAACTGTCACTATTTGCAGATAATAAGATTTTATACATAGAAACCCTGAAGAATCCACTTAAAAACTTTTGGAAATAATAAATGAATATGGTCACGTGGCAGGATAAAAAATCAGTTGTCTTTCTATACACTAACAATAACGTAGCAGAAAAATAAATTAAGAATACAATCCCATTTACAACTGCAACAAAAAGAATAAAATACCTAGGAATAAAAGTAACCAAAGAAGTGAAAGATGTCTACACTGAAAAGTATAAAAGATTGTTGAAAGAAACTGAAGATGACACAAAGAAATGGAAAGATATTCAATGCTCTTGGATTGGAAGAATTAACCAGGTTAAAATGTACATACTTCCTAAAGCAATCTACAGATTCAATGTAATCTCTCTCAAAGGTCCAACAACACTTTTCACAGAAACAGAACAAAGAATGCTAAAATTTATATGGAACAACAAAAGACCCTGAATAGACAAAGGAATCCTGAGGAAAAAGAAGAAAGCTGGAGGTATCACACTCCAGGATTTCAAAATACACTGCAAAGCTATAGTAACCAAAACAGCATACTGTTTTGTACACACACAAAAATACTGGCACAAAAACAGACACAAAGATCAATGGAACAGAATTGAGAGCCCAGAAATAAACCCACACATCTATGGACAGCTAATTTTTGACAAGGGAGCCAAGAACATACAATGGAGAAAGGAAAGTCTCTTCAACAAATGGTGTTGGGAAAATTGGACAGCTACATGCAAAAGAATGAAAGTAGACCATTATCTTACACCATCCACAAAAATTAACTGAAAATGGATTAAAGACATGAACGTAAGACCTGGAACCACTAAACTTCTAGGAGAAAACACAGGCTGTACGCTCTTTGACATCAGTCTTAGCGGCATATTTTCAAGTACCATGTCTGACCAGGCAAGGAAAACAATAGAAAAAATAAACAAATGGGACTACATCAAACCAAAAAGCTTCTGCACAGCAAAGGAAACCATCAACAAAACAAAAAGACAACCTAACAATTGGGAGAAGATATTTGCAAACCATATATCTGACAAGGGCTTAATATCCAAAATATACAAAGAACTCATACATCTCAACAACAAAAAAAACCAACAACCCAATTAAGAAATGGGCAAAAGACCTGAGAAGAGATGTCTCCAAAGAAGATACACAGATGACCAACAGGCACATGAACAACATCATTAACTATCAGGGAAATGCAAATCAAAACTACAATGACAGGGGCCGGCCCCATGGCCGAGTGGTTAAGTTTGCATGCTCCGCTTCACAGCCCAGGGTTTCACTGGTTTGGATCCTGGGTGCGGACATGGCACTGCTCATCAGGCCACACTGAGGTGGTGTCCCACATGCCACAACTAAAAGGACCTACAACTAAAACATACAACTATGTACTGGGGGGATTTGGGGAGAAAAAGCAGAAAAAAAAAAGAAGATTGGCAACAGCTGTTAGCTCAGGTGCCAATCTTTAAAAATAAAAAAATTTCCCTATTAAAAAAACAAACTACGATGACATATCACCTCACTCCTGTTAGAATGGCTATAATTAACAAGACAGGAAACAACTGTTGGAGAGGATGTGGAGAGAATGGAACCCTCATACACTGCTGGTGGGAGTCAAACTGGTAGCCACTATGGAAAGCAGTATGGAGTTTCCTCAGAAAATTAAGAATAGAACTATCATACGATCCAGCTATCCCACTGCTGGGTATTTATCCAAAGAACTTGAAAGCATGAATGTATAAAGATATACGTACCTCTATGTTCACTGCAGCCTTATTCACAATAGCCAAAACTTGGAAGCAACCTAGGTGCCCATCAAGGGACGAATGGGTAAAGAAGATGTGGTATATATACACAATGGAATACCCTTCAGCCATAAAAAATGATGAAATCCTGCCATTTGTGACAACATGGATGGACCTTGAGGGTATTATGCTGAGTGAAATAAGTCAAATACCATATGATATCACTCATAAGCAGAAGATAAAAACAACAGCAAACACACACATAGAAACAGAGATTGGATTGGTGGTCACCAGAGGGGAAGGGGGCAGGGAGGAGGGCGAAAGGGGTGATTAAGCACACGTATGTGGTGATGAATTATAATTAGTCTTTGGGTAGTGAACATGATGTAATCCATACAGAATTCAAAATATAATGATGTACACCTGAAATTTATATAATGTTATAAACCAATGTTACTGCAATAAAAATACATTAATTAAAAAAGACAAAAACAAACAAAAAATAATAAAAATAAAAAGTTGTAAAAGAAAATTATGCCACTCCCATTGACATCCTAGGAGCCCTGAACAGAGGAGGCTGTCCTTCCGATCCTTCCCACTCCACACCCTTCAAGACTTTCTTTAGGGTGGGTATTCTGCAGCCTACATATTATATCTAATAAATCCTGAATGCCGAGACTTCTCTTCCCTTTGCTACACACTCCTAAAGCTCTAGGCTACCCTTCTGCTGCTTCAAAAAAAGTGGTGTTCACTTTAACCTGATTTCACTTGGAATAAAAATGTGAAGTGTCTGTAAGTTTATACTCCCGATTTTTCTATCTCTCACAACATCTTGAAAAAAGCTTAACCTGAACAGTGCTTTATACTATCTATAGTGTCATATCCTATAGCAAGAGTCCAAGAGACCCAGGTTTGACTCGTGGTCAAGCAATTAACTGGCTGTGTAGCTTTGGGGAAGTTATTTAACTTTCTGGGAGAAAACAGTAACTCCCAAGAGCTATTGTAAAGATTAATTGGTCAGTAGAGTATATACACTTCTCCCTATTCCTCCCACAACTAAAAATCTTGGGCATTTATATTTAAAAAACCCCACAAAGACAACTCTGAAAGGTGAAGAGAAGAAGGCAGCCTGGGTGGGGACAGCATGACCTCAGGCAGTGGGTGTCAATAGTAACCAAGTGGGGAACTGGGACTTCCATTCCTGCCTGGCAGTAACGAAGTGGTACCCTCTTCCCCCACCATGAAATACAGTGTCTGAAAAGGCCTGCAAAAAGAGAAGATTTAAATAATATCAAGAATATCATAACACCTGAAATATCCAGGATATAATGAAAATAATCACTCATATCAAGAAGAAGGAAAATCACAACTTGAATGAGCAAGGACAGTCAACAATCTCAACACTGAAATGACACAGATGCTGGAATTATCTGATTAGTATGTTAAAGGAGTGATCATAAAAATGCTTCAGTGAACAATTACAAACATGCCTGAAACAAATAAGTAGACAGTGTCAGCAAACAATAGAGTCTCCACAAAGAAACAGAAGATACACGAAAGGACCAAATGGCACTTTTAGAACTAAAAAGAGCAATAACCTAAACGAAAACTCTTTGGATAGGCTCAACAGCAGAATCAAGGCAAAAGAGGAAAAAAACAGTAAACTTGGAGATAGAACAACAGAAATGATCCAATCTGAACAACAGAAAGAGAAGAGATTGAACTATAAACAACTATACACTAACAATCTGGACAACCTAAAAGAAATGGATAAATTCTCAGAAACATACAACCTACCAAGACTGAAACAGGAAGAAACAGAAAATCTGAGTGGACCAATTACTAGTTAGGAGATTGAATCAGTAATCAAAAATCTCCCAACAAAGAATAAGCCCAGGATCAGACAGCTTCACTGGTGAATTCTACCAAATATTTAAAGAAGAATTAATGCTAATTCTTCTCAAACTCTTCCAAAAAATTAAAGAGGAGGGAACACTCCCGAATTCATTTTATGAGGCCAGCATTACCCCGACACCAAAGCCAGAAAAGGACACTGCAAGAAAACTACAGGTCAATATTCCTGATGAATATAGATGCAAAAATTCTCAGTAAAATACCAGCAAACCAAATTGAGCAGCACATTAAAAGGATCATTCACCATGATCAAGTGGGATTTATAGGCAAGTCAATAAATGTGATACATCACATTAATAGAATAAAACAAAAAAATCATATAATAATCTCAATAGATGCAGAAAAAGCATTTGACAAACTTCAATATCTATTCATGATAGAAACTCTCAACAAATTGAGTATAGAACGAACATACCTCAACATAATACAGGTCATACATGAAAAGCCCACAGCTAACATCATACTCAATGGTGAAAGGTTGAAAGCTCTTCCTCTAAGATCAGGAACAAGACAAGGATACCCACTCTCACCACTCCTATTCAACATGGCACTGGAAGGCCCAGGCCAGAGGATTCAGACAAGAAAAAGAAATATAAGGCATCAGAAATGGAAAGGAAGAAGTAAATTGTCTCTATTTGCAGATGACATGATTTTATACATAAAAAATCCTAAAGACTCCACCAAACACTGTTAGAGCTAATCAACAAATTTAGTAAAGTTGCAGGATACAAAATTAACATGGAAAAATCAGTAGCATTTTTATACGCTAACAATGAATTATCTGAAAAATAAATAAAGGAAATCCAATTTACAATAACATCAAAAACAATAAAATACTTAGGAGTAAATTTAACCAAGAAGGTGAAAGATCTCTACACTCAAAACTACCAGACCGATGAAAGAAATTGAAGACGACACAAGCAAATGAAAAGATATCCCATGTTCACAGATTGGAAGAATTAACATTGTTAAAATGTCCATACTACCCAAAGCCATCTATAGATTCAATGCAATCCTTATCATGATTACAATGGCATTTCTTACAAAAATAGAAAAAACAATTCTAAAATTTGTATGGAACCACAAAAGACCTGGAATAGCCAAAGCAATCCTGAGAAAGAAGAACAATGCAGGAGACATCATACTTCCTGATTTCCAACTATATTATAAAGCTATAGTAATCAAAGCAGGATGGTACTGACATAAAAACAGACACAAAGACCAATGTAACAGTATCAAGAGCCCAGAAATAAACCCGTGCATATACAGTCAACTACTAGTTGACAAAGGAGCCAAGAATACTCAATAGAGAAAAAACAGTCTCTTCAATAAATAGTTCTGGGAAAACTGGATATTCACATATAAAAGAATGAAACTAGATGCCTAACTTACACCACTCACAAAAATTAACTCAAAATGGATTAAAGACCTAAATGTAAGACCTGAAACCACAAAACTCCTAGAAGAAAATAGGAAAAAAGCTCCTTGACATGGATCTTGGCAATGATTTTTTGGATATGACACCTAAAGTACAAGCAACAAAATCAAAAATAGACAAATGGGATCACATTAAACCTAAAAGCTTCTGCAAAGCGAAAGAAATGATCAACAAAATGAAAAGGCAACCTACAGAATGGGAGGAAAATATTTGCAAATCATTTATCGGATAGGGGGTTGATATTTAAAATACATAAAGAACTCATATAACTCAATAACCAAAAAACCAACAATCCAATTAAAAAATGGGCAGAGGAACTGAATAGACATTTTTAGAAAGAAGACATACAAATGGCCAACAGGTACATGAAAAGGTAGTCAACATCACTAATCATCATGGAAATGCAAATCAAAAGCACAATGAGATATCACCTTACACCTGTTAGAACGGCTATCATCAAAAAGACATGAGATAACAAGTGTTGGCATAGATATGGAGAAAAAGGAACCCTTGTGCACTGTTGGTGGGATTATGAATTGATACAGCCACTAAGAGTATGGAGGTTCCTCAAAAAATTAAAAATATAACTACAATATGATCCAACAATTCCACTTCTGGGTATATATACGAGGGAAATGAAATCATTATGTTAAAGAGATATCTGCACCCCCATATTCACTGCAGGATTATTCAGCACATTGTTTACAATAGCCAAGTCATAGAAACAACCCAAGTGTCCATCAACACATGACTGGATAAAGAAAATGTGATACATACACATACACACACACAACTGAATACTATTCAGCCACAAACAAGAAGGAAATCCTGCCATCTGCAACAACATGGGTGGACCTTGAGGGTATTATGCTAAGTGAAATAAGTCAGACAGAGAAAGACAAATATGTAATGATCTCACTTATATGTGGAATCTTAAAAAAAAACTGATAGAAAAATAGATCAAATTTGCGGTTACCAGAGGCATGGCTGTGGGAGGTGGGGGAATTCGATGAAGGTGGTCAAAAGATTAAACTTCTAGTTATAAGATAAACAAGTGCTGGGGGGGGGGGGTCCCGTGGCCAAGTGGTTAAGTTTACCTGCTCTGCTTCAGTGGCCCAGGGTTCACCAGCTAGGATCCTGGGTGCAGACCTACACACTGCTCATCAAGCCATGCTGTGGCAGCATCCCACATAGAAGAACTAGAATGACATACAACTAGGATATACAACTATGTACTGGGGCGTTGGGGAGAAAAAGAAAGAGGAAGATTGGCAACAGATGTTAGCTCAGGGCCAATCTTCCTTACCAAAAAAAGCCTGTCTTTAAAAAGAAAAAGTGTTGAGGATGTAATATACAATATGATGACTATAGTTAACAGGGCTGTATGGTATATTTGAAAGCTGCTAAGGGAGTAAATCCTAAAAATTCTCATCACAAGGAAAAAACTTTTCTTCTTTCTTTTTTTTGTATCTCTATCAGGCAATGTATGTTAACTAAACTTATTGTGGTAGTCATTTTGCAAAATATATAAGTCAAATCATTATGCTGTACACCTCAAACTCACACAGTGCTATATGTCAAATATACCTCAATAAAGCTGAAAGAAAAAAAGAAAATAGATTGGAAAAAATAGAGCTTCAGCAACCCATAAGACGAAAACAAAAGATAAACCCAAAGAAAACCACACCAAGAAATAGCATAATCAAACTCCTGAACACAAAAGACAAAGGAAAATCTTGAAAGCAGTGAGAGAGAAACAACACATCACCTAAAGGAGAACATCAAGTCCAATGACAGAAGATCTGTCATCAGAAACCATGAAGGTGAAAAAGAAGTAGCACAACAGTTTTCAAGTGCTGAAAGAAAAGAACTGGAAACTCAGAATCTGATATCAAGTGAAAAGATCCTTCAGGAATTCAAGGGAAATCAAGACATTCCTATATGAAGGAAAACTAAGAGTATCTGTTGCCAGCAGACCTATCCTAAAAGAATGGCTAAAGGAAGCTCTCTATACAGAAAGGGGATGATAAAAGAAAGAATCTTTGAGAACATCAGGAAGTAAGAGAAAACAAGGGAAAGAGTAAAAATATGGGTAAATACAATACACTTTTCTTCTTCTCTTGAGTTTTCTAAATCATATTTGATGGCTGAAGCAAAAATTATAACACTGTCTGATGTGGTTCTCAATGTACACAGAGGGAATATTTAAGATAATTATATTATAAATGGGAGCATAAAGGAATTTAAAGGGAAGTAAGGTTTCTACTCTACCCAAACTGGTAAAATGTCAATACCAGCTAACTGTGGTAAGTTATATATGTATTATGTTAATACATAGAGGAAGCATTGAACAAGCTATACAAAGAAATACACTCAAAAAACACTATGGATAAATCAAAATGGAATTCTAGAAAAGGTATAAGTAACCCATAGGAAGGCAGGAGACAGAAAACAGAGAAAAGAACAGAGGGAACAAACAGAAAACAACAAACGACAGACTTAAGCCTTAACATATCAATAATTGCACTAAGTATGAATGGTCTAAATATACCAATTAAAAGAGATTGGCAGAGAGGATAAAAATAATACCAAAATACATGTTGTCTACAAGAAACGCACATAATATTAAATGACATAAGTTGGAAAAGGGATGAAAAAGATATACCATGCAACCTTTAACCAAAAGAAAGCAGGAGTGGCTATATTAATATCATATAAAGTAGACTTCCATGCAAAGAAAATTACCAGAGACAGAGAAGGACATTACATAATAATAAGAGTCAATCCACCAAGACATAGCAATCCTAAATGTATATGCATCAAACAAAGCTGCAAAATGTGAAGCAATAAATGATAGAACTCAAAAGAGAAATAGACAAATCAACAATTATAGCAAGACATTTCAACATCTCCTTCTCAACAACTGACTGAACAACTAGATAGAAAATCAGCAAGGACAGAGAAGAATTCAGCAACACCATCAACCAACAGGAGTAAATCTACATTTATAGAAAACGCCACCCAACAAAAGCAGGATACATATTCTTTTCAAGTGACCATGGAACATTTACCAAGACTGACCATATCCTGGGCCATAGAACAAATCTCAATAAATTTAAAGGAACTGAAACCATACAGAGTATATTCTCTGACTACTATGGAACCAAACCAGAAATCAATAACAGAATGATAAAGGAAAATCTACGAACACTTGGAAACTAAACAAAATACTTCCATATAATTCATAGGGCAAACGTGAAGTCTCTAAGGAAATTAAAAATTACATTGAACTACATGAAAAGGAAAACATATCAAAATTTGTGGGACACAGCTTAATCAGTACTAAGAGAGAAACTGGTAGCACTAAATGCTTACATTAGAAAACAGGACAAGTCTAAAATCAATAACCTAAGCTCCCACCTTAAGAAATTAGGTAAAGAGGGTCAAAATAAACCCAAAGCAAGCATAAGGAAGGACACAACAAAGTGCAGAAATCAATGAAATTGAAAATAGAAAGACAAGAGAAAAAGTCAATGAAACAAAAAGATTGTTCTTTGAAAAGATCAATAAAACTGACAAACCTCTAGCAAGTCTGACAGAGAAAAAAAGAGAGAAGACACAAATTTTCAATATCAGGAATGAAATATCACCACAGAGCCAGCCTGCAGATATCAAAAGGATAATGAGGGAATACTATGAACAATTCTACATACTTAAATTTGACAACTTAGATGAAATGGATCAATTCCTTGGAAAGCACTAACTACCACAACATACCCAACATAAAATAGATAATTTGAATAGTCCTATACTATTAAATAAATTGAATTCATAATTTTAAAACTCTCCAAAAAGTTAAAGATTAGGCAGGGTGTTTAGCATAGTGACTGGCACATTAGCTAGTGCTCAATAAACAAGGGCCATTACCATTTTATTTATATCATCACAACCACTCTCAGGGAAATTGAGGCGTCACAGAGAAAATCCTTTGCTAAAAAGTAAGAGAGTCAAAATTTGAACCCAGATCTGAAGCCAGTGCCATTTCCTCTAGAGCTTAGAATACACACCACAGCCACCTCCTTGGGCATGTGCCAACCAATACTTCCTTTATAGACAGAAAAACTGTAAAAAGGTAAGGTTTTGCCAAAGCCCAAACATCAATAATGCTCACCAACTAACTTTCTCCACCAGTGTACAGCAATGATTCTCAAAAGTTAGGATGCATTAGAATCTACCGGTTTGTTAAAATATAGATTACTGGGTCTCAACCCAAGAATTTGCATTTTTAACAAATTCCCAGTTAACGAACTACACTTTGAAAACAACAATATACAGTAATGATATGTCAGCCCGCCCATCCCCCAACATCAGAAGCTGTCACGCTCCACAGAAAGGGAAGGAATTGAGACAGAATGTTGTTCTCAATCAGTGGTTCTGAGGGTGGCCTCCACTCATCTACTGAATCAGAAACCCTACAGGTGGGGCCTACCTATCTTGTCTTTTAATAGGTCTTCCAAGTGATTCTGATGCATGCTAAAGTTTGAGAACCACTGCTCTACAAATCAAAGTGTTTTTGCAAAACCCAGCCCTTTACAGCAGGAGAAATAGAGCTGTACCATCTTTTTACCACTTTTGAAAACCTGGGCTCTGAAGCCAGAAAATTCTAAGATCAAATACAGACTTAGAAAGTAACTGAACCTCCATGAATTCCAGATTCTCACCAGCAAAATGGAATAGTTGCCTTCCTTGCTATAACCTTTCCAGGAAGTAATTTGGCATTACTAATCCCTAACTGGACTTTAAGAAATGTAGTCTATGAAGTCATCAGAGATGTGAACAGACTGATATCACCTATAGGCATTTACAGGCTTAACTGCTGTGAGCAACCACAAAAAGAGCACAATATTTGGTAATTTTCAATCATGCTGAAGTACAAACTTAAATGGAGCACTGTGCACCTAGTGTATGTGTGTGAGAGCCAGCGAGCAATGCACTGAGTAAGCAAGACCAACCACCCACCAAGGACCTGATTCTCAGCTGGCTCCCTTGTTCTCTGGCTGCCCATACAGAGAAGCATAAGAAGAGATAAAAACTTGGTTTCTTTCACAGAAAAAAATAAGGCAGTTAATTTGTGTCAGGGTGTACACAGAAATACAGGACTCACCACAGAAATGTGATTAAGGGGGTGCCTGGCTCATAAACTCATTTCCACATTTGTAAATTTGGAATTCTTAAAGGCCTCAGTGGTGTTCCTTGTAAACGTAAAATCTCTACTGTGCAAAGGTGTTCACCATGATGTTTTTCTTTTTGTTTTAACCAGCACTCACATCAAAATGCAAAACATTTCCAGAACCCCCAAAGTTCCCCTCACATCACAATATTATTTATAATATAAAAAAGTAGAAATAACGTAAGTATCCAACCCAGAGGAAATGATGGAGTAACTGATGACACATACATACGGTGGGATATCAGAAATCAGGTTTAGATGAGTATTTAATTACCTGGTAAAATACATTATAATGTTAAGTAGGAATAAAAGTCAGGTTACAAAATGGTATTTATAACACAATCCCATGTTGTAAAAATAGCGTATTCTAAGTCAAATGACAGGAGTTAACGCAACAAAAAATTTAACAGTGGACTGTGATGGATATTAGACCCATAGGTAATTTTTTATTTCCTTCTTTACTCTTTTTGTATATTTTCTACAATGAGCATGTCTCACCTATATAAATCAGGAAAAAATTTAAAACATTATTTAAAAAAGAAATATCTAACTTTCAAGGCTGAGCATGGATTGAGATAATTTATACAAAGTTGCTGTCATGAGGCGTGGCACATACTAAGCACTCAGGAAGCACATGTTCCTGTTTCCTGTTCCCAGACTGTGGAGTTAGGGTCTCTATATGGAGGGAAGGAGTTCACTTTCCAGGTTTGAACCTACACACTTCCCACACAATCCAAAGAAAGGCCACAGGCAATAGCTTTTTTCAAGAAGACACTCATTCGTTCGTTCAAAAATGTACTCAGCATCTGTTACATGTTTAGCGTTGAACTAGGGGATATGAAAAGTGAAAAGATATCTCTGCCCTCAGGTAGCTCTGACTAATGAGTGACACAGATGTATTTATAACTATGACATGATGAAATAATTACTTTCCATAAGGATGTACACAAAGTACAATGGGAACCCAAAGGAAGGATGCCTTTTACAGAGGAGGTATGCTGTGAATCGTAAAAGGGAGGACATTAGTAGGAATAGCATGTGCAAAGACAAAGTGGCATAAAGGAGTGTAAAAATTTCCCAGAACTATAAGTAGTTCAGTCTTGTTGGACATAAAGAACAAGGGAGGAGGAATGTGGGAAATGAGACTGATCAAGTAGATCACAAAAGGTCTTGTTTGTCACACAAAGAGACGGAATTTTTTTCTGTAGGGGAACCACCCAAAGAATTTTAAGCACAGGAGTGACTTGATCAGCACTAGCAAAGATACCAGGAATCCTGAAAGATATCTTAATCCCCACTTATTTCCAGGGGAAAGGAAGAGGCTCCATCCTCTAAGCCTCTCCCCTCTTAAATGAAATCATATGAGGCACTAAACAGAACTCTACACCTGGCAAACAGTAAATACTCAATGAAGATCAGTTGAGTATGAATTTGGATGTGCTGTATGGGACAGTCCCTGCTGAGGGCAGAACTTTAGCAGCACCAGCACCGTCAGTTTGGTCTTGGGTATGATAATAGGAATAATTCCTTTGGAAGGGACTAGTGACAAATGAAAATTCTAGAAACTAACAACATTCAACAGGAGGAGGTAGCCACATACGGCTTTGTTGTACAGTAGTCCCCCCTTATCCACAGTCAACTGCAGTCTGAACATATTAAATGGAAAATTCCAGAAATAATTCATAGGTTTTAAATTGCATGCCGATCTGAATAGCATGATGAAATCTCACGCCATCCTGCTCTGTCCCACCTGGGTGCAAATTATCCTTTTGTCCAGCTTACCCACCTTGTATACACTACCCACCCATTAGTCTCTTAGTAGCCATGTCGGTTATTAAATTGATTATCGAGGTATTGCAGTGCTTCTGTTCAAGTAACCCTTATTCTATTTAATGGCCCCAAAGTGCAGAGTAGTGATGCTGGCAACTTGGATGTGCCAAAGAGAAGCTGTGAAGTGATTCCTTTAAGTGAAAAGGTGAAAGTTCTCGACTTAATAAGGGAAGCAAAAAAAATCCCACGCTGAGGTTGCTAAGATCTACCACAACTTTATTGTTAAATTGTTCTATTTTATTATTAGTTATCGCTGTTAATCTCTTACCATGCCTAATTTATAAATTAAACTTTATCATAGGTATGTATGTAAAGGAAGAAACACAGTATACGTAGGGTTTGTTGCCATCTGCAGTTTCAGGCATCTACTGGGGGTCTTGGAGCATATCCCTCGTGGATAAGGGGGGCCTACTGTACTCCACGGCACAAATCCCTCTCATGGTTTTCTTTCCATAGCTGGGATTTAGGTCTCAGTAATGGGATAATATTACAGTTTTATTCCACACACTAACCTCTCTGGAATCCAGGGTGACAGGTGCTTATGTGCACACATAGTTAACTGGAGGGGATTTATTAGTGGTTTTATTCCTGCTGCTTTATTCTCTTCTGCTTGATTCAATTTAGTTGGATGGTTCTGCAGATAAATACTGTAGAAATAAAATACTATTGCATTGCTGCCTCCATTTATTGAGTGCACGCAAAATGCTTTAAATAATCAGGAAGGGTGTATTAGATATATTTTATAGGTGAAGACAATGAGGCTCAGAGAGGCAAAGTAACTCATCCAAGGTTACTCTGATAGCAAGTTGCAAAACCACAACTCAAATCTTCCTTTGTTGGACTCAAATATCTCAAAAACGCAGTACTGTCTCCTCCAAAGCCAGTGTCTGAGGCAAAACAACACTGCCAGAATACAAAGATGATACTTTCTTTGTGGCTGAAAAGAAAATATTTTCTAAACAAAAAATACAAAAGAAGGGTGCAAAGAAAAAATACATATGGAAGAAAGGGAGAAATCCGAGAACAATGTCAGTTAAGCCCTAGTCTGCAAGGAAGGACGTAAGAACCTGGGTCTGGGAGGTGGGCTGGGGCTAATTCTCTACAAGAGAGGGGAAAAAAGTTTCTGAGCGAGAACCTAAAAACAGAGCTGAGAAAGCAGCGCACAAGTGAGCACCTGGCCACTGCACCCTGTCCAGCCTGGCCTGCCCTTCTTACCTGCCGTGAAACCAGTCCTGGCACATGTCACACTCGATCATGAAGCGGGTCACATCGTAAGGCAGGCGGCAGAGGCAATACACCGGCACCGAGGCCATCTTCGCCGGGCCTTGGAGCGTTCTGCGGCGGGCCGGGTTCTTAACGTCAAGAAGAGCAGGAGGTGGCAGCACGCGTCCTTTCTGGACGATGGCTGAGCACAAACAACACTTTTTAAAGAGTGAATCAGGTCCCCCAGGGTACCAACCCTCAGTTCACAAATGGGCAGTTACTGCTGCTGGGATGCAACACAGCTGGTGCGGCTGTAGGGGGCAATCGGAGAAAGTCCACTGGCCTCCAGAATTTCTTTAACAAATAAATAACGGCACTCTGCCGTCGAGGCTTTTTTTAATCCCTACCTCCTTCGGCCCCCAGAGTCAGTGATAACTTCTTTCCGGGTTTCAGGGAAATATCTGACGCCTTTTTAGGAAGCTTCTTTAATCCCTCACTGCACCCTCTCCTTGCCCGCAACCTTGCTTCCCAGGGCTCTCTATTATGACGTAAATCATAGCCTAAAGAATGAGGCTGGGGGTACCTCAGAAAAAGCCCCTTCTCTCACCCCCAAAATAGGGGCACCTAGAGAGAGATAAGGGATCCCTGGAAGTCGGCTCAGATTACTCGAAAATTACCTCGATGCCTTCAGGAACAAGGCAGACAAGACTAGTTGCCCAACTCAAATCACAGTTCTGGGGTTTCGGTCTGAGAGTTTAAATGATCTCCTTCACTCTCAAAATCATTCCATCCCCGACCAGTCGGGAGTCTCATCACTCTAACAACTGAAATAAATTTCCATCTCAAAACTGATCAGATCCTCTTCTACTTCAAAGACGACAGGGTTCTCGCTGCACCCCTGAACCTAAAAAGGATCTTTTCAAGACCCCTGCAACTGATTAGAATTTCCCCACACTCCTGCAACTAAGCAAAGATTTTTTCTTTCCACTGCTCGCAAACTGGCAGGAATCTCCTCACAGCTCCCTCAAAATGACGAGAGCTCCCTTGTCCCCCAGAACTGACAGGGATCTCATTGTAGATCCCAAAACTGACAGAATATCCTTGCAGCCCCCGAAACTTACGAGAATCTCTTCACGCCTCCCAAACTGACAGGAACCTCCTCACACCCCAAACCTGACAAGAATGCCTTCGGTCTCGACCCCTACAGGGACCTCCTCATCCGCAAAGCCGCGGGGATTCCTCACGCCCGCGGAGCTCAGTCCCACCGACGCGCCGGGGCCGGGCTGGCTCCGGGGCCGCTCGGCGCCTCGCTCAGCGGAGGCTGGGCCAGCAGTTCCGGCCCCACCGGCGGCGCGCGCCGAATTCTGGGATCGTCACGGCAACGCTGCGAACCTTGCTCGCCTTCCCCTCGTACCGCCCGCTGGGGCGCGCGGCCCGGGCCGCCCGGTGGTGCTTCAGGCCAGCTTTCTCCACAGCTCTGTCCCGGGCCCGGCCGTTCGGGCCTACTGGAGACCGCGGCTCAGGCCTACTCCGGCGGCCGCCCGGCGACCGGGCGAGCGGCGTTGTCGCTAGGCCGGCAGGAGATCGCCGCGAGCAAACCAACAAGGAATGAGATGAACCGGCAAGCCAGGGCGGAGAAAAACGGCCCGGAAAGTCGCCGGGAGAAGCCCGGTGGCGGTGGTGGGCAATTCGGAGTAGTCAATAAAGTTTATTCAAAACAACGAGGAAGTTGAGGCGGAGAGGGGAGGAGAAATATGGGGTAAACAGCTACCATATTGAGAGTGGCGGCGTCGCTGCGGAGAGGCGACCCGACCGCCATCTTATGAGGGCCGGGCGCACGAGGGAACCGCGGCAAAGGCGGGGAAGCGAGAGCCGCCAGCTCCCGCGTGACGCCATCAGGGGCGGAGCGCCACCTTGAGAAACGGGAGGCGGGGATCGGCTGCTTTTGGACCCGCTCGTCTCTCCTAGGTACCCAATCGATGCCGAGGACTTTGAAGTGAGAGGCGGGGAAGCCGCCATGTTAAGCGAGGCAGTCGCCTGGCTCCATTTTGAGTGTGGCCAGACCTTTGCCAGGCTTCCTATTCCTGCGGGTAAGCAGGGAATGAAGCACCCCCCTCCGCCACCACAAACACACTGCTCCTCCCCAGCCTTCTCCTATGAGAAGAGGTGAACTCTGTGACTGCAAACTGCAAAATTAATAGGTGGCGGCTGGGACAGGCTTGGGCCAGAGTAGAGGCGGAGTGCTCACGGTGGCTCCCGTTTATTGAGCCCCTTAAGCGCGCTCACGCGGTCTTCGAGTCGTTTATTCTTCACCCTATAAGGAAAGCTCTGTTACTATCCCCAAGTCGGGGCACGGGCTTAGGGAAGCCAAGTGGCTTGAGTTTCAGAGCCAGGAAGTTGAACTTTGCACCCTCAACTACCCCCGCATTCTGTACTCGGTCCTTTGCTCCTAGTTCCTCCGTAAAGCTTATGTCAACTTCCCAGCTCCCTCTGAACTGTCTCTTCCTTGACCCGCACTGGTTCAGTTCAGATACAGTTAAAGGATCTCCATGCACATATCCCATGATTTTCTGACGACAGCCTGAGGGTGGGGTGGGAGAAGAGAGTGAGTGAATGGAACTCCACACACATGCTTCAAGATGGCGCTGGTTTTCTCAGACATTCTGGAATATTGTCTAGGAATCCTCTTACTATTGCATTGTTTCAAAGGGTCCCACCGCTTTGAAGAAGAAAATGTGTGTGTGCACACTAGTTGCCAAAGTGATGGTGGGTTAGGACCTGGGGATACAGTGATGAAAAGAGAGACTGCAGTGGGAAATTGACAGCCATGTGGGAAACAAGCTTGAAAATAAACAATTGGACTGCAATATCCAGTAAGCTTTTTTAGCTTCACAAGGAGGCAGGAGGGTGTTGGCTTCAGCAGCACATATATTAAAATTGGAAAGACAGAGAAGATTAGTATGGCCCCTGCACAAGGATGATATGCAAATTCATGAAGAGTTCCATAATAAAAAGTAGAGGGAGAAGGTGGCAGGATGGAGGAGGCTTGTTGCATTAGTCACGGAAAAAAAGGATGAGGCCTGAATCAGGATAATTGCAGCAGGGGTAGAAAAGGACCAGATAAAGTGGGGTATTTTGGAAGTTGAATAGGCAGAGCTTGGGGACTAATTGAAAATAGTGAGTCTGTGAGTGAAAGGAGTGTGAGTTCATTTCTGGGTTGCATGTCAGAGTGGATGATGGTGCCATTGACAGAGCCGGGGTACACAAAGGAAAAGCAGTTTTGGTGGGGAAGAAGAGACTAAGTTCAGTTTGGAGTATGTTGAGTTAAGGTGTATGTGGAACATTAATTCACTCACCCAGCAATTCTTTATTGAGCATCTACTATGCACCAGGCACTGTGTAATGGTGGGCCCTCCAGAACCAGTTCACCTGACCCCATCTTATCAACAGAGTAATTAAGAGTGGGTTTTCAGGAACTGAGAACCCTTGCCCAGTTCAGGCCAGTTGAGACCACCAACCCATTGACTAGGCCTGTGTCTAGTGACCTTTTTGATGTCAAGGAGCTAAAAACTCCACCCTCAGATCATGGTAATGCTGCCATTTTGTGAACATGCTTCCTATGAAGAGGCATGAAGCTTGACTACGCTTGCACAGATCATCAGTTACCTCACTTTTCCTTACCTCCAATCATCTATTCCCACACTTCAGACCATCTTGCCGCCTACCCCATAAATATCGCTGAGTCTCCATTTTCGGGGAGGTGGATTTGAAATTCCTCCCCCTTCCTCACTTGCCTGCCTTGTGATTAAATCCTCTCTCTGCTGCAATCTCACTGTCTCAGTGATTGGCTTTCTGGGCAATAGGCAGAAACAAACCTGGTTTGGTAACAACTGTGCTAGATGCTGAGGATGTAGTGGTAACCCAGATAAGTTCCTGGTCTTCCTTGTGCTGACATTCTACTGGGGGATCAGTCAATAATAAAATGAGTACAATTTCATTCATATATTAATTGAGCACTTCCTATATACCAGGCACTGTTGTAGGCACTGGGGATTCAGAAAAACTCCCTGCCCTCCTGTGATTCACATTCCAGTGAAGGAGACAGACAATAAAGTGAGTCAAGTAAGAAGATTTCAGATTGCAGTGAGTGCTATGAAGAAAATAGAACAAGTTATGGCATGACGATTTGGAAGATGGAAGGTAGTCTATTTTAGATAGGGTAGTCAAGGAAGGCCTCTTGGAGAAGGTGATGTGTGAGCTGAGAGCTGAATAAGAAGAACTGGCCAGGGACAGAGCAGAAGGAATAAAAAGTGCAAAATCCCTAGTGTCATGGCAGGGGGGGGGGGGGGCGGGGGGCAGTTCAGGGCACCCTCTCCAATAACATTTATGTTGGACCAAGCATTTATGATGGACTGGGCTGGGTACAGCTTGGGGTGGGGGTCTCCAGACATGAGTAAGAGACCCTGTATATACCCTTAAGAAGTATACAATCCAATGAAGGAGGTAAGGTTCAATGAATAACAAGGCTGAAAAAGGTCAAACCCTAAGTCTGTCTAGAGGTATGAGCAACATGTGTGGGAACAGAGAGCCACAATTAACTCAAATATGTTCAGTGAGTGTGTCGGAAAAATCTTCATAGGAGATGGCATTTGACCCAGGTACAGTGGTACTCACCCCTAAAAGTTCCTCCCCAGTGTTCTTAGGAGGTGAGGTGGGGGTGCTAAAGGATAATGGGGAAGGCAAAGCTGTCAGGGGGCTGAATCTGAGACAGTGAGATTTGCTAGCAAAGGAACTGTTTGCACTGCCATGGATGGGAGGCAGCTGGTTGCTGCCCTGGAAATGTGTGTTCCAGTTGTGTCTCTCATAGCGTCAGTGCACAATCCGAACTGGGTGCCATAATACAAGGTGTCCCTGGAAACCTTCCTCCTCTACCCCACCTCCACTTGACAATTGTAAACATTTATTTTTAATTTCACAGGCAATAGTATATACATTCCCATTGTAAACATTCAAACAGGGTGAAGATCTTCCTGACCACCGCTCAATCCCTGCTTTTATTTCCATAGAGGGAACCTCAGCAAGCTCTTTTCCAATTCATCTTTCTGCATATATGTACATCTAAGTGTTGAGATGAAAAATGATGAGGGCTAAAGTAAGCTATAAAATAGATGAGGAAAAGGGAAAAAATATAAGAAGATATACAGATGGCCAACAGGCACATGAAAAGATGTGGAACATCACTAGAGAAATGCAAATCAAAATCACAATGAGCTATCACCTCACACCCATCAGAATGGCTATTATTAAAAAGACAAGAAATAAGTTTTGGTGAGGATGTGGAGAAAACAGAATTCTCATACATTGCTGGTGGGAATGTGAATTGGTGCAGCCACTGTGGAAAACAGTATGGAAATTCCCCAAGAATTAAAAATAGAACTACTATATGATCCAGCTATTCCACTTCTGGGTATTTATCCAAAGAATATGAAAACACTAATTTGAAAAGTTATGTGCACCCTTATGTTCATTGCAGCATTATTCACAATAGCCAAGACTTGGAAGCAATCTAAGTGCCCATGAATAGATGAATGGATAAAGAAGATGTGGGGTGTATATATACAACGGAATACTATTCAGCCATAAAAAAGGTGAAATCTTGCTATATGCAACAGCATGGATGGACCTTGAGGATATTATGCAAAGTGAAATAAGTCAGACGGAGAAAGACAAATACCATATGATTTCACTCATATGTGGAAGATAAACAACAACAACAAACAAACACAGATACAGAGAACAGATTGGTGGTTACCAGAGGAGAAAGAGGTGGGGAGAGGGCGAAAGGGGCAAAGGGGCATACGTGTACAGTGACAGATGGAAACTAGACTGTTGGTGGTGAACATGATGTAGTCTATACAGAAGTCAAAATATGGTGATGTACACCTGAAACCTATATTTTATAAACCAATGTTACCTCAATAAAGGTAGATAGATAAATAATGAATAAAAAGAGGGGGAGGGGCCGGCCCCGTGGCCAAGTGGTTGAGTTCGTGCACTGCGCTTCGGCGGCCCAGGGTTTCGCCTGTTCAAATTCTGGGTGCGGACATGGCACTACTCATCGGGCCACGCTGGGGCAGCATCCCACATGCCACAACTAGAAGGACCCACAACTAAAAATACACAACTATGTACCGGGGGCCTTTGGGGAGAAAAAGGAAAAAATAAAATCTTAAAAATACGTGGGGGCAGGGGAATGAAGAAAAATTTCATGGGGAAGAACAGGCTTGCTCCAAAACAGACTTGAAAGTACAAGGACAGTGAAAACAAAAGACAAAATAATGACAACATTATCTGAAAATTTACTGTGTGCTAAGAACTGTTCTAAACTCTTTATGTGCATTAACACACTTAATCCTTACAGCAACCCTAAGAGGTAGTACTACTGCTATCCTCATTTTATGGATGAGGAAGCTGAGTATAGAGGCTTTAAATCACTTGCTCAAGGTCACATAGCTAGTATGTATACAAGCTGAGGTTCCTGGCAATATAGGTCCAGAGTCCAGGCTCTTCACGACTCCATTATACCACTGCTGTGGATTTAACAGCAACTGGAGACTGACATCCATGCAATGGGAGAAGGCGATCAACAGTTCTTTGCATAATTTGAATCACAGAAGCAAAACTTGATTTACACTAACTTGGAATAAAAACTAACACTATAGTCCCCCAGGTGCCAGACTAAGTAGCTGAGAACACCAACCCACTCCTCTAGGGCCAGCTTTAGGGGGTATGCCACCTGTGCAGAGCTCTGCTCCCAGAAGGGGCTGCAGGCTTGGTTTAATGCTCTGCTGTTGCTGTCTTGAAATTCTTATAATTTTATCTTTGTACCTGTGTCTTGTAAATGTAGTCCAGTGTGACAATGGAGCACACACATGAGCAGAAGAGATGCACTGGGTGGCAGTGCACACAGCCTGTGGGCACGGCAGGTGGTGTGCATGCTGAGCAGTTGGTCAGGCCGCCTGGCATGCACAAGTACATCTTGGGCAGTCCAGGCCACCATGGGGCCCAGGGGGGGACGTTGGGCCACTGACAACAGTGGTAAGGAGCAGTGGTAGTGTCGGTGGCGATAGCCCTGAAAGAAAGGATGGCCTCTGCATGGGGACAGTGATGGGACCCGTGGTGACAGGCAATCTTGCCCTTGTGTCACCAGAGCCTGTCCCTGCAGCATCTGCACAAATAGTAACTCTGGCCTGAGCACTGAGACAGGAACTGCTGGTGCTCAGGCAGTAAACTTTGCCAGTAAATTATTACAAAATAAAAGTGTACCCATGGATATTGCAGTAAAACACATCAGAGGGTTATTAGAATTCTTTGAAGAGTTTAGAATCTCTAGTTTTGAAAACTGGTGCAACATTGCAAAGCGTATATCCACAGGCTTAGAAATGGAAATTAAATTTAAAGACCATCACATTAGACACATTAGACAAAAAGCTTTGGGTGAACCAATTATTAATGAGGAAAACAATTTAAAAGTGTTTTCCTTGTACTTGAATATACAGTGGTAGAATGCATAAAACAGACATTTTGAATTATAAATAAATCATGAAGGCATTTTCCATTTCTTTTATGACCTTGTCTTAGTCTGTTCAGGCTTCTATAAGAAAAATGCCATAGACTGGGTGGCTAATAAAAATTTATTTCTCCCAGTTCTGGAGGCTAAAAGTCCAAGATCAAGGCGCTGGCAGACTCAGTGTCTGGTGAGAGCCTGCTTTATGGTTCATAGATGGCCATCTTCTTGCAGTGTTGTGAACGCGGTGAAGGAGCTCTTCAGGGGTCTCTTTTTTTTTTTTTTAAGATTTTATTTTTTCCTTTTTCTTCCCAAAGCTCCCTGGTACATAGTTGTATATTCTTCATTGTGGGTCCTTCTAGTTGTGGCATGTGGGACGCTGCCTCAGCGTGGTTTGATGAGTGGTGCCATGTCCGCGCCCAGGATTCGAACCAACGAAACACTGGGCCACCTGCAGCGGAGCGCGCGAACTTAACCACTCGGCCATGGGGCCAGCCCCTTCAGGGGTCTCTTTTATAAGGACACTAATCTCATTCATTAGGGCTCTTCTCTCAAACCTAATCACCTACCGAAGATCACACCAGGGGCTAGGATTTCAACATATGGATTTTGGGGGGAAACATTCATTCAGTCTCTAGCAGACCTCCACAGTTACAGGAAACGTCAGAGGAAACATTAAATGCCATTGTATAAATTTATATTTAAAATTAGATTCAGACTTACACAAAACTGATTTGTATAAAGAGTTAAATCTTTTTAGAAAAATTATTCCACAAGAATCATTAGCTCTAGAGCCAGCCCTAATGGCCTAGTGGTTAAAGTTTGGTGCTCTCACCGCTTCCTGGTCACGGAACCACACCACTCATCTGTCAGTTGCCATGCTGTAGTGGTGGCTCACATAGAAGAACTAGAAGGAATTATGACAAGGATATAAGGATATACAACCATGCACTGGGGCTTTGGGGAGGAAAAAAAAAGAGTAAGATGGGCAAGAGATGTTAGCTCAGGGCGAATCCTTCTCTGCAAAAAAAAAAAAAAAAAAAAAAAAAAAAAGAACCATGAGCTCTAGACACATCAAAATTTGTATTTTGAAATAATTCATCAGAAATCTATCACAATGTTGTCACAGCCTACAAGAAACAGCACTAGTAACAGTTGGATCAGCAGAAAGCTCCTTCTCAAAATGAAAAGTTATCAAGTATTATTTGCCACCTTGTGACTGAGTTTGCTTTCAATTATATTGGTTGAAAACAGAGTTGCTAAAAACTAAATTTGGATGACTAAATAATTGAATTTGCAGAAAAGTAAGCCATAAAAATCTTATGATCAATCAAGATATCACATTTGTAACATGTTATTTATTATATAAATTATGATAAAAATGCTACTCTGCAATTTGTAAGTTTATGCTGTTATTCATGTATCATTATTATGTTTTATAAGTAATAAAATAGTTTTAAATGGAAAAACTTTATATTTTAGTACTGTTAACTGTGCTTCTTGCTTCTCCCCTGATTTTTGAACAAGGAGCCCTCCATTTTCATTTTGCACTGGGCCCCAGAAATTATGTAGCAGCCTCCCACTCCTGGCTGGATGGTAATTGTGAGGTGATTTGAGGGAATTGTAGCCACTTAGTCTCACTGCTCTAACCAAACTCCTCTCCACTGGGAGTGAGGGGAGAGGGAGGAGTGGCTAGATACAGGATGACAACATAGAAATATGGAGATTAGTGTAGATGTTTATCATTTTCACGTGAACAGGATCATACGGTCCATATTATTTGACCAATTGCTTTCTTCACTTGGCAATATGTCTTGGAGATCTTTGTACCAAAAAAAGAAAAATCACCCTTGTTCTCTTTTTGAATTCTTATTCAGGGAATTCCATAATTTGGATGGATCTTGATTTATTTCTACACTACCCTGATGGATATTTAAAGTGATTTTATTTTTCACTAATACAGAGCTTCAGTGAACATAGTGGTAGGGGCCTCCTTGTGCACAGGCGTGTTTCTCCAGGTGGACACTCGGAAGTGGTTTGCTGGGCCATGGGGTATGGACATTTTCAAATTTAATACATACTGCCATGACCTTTCAAAAGCACTATGCCAATTTTCACTCCCATCAGCAATGTATCTTCATATTTCCGAAGACTCTGAGCTTTAAATTGTTTGCCAATCTGATAGATGAAAAAAATGGTAACTCGTATTTGTTTATTTTTTAATTTGCGTTCTCCCTTCACTAGTGAAGTTGAGCGTCTTTTCCTATGATGTTCATTGGCCCATCCTCTGTGAACTGTTCGTTTGTAACCTTTGCCTAATTTTTCTTACAGGGTTGTTTTGTCTTTTCCTTATTGAGTTGTGTCATTTATATTTCTGGATATTAACTCTTTGTTCTGTATGTTGCTGATATTTTCCCATAGTTTGTAACGTGTGTATGGTTTGTGTTATAGAGAAGTTTTAAATGTTTGTATAGTCATTTGATATATTTATATAAATCTTTTCCTCTGTGGCTTTTCCATCTTGTTTATTGTTTGAGACCTTCCTTATCCAAGGCAACAACCATGTTATCTTTTTTCTTCTTCTGTTATAATGCTGTCCATTCATGTCTTTCATTACCTTAGACTTATTTCCTTCTCAAAACCTTTGCATGTCTCCTATCTGGAACTCTCTTCCCCCAGATCTTCCTAAGGCTGGCACTTTCAGGACTCAGCTCAAATATTACTTCTTCCAAAAGGCCTTCCCTGACCACCCTAACTAAATTAACCACCCACTCTCCAGTAAGGTGAGCCCTATTTCATTACCTTGATTTATTTTCTTCATAGGTCATCTCTCTGTGAAGTCATCTAATTTATTTGTTCGTTCATGGTCTGTCTCTTCTTAGATTGTAAACTCCATGAGAGTAAGGACTTTGTCTTGTTCCCAGCTTCTAGAATACTTTTACAGTTTTTTCTAGTGAATTTGATGTGATGTAGGGATGCGTTTATTTTTTTCCAAAAGGATAGCTATTGTCTCAACACCAGGACTCCCTTTTCTAAATGAGAATTATTTCAGTCTTCCTGTTTTTCTACTCCTAGTAAATATTGAATGGGTCGAGGATAGTTATGATTATTATTCAGTCCAGCGGTTCTCAACCCTGGTGGTGTATCAGAATCACACTTGTAGATTTTTTTTAATTTTTTTATTTTTTGAGGAAGATTAGCCCTGAGCTAACTACTGCCAATCCTCCTCTTTTTGCTGAGGAAGACTGGCCCTGAGCTAACATCCATGCCCATCTTCCTCTACTTTTATACGTGGGATGCCTACCACAGCACGGCTTTTGCCAAGCGGTGCCATGTCCGCACCAGGGATCCAAACTGGTGAACCCCGGGCCTCTGAGAAGTGGAACATGCGAACCTAACCGCTGCGCCACCGGGCCGGCCCCTAGATTTTTTTTTTAATTTAGATATAGAATGTGATTCCTTTTCTAGGGCTGCTTTAACAAAGTACCACAAACTGGATGGCTTAAAACAACAGAGATTTATTGTTTCACAGTTTTGGCGGCTAAAAGTCCAGAATCAAAGTGTTGGCAGGGTTATGATCTCTCTGGAAAGTGTAGTAGAGCATCCTTCCTTGCCTCTTTCTAGCTACTGGTGGTTGCAATCCTTGACATTCCTTCACTTGTAGATACATTGCTCTGCCTTCATTGTCACATGGGGTTCTCCTTCTGTCTGAATTTTCCTCTTCTTATAAGGATCCCAGTCATTGGATTAATGTAGTATGACCCCATTTTAACATGATTTCCAAATAAGGTCACAATCACAGATTCTGGATGGACGTGAATTTTGGGGGGACACTATTCTGCTTCACTAGGTCTGTAGTGGAGGCCTAGCATCCTTAATTTTTAAAAGCTTCACAGATTTGACAAATATCGATGTTCACCTGGAAAGGTAAACATGGGAGAATAACTAGAACATTTCTGACAAAAAGAAAATGATAGAGAACTAGTTCTGTCAGGTATTAAAAATACTACAAAAATAAAATGATTAAAACAGTTTGGTACAAGGAAAGAATTAGATCAATGAAAAACCTAGACCCCGTAAGTAGATCCAAATACATAAAGGAATTTAGTTTATGATAAAGGTGGCAATTGGAATCAGTGGAAAAGAGGGGGGAAAGAGGGCTTATTCTATAAATGGCGCTCAGATAATTGGTTATTTAGTAGTGAGTTGGGGAGTGGGGTATCTTTATGTCACTCCTTATACCAAAATATAATTCTAGTAGGATCAGAAGTAGAAATGGAAAAAAGTGAAAACATAATTCTAGAAGAAAATATGAATGTACTTATTTGTACTCTAGCAATGGGGATGGCCCTTTTAAAGCAAAATCCTAAACTCAGATGCCAATAAAAAAATTATTGATGAATTTGACTACATAAAAGTTAAAAGCTTCATGAGGAAAAAAATACCATAAACAAATTCAAGAGATCAACAAAACTAGAAAAATATATTTGCAACACACATGACAAAGGGCTAGTTTCTTTAATTTACAATGAGTTCAGAAGAATCAATATGAAGAAGGAAAAACCCAACAGTAAAATGAGCTAAAGAATAAGCAAGTAATTTACAGAGAAAGACATACACACATCAATAGAGATTTGAAAAGATGTTCAATCTTATCCATGATTAAAGAAATATAGATCAAACCAATAAAATAACATCTTCACCTATCATATTGGGAAATGTTTGAAGTTTGATTATATGCAGAGCAAGTGAGGATATGAGGTAATAGATACTTTTGAACACTGCCGGTGAGACTGTAAGTTGGTGCAACTTTTTGCAAGTACAACTTGGCAATATATATCAAAAGAGAACATACACATATTCTTTGACTGAATATTGTGGGCCTTGATAGAGCCTTCTCAGCAATCATTCCCCACTTTTTCCTTTCTAACAATTTGTAGGTTTTTGTGTGTCTATTCTTCCCACTCATAGCCCATGTATTTGGGGGTAAATTGATCCTACTCCCAGTTCTTCTGGCTACAGGCATTATTAGTGTGGGGGAGGACTCGTGACCTAAGCAAGCCAATTAGAGTGCAACTTGGTGTCCTGCTCACTTGAAATGCTGGGTCAGAAGTTTTTTCTTCTCTGGTGGACTTAAAGGAAGAGACTCAGCCTCCATTGCTACTGGCAGCCGTCTCCTGGGCCCCTTGGCTAAAGCAATGGTTCTCAGCCTTTAGTGTGCATCGGAGTCACTTAGTTTGTTAAAATACAGATTGCTGATCTCCACCCACAGAGTTTCCGATTCTGTAGGCCTGAGGTAGAGACCAAGAATTTCCTTTTCTAAGAAGTTCGTAGGCGATGCTGATGCTGTTGGTCCAGGGACCACACTTGGAAAAACACTTGGATAAAGTAGGGGCTGCAGAGCAGAGGGACTGAAAGAAACTGGGTAGCTCTAGCTTACTCTACCACTGGAGTTGTTTTTTGTTATTTGCAACCAAAAGCATCCTAACCAATTACTCAGCAATCTTGCCACTAAAAGTTTACCCTATGTATATCCTTGCAGAAGTTCACCAAAATACATGTCCATGGATGATCACTGCAGCATTGTTTGTAATAGCTAAAACTGGAAGCAATCAAAGCACTTATCAATAGGGAATGAATCCATCTGATGGAATAATCCACCTAATGGAATACTGTGTAGTGCTAAAAATTATGAAATAGTCTGTGTATGCTCATAGAGAAATATCTCTAAGATATATTAAGTATAAAAAAATCATGATGAATAGAAGGGAATAATTTATACTTTTTAAACAAAAGAATAGACAGATAAATATATGCAGGTATATGCTTATTTATTTCCTGGAAGGTTAATTCTGATTAAGAATGTGTATATTTGAGGAGAGGGGTTGGGATTGAGGTGGTGCAAGAGGCTTTTCAGTCTTCATTTTATACATTTTTATTCTGTTTGAATTGTCCTACTTTAGGTAAATTTTCCCTTTTTTAAAAAATAAAATGTTGGGGCTGGCCCAGTGGCATAGCGGTTAAGTGCACACGTTCTGCGTCGGTGGCCTGGGGTTCGCTGGTTCAGGATCCTGGGTGCGGACATGGCACCGCTCCGCAAGCCATGCTGTGGCAGGTGTCCCACATATAAAGTGGAGGAAGATGGGCATGGATGTTAGCCCAGGGCCAGTCTTCCTCAGCAAAAAGAGGAGGATTGGCAGCAGATGTTAGCTCAGGGCTAATCTTCCTCAAAAAAAAAAATGTCATTTGGAGTTATCTGGGCAAGGCATAGGGCAATTTTAACTTCCTTATTTTTATTTCTATATTGAAAAAACAACTAAAAATGTTATATTATTTTTAAAAGATTAAATCATGAAAAGATGAATGGAAAACTAAAAACTTCTCAGGCACTCTGATGTGCAGCCAGGCTTGAGTGCCACTGACATGGTACATAGGTTATAAACCGGTAAAGATTTATCCCTATCCAGATTGAGACTCAACTAGGGAGCTGCTTATTATACTTTAATGTGCACATGAATTACCTAGGGATCTTGTTAAAATACAGATTCTGATTGAGTAGATCTGAGGTGGGGCCCAATATTCTGCATTTCTAATAGGCTCTCAAATGATGCTAATGTTGCTGGACCACTGATCACACTTTGATAGCAAGAAAAATGAAGGAGGAGAAGAGGAAGAAGAAGAAAGTTGGGAGGGGGCCATGAAGATAGAGAGGGAGGGACAGATATGAGACTACAGAAGTAGAATAATTGGGCATGTGAGATGAGGAAAGAGTCTGGGACGACGAGGTTTCTGGCCTGGGTGATGTGAGAATGGTGGTAACATTAACCACAGATAGAGGTATCAAGCTGGAGGAGGAGGAGGTATAGGAAACATTCCAGGAGTGGGAGCAAGGCTTCACATTTAAACATATTGAGTTGTGATTTTTCTGGAAGAGTATTATGTGGACTTGTCCAGCAGACCATTTGAACTCTGCTTCTGGTCAGTAGAGTTCAGTTAGAGGTATATTGGGGAGTTATCTGTATAAAGTTGAGGCCATAGGGTAGGATCAAACTGACCAGGGAGAAAGAATAGTGAGAAGATAGCTGAGAACAGAAACTCTGAGCAATGCTAATCTTAAGAGACATTATATGTAAGGAAACGAAGCAGTCAGAGAGGCAGTAGATACTCTACTTAGAAGACTAGACATTCTGAAGGGCCCTCCTACTACAGCACAACTAGATCCTGCATAAAGCATAATTTTTATCATGTTTTGTACTTGTGAGTTAGCAACTGCTGCATAATAAACTATCCCAAAACTCAGTGGCTTGAAACCAAATCATTTATTATTGCTCATGAGTCTATGGGTTGCCTACTTAGCTCTGCTGATCTGGACTAGGATTGGCTGATCTTGGCTGGGCTCACTCATGTATCTGTGGTCCACTGCTGGGTTATCTGGGGGCTGCTAGGTCTAGGGTAGTCTTGGCTGGTATGGATGGACAACTGGGTCTCTCATCTTCCAGAAAGGTAACCCAGGCTCATTTGCATGGTAGTTCCAGGAGTCAAAGAGAGTGAGCAGAAGCATGCAAGATTTCTTGAGGCCTAGGCTTGGAACTGACATAATAGCACTTCTGCAACAGTCTATTGACCAAAGCAAAACACAAGACTAGTCCAGATTTGAAGAGTGGAGAAATAGATGCCATTTCTTTATGGGAGGAATTGCAAAAGGTGTAAATACAGGGAGATGTGGACAACTGTGGCCATTTTTGTAATCAATTTATCATGCTGGATTTACCAGAAGTAAAAGGAATCTTTAAAGAGCAAGCAAAACAAATCAAGCAAGCAAACAAAATCATGAAAACAACAGTAACAAACTCCGGTGAGCCAGCTCAGGAGAGCAAGGCACTTGAGGACACTTCCGAAAATGGAATAGAGGTATTTCCTTGGAAAACCGAGGTGCTATTACTGGAAGAAATGAGGAACGGCTGCTGCTCAGGTAGGAAAACAAGCAAACAGATAGACTTCTGCCTCAGAATCCAAGAGTCTAGACTTTGTCATCAGAAAATTCTAGAAATATTTTAAAGTGACATGGAACAGTCTTGGTCTTTCTGGTCCTTGAATCCAGTGCACATGGGGCAACTTTCAGGAGTGTGACCTTAGACTCAAGACCAGTTTGTCAACCATGTCTTCTTAATGTATTGAGTGTTTTCATATCCACTAGCTTGTGTTATTCTCAGAACTACCTATGAGGGAGGTAAGGCAGGCATTATTATTCACATTTAATACCTTTTTTGTTTTTGGTGAAGAAGATTGGCCCTGAGCTAACATCTGTGCCAATCTTCCTCTATGTTGTATGTGGGATGCTGCCACAGCATGGCTTGATGAGCAGTGTGTAGGTCCGAGCCCAGGATCTGAACCTGCAAACCCTGGGTGCATGAACTTAACCACTATCCCACTGGGCCAGCCCTAATACTACTTTTTAAAACAATTTTTTCACCATCTGTAAGATAGGCGAACAAAGTTTCATGCCTTAGGTCCCAGCAGGAGACATGTGCAAAAGTACTCATGGCAACATTAATGGAAAAAAGCCATATTTCCATTGGATAGAGAATGGGTAGATAAATTGTGGTGTATTTACACAATGGAATACTATATAGAAATGACAACAAATTAACTATAGCTACAGTAACAACATGTTTGAGTCTTAGAGAAATCAAATTGAGTGAGAATAGGAAGTTGCAGAAGACTACATTAACATTTTTTCACAAAATTAAAAGGCAAGTAAAACCTAACAATATATTGTTCAGGGATAATTACACATGTGATAAAACTATTTAGAAAGAAAACAAGGGAATGGAAAAACTCAAGATACCGGTTGCCTCTGGGGAAGGCAGGGAGATGGGATAGTTCTCAGGTTGGGCAGTGGGCTCATGAGTATTCATTTTATTATTGGATTTCATAATATATGTTACATACATCCTTTTGTGGTTGTCAAATATTACATAATAATTTTTTAAAACCATCAAAAAAGGAAAGAGAAACAGGAGAGAAGTGTTAGGGAAGCCAGAGAGTTTCAGGAAACGGGTTGTTTTCAGTGTCAATTACTATGGAAGTCCTCAGCAAGATGAGGCCTGTATGAAAACGCTGGACTTGGTGACTGGGAGCACACTGGTCACCTTTGGAAGCAGCCATATTCAAATGGGAAGGGCTGATGTCAGATTACAGATAGGAAGGAATATATTATGAGGAAGTTAGGGCTGGGAGCATAGACAAGTCTTTCATCTACTACCTTCTCCCCTCGAATCCATAGCAACAGCTAACACTTATCGAGGCTGCATTATATGCCAGGCACTTTATATACATTATGCCATTTAATCCTCACAACTACCCCCACAGGGTGGTTTAGGGGAGCTAAACTCAATGCTTGTGTTACCACCAGATTATATGCACTTCAGCCCACATGCGGAGAATCCCTGATACTGGAATGGGAATGAATGCTTCACTATTCCATTCCAAATTTTAGGTACAATGACTCAAGTGGTTAGGTTATGGCAACAAGCTAAAAGGTGGTGAATCAAGTCTACCCAGAAATGGGTCATTTCTCCCTGTGATGCTATTATTGTGACTCACCAAACTTACCTCTCTCTCGTTCTAGGTACACAGTAGAATTGGACTTTTCCATCTCTACAAAATTAGGTGCTTTCATGTGATTTGCCTTGGGCAATGAAAAAAGTGATATTTGACATTTTAAGCTTTAAGAGTCAGTGTGCATTTTGCTTACATGTCTTCCCGTAACTCAGTGATGGGGCTTCTGTTAGTCTGAGTGCTCAAGTGACAATATATGAACAGAGCTCCTCTGCCGATCCATGTTGGACATATAATATGAGCAAGAAGTATACCTTTGTTACGTTATTAAGATTTTGGGGCTATTACTGCAGCAAAACCTAACCTATCCTGACTGATACACTCCCCTTTTCTAGAGTTAGAGATCATGGATGTATAAGGACTGAATAATGAAATGAAAATGTATACAAATGTGTAAAATAAAGTACCTAGACCTCTCTCTGGCACATAGTAAGACCTTGATACATCATTTTCTGTAACTATTCCTAATAAATGACCACAAAATTTTCATGTTTCTCACATACAAATAAAGACTAGTTGTAAAAGACATAAATAGGTGATGTTCTAAGCTGACATTATTCCTAATGCTTGTGATTGTAGAAGAGATGTTCTCATTCTGTGTCACTTTGTCCCTCAAATCCGTGAAAAAGCACCACAATTGGCCTTGTTTGGGTCATATACCCCTCCTACTGGGGAAGGGGAAGCCTTGTGACTGATGGTCAACCCATCTCTACCCTAAGATAGGGAGGAGCAGTTTCCCAGAGGAAAAAACTGGGTTTAACTGCCAGAAAGAGGAAGGAATGCTGGGAAGGCAGAAACAAAAGTTATCTACTTAGTGAAAACAAACTTAGATTTAGAATCCTGATTTTATCACTTATTAGCTGTGTGTGAACCTGGACACCACTTAATCAGTTTGCTCATATGTAAAGTGGGGGTAGTACTTTGCAGCGTTGTTTCAAGATTAGGAATAACGTATAAGAGCTTGGTACAACATCTGGTACCTAATGGGTCCTCAATAAATGGTAACTTTTAAAAGCCAAATGCTAAAGATTTCCTACTATTAAATTCTGAGTCCCGACACTCAAAGATCAAAGGCTAGGACAAGACATCTATAGTAATAATGAACCGAATATAAAACAAAGTATATTATAAATAATAGAGTTTTCATTTAAGGGTAAAGTGTTTACAAGCTTCAGTAAGCCTCTTACACTCACCTTAGGCTCAGCTGTTTCCTTTTGTAATCTGTACACACAAGGCACAGAGCAGTTAGGGAAGCCACGCCCAGCTAGCATCACTCAGCAGACGGTAAGAAGAATGCCCCAGAGTCCTAGCTTCAGACTCTGCTCCAAGCATCCCTCTGTTGTTCAAAAGTGACTCAGAGCTCATTGTTTTTCAGAGCCCCATTTTAAAACACAGTTAAATGAATACCATTCAGCACTGAACCTTCATACCCAATCTTCTTGTGTTTTTGCCATCAACATATCATCTGCCTTGGAAGTCTACAATCTGCTTTGCACTAGGGAACATTTTCAAAGGTGTTTTAGCTGTCCTTTAGTTATCAAACATTTACTAACTGCATCCTGGGTGGTAGGTGCCAAGAAGACAGAGATGGTCAAGTTTATTCGAGGGGCAGAGATGTAGCCTGCCCCTCGAATAAAGGAATGGCTGTGTTGAGTCTCTACAGGGATCCCTAGTCAGGGATCAGGAAAAGAATCACAAAGATATGAGCTGAATCTTGGGTGAAAAAGTCAAGAATGCACCAGAGACAAAAGGAGAGAGGCATTCTAGGCAATGACACAAGCAAACAAGAAGAAATGGATATTAATAGCTTAATGTTTATGGGAGGTACTTTAGTGTCACTAGAGTGGGTTAGGGGTAGTAGGAAACGAGGCTGGAGAAGCGGTCAGGGGCCAGATCATAAAGGGACCATGGAAGTGGAGGTAGAGCATATTAGAAGGACAGATCACTCTGGAAGCTGATAAGCATGGTGGATCAAAGCAGTGGTTCTTAACATCTCTTGGGTCATAGACTTCTTTGAGAACCTGAAGAAAGATACGGGCCATTTCACTGGGAAAAGGTACATACACTTAGATACAAAATGTTGCTTACAATTGCCTGGTTTGGAGTAAGACAGGGGAGCAACTGCAACAACTCAGGTGAGACATGAGGAGGACTGCACTAAGCCACAGCAGCTGGGACAGAAAAGAGACAGATGTGAGAAACAGAAAGATGGTTGAGTGTTATTAATAGATCCTGTCGTGAATTAGATTTGAGAAATGAGGGAAAGGCACAAGTCTGGGAAAACCCCCAGGTTGGTTTGTGTTTTGGACAACTGAGTAAGAGGTAGTGTTGCTCATGGAGAGGAACAGGCTTCAGAAGTGAGGATGGGTTCAGCTTGAGAAATGTTGAGTCAAAGGTGCCTTTAGAACATCCAAATAAAGAAGTTCAGCAGGAAGCTAAATATGCCCTTTCTTTTGATGATTCTTGTACCGGCTCTCTTGCCCTGATATTAAACTACAAATAGGCTCCTACATCTCTGCGCAACACTTCTGAATGGAGACAAATATACCCCTCATTTACAGAAAGGGATCCAGAAATGGGAGAAGAAATTAAACTTCACACACCCAAAATTATTTCACAGTTATTTTTACTAAAAGAATAGACTTTTATTAAGCACTGTAAGTTTCTTTCCATCATCATTAACAGAACAACACACCAGTTTCCATCACAGAACAACTCCTGAGACATTTTCATTCCTTTCTGAAACACTTCCATTAACTCCTGCAGTTTCTCCTAAGAAGCATCCATTCAAACTTACATTAATAAACTATGGAGCTTTTGTGGTGAGGTGGGCCAAAAAGGCAGGGAATTTGGAATCTGGCAGTGGGAAAGAGAAATACATATTATCCATCCACTAAACACACTGTCAAGAGCACAGGAGAAGAGATATTAACACAGGAAAAAACAATGAAAGAATTTCTTACTTTCGTCAATAACATCATTTATCAGGGAGCACTAAAAATCATTGATTCCTTGCAGTTAAAGTTTCTTTACCTAGTATGTTATTCTAAAAATAGAATAGAGTAAAATAAAAGGTGGGAGGGGAAGTGTCTTCTAGGAAGTAACTAAAATGAAGTCATCAGATTTGGCAGGGTTATGAGAGAATAATAAAATCCGAAATATCAATTTGCTTCTTTTACATGAAAATTCACTGGTCATTAGTTACTACCAACACGGACAAAAAGAGCATTTATAAAAGTACAAGGGCAATGTCAAAAGCTGAAATGGGCACCCTAGCACAGGGGGTATTTTATTTTGCTTTTAACTTGGAAAAGATGATTTTGTAAAAAATGAAGTTATCTTAGAACATCAAAATAACTTCTGACAATATTGAAGATAATTAGCAGAAATAGGGGAATAGGTGCGCTGAACTCTGTCTGCACCAGTAGACTACTGCAATAAGCCATAGGATAAGAAGATGGAAAGTCAAATAAAAGAAGATGCCAAAGTGACAGAAGAGAGAAAAATATAGGATGACACACAGTGGAACAGTGAAGACTTACCCCCCCAACCCCAAGCATATTTAGGAAATATGCATCAGGAAGTGAACAAGTATAACGATTAAACCTTAGTAGAATTACACTAACTATGTACTTTAAACTGTGGTCTACTTGTATGGTCATTTCAAATCGGGAGGGTCTTAGAGGCTGAAAGGGTAGCACTGACATGCCCGCAGGAGCCTCCTAAGGTTCCAATGGACTGGATCACTATAACTAAACAGTTACTTCCACATTCTTTCTACCCTACATAAGCATTCCTCCCCCCACCCCCCACCTTAACCACCCTCCCTAATGCCTTGTCTGGTTGTTTTTCTCAGCGATCAAAAAAAGTTAATGTGACTTGGCCAGAAAAACAAGATGGAGAAAAAAAATCAAATATCACCAGTCAAAGCAAGTGCCATTTCTTGGGCTTTAAAGTTTACCCGAAGTCCTGTGGCTCAGAATGAAAATGATGCAAGTGAGCAGAAGTTTGTCAGGTCTGGTCCAGACCAGACTGGCCACTGAATAAGGATGGGAGTTAGAGGCTGACCCCAAGACATATCAGCAGAAATCAAGAACTGCAAGTCCGTGGGGATCCGTGGCTGTATACAAGCAGGGTGCTTTTGTTTGCAGCCCTACAGGGTAAAGGGATCATTTCTGGGGGTTCCTATATGACTTTGTTCAAGAGAAGTCACATCATGATCAGAAATGGAACCTCCAGTGAAGGATGACAGTCTCTTCAAGTGGTATTCACAGCAAAGATCAGACCCGCCTTCCCCCAATTTGTCCTCCAGTTAGAAAAAGTTCATCCTCCAGTAATGAACCTTAGTCTGTCTGGCTTCTAAATTGTATATTTTGGCAGATAAATTAAAATATAGGCATATGGCCCTTTATTGTTCTTTCTTGTAACCTTCTAAACCCAAAATGCTGACTCTAAATTAAAATTAAGTTTGGAAGTAAGCCACTTGTTTCACCCTGGGCCAGGCTAGGAGAGAGTAGAGGTGTGTGGAAGGGAGAAAAGCAAGGCTTTTGGCAAACTGGAATCATCCTTGTCAAAGCAGCATTTTTCCTTCTCACAGTGAATGTCTACATTAAGAAATCTTAATGCTGTGAGAGTTAACAATACTGTCATTTTGATTGTGTCACATAGATTGAAGATGCACAGAAACAGCAACTGAAGAAAATACCGTTCCATATAACTCCAAGTACTTCCTATTAGAAAATGGACATCTATACATATTTGATTTAATGCAGCTCAGTGATTCTGGTTACTTTCAGAGCTCCAAAGGATTCCTCCCTCTGTGGCTCCAGAAAGAAATTTCCAAGCTATCTAAGTTCACTACTAATCCCTCTCTAGCTAGATATAGAAGTCCTAACCTTCAAGATGACGTGAAAAGTTGGGCAGGTCAAAGAGAAGAAGGGGGACCAAATTAGGGGAGCTGGGTTCCAAAGAGGAGGTTTTTGTACACTTTGTTCCTGGTTATATCTGGCTAGGTGTGCCTTCTTGTCATTCTGCTTTGGTTTATCTAAGAAGTTTCTGGGCAGGGGGAGAGGCATTCTAGGGCTCTCTCCCCCTGCAAATTGTGTGTTCTCTTAAACTGGGCCAGACTAGGATTAAATAGTCTGAGACTGTTTTCAATCTCTCATGATACACTCATTGCAAGTGGGCAGTGAGCAAACAGCCTTCTGGCTGTCTGGAAAAAAATCACCAAGGACCTTCTGTGGGTTAAGGTACATGGGGTTTTTCAAAAAGAGAGAGAACCCTGCTAGTCAGTTGTATTCCTGTAGAAATGGTACTTCTTGGGCAAGAATATCACAAAGCCCAAAAGGAGGTGTGTGAGGCTGGAAGCCTCAATTCCTGAATGAAGACACAAAGCTAATCTGTTGTAAGCCATGTTCCCATCCCTCATACTTGGGCTGCTGAGGAGGGAAACTGGAAATGCAAGGTTATCTCGAGAGTATCTCCGGGAAGGAAGAATAGCCTCTTCATCCAGGGCAGATTCTGGCCTCGTGGGGGCTGGGGAACTTTTACAGAAGACCCCTCAAGGCCTGGGCCAGAGTCCTCTGAAGTCTTTCTTGCAAAGCAAATGAAAAGATCCAGTAGTCAAAATGTCAATGAACAGATGAAACAAGCTGATTTCCTCACACTTCCCTACCCCATCTTTCCAATGCTAGTCCTCTCTCCTTCAAGGATTCATGGCAATCAGCTCTAGCCTGAGGCCAGTTTGATCCTGGAGTTCCACATCAGATCTCCACTAATTTGGCTGTAAGTCCTGGTAACTGCCTCCTATCCCCTTTCTCTCTCCAAACCAGGCTGCTCCTTCATAAGGAAATGCCCGACTCTTCCCAATCCCATTCCAACCTCCTGTTTTCACCATATGGGATGTGAGGGCTCTGTTCAAGATTAAGCTTGTGACAACCCAACTGTTTGTTGTTCTGAACAGGCAATCTCTGGAAAGTACTTTTTGTCTGCTGTAGAGAAGCCCATTTTCTCATAATTGTGATGGGCTGTGACTTAGTAGGGATTTTAAAGTGTGGTCTTTTGAAATCCACCACTCCATAGCAGTGGAAGCATTTCTGGGAAATTCAGTAAATACTCTGGGACATCACCATGTATGTATATATGCATGCATGCATATATCTATAGATATATACACACACATACACATATATTTATATATATAAAATATGTATAGATAAATAGATCTGTCTCTTTATATAAAGGGTATGTGTATGCATATAGACACACACATTCATATATACGTCCACCCACGCACCCATACACAAACACACACATACACACACACAGTATTTTGAGTTCCCTTTCGTACTCAATTCCATTACATTGAGTCCCACCCTTTCAGGGTGTGGGCAGCAGGGAGTGGGTGAACTGCACCACATCTTCTATTTTATAAACACTGCATTAGTTCAGAGGCAGGAAAAATCTGCCCAGTACTTTTCTGACTCACTTGAATCCCCCAGTACAAAGGCCATTGGTAGTTTTTGTTTTTGTTTTTAAAGTGTATAAAATAAAATAAAAAATAAAATAAAATAACCACTATTACCTCGCTTCCCTGAAAACATCTACCTATCTGATTGTCAGGCCAGAGTTAGAGGCGGTAGTACAAAATTCTGCGGTAGGTGAGTGGGGAGAAAGAGTGAGAAGGAGGTGGACACTGATTATATACCAAGTTTCCACTACTTCAGAGAGAAAAAAGCAAGTTAGGAAGCCACAGACAGCTGTCCCCACTACCCCATGGGTTTTGTAAATGAGTATCATGATGAAGACTCAGAAAAACAAAGCTGGAACTTTTCTATAGGGCCTTATGTGATGACACCCGATTATTGACAGTCACTGCCTTACTAGGCTCCCAGGGGAGGTAAAGAGCATTTGGCGCTATCTATTCAATTTAAGAATAGGAGCTAGTCCTGCTGCCATTCGTCTTTTTGACCAGAGTTTCCCCAGAAGCAGACCACTAAGTCTGGAGGCCCAGAAAAAGACAGGGAAGGGGAAAAAGATGGATACAAAAGGACAAAATCCTGAATAAATCTAGGGTAAGCATTTATGTCCTCCTCTAACTTGGGCCTAAAATCAGAAAAGCATAGGTTTTCCCCTCTTCCTGATCTGGTGAAGCCATTTTTTACTCGTTACTCTTCTTTCTGTTGTGCCACAGTTCCCAGCTTTTGCTCTCGTAAGCGGCTCTTCTCCCCGTTCTTCATGGAGAAGTAGCGGTTACCATTATTACACACGCTGCTGTCTCTGGATAAGGCACACTGTGATGGAGCTGGAAGATGAGGATCACTCTTCTCTTCCTTGATCAATGTGCCATTGTTTCCATTTACGTGTGAGCGGGACCGACCTTGATGAGGCTCCAGGGATTTAGAAACTCCATCTGATGTGCTCTGTCAAAAACAGAGATACTCAATGGAGACGGCAATCCCAAACTGGCTGACCCATCCCAACCATGTTCAGAGGCCAGCCTGTGGAAACTGCTTCAGTTCTTCAAAAACACCAGAAAGGCCAAAGCCTGTTAATACTTAGTACACTCTCACACTGTCCTGAGAACTTAGGATGACAACAGATGGAACTGACCGAAATCCAATGGCAATGACAACAACACAATAGTGATATAGCTACCATTTACAAAGCTTTCCAATATATTTTTCTAATACTAATAGGGACCCTAAATGGTAGATGTTATGATGTTCCATTTACAGATGAGGAAGCTAAGGCTCAGAAAGATTACAGTGACTTGCTCAAGGACACCCAGATAGAAAGTGGAGGGGCCAGGATTCCACTCCAGGTTGGTCAGCCTCTAAAGTCTATTCTCTTAACTGCCATGCAATGCTGTCCAATGCTGACAACTGGACATGGAAAGCAAATGAAAGGAAAACAAACCATGAGATCTATGTGCAATACTCCACAGAATCTTTCATAACTAAAAGCAGTCGCCTGTTTTTCTTTTTAATTCCAGGAATGTGGTTGCTATCGAAATGCTAATAACATGAACTGCATTACCTTGCAGTGCAGTGCTGGCTCTCAATGAATGTTATTAGGAAAAATAACAGCTTCTGATTAGTAAGTGGTTGGGCATGCCGGGTACTCTGTTGTTCATTTTACAGATAAGACAAATGAGGCTCAAAAAAGTAAAAAGGCATGCCTAGACTTGCATCCAAGTCTTTTTGACTCCAAAGACTTTGTTCTTTTCACTAAGATATAATACATAATGGAAATCTAATACCTGTTGAATTTGTGCTCAATTATAAATAATAACTACTAATTTTTATTGAGTACTTCCTATGTTCCAGGCTCTGTGCTGAACACTTTATATATATCATCTCGTTTAATACTCCTAACAAATCTGTGAGGTAGATATCAATTTCCCCATTTTACAGGTGAGAAAACTAGGGCCCAGAGAGGTTAAGCAACTTATCCAACATCACAGAAGTGGTAAGTGGCAGGGCCAGATTCAAAGCTAGATCATTTGGTTCCAAAGACTGTACAACATAGAGGCTACTGTGAGGTATTGCTCAAGAACTTGGAAATAAGATCAAACTAGTAAAAATCTACACAATGGATGAAATTAGCCATCTGAGGGAGTCAACAAAGAAATGAAAACATTACACATAAGTGACTTAAGAATTTGAAAACACACAAAACTGCAGTGGTCTAGGAATAATCTCAAGAGGACAGGATTGTAATGTAAGCAGATTTAATAAGCTGAAACAATTATCTCATACTCTGAAGAAAGGGTGACTGAACAGAAAAAGGAGAGTCAGCAAGGTAATCAGCAGCAGCTCTGTCCAGGTAAGATGCCTTAGCTAAAAACAAAGTCAATATGAGGATTTCCTTGGTCAGGTTGCCTCTAGAGTAGATAACAGTACCCCTAGCAATCTTAGGTAAGAGAAACTTAAGATCATCTACCATTCCTTGTTTTCCCTCAGTTTCCTCATCTGTAAAATAGAAAGAATAACAGTATCTATTTCATAGGTTCCTATAAGGATTCAATGAGACACTCCCTGTAAAGCACTTAGAACATGTTGTGCCTGGCATACTGTAAGAACTCAATAAATGCTAGCTAATATTATTGTTCTGATTCCATATCCCCAAGGAAACTTCTGATACCATGGCTTCCTTTGTAGCTTGCACTTAGAGAAAGAAAGCTCTGGTAGAAATGGTTAAGACATATGCACTAGAGTCAGCCAGACCTAGGTCTGAATCTTGTCTCTAACAATTAGAGTTGTTATATTGTATTGGAATCAGCACAGCACAGGGCTTTGGAATGTCAACTCTGATACTGACTTGATGGAGAATTTTGGGCAAGATGCTTCATTCGTCTGAGCCTCAGTTTCCTCCTGTTTAAACTGGAGAATAATACCTCACATGTATTTATAAGAGTGACTGGAAAAGAGTTAAGTGCATAATACAGCACAATAATCGCTGTATAAAGTACTTTATTATGAAAAGTACTGTAAATCAGTACTTTATCTTTCATTCCCTCGCTTCTCCCCCCTCCCCACTTTTTTTAGCCATATCCACATAGCTATTTCTGTGATCTTGGTTAATGTGAGTCAACCATCGAGAGATAGATCCACTTAGTGTACCAAAAATATCAGGTTTTTCATACTGTATGTCTAATGATCAGACCCTGAATCATGGTGAATTCACCAAGGCTGTATTACCTTATGGGAGCCTATCTGAGTGACCAGTTTTCCTTCTAGGTGTAATCCTTTTTACCTTACTGAACAGCTTCTGGGAAAAGCTGAGAAGCTTTGGAAAAATCCAAAAGTCATTGCTCTCTGGCTTTGGAGTGCATTACAAAATACTTTGTGTGGAGGACTTGCCATTCTAGTTCCATTTTTGGCTCATTAAAGCAAATCTGTATTCTTTGAGAATACCTTAGACAATAGGGGTTAACATGGATGCAGTGAGGGCTGGCTGTATACAGGAGAGCTGATTTGGGATTGAGAACTAATGACAAAGTTGCCTTGCAGTATGGTCTAGTCAGTAACCCATGTGAGGATTAGAGACTGCTTATCAAATGTTTAGTAGGGGGCTTGGTAGAAAGTAGGCACTCAAGAAATGATAGCTGCTATACTATGAATACTATGAGGAGTCCAGCAGTTTGAGTCCAGTACAAGAATTTGGATCACTACAAGAATAGGCCTTCATATTTGGGGGAAGAAGGGGGCGTCTAATGAAGACACCAGTGGGAACTGTGATATAATTCAAGGTGTAGAGTAACCCTCTGGTAGCCCCTCAGAAGCTCAGGTACACTGCTGCCAATCCCATTGTTAACTTCACTCTGGCCCAATTATGGCTGCATGTAGCAAATATTATGCAAGGGGTAGGTCTTCAGGATACAGTACCTGGTTTTTATCTTGTGGCCTCACTCAGGGAAAGGATGACGCTGTAGCCCTGTGGGAACAGCCTAGGCAGGCTAACTCTCACTAGAACACTAGAAAGCAGGGGAATGAAATCAATTGCCAGGAGAAGTTATGAAAGCTCCCAGGTTTCCGTGCCTGATCTGATCTCTTGCAATTTAGCTGAAAAGACAAGAGGTATCAAACAGAAGCTAGATAATCTCAAAAAGGTGCTTACTTGTTTATTTCCTTTTTTATGTCCTTTGGATCCTCTACCAGTCTGTTCTTTTCCATGCCTTTAGAAAGTGGGGGAAAAAGTGATCATGAGGAACATATAAAGCTCATATCCCTATTTTCACTTAGTTAACTACTCACCGCCTCTAAGAAGTTTGACCCTCTTAAGTTACATGCCCCTCCTCTGTGTTACACTGTAAACCTCTATCTCTGTCATTTCTATATTATATTGAATTGTTCTGTGTCCCATGTCCTCCTTTAGGGCAAAAGCTTTTTCATTGAGACAGGGTATTTAGTATATGTTTGCTGAACTAAACTGAAAACTGGCTTTAAAAATGGAAAGTTAGTTAATGCCTCTTACCTTAATAGAAGGATTCAATAGCTGGGCATTTTCCCAAGGGCACCTTGATTGACACTAGTTCATACCAACCTATATGAATACATACCCCTTTCCTGGCCCACCGACAGAAACCACCTGCATGCCAAAGGAGCCTCGGCCCCTGGAGGATCTGCTGCCAGCCCACTGGCCCACAACCATTCCGGCAATCTCTAGTTTTCCTCCTTGTGGTGGGATTGGATGGAGACCTAAAAAGAGAGGAAGAATGGCAGTAATGTATGGTAAGTGCAGGGTAGGATGAGGGGTGGAACAGAAGATCCTACAGCCACCTACTCTGCTTATTTCCATTTCTCAGTGATAAAAAGACTCCAGGATAACAACAAAGGGTCATAGTGGGAGCAAATTTAGGGAGAGGGGTTTGAGGATCTGCATACATCCACTCTAGCAAGTAGGGTGTGGATGATTCATTTTTCAACTACAGAGCCTGACACATAGAGGCATTCAGTATTTGTCGAGAGAATGAATGTCTTAAAATTTAGTTAATGGACAATTATAAGCTAAAACCTCTTTTGATCCAAATATGCATCACTACACATTGGAGGATTAGCCAAACAAGCAAACAAAACTGAAAATAATGAAACTAAACTAGCAGTAATTTATAATTGAAAAGCAAGAATAACAACAGTTGAAAACCAGAACCAATTCAAGACAACATAGCATGATATCTCCTTAAAACAGGAAATTCCAATTGTGTGTGTGTGAGCTTACAAGCACAGTAGAGCTTTGTAATTTGGCACAAAAGGAAGCCTTAATAGAATATTGAGTTCTAGTAAACATTTAATTTTAGTTTATGGAAAAAACCTAAATGTTAATAAGCCTTCACTCACTCAGCAGGTTGTTAGTAAAGAACCCTTCATTTATATGAAAGTGGAGTCTAAGGAACTAGGGTGCTAGCTACTCCTGAGAGGGCAAGGAAGACTTGCATTTGGGGATCTTATTGTGGCCTTTCAGGAGGCAGGAGGCTCCTCATTAACCACTAGTAACTGGAGACTAAGCATCACTGGGAGCTGGGACAACGGTGAGGACCTTCCGAGAACCTGGCCGTAATTAAGCCTGTCTTCTGAGATACAATAAAATCAACATGCAAAGAATGAGAGCAGGGATCTGTAAAGTCACCTTCAAGGAATGGAATGAATGGTTGCCTCCCTGGTTTGTAAGACTTGATCACTACCTGACTGAATGGGCAGTTACCAGAGCAGACATTCACACTGCTCATCTAAGCACAGCCTTGAGCTAACATCCATACTGAATTTTGTGACTAAATTTATGACAAACTTCAACTTCTAGTTTTATTTTTAAAGTGACAAGTAATAAACAACAAACACCTTCAACCATAGCAATGACACCCTCACCTGATCACAGAAGTTTGATATTTCATATTAAAATGTCTCCATTAAAATATCCTACTTCACCAGAGGACAGGTTGTTTGAATTATCAGGATCAGTATCTGGGCTACCTAAGCATGATTATCTATTTATCATTAAATCGCAGCTCAGTTGTCACCATAATTTATACATATATGTGTGTGTGCATGTGTGTGTATTTGTTTTCCCCACTAAGCTGCAATCCCCTTGAGGGCATGGACTGTGACTGTGACTTATCTCTCTCTATGCTTCTGGAAATGTGTCAGGTCTACCCCCAGAGTGGGCATGGGTGCATCAGGCTATTGTTGTCTGCTGACACTAGTCATTTAGTCTTGTTCTTCCCTCAAGCTCCTGGGTACATCTGCCTCTGGGGAATGAGTGACTTAACCAGCAACCATGAGGATTCAATTCACATGAGTTATAGTTCTCAAAAGTAATAAAGTGGCTCCTGGTTTCCCCATCAGTTACTTCATGAGTTTGGTTGATGAAAGTCAAATCCTTAGGCACCAACCACCTCTATGGCGAGTGGTCTAGGGAGTCAGGGGACTTTCTTCTGCAGGCTATACCCCTCCATCTCAATAAGCTGCTCTTCAAACTACCACGATACAGCACAGAAGGTAAATGAGATAAGGTATACGTAAAACTGCTGATTCTGTAACTGGCGATAATTACTGGATAGGTTATTATGAAATAGATTGAGGATGACAAATATTTCATTCTCAGGTACTGACCTGCAAACCCTCGGCTCCTTCCTTGAGGGGGAGGTGGCATTGAGCCCATGGCTCGGGAATAAAGTGAAACAGGGTAGAGAGAGGGCACCATGGGAGGCACAAAAGTAGGTGATGGAAGTAGAGCAGAAGGCGGTGGATGGTTCAAGTTGACTCCTTCAAGGATACTCTGTCTCATCTTTTCCACTTTGTTTGCCAGGTCAGCCTTCAAATGAGGAACAGAATAATAATAGCAGCTGCCATTTTTTTTTTTAACTTCTCCTATGTTCTAGGCACAGTATGAGGCACTCTAGGTAGAGTCTCACATGTCTGTTCCCATTAAGGGAATCAAGGCCTGTAGTTAAATGGCTCAAGGTGACACACTCACAAAAGCCTGTCTGACAGCAAAGACCCCACTCTTTGCATGACACCACACTACCATCACGCTAGTTCTGATTGAGGGCTTGTAAGACACATTGACTAGGTCCAGGAGGACAAATATAACAAGTATTTACTGATGGTCTACTACATGGCCAGCAATAGGCTACGTCATTTTTTAAGGGGGAGGTAACAGAATCAGGTAAGAGAGAAGAACAAAAACTTGACATATACAAAGCCTTTTAACCTCCCCCATACCTAGGACAATTGACCCTGACCTCTGTCCAGGATAAGTCCATGCCTCTAGTCTAGAGGTCGGCAAACTTGTTCTGAAAAGGGCCAGATCATAAATATTTTAGGGTCTGTAGGCCATATGGTGTGTGTCACAACTATTCAACTCTGCCATAAACAAATGAATGTGGCTCTGTTCCAATTAAAACTTTATTGGAATAAAAATTCCAGTTGTTGGAATTCTGGAGTAGTTTGCCAACCTCTGCTCTAGTCCCTCAGCTCATTTCCCCCAAAGAGATACAGGAGTAAGTAAGAGTTCCTTTCTCTTGCCTTCTCTCATCTTTCCCAAGGTTTTATTGCAAAAACTCCCCTGCTTCTACTCTGTCATCTACTTTACTACCCTTTTCTATTTCCAAATATAGTTTCTTTACAAAAAATATCATCACTTACAAAAGTGATTTACAGTTTTTATAAACAAGGGAAATGAAATTCTAAGAATTAGAGGAAAAGCATATAGTGTATCTGAGTATTGTACAGGGAAGAAATACCCAGAGTAAGAAAAGGAATATGAAAATATGTAGCTCATAAAAAAATTTTTCCAATGTATGATTTTATAACATATACATATCAGACTCTGTGCCTTTGGGACTATTGTTGACTATATTAGGTTAAGGTCAGGCACATTCTCCTACTTCTGCTACCTCCCTCCCCGATGTCTCTGCTCCTTTCCCCTCCCTGCCCATTCATCCCCACAGCAGATCAGAGATGGCCCTCAGCAGCTGCCTGACATGCTGGTACCTGGCCGTCACACAGCTCAACCAGGGATACTCGCTCTCGGCCTGCTTTAATTAGCTTGCTCTGGAACAGCTTGCCATCAAAGTAAATCCAGGGGCAGCAGTGCTCCCAAGGGACTGGCTGGCCACAGGCATCATTAGCAAACAGAGCTGTGTCGACTCCGCTCATAAAGAGGGCAGCAAGCTGGATCCCTCGGGCATCCAGTTTCTCAATCTGAAACCACCACAGAAGAAAAACTACTATTAAGAAATTATTGTTATCAGTTACATTTACTCTTATCCTGTCATGCTGATTATTCCAGTCAAATTTGAACATGTTGCCTTTCAATATAGACATTTGAGTGCACAAGCAGCTTCTATCCATGTCTTTCCCTGAGATGATTTGAAAGATACTCATTACAAAAAAGAAAAAAAGATATCAGCTTTAAAAGTTTAAAAGACACAAACTTGAGATACCATGATTTTGCCTGTCAAATTAGAAAAAATTTAAAAACTGAAGACCAAAAGAACACTCAATGCTGATGAGGACACAGTGAAATAAATGGGTACACTCATATATATCTGATCAGGAATGTATATTACAATTAAGCAATATGTATCAAGAATCTCAAAAATGTTCACATTTGTTGAGTCAGAAATTCTACTTTCAGGAATCTATTCTAAGGAAGTAGAGATGTGAATAAAGCTCGATGTGTAAAGATGTTAATTATAACATCACACATAACCGGGGAAAACTGGAAACCAAATGGCCAACATTATAATTAAATGATATATCTATATGATAAAATGTTATTTACTAAAATTTTTTAAGACATAAAAACTATGCGCTATGTTAAATAAGAAATACAGTATATAATTACATAAACAGTATCTCAACTATGTAAAAAATGCATGATGAAAGACTGGAAGGAACAATCAAAATGTTCATAGTGGTTACCTCAAGTTGGCGTGTTAGATAGCTTTAATAGGAAAAGGGGAAATACTAGTAGGTTCCCTCCTAGGTGTGTCTGGAGTTGGTAACTGCTCTAGGACCAAGTAGTATTACATTTACTATAAAAAGGAACCACCCACTGTTTGCTTTAGACTGTTTCATCTTTCCCTTAGTTGACCTCACTTAAATTAAGATTTTTCAAGTCATACTGGACTTGATATTCTTCTAGTTTATCCTAAGGCCTCAAAGGGCCATGGGTACTGAAGTTGGGAGAGGAGTGTCCTGAATTAATAACTAATATTTATTGAGTACTGTGTACTTAAAATATGCAAGACACTGTTCTAAGTGTTTTGCATGGACAATTTTATTTAATATCCTTATAACCCTACAGGTAAGGAGACTGAAACTGGAGAGGTTAAGTAACCAGCCCAAGGTCACACAGCTAGGAGGTAATAAAGCTAGGATTCAAACCCAAGGCAGCCTGGCTTCAGAGCCTGCCCTCTAACCTACTATGTTCTACTGCCTTCAGTTATATGGTGGATTTATTTTCTTCCTTATGCTTTTTCTAGACTTCCCTGTAACACCCAAAAAGTATCATTAAAAGGGGAGGGTGGACATTTACTCAGAGACAAAAAGAGGACACTAGGATAAGTTCCCTGTAGCGTTTCTTGCAAGAATCAGAAACCTTACCATGGTCTATGAGCCACAACTTATTTGTCTTGCACAATATCCATCTTTTCAGTTCATTCTTACCTATCAGTATGGGAGTGGTGCTGTAGGCACCTCTTGGTCTTATTAACAGACATAAACATTTGGCAAAAGTAAATCAAACATTTACTGTAGAACCTACTCTTCTCCCCAGCTCCAGGAAAAAAAAAAGACCTCAAGTAAAGCTATGAGCTCATAAATGAAAGAATTTAAATAAGGATGGATCAAATCACCTTGAGTTCTTGAAGTTGATCTGGTTCATAAAGCTGGGTAGATACTGCCTGTGCAAGGAAGGTGTCCAGCTCATGGCGATGAAGGATTCGGCCACCAGGCCATTGAACCATGTACCTAGAAAATGAAAGCATCATTATTAAGCCACAAAAGTTCATTTATTCATCTCATAAATACTTATAAAACTAAGAAACTATCATGGGCCAGACCCTAGGCTAGGTTTTGGTAATTCCAATGGAATAAAGTAAAGAATCTCTGCTTTTGGTTACTTGCAGTCTGGGTGGTAGAGGATACAGGCATGTACATCAACAATGACAGGACAGTGTGTTAAATGCCAAGATAGAAGAATGCACATGGTGCTACGAGAGCACAGAAGAGGACTATGACTGGAAGAGTAAAGGAGGACATCCTGAAAAAAAAGTCCTCAGGAGCTGAGTTCCAAAGGGTCTATAGAACTTAGTGAGGCAAAAGGTGGGGAAAGGATATTCTAGGTTGAGGGAGTAGTATGTGTGAAGGCATGGAGGTATGTAGTTCAGATGACATACCAGGTTCCACAGTGCTGGATCCAAGCAGGTTTGCAGTGACAGGAGGTGAGATTAGAAACTAGGCCAGACTATGGAAAACAGCATGGAGGTTCCTCAAAAAATTAGAAATAGAACTACTATATATGATCCAGCAATCTACTTCTGGGAATATATCCAAAGGAAATGAAAACACTAACTCAAAGAGACATCTGCACCCCCATGTTCACAGCAGCATTATTCACAATAGCCAAGACATGGAAACAACCTAAGTGTCCATCAATGGATGAATGGATAAAGACGTGGTATATATACAATGGAATATTCATCCATAAACGAGGAAATCCTACCATTTGCAACATGGATGGGCCTTGAAGGCATTATGGTAAGTGAAATAAGTCAGACAGAGAAAGACAAATATTGCATGATCTCATTTATATGTGGAATCTAATTTTAAAAACACACTAAACTCATTTAAAAAAGAGATTAGGTGGCTGGCCCCATGGCCAAGTGGTTAAGTTCACGTGCTTTGCTGCGGCGGCCCGGGGTTTTGCTGGTTCGAATCCTGGGCGCGGACATGGAACCGCTCGTCAGGCCACGTTGAGGCAGCGTCCCACATGCCACAACTAGAAGGACCTGAAACTAAGATATACAACTATGTACTGGGGGGATTTGGGAAGATAAAGCAGAAAAAGAAAAAAAAAAGATTGGCAACAGTTGTTAGCTCAGGTGCCAATCTTTAAAAAACAAAAATAAATAAAAAATAAAAAAGAGATCAGATTTGTGGTTACCAGAGGCGGAGGGTGAGGGGAGGGGAAATTGAAGGAAAGTGGTCAAAAGGTATAAACTTCCAGTTATAAGATAAGTAAGTACTAGGGATGTAATGTACACCACGATGACTATAGTTAACACTGCTGTATGATATATAGGAAAGTTGTTAAGAGAGTAGATCCTAAGAGTTCTCATCACAAGGAGAATATTTTTTCTCTTCTTTTTATTGTATCTACATGAGATGAAGGATGTTAACTAAACCTATTGTGGTAATCATTTCAAAATATATGTAAATCAAACCATCATGCTGTATGCCTTAAACTTGTATGGTGATGTATGTCAATTATTTCTCAATAAAATTGGGGGGGAAAAGTAGGCCAGATCATGAAGGGTCTCAAAAAACAGTATTAAGGAATTTGGACCTTCATCCTGAAAATATAAGAAGACACTTAAGGATTGCCAGCAGGAGAGTGATATTGACTGGTTTGATACTGACTGGCTCGGAGGGTAAGAGACAAGAGGCATGGATACTAGTTGGGAGGCAACTGCAGCAATCTGTGGCTGAAGAGGTCTGAACAAAGGCATAGGCTGAGGGTTTGGAGAGGGCCAGAGGACAAAGACAAGAGCTAGTAAGGAGATAAATCCATAGGATTTGGTCATGGATTTTATGGGAAGGGGGTAAATAAAAGGGAAGTCTAAGATTCCTAGAATTCTCACTTGGGCAAATGTCTGGATGATGGGGCCATTCCCCAAGATAGGAAATCCAGTAATTAAATAAGTACTTGTTGATGAATATTTGATTTGAATTTCATGAGCTGAATATGCTCTACTGTTCTAGGCACCAAGAATACAGAAAGAAGAAGAGAGAAAGAGAGGAAAAAAATCCAAATACAGGGGCCAGCCCAGTGGCACAGCAGTTAAATTTGCACGTTCTGCTTCAGCGGCCCTGGGTTCGCCAGGTTTGGATCCCGGGTGCGGACCTATGCACCGCCTGTCAAGCCATGCTGTGGCAGGCGTCCCACATATAAAGTAGAGGAAGATGGGCACAGATGTTAGCTCAGGGCCAGTTTTCCTCAGCAAAAAAGAGGAGGATTGGTGGCAGATGTTAGCTCAGGGTTAATCTTCTTTAAAAAAAATTAATTAATTAAAAAAATACAAATACATCAGTACAAAGTCTGTGTCCTTAGCTCCCTGAGGACCCACAAGACAATGATCATTCATAAGTATTGGAGCTGTGTGAGACTTCAGAAATATGGCATTTAAAGCAAGGGCTGGTGTCTTCTGAGTGGCACATGGGATAGGTTCCTGGGGCCTCTGGCCTAATTACTACTGCCATGGGGTGGTATGGTACCCTGGAAAGAGCCTGGGCTCTGCAGCCAGACAGCCTGGCTTCGAGTTTCTAACCTGCTGTTCCTCATTTGGAATGATCGCAACAATGCCGGCAACCCTACCACCATTACTCTTTCTTCAAGTTCAAACTGTTCTTTCTCTGAACTCCAGGATGGTTCTGGGATTGCAGGACAAGCTAACAAGCCCTGTTGCTTCTTTAGGAACTGAATTCTAAATAACTGGGCTTCCAGGAGAGATCTTCCTGCGCCACACAAAACTTACCTTTGCCCAGAACAATTTCTACCCTCTTCCCTGCCCACACATTCTCCACTTAGAAAATTTATTCATACTTTATAATCTATTTAATACTTTTTGATGCTATACTATGTAGTGCATAATTCATAGCTTATACCTTCTACTAATATAAAATATTTTCATTTGTCCTCCTTAATGTTTTTTTTTTTGCCTTGAGGAATACATTATCTTTTAATATTGTTTCTTTCTTTTGATTTGTAGTTCCTTGATTTACCTTTGCCCAGTCTTTTATTTTTCATCTTATTTTGTTGGCAAAATGTGAAGCAAAAATAAAAGAAAATAAACATGCAATTACAGACTTTAATATCCTACCATCAAGCTATGACACGTAAAACATACCTAAAATACATTTAAAGTCACAGAAGATTTGACTAATACAATAAATAAGGTTCCAATGTTTGACTGATTTTGTACAAAGAAAACATATTCTTTTCAAGAGCCCATGTGAGTTCCTATGAAGTTTAGGACCTTGTTTGTACTTGTCAATTGTCTTGTTATTATTCTTATTTCTTATGAACTGTCTAGGATAGTACATGGCATAGAGTAGGTATTGGTAAATATTTATTGAGGGACTGACTGAATGCATCAGTCAGGTCATGCCAGAAAAACCAAAACCCAAAAAATCTCAACAAAAATCCTCCAAAGGAGAATTGTACCAGTCACATCTTGACCATTACGAAAGAAAAAGTAAAGTAAAGGAACTCTTAAAGGAGTCAAGTGTGGGAGACAGGCAGGCTCACAGAAAGACTAATACAATAGGAGGAATGTGATTTTACAAATTGAACAGATTGTTCTGGGTGCTCTAAGGAGAGAGTGACTAAATTTTACCTGGGAGAATCAGAGAAGGCCTCACAGAGGAGGGAACATTTAATTTTCTAGGGATTTGAGTTTTTTGTTTAGTTTGGTTTATACTTTAATGTTAATTTGCAATTTTTCAAGTCTCTCTAACCTTAGTATGGTGCATGGCATAATGGGTGCTCAATAAATGTTTGCTGAAAAAAATGAGTCAATGTCAGGATATTCAAAAGAAAATGCTACTTCCATCTTTTGGCCAGCATTGCTATTCAATCAGCCTTGAATGAATCATGAGACAGAAAGTATAGGGTTCAAAGAGTCAGAGGAGTGAAAGAGACATAAACGAGACAGCAAGAAATACTAATTATTAAATGGCCAATATACAATGATGCTCATCATGTGCTATTATTTGAATTATATGATTCCAACAGGTATTTTCTCTGGAAAAACTACAGCATTACTAATTTCCCAAGGAAGTTCCTCAATCTCAATGACAAAATGACATCTTATTACTATTAGTAGTATTTACATTATTATACATACTATATACAAGGATTATTTATTACATTATAATATATGCAGCAACTAAAAGTTACTCATAGGAATAACATTTATTAAATGCTTTTTGTATTCTAGATACTGTGCCAAGAACTTTATATACATAGAATGTGGTAGCAAAGAATACAGATTTGGAGTCTCACATACTTGGTTCCAATCTAGGTTCCACTATTTCTTTTCTACGTGACTCTGAGCAAATGCCTTAAACTCTAGAGGCTTTAGTCACTCATCTCTAAAATGGGGAGAATACCACCCTCATCTCAAAAGGTGTAATAAGTAAAGGATAAAATGTGTGTAAAAAAACTTAGCATAGTGCCTGGCACAGCAGCACTCCTGGTTACCATTCATAACTGAGCCAATTATGGTATAATCCTCCCTTTACTATTTGGCGAAGCCTCCATATCATATATTAAATTCTCATATATACAAGGATCTGTTTCTACCCTATTTATTCCACGTTTATTTCTCATGTCATTACCATACTGACTTAAATTTTAAGTATGTTTTAATATTTGGGAGTATCCCCTTTTATTCTATTTCTTTTAATTTTAAGTAACATTTATGATTTTATTCTGATTACAAAACTCAAGTTTATTCTCATTCAGAAAATGTAAAAAAGCAAAAAAAGTATAAAGAAAATGAAACATAAAAACTGAAATAATTTTCACTCTTCCCATTCAGATATAACCACCATTAAGATTGTTACAATTTTGACTTCTTTCTTCCTAGCATCTCAAATCTCAATTTTTCTTTCATACTATATATAGAATATTGTATCCTGCTTTTTTCACTCAACATTATACTATGAGAACTTCTCATTCATTGACTACTTTTTCAAAACATGATTTTTAATAACTGCATATTCATCATGTGAGTGTATCAATTTACTTAAACATTCCTGTGATATTGGAAACTTATACTGTTCATACTTTTTCTTGTATTATAAATAATACTACAAAGATTATTTATTCTCTTGGGATAGATTCTTAGAAGTAGAATTATTATGTCAAAGGTTATGTCCATTTTAAAGGTCCTCAATACATATTGGAAAAGTGTTTTCCAGACCAATTTATCCTATCTTACAGCAGTGTGTCAGCATGGATTATCATTAATCTTTTATGATTTAATAGGCAAAAAAAAAAAGTCTCTTGCCACTTAAATTTCTGTCTCTTTGATTGCTAATGATGAAGTTGCATATTTTTTCCAAACACTTATTTACTTCTATGACTGGTCTATGTCTATCATAGACATATCAGGTAATTTGCTTGTTCTGTCTATAGCTCCTTCTCAGATAATCTAAAGCCTTATCTTTATAATAGTGACAGCTATTTGGACACAGGGTGGACAGCTGAGCCAAGTCAAATCAATCCATGGCTTGCCAGAGTCTTCATAATTTGAGCTAAGAGATTCAGAGACCGATGAAACAGACAAACAGAAGAGTTACACACGCCCCTGAGAGAGTGGGCAGTCTCTGCTCCTGCCTTTCCAGCAACTATTACCCCTGCATGTACCACTTTTCTCGTCCTTGGATGACTATGAGACTACCTGTTATATCTTTAGAGTAAGATAATCGAGTGGCTCTTGTTTCTTGCAAACGAATGAATCTGAAGAGAGTCATTTATCCATTTTTGTTTTGGGGTGCTAGTATTTAAAAAGCTTTTATATATCAAGAATATTGACACACTGTCCTAACTGTTGCAAATATTTTCCCAGTTTGTCATTTGTCTTTTAATTTTATGTATTTTGGCATACAGATGCAGTCATAATTATTGATCTCCTTTATATATCTTCCCTTTTTTGGGGAGGGGGGGGCTCAAGTCTTCACTTTTTTCTTTAACACTATTCATTTTGTAAAATAAATTTTTTTTAAAGATTTTATTTTTCCTTTTTCTCCCCAAAGCCCCCCAGTACATAGTTGTATATTCTTCGTTGTGGGTCCTTCTAGTTGTGGCATGTGGGACGCTGCCTCAGCGTGGTTTGATGAGCAGTGCCATGTCCACGCCCAGGATTCGAACCAACGAAACACTGGGGCGCCTGCAGCGGAGCACGTGAACTTAACCACTCGGCCACGGGGCCAGCCCCGTAAAATAAATTTTTTATTTTGCAACAATTTTACATATATAGAAAGTTACCTAAACAAAAGCTTTACTGAGGTATAATTTACATACCATAAAATTCATCCATTTTATGTAGAATTTAATGATTTTTAGTAAATTTACAGAGTTGTGCAACTATCACCACAATTGAGTTTTAGAACTTTTGCATTGTCCCCAAAAGATCTCTCATGCCCACATGAAGTCATTCCCCAATCCCACTCTGAGGCAACCACTAATCTACTTTCTATCTCTATAGATTTGCCTTTCTGAACATTTCATATAAATGGTATACTGTAATATGTGGTCTTTTGTGTCTGGCTTCTTAACATAGTTTTTGTTTGTTTTGTTTTTGCTGAGGAAGATTCACCCTGAGCTAACATCCGCTGCCAATCTTCTTCTTTTTGTATGTGAGCTGCCACCACGGCATAGCCACTAACACACAAGTGCTGTAGGTCCCTGCCCAGGAACCAAACCTGGCAGCCTAAGCAGAGTGTGCTGAGCTTAACCACTAGGCCACCAGGGCTGACCTTCCTTAGCATAGTTTTTGTTTTAACTAAACTTTTAACATTGATATTCCTGTAGATTCACATGCAATTGTAAGGAAGATCTCATCTACGAGATCTTTTATACAAACATCATGGTAATCACTAAACAAAAAATAAGAGCAGCTACAAAAATCATAAATAAATAGAAAACTGAGAAAACCATCACAGAAAACCACCAAACTGAAATGGCAGTCAGAAATAAAAAGGAAGAGAAACAAGGCTAACATAGAACAACCAGAAAAGAAGAGATAAGATGGCAGTATTAAGCCATCTTACATCAATATTCACCCTAGATGTAAAAGAATTGAATTCTCCAATCAAAAGGTACAGAGTGGCTGAATGGATTAAAATACAGGACACAACAATATGCTGCCTCTAGGAAACACATGTGAGTTCTAAAGATAAACACAGGCTCAGAGTGAAGGAATAGAAGACAGTACTCCAAGCAAAGGGCAAGCAAAAGAAAGCAGATGTTGCCATACTTATATCAGACAAAACAGACTCCAAGATAAAAAAGGCAGTGAGAGACAAAGAGGGGCAGTATATAATGATAAAAGGGGCATTCCACCAAGAGAACATAACACTTATGAATATATATGTACCTAACACAGGACCACCAAAGTCTATAAGGCAAATATTAACAGATCTAAAGGGAGAAATTAACAGCAACACAATAATATTAGGGGACTTCAACACCCGACTTACATCAGATAGATCATCCAGCAGAAAGTCAACAGGGAAATGGTGGACTTAAATGAAAACCCAGACCAGATGGACTTAACAGGGACATAGAGAACATTCGATCCCAAAATAGCAGAATGCACATTTTTCTCAAGTCCACATGGACCATTCTCAAAGATAGACCATATGTAGGGAAACAAGGCAAACCTCAATAAATTTAAGAAGACTGAAATCATATCAAGCATCTTTTCTGAAGACAATGCTATGAACTACAAAAAAAAAAAGCTGGGAGGGGCTGGCCCCATGGCCGAGTGGTTAAGTTCACACACTCCACTTAGGCAGCCCAAGGTTTCACTGGTTCGGATCCTGGGCACAGACCTAGCACCACTCATCAAGCTATGCTGAGGCAGCGTCTCACATAGAAGAGCTAGAAGGACCTACAACTAGAATGTACAACTATGTACCAGAGGACTGTGGGGAGAAGAAGAAAATAAGATTGGCAACAGATGTTAGACCAGGGTCAATCTTTCTCACCAAAAAAAATCCCCACATGATCATCTCAATAGATGCAGAGAAAGCATTTGACAAGATCCAACACACATTTATGATAAAAACTCTCAAGAAAATGGGTATAGAAGGAAAGTACCTCAACATAATAAAGGCCAAATATGACCAAATCACAGCCAACATCATACTTAACAGTGAAAAACTGAAAGACATCCCTCTGAGAACAGGAAGAACACAAGGGCGCCTGATCTCACCAATTCTATTCAACATAGTACTGGAGGTTGTAGCCAGAACAGTTAGACAAGAAAAAGGAATAAAAGGGATCCAAATTGGAAAGGGAGAAGTGAAACTCTCACTGTTTGCAGACAATATGATCCTATATATAGAGAACCCTAAAGAATCCAGTGGAAAACTATTATAGATAATCAACAACTACAGCAAAGATGCAGGGTACAAAATCAACTTACAAAAATCAGTTGCATTTTTATACACTAATAATGAACTTAGCAGAAAGAGAACACAAGAATACAATGGCATTTACAATTGCAACAAAAAGCATAATATATCTATAAATAAATTTAACCAAGGAGGTGAAAGGCCTATACACTGAAAACTATAAGACACTATTGAAAGAAATTGAAGATGACATAAAGAAATGGAAAGATAGTCCATGCACATGGATTGGAAGAATCAACATAGTTAAAATGTTCATATTACCTAAAGCAATCTAGATTCAGTGCAAACCCAATCAGAATCCCAATGACATTCTTCATGCAAATAGATCAAAGAATCCTAAAATTTATATGGAACAACCAAAGACCCTGAATAGCTAAAGCAATCCTGAGAAAAAAAGAACAAAGCTGTAGGCATCACAATCCCTGACCTCAAAATACACTACAAAGCTATAGTATCAAAACAGCATGGTACTGGCAGAAAAACAGACACACAGATCAAGGGAACAGAATAGAAAGCCCAGAAATAAAACCATACCTCTATGGACAGCTAATCTTGACAAAAGAGCCAAGAACATACAATGGAGAAAGGAAAGTCTCTTCAATAAGCGGTGCTGGGAAAACTGCACAGCCACATGCAAAAGAATGAAAGTAGACCATTATCTTACATCATATACAAAAATTAACTAGAAATGGATTAAGGAATTGAATGTAAGACCTGAAACCATAAAACTCCTTGAGGAAAATATAGGCAGTATGCTCTTTGGCATCAGTCTTAGCAGCATCTTTTCAAAAACCATGTCTACTCAGGCATGGGAAAGAAAAGAAGGGTTAACAAATGGGATTACATCAGACTAAAAACCTTCTGCAAGGCAGAGGAAACCATCAACAAAACAAAAAGACAACTCACAAACTGGGAGAAAACATTTGCAAATCATATATCTGAAAAGGGGTTGATTTCCAAAATACACAAAGAACTCATACAACTCAGGAACAAAAAAACTAACAACCAGATCAAAAAATGGGCCAAGGATGTGAACAGACATTTTTCCAAAGAAGATATATGGATGGCGAACAGGCACATGAAAAGATGTTCAACATCACTAATTATTAGGGAAATGAAAATAAAAAACATAATGAGATATCACCTTACACCTGTTCAGAATGGCTCTAATTATCAAGACAAAAAATAACAAATGTTGGAGAGGATGTGGAGAAAAGGGAACCCTCATACACTGCTGGTGAGAATGCAAACAGGTGCAGCGCTCTGAAAAACAGTAGGGAGATTTCTCAAAACATTAAAAATGGAAATACCATACAATGGAGCTATCCCACTACTGGGTATTTATCCAAAGAACCTTAAATCAACAATTCAAAGAGACTTACACACTCCTATGTTCATTGCAGTATTATTCACAATAGCCAAGACATGGAAGCAACCCAAGCGCCTATCAACTGATAAATGGATAAAGATGTGGTATATACATACAAAGGAGTACTACTCAGCCATAAAAAAGACAAAATTGTCCCATTTGCAAAAACATGGATGGACCTTGAGGGTATTAAGCTAGGCGAAATAAGCCAGACTGAGAAAGACAAACACCCTATGATTTCACTTATATGTGGAAGATAAACACACACATGGATAAAGAGAACAGATTATTGTTTACCAGAAGAGAAATGGGTTAGGGGGTGGGCAAAAGGGGTAAAGGGACACATATAATGTTGACGGATAAAAATTAGACTATTGCTGATGAGCACGATGCAAGTCTACACAGAAAGTGATAAATAATAACATACACCTGAAATAATACAATGTTAAAAATATTTTTTAAAAGTCTATTTTGTTTGATATTAGTATAGCCATTACAATTCTCATATGGTTATTGTTTGCATGGCATATCTTTTCTATTCTTTTCCTTTCAGCAAATTTGTGTCTTTGAATCTAAAGTATATCACTTGTAGATAATTCATGCTTTTATCCAGTCTGACAATCTCTGTCTTTTGAGTGGAGTGTTCAATCCATTTACATTTGACGTAGCTATTGATATGTTTAGATTTATAGGCTTCATGCCTTTTTTGCCTTTTTGTTTGTTCCACTTTTACTGCCTTCTATTGTGCTAAACGGATATTCTCCAGTGTAGCATTTTAGTTCTTTTATTGGCTTTTTATTATAGTTTTAGTTCTTTTCATAGTGGTTGCTCTGTGGAGTACAATATACATCTTAACTTACACACTACTTCAAATTGATACTAAATATTTCCAGTAGTATACAGAAACTTTGTTCCAATAATAGTTCTCCTTTCCTCCCCTCATTGTGCTATTATTGTCATGTATATTACACCTTTAGGTAGACTCACCAAGAAAAAAAGAGAGGAGGCTCAAATAAATAAAATCAGAAATGAAAGAGGAGAAATTACAATGGAAACGTCAGAAATACAAAAGTTTATAAGAGAATGCTACAAAATGGTATACACCAACAAATTGGATAACCTAGAAGAAATGGATAAATTCTTAGAAACATACAAGCTTCCAAAACTAAATCAAGAAGAAATAGAGAATTTGAATAGACCAATTACCAGTAAGGAGATCAAAATAGCAATCAAAAACCTCCTCCAAAATAAAAGCCCAGGACCAGATGGCTTCCCCGGTGAATTCTAACAAGCATTCAAAGAAGACTTAATATCTATCCTTCTCAAACTCTTCCAAAAATTGAAGAGAAAGGGAAGCTTCCTAACTCATTCTACAAAGCCAACATTACCCTGATACCAAAATAAGACAAGGACACAAAAAAAGAAAATTACAGGCCAATATCACTGATGAAGATCAGTGTGAAAATCCTCAACAAAATACTGGCAAATCGAGTACAATAATACATTAAAAAGATCATATACCATAATCAAGTGGGTTTCATTCCAGGGATGCAGGGATTGTTCAACATCTGCAAATCAATCAATGTGATACACCTCATTAACAAAATGAAGAATAAAAATCACATGATCATCTCAATAGATGCAGAGAAAGCATTTGACATGATACAGTATCCATTTATGATGAAAACTGAATAAAATGGGTATAGAAGGAAAGTACCTCAACATAATAAAGGCCACATATGACAAACCCACAGCTAATGTCATTCTCAATGGAGAAAAACTGAAAGCTATCCCTCTAAGAACAGGAACCAGACAAGGATGCGCACTGTCACCACTCTTATTTAACACAGTATTGGAAGTCTTAGCCAGAGCAATCAGGCAAGAAAAAGAAAGAAAAGGGATCCACGTTGGAAAGGAAGAAGTGAAACTGTCACTATTTGAAGATAACTTGATTTTATATATGCAAAACCCTAAAGAATCCACCAAAAAACTTTTAGAAATAATAAATGAATACAGTCAAGTTGCAGGATACAAAATCAACAAACAGAGAAACATGGCAGAGTGAGCAGTTTTCTTTGTCTCTCCCCCTTCGAACTACAACTAAATGGACATACACTGATTAATGGAGGATACTCACACAGCACCTCAGGAGGTCTGAGAGACCCACACTGATATACATTGGAAGGTGGATGGACTACCCCCAGGGAGAAGGTGGAGATTGGTGAGAACTCTCCAGCTCCCAGACAGCCCAGTACCCGTGAGTGACTCTCTCCCAGCTGAAGCACTCATAGCACCGCTGCGGCCCTGAGAGTGGGCAGGCGCCATGGCACAACTGTGGAAACAGGTGACTACAGCCCTGAGAGCCCTGTGATTCCTCCTTGGACCAGTGGGAAAACCCACAGTCCCATTGCAGCCCCAGGGAGTGACTCAGTCTCAGACTTGGTAGGGAGGCCCTGCCCACCAAGCACAAAGGCTGGTGCGACCTAGGAGCACATGTGGCATGTCTGGGGGAACAAACTACTGGCTGCCTTAAACAGTCATAGCACTGCTGTAGACCCAAGGGGGCAAGTGAGGTCCAGCAGGACAGACGGCAGCAGAGCTGTGAGTCTGGGTGAACAATCTCCCAGCTGCCTCAAAAGCCCATGACACTGCTACAGTCCCTAATGGGGGAGCATGTCTAGGTGGGTCTGTGGGAGCAGGTGGCAGCAACCCACAGCCCCTGTGTGATTATTCCCATAGTTGATGGGAGACACCACAGAGCCACTCTGATCCCAAGGATTGGCCCAGGCTGGGTCACAGAACAGCTGATTGGTATTCTGGTGGGTGAAGATTACACAGCACTTGGCCCTTCCCCCCAGTGGCAGCATGCAGAAGCAGTAACCAAACTCTATCTCTATGCGGAGGCACAAAACCATGCCATCAAGCAGTATGAAAAAATATATTAAATCTTTAGAACAGAAGGAAAATGACAAGTACCCAGAACACAATCCCGAAGACACAAAAATCTAAAACCTAAATAAGAAAGAATTCAAAATAGCTACCATTAACAAACTCAATGAGTTAAAAGAATACAGATAGACAACAAATGAATTCAGGAGCTACATCACAAAAGAGCTTGAAATTATAAGGAAGAGCCAATCAGAAATGTTGGAAACGAAAAACACAATGGATGAGATTAAGAAAAATTGGGACTGCCTGAACAGTAGGGCTGATAATATGGAGGACACAATTAGCAGTCTGGAGGATAGGAATATAGAAAAGCTTCAGATAGAGGAGAGAGAACTAAGACTAAAAAGAAATGAAGAAACTCTCCAAGAAATATCCAACTCAATTAGGAAATGCAACATAAGGATTGTAGGTATTCCAGAGGGAGTAGAGAAGGAGAATGGAGCAGAAAGCTTGTTCAAAGAAATAATAGCTGAGAACTTCCCAAGCATGGGGAGAAAGCTGGAAATCCATGTGATGGAAGCCAATAGAGCTCCAAACTTTATCAGTGTAAAAAGACCAACTTAAAGGTATAAACTAAGTAAAGCTGGCAAATGTCAATGACAAAGAAAAAAATATTAAAGGTGGCAAGGCAGAAGAAAATAACCTACAAAGGAACCTCTATCAGACTGTCATCAGATTTCTCAGCAGAAACATTACAGTCTGGGAGAGAGTGGAATGATATATTCAAAATTCTGAAAGACAAAATACTTTCAGCCAAGAATACTCTATCCAGTGAAAATATCCTTCAAATATGATGGAGAAATAAAAACTTTCCTAGATAAACAAAAGTTAAGGGAGTTCATCACCACAAGAACCTCATACAAGAAATCCTAAGGATGCCTTCACAGCTGGGAAAAAAAAGGAAAGGGGTTACAAAACCCTGAGCAAGGAGATAAATAAATAGACAAAATCAGAAAATTGCAGATCTCCATCAGAACAGGTTAGAAAATGATTAATTATAACATTCAAGATAAATGGAAGGAAAACACCAGGAATAAATATTAAATCTTGTCACTTTAACCACAAACTCACAACACAAGAAGAAAAAAGATGTGACAATAACAACTTAGAAGGGGAAGAGGGAAGGGATGGAATCAGCTGAGTCTAAGGAAATAAGAGGCTATAAGAAAATGGACTATCTCATCTATGAGATGTTTTATACAAACCAAATGGTAATCACTAACAAATAACTAGAACAGAGACACAAATTATGAATAAGAGAAAACTAAGAAAACCAGCATAGAAAACTATCTAACTGAATTGGTAGTTGGAAATACAAGGGACAAGAAACAAAGGAAATGCAGGTTCAGGTTCTTTGGATAAATGCCCAGTAGTGGGATAGCTCCATTGTATGGTATTTCCATTTTTAATGTTTTGAGAAATCTCCCTACTGTTTTTCAGAGTGCTGCACCTGTTTGCATTCTCACCAGCAGTGTATGAGGGTTCCCTTTTCTCCACATCCTCTCCAACGTTTGCTAATTTTTGTCTTGGTAATTAGAGCCATTCTGAACAGGTGTAAGGTGATATCTCATTATGTTTTTTATTTTCATTTCCCTAATAATTAGTGATGTTGAACATCTTTTCATGTGCCTGTTCGCCATCCATATATCTTCTTTGGAAAAATGTCTGTTCACATCCTTGGCCCATTTTTTGACCTGGTTGTTAGTTTTTTATGCAGGAGAACTGGAAAACGAGCAGTAAAATGGCCACAGTAGGCCCCCACACTTGAATAATCTCTCTAAATGTAAGTGGGTTGAATTCTCCAATCAAAAGACACAGAAAGGTAGGATGGATTGAAAAACAAGACTCAACGTTATGCAGCCTCCAGGAAACACACCTCAGCCCCCAAAAGACAAACACAAACTCAGAGTGAAGGGATGGAAGACGATACTCTAAGCTAACAGTGAACAAAAGAAAGCAAGAGTCACCATACTTATATCAGACAAAGTAGACTTCAAGACAGGTTTACCAGGGGGCTGCCACACCCACTAGAGCACAGATTTAATCCAGTTCAGCCAGGGTAGGCAGCCTTCCCAGGGACCCACCACACCCAACAGTAAGCCCTCAGGCTACTTGTCAGCTTGTGTTGACTGGGTGCCTTGATCCTCTACAGGCAGTCAAGTGTGTCTGCCTCTGTGGGGCAGGGCCTGTGTGATGACTAGGTGAACTGAGGGGGGCATTGGTGGAGAGGTGGAGGCCTCTGCAGTGGGGGGTCAGGGTATGGTCCAGGGGGTTGGGAAGCGTGCACAGACCAGGACTATGTTGATGGTGTGTGTGGTCCAGTGGGGGGCGAGGCTTATCAGCAGCAGACCTGTGCTTCCAAGTAGCCATAAAAAGCCCCACCTTCCAAAGCCTGAAACAATTGAGTACTCCTGTGCCTAGGGCCAGGTCCACACAGCAGCACTCCTAAGAGAACTGACAACAGCCTTGTAGGCCTGAGGCCTATAGCAACTGGAAGCCCCTGAGGCTAGCAACCAGCTACAGTGGTACCTACTGAATGAACAGGAAAACTGCAACAGGTGTATGCTGTTAGACCTTGTAACCAATGGTGCTGAGGCTCCCCAAACTGGATTTACAAACAGCTGGCTAGGGAAGTAAAAACTAGATTAACTGGGTACCTGCATTAAGAGCAACTCTGCCACAACAGAAGGACACAATTAGCCCACAAAGGGGTCACTCCTGGATCTTTTCAACTGGTGACGAGGGGGAAGCACACTGCTGGGCCTCAAAAGGCATCTCTTACATAAGACCACTTCTCCAAGATCAGGAGACATAGCCAACTCACCTAATATACAGAAATAAGCACAGAGAAAGAGGCATAATGAGGAGACAAAGGTATACATTCCAAGCAAGGGAATAGGACAAAACCCCAGAAAAAGGATTAAATGAAACAGAAATAAGTGACCTACCTAACAAAGAGTTCAAACAAAATCTTATAAGGATGCTCACAGATATTAGGAGAAGACTGGTGAACACAGTGAGCTCATCAACAAAGAACTGGAAAATATAAAAAAGAACCAATCAGAAGTGAAGAATACAATACTGGAAATGAAAAATTCACTAAAGGGACTCAATAGCAGAGTAAAGCATACAGAAGAATGGATCAGCGAGCTAGATTAAAGACTAGAGGAAATCACCCAAGCGGAATAGAAAAAAGAAAAAAGAATTAGACAGAATGACAACAGTCTAAGTGAACTCTGGGACAGTATCAAGCATGCTAACATTCATATTATAGGTGTCCCAGAAGAAGAGAGAGACAAAGGGGCAGAAAATTTATTTGAAGAAATAATAGATGAAAATTTTCCTAATCTAAGGAAGGAAATAAACATTCAACAACAGGAAGCAGAGAGCTCCGAACAAGATGAGCCCAAAGAGGACCACACCAAGACATATTATAATTAAAATGTCCAAAATTAAAGCTAAAGAGAGAATCCTAAAAGCAGCAAGAGAAAGGCAACAAGTGAGATACAAAGGAAATCCAATAAGGCTACCAGCAGACTTCTCAGCCAAAACCCTACAGGTGAGGAGAGAATGGCATGACGTATTTAAAGTGCTAAAAGGAAAAAACCTAGAGCCAAGAATACTCTATACAGCAGGGTTGTCATTCAGAATGGAAGGAGAGATAAAGAGCTTCCCAGACAAGCAAAAATTAAGGTTTATCACCAAGAAACCAGTTCTACAAGAAATGCTGAAGGGACCTATTTAAGGGGGAAAGCGATGACCACAAAGAGGGATAAAAAAATTATCAAAAAAATAACCCTCCCCCCAAAAACCAGGCAATAAAATCGCAGGTAAAGGTGAAAATATAGTAAAGGTAGCAGATCAACCACCTGTGAAGATAAGATGAAGGTTAAAAGACAAAAGTACTAAAATTACCTATTTCAATGATAAGAGGGTAATGGATAGACACACACAAAACAAGAGATTAGATATGATTTCAAAAACATAAAATGTGGGAGGAGGAAAGTGAAAAAGTAGAGCTTTCAGAAAGAGATTAAGCTAAAGAGTCTATCAACTCGATATAGACTGATATATACATAGAATATTATATAGGCTCCTCATGGTAATCACAAATCAGAAACCTATAATAAGTAAGCAAATAAGTAAGACAAAGGAAATCAAACATATTACTAAAGAAAGCCATCAAACCACAGGGAAGAGAGCAAGAGAAAAAGAAAGGAACAGAGAACTACTAAAACACCCAGAAAAAAAGTAACAAATTGGCAATAAATACATATTTATCAATAGCTACTTTAAATGTCAATAGACTAAATGCTCCAATCAAAAGGCATAGGGTGGCCAATTGGATAAAAAAACACGACCCATATATATGCTGCATATAAGAGACACACTTCAGACCTAAAGACACTCACAAACTGAAAGTGAAAGGATGGAAAAAGATATTCCATGCACGACAAAGAAAAGAAAGCGGGGGTAGCAATGCTTATATCAGACAAAATAGACTTTAAAACAAAAACTGTGAAAAGAGACAAAGAAGGGCACTACATAATGGTAAAGGGAACAATTCAACAAGAAGATATAGCACTTGTAAATATCTATGCACCCAACATAGGAGCACCTAAATATATAAAGCAATTATTAACAAACATAAAAGGGGAAATAGACAGTAACACAATAATAGTAGGGGACTTTAACACTCCACTTACACCAATGGATAGATCATCCAAACATAATATCAATAAGGAAACACTGGCCTTAAGAGACATTTAACCAGATAGACTTAGTGGATACATAGAACATTCCATCCCAAAACCACAGAATATACATTGTTTTCAAGCACACCTGGAACATTCTCCAGGATTGATCACATATTAGACCACAAAAGAAGTCTCAATAAATTTACGAAGATCATAATAATACCATGCATCTTTTCTGACCACAAAGGTATGAAAATAGATATCAACTACAGGAAGAAAACCAGAAAAGCCACAAAACTGTGGAGATTAAAGAAAAGGTTATTGAACAACGATTGGGTCAATGAAGAAACCAAAGGCGAAATCAAAAAATTCTTGGAGACAAATGAAGATGAAAATACAACATGCCAAAATCTATGGGATACAGCAAAAGCGGTTCTAAGAGGGAAGTTCATAGCAATTCAGGCCTACCTTAACAAACAAAAAAAATTCCAAATAAACAAGCTAACAGTGAATCTAAGGATACTGGGAAAAGAAGAACAAGCAAATCCCAAAATCAGCAGAAGGAAAGAAAGAATAAGAATCAGAGGAGAAATAAACAAAATAGAGATGAAACAAACAATAGAAAAAATTACTGAAACCAGGACCTGGTTCTTTGAAAAGATAAACAAAATTGATAAACCCTTAGCTAGACTCTCCAAGAAAAAGAGAGAGAAGGCTCAAATAAATAAAATCAGAATTGAAAGAGGAGAAATTACAACGGACACCTCAGAAATATAAAAGATAATGAGAGAATACTATGAAAAGCTATAAACCAATAAATTGAATAATTCAGAAGAAACGGATAAATTCTTAGAAACATACAACCTTCCAAAACTGGATCAAGAAGAAGTAGAGAATTTTAATTGACCAATCACCAGTAAGGAGATCAAAACAGCAATCAAAAACCTCCCCAAAAATAAAGCCCAGGATGAGATGGCTCCCCTGGTGAATTCTACCAAACATTCAAAGAAGACTTAATACCTATCCTTCTCAAACTTTTTCAAAAAATTGAAGAGGAGGGGAGGCTTCCTAAGTCATTCTATGAAGCCAACATTATCCTGATACCAAAACCAGATAAGGACAACACAAATAAAGAAAATTACAGGCCAATATCACTGACGAACATTGATGCAAAAATCTTCAACAAAATACTAGCAAATCGAATACAACAATACATTAAAAAGATCATACATCATGATCAAGTGGGTTTCATTCCAGGGATGCAGGGATGGTTCAACATCTGCAAATCTATCAACGTGATACACCACATTAACAAACTGAAGAATAAAAATCACATGATCATCTCAATAGACGCAGAGAAAGCACTTGACAAGATATAGCATCCATTTATGACAAAAACTCTAAATAAAATGGGTATAGAAGGAAAATGCCTCAACATAATAAAGGCCATATATGACAAACCCACAGCAAATATCATCCTTAACAGAGAAAAATTGAAAGCTATCCCTCTAAGAACAGGAACCAGACAAGGATGCCCACTGTTACCACTCTTATTTAACATAGTATTGGAAGTCCTAGCCAGAGCAATCAGGCAAGAAAAAGAAATAAAAGGGATCCGTATTGAAAAAGAAGACGTGAAACTGTCACTCACTGCAGACGACATGATTTTATACATAGAAAACCCTAAAAATCCACTAAAAAACTTTTAGAAACAATAAATGAATACAGTCAAGTTGCAGGATACAAAATCAACATACAAAAATCAGTTGCCTTTCGGGGTTGGCCCCGTGGCCGAGTGGTTAAGTTCGCGCGCTCCGCTGCCGGCGGCCCAGTGCTTCGTTGGTTCGAATCCTGGGCACGGACCTGGCACTGCTTGTCAGACCACGCTGAGGCAGCGTCCCACATGCCACAACTAGAAGAACCCACAATGAAGAATACACAACTATGTACCGGGGGGCTTTGGGGAGAAAAAGGAAAAAATAAAATCTTAAAAAAAAAAAAATCAGTTGCCTTTCTATACACTAACAATGAAGTAGCAGAAAGAAAAATTAAGAATGCAATTCCATTTACAATTGCAACAAAAAGAATAAAATACCTAGGAATAAACTTAATCAAAGAGGTGAAAGACCTGTACATGGAAAACTATAAAATTTTGTTGAAAGAAATTGAAGAAGACACAAAGAAACGGAAAGATATTCCGTGCTCTTGGATTAGAAGAATTAACATTGTTAAAATGTCCATATTTCCTAAAGCAATCTTACAGATTCAACGCAATCCCTATTAAAGTTCCAACATTTTTCACAGAAATAGAACAAAGAATCCCAAAATTTATATGGAACAACAAAAGACCTCGAATAGCCAAAGGATTCCTGAGAAAAAAGAACAAAGCTGGGGGTATCACACTCCCTGATTTCAAAATATACTACAAAGCCATAGTAAGCATAACAGCATGGTACTGGGACAAAAACAGACACACAGATCAATGAGACATAATTGAGAGCCCAGAAATAAACCCACATATTTACGGACAGCTAATATTCAACAAGGGAGCCAAGAGCATACGATGGAGAAAGGAGAGTCTCTTCAATAAATGGTGCTGGGAAAACTGGACAGTCACATGCAAAAGAATGAAAGTAGACCATTACATTACGCCATGCACAAAAATCAACTCAAAATGGATTAAAGACTTGAATGTAAGACCCAAAACCATGAAACTTCTAGAAGAAAACGTAGGCAGTACGCTCCTTGACATCGATCTGAGCAGCATATTTTCAAGTACCATGTCTGACTGGGCAAGGGAAACAAAAGAAAAAATGAACAAATGGGACTATATCAAACTAAAAAGCTTCTGCACAGCAAAGGAAACCATCAACAAAACAAAAAGACAGCCTAACAATTGGGAGAAGATATTTGCAAACCATATATCCGATAAGGGGTTAATATCCAAAATATACAAAGAACTCATACATCTCAACAACCAAAAAGCCAACAACCCAATTTAAAAATGTGCAAAAGATCTGAACAGAGGTTTCTCCAAAGAAGATATACTGATGGACAACAGGCATATGAAAAGATGCTCAACATTATTAGCTATCAGGGAAATGCAAATCAAAACTACAATGAGGTATCACCTCACTCCAGTCACAATGGCTATAATAACAAGACAGGAAACAAGAAGTGTTGGAGAGGATGAGGAGAGAAGGGAACCCTCGTACACTGCTGGTGGGAGTACAAACTGGTGCAGCCACTATGGAAAGCAGTATGGAGTATCCTCAGAAAATTAAGAATAGATCTACCATATGTTCCAGCTATCCCACTGCTGAGTATTTATCCAAAGAACTTGAAAACACAAGTGCATAAAGATACATGCACCCCTATGTTCATTGCAGCATTATTCACAATAGCCAAGACCTGGAAGCAACCTAGGTGCCCATCACGGGACGAATGGATAAAGAAGATGTGGTATATATACACAATGGAATACTACTCAACCATAAGAAATGATGAAATCCGGCCATTTTTCACATCATGGATGGACCTTGAGGGTATTATGCAAAGCAAAATAAGTCAGAGGGAGAAAGTCAAATACCGTATGGTCTCACTCATAAGTAGAAGATAAAAACAACGACAAACAAACACATAGCAATGGAGATTGGATTGGTTCTTATCATAGGGTAAGGGGGGAGTAGGGAGGACAAAAGGGGTGATTAGGCTCACATGTGAGGTGATGGACTATAATTAGTTTTTGGGTGGTGAACATGAGGTAATCTACACAGAATTCGAAATATATTTCGATGTACATCTGAAAGCTATATAATGTTATAATCCAATGTTACTGCAATAAAAAAAGAAAATCTTGGAATAAATTTAACCAAGGAAGTGAAAGACCTATACAATGAAAACTACAAGACTTTCATGAAAGAAATTAATGACAACATAAAGAGACAGAAAGGCATTCCATGCACGTGGATTGGAAGAATAAACAGTTAAAATGTCGATAACACCTAAAGCAATTTACAAATTAACCACAATCTCTATCAGAAACCCAATGACATTCTTCACAGAAATAGAACAAAGAATCCTAAAATTCATATGGGACAACAAAAGACCCCAGTTACCAAAAGTATCCTGAGTAAAAGTACAAAGCTGGAGGTATCACACTCCCTGATTTCAAAATACACTACAAAGCTGTAGTCATCAAAACAACATGATACTGGCAGAAAAACGAACACACAGATCAATGGATCAGAATTGAGGACCCAAAAATAAACTCACACATCTATGGACAGCTAATTTTTGACAAAGGAGCCAAGAACATAGAATGGAGGAAAGAAAATCTCTTCAATAAATGTTGATCATGTGATTTTTATTCTTCATTTTGTTACTGTGGAGTATCACATTGATTTGCGGATGTTGAATCATCCCTGCATCCCTGGAATAAATCTCACTCGATCTTGGTGTATGATCCTTTCAATGTATTGGTGTATTCAATTTCTAATATTTTGTTGAGGATTTTAACATCTATGTTTATCAGCGATACTGGCCTGTAATTTTCTTTTTTGTGTTGTCCTTGTCTGGTTTTGGTATCAAGGTAATGTTGGCTTTCTAAAATGAGTTAGGAAGCATTGCTGCCTCTTCAACTTTTTGAAAAAGTTTGAGAAGGATAGATGTTATATCTTCGTTGAACGTTTGGTAGAATTCACCAGTGAAGTCATGTGGTCCTGGACTTTTGTTTTTGGGAGAGCTCCATTCAACGTTTCTTTAAATTTTTTAAAAAATTTTTTATTTTTCCTTTTTCTCCCCAAAGCATACCTGGTGCATAGTTGTATATTTTTTAGTTGTGGGTCCTTCTAGTTGTGGCATGTGGGATGCTGCCTCAGCATGGCCTGATGAGCAGTGCCATGTCCGCGCCCAGGATCCAAACTGGCGAAACCCTGGGCCGCTGAAGCGGAGTGCGCGAACTTAACCACTCGGCCATGGGGCCGGCCCCCATCAACATTTCTTGTACGACAAGTCTAGTGGTGGTGAAATCCCTCAGCTTTTGTTTGTCTGAGAAAGGCTTTATTTCTCCTTCATATCTGAAGACAACTTTGCTGGATAGATTATTATTGGTTTACAATTTTTGTCTTTCAATATTTTCAATATATCTTTCCACCTTCTCCTGGGTTTCTGTTGAGAAATCTGCTGATAGCCTAATGGGGATTCATTTTTAGGTTATTTTCTTTTTCCCCTGGCTTTTAATATTCTTTCTTTGTCATTGATTTTTGACAGTTTTATTATCATGTGTCTTGGATAAGGTCTTTTTTGTGTTGAGATGATTGGGTGTTGTATTAGCTTCATGAGTTGTATATCCAGTTCCTTCCCCAAGTTTGGGATGTTCTCAGCTATTATTTCTTTAAATAAGCTCTCTGCTCCTTTTCTGTCTCTCTTCTCCTTCTGGGATACCCATTACCCTTATGCAGCCCTTTGTCATGGAGTTGGATAATTCTAGTAGAATTTCTGCATTTATTTTTAAGTAAGTCTTATTTCTCCCTCTTCTTCTACCAGCATCATTTCCAGGTTTCTATCTTTGAGCTAGCTAATTTTCTCTTCCATATGATCTGCTCTATTTCCTATGCTTTCTAATGCATTCTTCATCTGATTTATGGAGTTCTTCAGTTCCATAATTTGTTTGGTTCTTTTTTAGAGTTTCAACTTCTTTGGTAAAGTATTCCTCTGTTTATTTATTTTATTCCTGAGCTCACCAACCTGCCTTTCTGAGTTTTCTTGTAGTTCCTTGGGTTTCTTCATGACAGCTGTTTTGAATTCCTTATCAGTTAGATCACAATCTTCCATGACTTTGTGTTTGGTTTCTGGACACTTGTTTTCTTTTTCTAATGTTATGGTGCCAGGACTTTTTGTGGTGCTTGCTGAGTTATTCGTCTGCCAGCACATTTGTTGTAGCAAACATGCTTTTTATTTAGGTATAGCTTTGTTTGTTTTGATTCAAACTTTTGAACTGGCTGGAAGGCCTTACTTTCGTTTTTCAGTAGGTGGTGCTATAGTGCTAGTTTTTGGTTTCTCTTACCTGCGCTGACTCTGGCTATATTTGAAGCTCTGCACATTCCACCTTGCACCACCTCTATTCAGGGTGTCACCAGTACTCTTGTCATTGCTGCTTGTATTTCTGGGGGTCACTGATGTGTTGCTGTTGCCAGTGTCACTGTGGTTGCTAGCTTTGCTGCCAGGGGCACAGAGATGGCTGATGTTTCTGCTGTATCTGGGACCACCTGAGTTGGAAGCTCCACTGCTGTGGTGGGGGGAGGGGGAGGGTGTGGAGGGATCCAGGTATGTGGGGCACCAGCTCAGCTGTTGCTTGCTACCTCACGGCTGCAGGCATTGCTGCAGTTGGGATGTCAGAGTCATGTGGGCACCTCTGCCACTGCTACCAGGCTCTTAGCTGCAGCTGGGTGGCTCGGGACCATGGGGCTCTGCCTCCATTGCTGCTCTGCTCTGTGGCACTGTTTCAGCTGGCTGGCTGGAGTCACATACACGCCTCTGCTGTTGCCCACTGAGTTCTCTGGGGCTGGGGATGGCTGGCAGAGCCACCACAGCAGGGGGACCAGGGTCTTGGGCACTGCCTCTGCTGTTCTGCATTTAGCCTCCTCTGTGTGCTCCACTTCACCCACCTCTATATGTACCAATGTGTGGATCTTTCCAGTGTCATAGTTTGTTGTGCAATTTAGCCTTTGTTGGGTTATAGATGTTTTACTTGCTGTAGGTTGAAGAGGCGAGACAAAAGGATCCTCTCATGCCACCATGATGATATCTTAAAACATTTTATTGTCTTAATGTTTATTTTGTCTGGTATTAGTACAGCCACTCCAGCAACCTTATGGTTGTTGTTTGTATGTATAGCTTTTTCTATCCTTTTACTTTCAACCCATTTGTATCTTTGAATCTAAAGTGTGTCTCCTGTAGACAGCATATAGTTGGATTTTGTTTTCTTATCTAATCTGACACTGTCTGCCTTTTAATGGGATTTTTAATCCACTCAAATTTAATGTTATTGATAGGGTAGCTTTGCATCTGCCATTTTGCTTTTTATATGTCTCATGTGTTATCTGTGACTCTATTCCTTCTTTATTGTCTTCTTTAAGTGGACACTTTCTAGTGTAACGTTTTACTTCCTTTAGTAATTTTCACATTATATTTTTGAGTTATTTTCTCTAGGGTCTATAATATACATTGTAATAGTATCTATTTTAGATATATACTAACTTTATTCCAGTGAAATATCAAAACTGTATTCTTATATAGCTCCATTCCCTCCTCTCTTTTTTGTGGTATTTTTGCTATACATGTCACGTCTGCACAAACCCAATATTTTGTTGTAATTATTACTGACAAATAAAAATGGCAAGTAATAGGATATATTGGAATATATGAGGAAGCCATTTGGTATAAACCTAATTCGGCCTGACCTTGTCTTTCCAAAAGGGCCTGACCAAGGCCGTTGAGCATGCATTGTATATCTGCTTTAGAGATTCCCTATGGCAAGAGCAAAGGCCCTTGAGATAAAGGTGCAACTTCTCTCCCCCTCCCAACGTTGGCATCTCCTTAAAGATTAAGCATCTTTCTTTAGGCTGGGAATCGATTGCAGCGCTCATCTGTGACACCCCCAGCCCGAGGCAACACACCTGCCACCTGGCGGCGTTCACTGAGACAGCAGACCTATCTGCCGCTTCCATCAATTGCTGTGCTGACAGAGCAGCCTTGTGACTATTGTAAAAGGGACATTTCAATCATATGTGAAACATACTCTTTGAGGGTATATAACCACCCTGTATACCCCCACTTCTTTGGAGTGCTCTGTTCCTTTGTGGAAAGACTCTCCTGGGTTATAATCCTAAGATTTAAGCTCAGAATAAACTCACCCAAATTTTCATTTATAGATTGGTTATGGATTATTTTCGTTGACATTACCTTATATAATCTTATTTCTTTTAATGAAGCTGAGAGAAGAAAGGAGAGCAAGTAAATATTTGTAACTTTTGTTGTGTTAACCTAATTATTTTTGGTTCTCTTCTTGTAGATTTACCATCTGGTGTCATTTCCTTACTCCAATACATCTTTGTTCCCATACACCTTCTTTTTGCTGATATTGTCAAATATATTACATTTCTATATGTTAACAGGCTCAAGAATATAATTATATACATATTGTTTGATGTAATTACTTTTTAAATAAGTTAAGAGAAAAAAGGAGAAGAAATATGCAATTATTCTGTCTTTTTAAATTACCTACATAATTACCTTTACTGGTGTTATTTTTTTTTTAATATGGATTTGAATTACTGTCTGTTGTCACTTGCTTTCATCCTGTAGAACTTCCTTTAGTATTTCTTTTAGTAAAGCAAGTCTGTTAGCACACATTCTCTAATTTTTTCTTTTATTTTGAATGTCTTTCTTTCACCTTCATTCTTGAAATATAGTTTTACTGGATATAAGATTAACATTTGAGGGGCCGGCTCCGTGGCCGAGTTGTTAAGTTTGCATGCTCCGCTGCAGCGGCCCAGGGTTCGGATCCTGGGCACGGACATGGCACCACTCGTCAGGCCACATTGAGGCAGCGTCCCACATCCCACAACCAGAAGGACCAGCAACTAAGATATGCAACTGTGTACAGGGGGGTTTGGGGAGAAAAAGCAGAAAAAAAAAAAAGATTGGCAACAGTTGTTAGCCCAGGTGCCAATCCATAAAAAAAAAAAAAAAAGATTAACATTTGAGTGCTTCATATTTCAGCACATTGAATTATGTTGTCCCATTGCCTTCTGGTCCCCACTATTTCTGATGAGAATCTAACATTTGTGGTTCCCTTGCATGTGATGAGGTGTTTTTTTCTTACAACATTCAAGATGCTCTCTTTGTCTTTGGCTTTCATCATTTTGACCATGATATACCTGGTGTGGTTCTCTTTGTGTTTATCATACGGAGTTCACTGAACTTCTTGGATGTATAGATTAATGATTTTCATAAAATCTTGGAAGTTTTCAGCTATTATTTTTTGGAACATTATTTTCTATCCCTTTCTCTCTCTCCTCTCCTTCTGGTACTTCAGTTGCATGTATGTTGGTTCACTTAATGGTGTCACTCATTTCTCTGAGGCTCTGTTCAGTTTTCTTTATTCTTTTGTTTCTCTGCTCTTCAGATAACATAATCTCTATTAATCTGTCTTCAAGTTTGCTTTTCTTTCTTCTGCCAGCTCAGTTCTACTGTTGATCCTCTCTAGTAAGTTTTTCATTTTAATTTATTTTACTTTTCACCTCTAGAATATTCACTTGGTTCTTTTTAATACTTTTTCTTTATTGATATCCTCTATTTGAGGAGACACTGTCATCACAATGTCTCCTTTTAATTGTTTATGCATGCTTTCATCTAGTTCTTTGAACATATTTAAAATAATTGCTTTGAAGTCTTTGTCGGCTAAGTTTACCATCTAGGCCCCTTCAAAAGTCTGCTTTATTTACTGAGAATAGGCCATACTTTCATCTTTCTTAGAGTGTCTTGGAAGTTTTTGTAGAAAACTGGATATTTTAGATAATATAATATGACAATACTGGATAATGACCCCACCCTCCAGCCCAAGGCTGGTTGATGTTGCTTGCTTATTGTTCTCTTGTTCATTATTTAGTGATTTGGCTGCACTAATTCTGTGAAATCTATTTCCTATGCAGGGTGTTGCCTCTGATGTTTCTACTGAGAGCTTTCCCCCTTGTTTTTATCTTTTAGCTTGGCAATCTAGACATCGCCCGTGGGTCAGCATAAGCCACTAATTGGTCAAAGATTAAGCTTAAGTCCTCTTAGCCAGTTAGATTTTTACCCTTTACCATTGAATATATGTGTGGAGTAAGGCTACTATAATAATTCAGGGAGCTGACACTTTTTTGCCCCACATTCAGTGAGGGACTAGTAGTTTGGAGGTTCCTTCTCTGATCATTGCTGAGAAGGCACAGCTTTGGGTATTGACAGTCTTCCAGACTGGCAGGGATGAGTTTGACTTTAGTTTTAAGCCTGGCTTCCTAGGAGTTGCCTTTGGGTGACAGAAGTTTATTGCTCAGTCAATGTTTGTCCAGAAGTCGTGTTTCAGTTCCTTGTGTCAGTGAAGTATCTGCCCTGTGTTGATGGGTCTTTGTGTGGTTGGGGGAATGCTTTCAAGTCTGCTCCATGTCCTGTTCTAGTTGCTCCCAAGTAGGTGCCATCTAAGCATGCACATATCCTTCCTGATCCCCAGAGTTGACTATGATCACAGGAGGGCTCCTCTTGACTGTTTCTTTCCCTGGTTCTCTCTAGAAAACTTCTCGACGCTCTGCAGTTTTGCTTGTATCAAGCAGCTACTAGCCTCCTCTTAATTCCTCACCATCAAGATCCCTATTGTTCTTGACATGCTCTTAGACATGGAATTCTCCATGCTCTTTTCCAAATAAAGACAGTCCCTTCAGGCAGAGGCATGGAGCTCCTCATTCCTATGGCCTGCTACCCGCCCCAGAAGAACTCCTGGTCATTGCACCAGAGGTGGGGCTGCTTTTCCCAGAGTGACAAGTGACACACCTGCTCTACAAGTGGGCATTGAGGATGGGGGTGGAGCTGAGGTCTTTTTGGCTTGACCCTCTCAGTAAGGAAACTCCTTCCTACATATGAGGTGGAAGGGGATGATTGAGGCCCAGAGTATTCTTGGCAAGCTGCCCCTGGATTAGAGCTTCTGCCCTGAGTTGGAGACTAGGTAGGTGATCCTCTTTACCATACCTACCTGGACACAGGGCTGGTATCATGAGAAATGACAGTATTCCCCTCCCAGGGTGAAACTATATCCCAAGAATGGGAGCTGAGAGGAAAAGGAGCACCCATCTTCTGGGCTATCTATGCCTGAGGGTTAAATGATTTAAAAATATTATTTTAAGTTAAGCTGTAATTTTTCTGGGGAGAGGGTTTGCCCACCTCCTTGCAGTGCCCTTCTGGAAGTCCTATCCTCTGTCTTCCTTTTTTTTTCTTGTGGTAAAATATACATAACATAATATTAACCGCTTTAATAATTATTAAGTGTACAGTTCAGTGGCATTAAGTACATTCACTTTATGGTGCACCATCCCACCACTCATCTCCAGAAATTTTTCTTCTTCTCAACTTGAAACTCATACCTATTAAACACTAACTCCTCATTCCCTCCTCCCCTCATCCCCCAGAAACCACAATTATACTTTATATCTCTGAATTTGACTACTCTAGGTACCTTATATAAGTGAAATCATACAATATTTGTCCTTCTGTGGCTGGCTTACTTCACTCAGTATAATATCTTCAAGGTTCAGCCATGTTGTAGCATGTATCAGAATTTCCTTCCTTTTTAAGTTTGAATAATTTTCCATTGTATGCATATACCACCTTTTGTTTATCAATTCATCCACTGATGTAAATGAATTGCTTCCATCTTTTGACTATTGTTAATCTTCTTCTGGTTCTGTTGTATGTGATAAGTTGTTTTTCTCTTGCTTCTTTCAAGACTGTCTTTTAATAGTGTCTAAGTGTGGATCTTTGAGTTTATACTACTTGGAGTTTTTGATCTTGGGTGTCTAGATTTAAGTTTTTCATCAAATTTGGGAAGTTTTCAATTCTTATTTCTTCATATATTTTCTAACCACCCCCTCTCTCCTGGGTCACCTATTATGCATATATTGGCATGCTTGATGTTGTCCTACAGGTCTCTTAGACTCTTTTCATCTTTACTCATTCTTTTTACATTTTATCTTCAGATTGGATAATCTCTATTGATCTATCTTCAAGTTCACTGATTTTTTTCTTTTCTCAGCTCAAATTTGCTGCTGAGCTCCTCAAGTTAATTTTTCATTTCAATTGTTGTACTTTTCAACTCCAGAATATCTATTTGGTTTCTTTTTGTAATTTCTATCTCTTTATTGCTATTCCCTATTTGGTGAGTCATTGCTATCATATTTTAATTCTTTAAATATTGTTTCCTTTAGTTATTTGAACATATTTATAGTAGTTGATTAAAAGTCTTTATTTACTATGTCCTACCTCCATACTCCCTCAGAGACAGTTTCTACTGACTGCTTTTTGTCCTGTGTATGAGCCATACATTATTATTTTTCTTTGCAAGTCTTGTAATTTTTTGTTGGACATTGGACAGTTTTGATAATATATCATAGCAACTCTGGACTTTTCACTCCCCCCCAAGCATTGTTGTTGCTGCTGTTTTTGTTTGTTTAGTAGCGTCTGGATGAATTTTGGAGAGTCTGTCTTTCCTGCAGTGTGTGGCCTGATGTCCCTGCTCAAATTTTTATTTTTAATTCTTTTCATTTTTAAGCCTAGCTTCCTAGGAGTCTCCCTCGGATCTCCATAGCTTACTAGCTAATGATTAGTCAAATGTTATGCAGAAACATCTTGAGACAATAAAACTTCCATTTCTGCTGAGGAGATCTATGTGTAGGTTGGGGCATACATTAAAAATTTAGGCAGTTTATAAGTCTGGCTTTTATTTTTACCTTGTGGAGGTCTCATGTTCAGCCAGGTATGAATATGTGATTGGGGCTCTCTCTCCAGTCTTTTCTGAGTGTGTATGCAACCCTACACATGTACACAACCTTCCAGACTCCCAGGAATATATGGGAGCTTATCAAAATCCTTTATTACTGTCATATTGCCCAGATCTCCCATTTAAATTCTTGGCATGGTGTATCGCAAACAAAGGCAACTGAGGTGTTTGCCTTCCCTGATTGTTTGCCAATGTTTTTACTATTGTTTTTGACAACATCCTGGCTTGAGACTTCTTTATTTATTTTCATTTACAAAATTCCTTCCTTGCCTCAAGATTAGTTAAATCATTGCTTAGTTTTTATTCTACCTTTTATCTTTCTTTGTCTTTGCATTTATCTCTATAATCAATCCATCTGGAATTTATGTGAGGCAAGGCTCTAGCTTGATGTTTTCTCCCCAAATACCAATCCAATTTTCTCAACAATTATTGAAAACTTCATCTATCCCTCATTGATATGTGAAACTTCTTTAGCATACTTTAAATTGTCATATGTCTAGGGTCTTACTCAGTATTATATGTTCTAAAATAATGACCTATCAATTTTTGTGCCAGTATCAATAATTTTAGCATGAGTTTATAATACTCTTTGGTATTTTTTTTGTTTGAACCAAGATTCCTCTTATTGTTCTTTTTAAAAAATTCCAAGCTATTCTTGTTCATTTGCTTTTCCCAATAAACTTTAGAATTATTCTGTCAGGTGAACAAAAACTAGTTCTTATATACCTTTACTCTTTATATTTCAAGATGGCACTGGTTAACTCAAATGCCCTTTTACAGCTGGGAATAAATCTGCTGCTTCTTAATAGAACTGCTTCTCATAAGAGACTCCTCAACTTCACCCATGAATCTAGAGGACTGAACTTGTCCAATTTTATGTTCTATTTCTGGAAAACTGTTCAGATTTGAATGAACCTTTGCTAAAAATGATAGGGCCTTAGTGTATGCCTCTTCACATTCAACAGGGATGCACCTCACCCCTAGAAGCCTGACAGAGTCCCTCATTATCCCTCCCTCCTCAGTGGTGACTATTGCATGTGTAAAGGTTCTGCCTTCCTCAAACTGTATCAACCTGTCCTAGTAGACTCTCATTTCTCTAGGCCAACTATCCAAGAGCTTCACCAATATAAGTTTTAGTCACAACTTCCCTAGCATTACTTTACTTTCATGAGAGGTATCTTTTAACCTACAGTTAGTAAAAGCAATTGAGGAGTTTAGACTCCTAGCACTCAATCAGGCCATAGTTCAATGTTCCTCCTACCCAGTCTCTACCTGATATTGGTGGGCAATGCATTATGTAGGATAAATTAATCTTCATTTAAAGTTGAATTTTAAGTTTCCAACCAGATTTTATGTTAATCTTTAAAACTGTATTTTTCTATCATTTTGTCTTTTAAAAAGCATAGGAATTGGAAGTTGGAGTGACTTAGGTTCAAACTTTGCACTACCCCTTGCTAGCTATGTAAACTTTGAAAGTCACTTATCTGAGCCCATGTTTCCTCATGTATAAATGGAGATAAATAATACTTGCTTTTCAGCACTATTATGAGAATTAGTAGCATCATACACAAAGGGCTGACTTAGCACATTGCCAGGTACATAACATGTAATATTACAGAACCCGTTCTTATGGATTTTATGAAGATTGATCATTACCTTGTGCTTTAATAATGATCTTACATGGGTTACTGATTTATATAGGGCAGTTCCCCCCTACACTAAATGGCTCCAGATGATGCCTCTTCTTTTTGGGTTCTTAGGTCTTTTATTTTTTTTAAGTTATTTTTTATTTTTGGAGGAAGATTAGCCCTGAGCTAACATCTGCTGCCAATCCTCCTCTTTTTGGGGAGTAAGACTGGCCCTGAGATAACATCCATGCCCATCTTCCTCTATTTTATATGTGGAACGCCTACCACAGCATGGCTTGCCAAGCAGTGCCATGTCCGCACCCGGGATCTGAACCGGCGAACCCCAGGCCACGGAAGCGGAAGTGCGCACTTAACCACTGCACCACTGGGCCAACCCCATGGGTTCTGAGGTCTTCTTAAAATCTTTAAAATAATAAGACTATATCTTTTCCCCTGCTTTTAGGCAGTAGGGAATCGCTTACCATTGCTGTCACCAGGACTGATTCTAAGAATAGCTCCTACTCCCTATCTCACCTCCCTTGCAATTTTCCGCTTCTGATCTGTTGTATGCTGGGAAATCAGGTGACCGAATTGTCAAAAATGCATCTAAGTTAAGAATAAATAGGTCGAGCAGGAGGCTAAGGGTTTTTCTTCAGGGGAAGCATATAAAACCTATTAGATTATTAGAGCATAGTCTTTATGATAGCTATTATAGCTGGTCATAAGACATTTTTACTTCTTTTCTTTTTTTTTTTAGGAAGATTAGCCCTGAGCTAACATCTGCTGCCAATCCTCCTCTTTTTGCTGAGGAAGACTGGCCCTGAGCTAACATCCGTGCCCATCTTCCTCTACTTTATATGTGGGACACCTGCCACACCATGGCTGGACAAGTGGTGAGTAGGTCCACACCTGGGTTCTGAATGGGGGAACCCTGGGCCACCGAAGCAGAACATGTGAACTTAACTGCTGCGCCACTGGGTCAGCCCCTGTAAGTCACCATTCTTAACATATAGTAAGCATCTATTATGTGATATTGCCCCTGCATGCATTATCTCAATCCTCAAACAGCTCTGAGAAGTAAGAATTATTATACCCATTTATAGTGAGGAAACAGAAGCTCTAAAAGGCTAAAGTGACTTATCCAAGCTGAAAAGTGCCAAAGCCAGAATTCATACTAAGGCCTGTCCAGTTTCAAAGCTCAATGCTCTATAAGCCTCTGGTGACTTGAAGGGATTGACTCTCTCTTTGCACAAAAACCTACTTCTTCTACGTCAGCAAATAACCGATGAGAAAGTGTAACAGAAAATAGAATACTATCTTGAATCCCAACAAGATGTATCAAACACCCAGGAATTAATTTAAAATGCAGAAGACCTCTATGGAAAAAAATGAACTCTACTAAGATATAAAGGAAGAGACCTGCATAAAGGGAGAGGTAAACTATGATCTTTGGATGGGAAGACTTAACATTATAAAGATGTCGACTCTCCCCAAATTAATCTATAAATTCATTCATTGACAAAAAATCCCAACAAGATTTTGTGGAAACAGGACTAATTATTAATTATATATGGAAGAATAAAGGCTCCTGTGGTTCAGAAATAGCTAGTACAAGTCTGAAACAAAAAAAAAAAACAAAGAGCAGAGATTTGCCCTAACTAATATTAAAGCAAATTACAAAGCCTTAATAATTGAAACAATGTGATCCTAGCAGGGGATCAAATATAGGCAATGGAACAAAACAGAATCCAGGAATGGACTCATGTATATATAGCTTGGTACAAAGGAGAGGTGGTAATATGAATCAATGGGAAAAGGAGATCATTTAATAAATGGACTTGGGAAAATTGGCTCATCATGTAGAGAAAATAAAATTAGATCTTTCTTATAGCATATACAGAATAAATACCCACTAAAGACCTGACATGGAAGGCAACATTATAAAACTATAAGAAAATGTAGAAAAATATCTTTGTGATCCAGGAGGAGGAAAGAATTTATTAAATAAGATCCCCAAAGCACACACCATAACAGTACAATTTGATGGGTTTGACAAAATTAAAATTAAATACTTCTTGGTTAGAGGTGAAGTGTACCAATATCTGCAATGCACTTGGAAACGAATCAAAAAGGATGGATAAATGGATAGCTAGAAATGGATAGATGGAGAGTTATATGAGACAAATAAGTATAGTAAAATGTTAATTGTAGAATATAAGTGGTGGTCATGTGGGTGTTCAGCATACTATTCTTCCAACTTTTCTATATGTATGAAGTTATGATAATAAAAAGGTGGTGAAAATCAAATACTTTTGTTCAACAAAGATATTGTATATAAAGTTTTAAAGAATTGTGACTGACTGGAAAAGATATTCGATATACACAGAGATATGGAAAAGATATTTGCTATATATGTGTATACACGCACACATATCTAACAAGAAACTTCTGTAATCAACAAGAAAAAGACAAGTAACCTAAAAGAAAATTTGCAAGATAAACAGGTAGTTCAGAGAATGAAAAAACAAATGGCTAATATGTATAAAACAGAAGCTCAATCTTGTGTGTAGTCAAAGAGATGCAAATTAAAATAAAAGATAATACTTGAAGCCCATTGGATGGGCAAAAATTAAGAAGTTATATGATAGCAGTACTGGCAATATTATGAAGAACTAGAAACCCTCATTCATTGTTCATAGGACTATAAATTAGTACAAATATAAGCTAGAGCAATTTGGCAATATTTGGTGAAAAACCTATATGCATATTTTACAGGATCCAATAATTCTACTCCTGAGTATTTACTTCAGATGAACTGACACAGAAACACAAAGAGACAGAGAGAGAGACATCTATGAAGATATTCCCTGCAGCACTGTTTGTAATACCCAAGAACTGGAAAGAACTATCAATCAATAAATGAAATACTGTGATATTAGTATGTGATGGAACATGATCCAGCATTCATGAGGAATGAATCATATGTGAATACGGATAGATCTCAAAAATAACACTGAGTGAAAAATGTAAGAAATAGAATGATATGTACAGCAAAATATTTTTCATGTTAAAAAAGGAAAAAAATATATACATATAAACACTATTGACAGTGCATGGATACATGTGTCTAAACAAATATATAGAAGATAGCTTGGAAGGACACACATAGAATATCCAAGAGTGGATAACTATGGGTAGAGAGGAGAAGGGAACTGGATCAGGAATAAAGACTGAAGGAGACAAAAACCAAATATAAAACCAAATATAAAAAGAGGTCATGCGTGGACTGATGATGACAGTAGATCATAAACCAAGGAGACTATCATAGCAATCAATTTCAGTGTTTCTGAAGTCTAAACAAAACATAAAATGAAAACTTGCCTACCCCAAAACACTGTAAGAATATTTACTTACAGTCTGAGAAAGACAAACACCAGATGATTTCACTCATATGTGGAATATAAACAAGTACTGGGACAAAGAAAACAGTTCAGTGGTTACCAGGGGAAGGAGGGTGAGGGGGTACAGGGAGTGCAGGGGAGCACCTATGTGGTGACAGTCAAGAAATAATGTACAGCTGAAATCTGACATTGATGTAAACTATTATGAACTCAATAAAACACACACACACACACACACACACTCACTTGCTTAAAGGAAATGTTTAAAAAGTAAAAGAGAAATGAACTGGTCATCTCCCTGTCACATGACTTACCGGAGAACACAGCACATGAGCAGCAGATGAGTGGGGACATTAGCTGGATTGAGCATACTGGGTGTGTCTGACTTCATACAGGCCAGGAAAGCCCGCATCCTTCTGTTCTTGTCCTCAACTGCTTTGCCTAGCCAGAGCTTCTTGAGGTTTGGGCAAGTCCATTCCCGAAATGTCAGTGCAGACACCAGCTCAGGGGTCTGAGGTGACTTCCCTTTATAGGCAGACCACTCTTTAAGGATCACTGAAGGAACTATAAAACAGAAAATGAGGAAAAACAGGCTCTAGAGACTTTCTGAGCATTTCTGCAGCTGGCCACAATTGACAGGATCCATCACATTTCAACATCTTTTTATTTTTTGTCACTATAATTTTTATTGTTAGCAGGAGAAACAGCAGGAGTAGTAAGCATTTTTTGGATGCTTCATTTGAGTTGAGTACTTTACACATAAATGTAAATTCCATTTACTCCTCAGAACAATCCTGAGACAGAAGTATTATGACTATATTATCACAAAACATAGTGCTCATTTTTGAGATGAAGAAACCAAGGCTCAATGTCACACAGTTCTTAATTACTTTAAAACACATTTCTTAAGTAGATGTACCAGGCTAGGCAAAGAAAGAAGTTCAAGGAGGAAATATGTGAATACCTGGCTTCATAACAGACTACAGGACACCCCAAAAGACTTTAAAGAATTTCACAAAATTCTCAAAAATCAACATCTTTTAGATTTAGGAAGGTGTAACAGACAAGGAAAACACAGCTGCTGTCTACTTTTAGTATATCTCAGGCTCCTGAGTTGTGGCTTCTTTCACTTAAGACGTCTAGCATCTACTCAAATACCCAAGCTAGAAACCTGGAAGTCATTCTAGAATCTTTGCTCTCCTTCACCTCCTACACATCTGGTTGTTCCCAAGGTCCTGATGATTCTATTACCTTATCAGCCCTTATATCTGTCCTCTTTTCTTCATCACACCAAATATTGTAGAAGTTCAGATCTCATCTTTCACCTGACAAGAGTCTCCAGAGTGTTGTCCCTGTCTTCATTGCATCCGGTAGCCCTCACACCCAGGCTCCACAATCACTAGAGTGCTCTTTTTAGAAAACTTTTTAGTTTGAAATAATTATAGATTCACAGGAGTTGTAAAGATAGTAGAGAGAGGTCCTATGTATCCTTTACCCAGTTTTCCCCAATGGTTATGTCTAAAATAATTATAATACAATATCCAAGCTAGGAAATTGACAGTGGTATAATTGTGTATATAGTTCTCTGCCATGTTTAGATTTGTGTAACCACTACTGCAATCAAGATATAGAACTACTCCATAACCACAAAGATCTCCCTTCTGCTACCCCTTATATGGTCACACTCAACGTCCTCCAGCACTATCTGTAATTCCTGGCAACCACTAATCTGTTCTCCATCTCTATAATTTTGTCAATTTGAGAATGTTATATAAATGGAATCATACAGTATGTGACCTTTTGAGACTGGCGTTTTCACTCAGCATAATGCCTTTAAGATCCATTCATGTTGTTGCATGTATCAATAATTCATTCCTTTTTTTGTTGAGTAGTATTCCATGGTATGGATGTACCACAGTTTAACCACTCACCTTTTAAATGATGTTTGGGCTGTTTCCAGTTTGAGGCTCTTATGAATAAAGCTTTGTGTGCAACTTCCTGCATGAAAATAAGTCTTCATTTCTCTGGGATAAATGCCCAAAAGACTAAGTGCTGAGTTGTATGGTAAGTCTATTTTTAGTTTTGAAATGAATGGCCAAATTACTTCCCAGAGTAGGGGTACCCTTTTACATTCCCACCAGCAAATTTATGAGTGATCCAGTTTCTCCACATCCAATTCAGCATGTGGTATCCTCACCATTATTTTAGCCATTCTGATAGGTATGTAGTGATACTTCATTGTGATTTTAATTTGCACTTCTCTAATGGCTAATGATGCTGAACATCTTTCCATGTCTTCATTTGCCATATGTAAATTTCTTCAGTGAAATGTCTGAGCACGTATTTTGATGATTTTCTAACTAGATTGTTTTTATAACGTTCAGTTTTGAGTTATTCATATATTTTAGATATTAATCTAGATATGTGGTACTTGTTCATCTACAGATGTCCAATTGATCTGGCACCATTTGTTAAAAAGACTAGCCTTCCTGCAATGAAGTGCTTCTGCAGCTTTGTCAAAAATCACTTGGCTGTACTTGTATGAGGCTATTTCTGGGTTCCCTATTAGGTTCCATTGATCTATGTGTTTACACCACTGCCAATACCACATAGTCTTAATTATAATAGCTACATGATAAATCTTGTAATCAGGTAAAGTGATTGCTCCCAATTTATTATTCTTTTTCAAAAATGTTTTAGCTATTCTAGTTCCTTTGTCTTTCCATATAAATATTAGAATAATCTTGTTTATATCTACAAAGAATCCTGCCAGGATTTGGATAGAAATTGTGTTAAATATGTGTATCAATTTGGAGAGGATTCTTTACTATGTTGAGTCTTCTAATTCATGGACATTTATGTCTTTCCATTTACGTAGGTCTCCATTGCTTTCTTCCATCAGTATTTTGTAATTTTCAGCATACAGATCCTGAACATTTTTTGTTAAATTTATACCTACGTATTTCACTTTCTTTGGAGGGACTGTAAATGGTATTGCATTTTTTATTTCAGTTCCACATATTCCTTGTTAGTATAGAGAAATACAATTAAATTCTGTATGTTTATTTTATATCCTTCTAGGAGTTTTGTTGTAGATTCCTTGAGGTTTTCTACATAGACTATGTGTCATCTGCAATTAGGGACAGTTTTATTTCTTCTTTTCTGATCTGTATGCCTTCTATTTTGTTTTCTTGCCTTCCTGTGCTGGCTAGAACTTCCAGTACTATTGAAGAGCACTGGTAAGGGCGGACATCCTAGCCTTGTTCCTGATTTTAGGAGAAAAACATTCAGTCTTTCACGATTAAGTATAATGTTAGCTGTAGGATTTTTGTAGATGTTCTTTATCAAGCTGAAGTAATTCCCTGTATTCCTAGCTTTCTGAGTTTTTTAATCATGAATTGTCAAATTTTGTCAAATGTTTTCAGCATCCATTGAGATGATCATGTTATTTTTCTTATTTAGCCTGTTTATATGGTGGATTACATTGCTTGATTGTTCAAATATTGAACCACCCTTACAACCATGTAATAAACCCTACTTGGCCATGGTGTATAATTCTTTTTATATGTTGCTGAATTCTATTGACTAATGTTTTGTTAAGAATTTTTACATCAATACTGATGAGGGATATCAGTCTGAAGAGTTGTTTTATGTACTCTCTATATCTGATTTTAATATTGGGGCAATACTGGCTTCATAGAATGAGTTGGGAAGTGTTCTCTCTTCTGTTTCTGAAAAGGACTGTGTAGAATTGATGTTAATTCTTTGTTAAATATTTGGGAGAATTCTCGAGTGAAACCAATTGAGTCAGATTCCTTTTTAGGGAAGTTTTAAATTAAATTTCATTAATATTTATAGGGATATTCAAATTATCTATTTTATATTAGATGAGTTGTGGTAGTCTGTGTATTTTGAGAAATTGGTCTATTTTATCTAAGTTGTCAAATTTATGTAGAGCTGTTTACAGTATTCCCATACAATCCTTTTGATGTCTGCAGGCTCTGTGGTGATATTCTGTCCTTCTTTTTTTTCTTCCTTTATTGAAGTATAGTTGACATACATTATGTCAGTTTCAAGTGTACAACATCATGATTCTACATTTATATGCATTATGAAATGATCACCACAATAAGTCTAGTAACCATCTATCGCCATACACAGTTATTACAATATTACTGATTATATTCCCTATGCTGTACATTATATATCTGTAACTTACTTATTTTATAACTGAAAGTTTGTACCTCTTAATCCCTTTCACCTATTTTGCCCAACCCCCCACCCCACTCCCCTCTGGCAACCACCAGTTTTTTCTCTGTATCTATGAATCTATTTCTGTTTTGTTTGTTCATTTGTTTTGTTTTTTAGATTTCACATATAAGTAAAATTATACAGTATTTGTCTTCCTCTGACTTATTTCGCTTAGCATAATGCCTTCTAGGTCCATCCATGATGTCACAAATGGCAAGATTTCATTCTTTTTTGTGGCTAATAGTCCATTGTATATATAAATACATCTTTTTTTTTTTTTTGAGGGAGATTAGCCCTGAGCTAACATCTGCTGCCAATCCTCCTCGTTTTGCTGAGGAAGGCTGGCCCTGAGCTAACATCCATGCCCATCTTCCTCTACTTTATATGTGGGATGTCTGCCACAGCATGGCTTGCCAAGCGGAGCTACGTCCGCACTCGGGATCCGAACCGGTGAACCCTGGGCCACCGAAGCGGAACATGCGCACTTAACCGCTGTGCCACCAGGTCGGCCCCTATATACATCTTCTTTATCCATTCATCTATCAATGGACACTTAGGTTGCTTCCACATCTTGGCTATTGCAAATAATGTTGCAACAAATATAGGGGTGCATATATCTTTTCAAATTAGTGTTTTTGTTTTCTTTGGGTAAATACTCAGAAGTGGAATTGCTGGATCATATGGTAGTTTTATTCTTAATTTTTTGAAGAACCTCCATACTGTTTTCCATAGTGGCTGCACCAATTTACATTCCCACCAACAGTGCAGGAGGGTTCCCTTTTCTCCACATCCTTACCAACACTTGTTATCGCTTGTCTTTTTGATAACAGCCATTCTGACAGGTGTGAGGTGATAACTCATTATGGATGTTAGTAATTTGCCTCTTCTCTATTTTTTTCTTTCTTGCTAGAAGATTGTCGATTTTATTGTTCTTTTCAAAGAACCAGGTTTTTGTTCTATTGATTTTTCTCTATTGTTTTTCTGTTTTCAATTTCATTGATTTCTGCTCTTGCCTTTGTTATTTCCTCCTTTTGGTTTGTCATGGGTTTAGCTTTCTCCTCTTCTTGTTTCTTGAGGTAAAAGTTTAGATGGCTGATTAGAGACTTTTCGTCTTTAATGTGAGCATTTAGTGCTATAAATTTCTCTCTCAGCAATTATTTAGCTCCATCTCACAAATTTTAATATGCTGTGTTTTTATTTTCATTTAGTTCCATATATTTCTTTCTTTCCCTTGAGACTTCCTCTTTGACCCATGCATTATATACAAGTACTTTGTTATTTTCCAAGTATTTGTAGATTTTCCTGTTATCTTTCTGTTGTTGATTTCTAGTTTGATTCCATAGTGGTCTGAGAATATACTTTGTATGATTTCAATTCTTTTAAATTTACTGAAGTTTGTTTTATGGTCCAGGATATGATCTATCATGGCACATGTTCTGTAGGCCTGTGAAAAAAAAGTGTATTGTGCTCTCGTGAGTTCTCTAAGAGTTAATTAGATCCTATTCATTGATGGTGTTGTTGAGTTCTACATTCTTGCTGATTTTTTGTCTAGTTCTTATACCCATTATTGAGAGGGGACTTGAAGTCTCTAATTATAATTGTGAATATGTCTATTTCTCATTAAGTTCTATCAGTTGCTACATCATATACTTTGTGGCTCTTTTGTTTGGTGATACATATTTAGGATTGCTATGTCTTCTTGGTGGATTGACCAATATGTAATGTCCCTCTCTGTCTCTGGTAATTTTTTTGCTCAGAAGTCTACTTTATGTTGCATTAATATAGCCATTCCCCCTTTCTTTTGATTAATATTTTCATGGTATACCATTTTTCATCCTTTTACTTTCAACCTACCTATATCATTTATATTTGAAGTGAATTTTTTGTAGACAGCATATAGTTGGGTCATGTTTTTTATCCAGCCTGTCAATCTCTGTATTTTAATTGGCATAGTTAGACTACTTACATTTAATGTAATTATTGATATGTTAGTGCTTAAGTCTGTCATTTTTTTTTCTGCTTGTTCTCGCTGTTTTTCATATCTCTGCTTTCTTATTTTTCCCTTCCTATGGGTTACTTGAACTTATTTTAGAATTTCATTTTGATTTATCTGTAGTGTTTTTGAGTGTATCTCTTTGTATAGCTTTTTCAGTGCATTTTATAGGTATTACATTATATATACATAACTTATCACAGTCTACTGGTGTTGACATTTTACCAGTTCAAGGGAAGTGTAGAAATATGACCTTTGTTATGTCCCTTTACCCTCCCCCATTTATAATTGTCTTAAACATTCTCTCTACAGACATTGAAAACCACACTAAACAGTGTCATAGTTTTCGCTTCAATTGTGAAACATAATTTGGAAAACTCAAGAGAAGAAGGAAAGTCTACTGTATTTATCAATATTTTTGTTCTTTCTATTGTTTTTTCCTCCCTCCTGAAGTTCCAAGATTCCTCCTTTTATCATTTCCTTTCTGTGTAGAGAACTATCTTAGGGTAGGTCTGCTTGTGAAAAATTATCCTAATTTTCCTTCATTTGAGAATTTCTTGATTCCCTCTTCATTCCTGGAGGATATTTTTGTTTGATAGAATTCTGAGTTGACAATTCTTTTTTTCCAGCTCTTGAAAATATTATGCTACTTCCCTCTGGACTCCATGGCTTCTTATGAGAGGATACCTGTTATTTGTATTATTTTTCCCCTATAGGTAAAGCATTGTTTCCCCCTGGCTGCTTTCAATAATTTTTCTGTCTTTAGTTTTCAAAGGTTTGACCATGATATACCTTGGCATGGATTTCTTTGGGCTTACACTGTTTATAATTCACCCAGCTTTTTGAATCTGTGGGCTTACATCTTTTGCCAAATTTGGGACTATTCCAGCCATTATTTCTTTGAATACTTTTATAGTCCCACCCTGTTTCTCTTCTCCTTCTGGGACTCTGATTACACAAATATTAGATTTTTTGTTACAGTTCCACTGGTCCCTGTTCATTTTTTCAGTCTATTTTCTCTCTGTTATTCAGATTGGGTAATTTCTATTCTTCTGTCCCCAAGTTCACTGATTATTTCATCTGCTGTCTCCAATCTTCTGTTTAACCCATCTATTGAGTATTTTATTTCAGTTATTGTGTTTTTTAGTTCTTAATTTCCATGTGTTCTTTATGTCTTCTATTTCTTTGCTAAGACTTTCTATTTTTAATTTGTATCAAGCATGTTCAGAATCGTTTGTCAAAGCATTTTTATGATGACTGCTTTAAAATCCTTGTTAGGTAATTCAAACATCTGTGTCATCTTAATGTTGGCATCTATTGATCTTCTTTCCTCAGTCAGTTTGAGATCTCAGTTTGAAATCTTTCTGGTTCTTGGTATAATGAAGGATTTTAAGTTGAAACCTGGACATTTGGGGTATTATTTTAAAGACTCTGGATCTTATGTAAATCTTGTGTTTTAGCAGGTCTTTTTCTGACATCACTCTAGTGGGTGAAGACTCCTCACTTGGCATTGTCTGACGCCTCCCCAGCAGGGGCAAGTGAGGCACCTTGTTACAGTCTGGCAAGAGTAGAAGTCTAGGCTCTTCATTCAGCCTTTGCTGGTGGGGATATAGGTGGGCCACAGTTTTTCTGTGATGTTTGCCTGGAGTAGAGTGGTTATTATCTAAAAATTTTCTGCTTGCTAGGTTGTTCCTTTTGGGTCCTTTGGCTAGAAAGAAGAGGCTTTTCTTGGGGTTTTTTTTTTTAGTATCACAATATTTTATAGCAATAGAAGGTAGCTGGAAATACTACTTGCTAACACAGACATTATGATACACAACCTCTGGGGGAGGAGTTAACAGGGAGAGTGTAGCAGAGGCCACTAGTTTAGACAGAGTCTTTCAATGGTCTGTTGAATTGATTGGATCTGCTGCTTCAGCTGTGAGCCTTCTCTGATGGTGACAGAACAGGCAATGAGAGGCCTAGAGATCTCACAGGTCCAACCCAGGGCCTGCTTGGAGTGCACAAACACAGAGGGCACATTCTTGTCTTCACACAGCAGCAGGAGGTACAGGATGATCTCCAGGGGCTTGGTGTCTGCAGCCATCACAATGAACTCAAGGATGCCTCTGTTGAGGGTTTTAGTGGCTTCACTGGCTCCTTTCTGAAGTTGCTTGTAGTTAACAAGACTCCTGAACAAGGTCCAATAGTTTCTTGGTGAGGTGGGCATCTGTGACCAGGTAGGCCTTCAGATTTACATCAGCCTCAGTCATGGCTGCGGTTCTGCAGTCTCACCACCCTTGGAGCACAGCTGATGTCAGAACACAAGTGCTTTCCTTGGCCTCTTGGGGCTTTTATCGGTCTGCACCTGTTGGTGTTTCTGGGCCGCCAGCTTGTCCCACACCCAGTCTGCGATATATGAGGCAAAAAGAAAACCCAGGGAACTGACTCACCTCTGTGTCATTTCTTGGATCCCAAGGTCCTTAGGTAGTCTGCCTTCTTCTCTTCATGTTCTAGAGTGTCTTGTGATTCTTTTATATATCATATCCTGGGCTTTTAGTTGTATTTAGCAGGAGGAATGGGGAAAAGTATATTTACTTCATCTTCCCAGAAGCAGAAATCTAGAGGGTTCTTTTGAACACACTAATTTGACCATGTCACTGCAGCTTAAAACATCTCAATGGTTCCAACTACCTACAGGATCAAATCCCAAAACAAAACCTCACTGAGGAGGAAACACTGTGTCAGATATACTTCTACATTCCCAAAGTCCAACATGGTTCTTATAAATAGTAATCACTCTGAATGCTTAATGATTAAAGAACTGGGGCTTAAGTTAATGCATTTTCCATATCAATATGTATTCTAGTGAATTATGCATTTTCCTAAAGACTGCTCCATAACCAAAAGTATGATGTGCTTACACAGACATTTTTGCTCTATGTCAAGCTATGAGAGAACTGTCAAAGCCAGAACTACACTTACCTTCCACAGGCAGCCGCCGTCGTATGGCCAGGCGTTCCATTTTCCGCTGTGTCTCTGCCAGACTGAAAAGGACCCCATATACATATTGACGAGCTGACCGGAACAGGAGAGCAGCTGGAGGCAGCTCCATGTTACACTCATCTTCAATACATACAGGGATCTTAATCTCACCCTAAGAAGAAAATGGTTCAGGGGAAAGAAGAAAATAAGTTACCTCAAGGTTTGGAATTGAGCTGAGAAGAACCAGTAGTGAACTGTAGCCTCTGTAGCCTAGCTGCTAAATTTTCTACTTGTATTCAGACAGAGTTTCAGACTAAAAAGAAGCTGTAACAAGCCCAGCTGACCATAGCCAGCTTAAAAGCTATGTTCTATTTTTAAAGTCTCTGCTATGACTGACTATAGCTGACTAAACGGGCAAAGTCTATCTTAGACATTTTGGTGGGGATGGATTTATATGGTAATACTGATGGAGAACAGCTCTGGAGAAGCAGAGGAGGAGGTAAGTAACAAGGGCATAAAGCCTCTTCTTAGATTATGTCCATCCCTAGACCAGAGTCCACGAACTTGGTGCATTATCTTCTCCGAAATCTCACAATCACATTTCTCTTCTCAAGGCCTCATTTACTGCACAGTCCCATCTCCCTGTTGGTCTTGCCTCACCTGAGGCCCTTATACAATGAGGGGTCCCAGTACACTTGGTCTGCTTTTATCTGCCTTCAGACACTAATGATCAGAATTTTCTCTGGTAATTTACGGTTCTAGGAAGTGTGAAGTATAGTGTTAAGAGCAGGGAGATAGGTGCTAATGTGCTCTCTCACCTTAGTGAGGACATGGTAGATATATGGGTACATAAGACCCCTTCGGTGTCTGTGTTCAGCAACTCGCAAGACTTCTGGAGCTACTGGAGGTAAGGGTGGAATGGTAATGTCCATGTGGTTCCTCGTAGACATAGACAGCAGAGATGGGATGTGGGGTTCACCATCACCCAGGCTGGCATCTGAAACTCCAGCATCAATGGGCTGTACCCAGGACCCTCTGTCACCACTTGGATCTTCCCATCCAGGCTGCTGCTGAAGTGTTTCTGTGATGTGACTAAAAAATTGAGAAAGACAATGCAGAAGAGAAAAAGGAGGTTGATAAAGATATTCCAACTCAAGATGTCTGTTCTGATCCCAAGGAATCTTACAAATGCTCTGGAAGTCAGGACACTAGGTTAGCATTGGACCTGATTTTCCTCTCAGTGGCCATCACTGCCCTCCTGGGTTCTTTCATCTGACACAAATCAAAGGGATCAAAAGTCATGGGAACCATTCAGAATCCTTTACACCTTGTAAAAGGCCATATTTAGAGTCTGCTTATGTTCTAAGAGCGTATTACAATTGAAACCTCAAAGCAGCTCTGTTTCCCAGGAATAATCTGCTTGGAGTAATAATCTAAGAACAGATGAGCTAGTATGAAATTCTACTGTTTTAATCCTCAGAACCCTGTTTTAGTTGCTAAGCATTAGTTACAAAGTTATTTAGTTACTACTCAACTGTTTCAATACTTCAACTCTATATAAATTACTTTCATTTGTTTTTACGTTCAATCTAATCCCCTCCCAAATTGAGAAATGACAGCCATGATATGTAGCACAACTATACCAGGGCTTCCCTAACCAGCCGCTATGCTTCCTTTTACCTCAGTGGTCTGGCTAGCTGAAAATTACCACCTGTACAAGTCAAAATGAGCACGAATTGGCCAAGCATAGAGAGAAATTTCCTACTTTGCTTAAAAGCAAAGAGCCACAGAGAAAAGCCAGAAACATACCCTTCCTCACACCCCTACCGAGGTACCAGCAAAAGAATACAGATGCTTCAGAAGTCTGTTCTGTTGGGTGCCTATACAGATACTTACTCAGAGCTGGCTCCATTTGGTTCATCACCATCAGAGGAAGAGGAGTGGGAAGAGTCTGGTCCCAAAGGAGGTGAGGCTTTGGAAGTCAGGTAATTGGGAAACTGAGATGCAGAGGAGTCATAAGAGACAGCCCAATTGGCAAAGGGGCTGTCCTGCAGCACAGGATCCTCAGAAAAAGCATGGGATTCCCCCAAAGCATGGGAGGAGAAGAGAAGAGAGGAGTTGGGTCCCACTGGGAATGGTGGTGGATATTTCATTTTCTGGGGCACATGGTGAGAAAACTAAAGGATAAAAACAGACAGAAAAGCTATTTAACATTTTACCAGGCTCCAAGACGGTTCCTTCAGAAGTTGTAACATAGTGGATGATGCCAGTAGCAGGGATAGTTGGGATACAAAGAATCTACTGAGAATAACAAGAAATAATTCTAACAGTGATGTATGGACAGAATTCTCCAGAGGCAGGACAATGGATCAATCCATGTCTCCTAGAACCATTCTTTGACATTAGCTAATCCATCTTCACAATGCCCTAGTGGTTACTGATTTGGATACTTTCTTTACATAGTCTGCCAGCCTCAAGATGAGAATGCGACATAGGTGTATATAGCCTTGACATTCTGATAACATTGAATCACTCTAATTCCTTAACTCATATTACAAAAGTCAGGAAGCAGTCTGAGTCTAATGCTAACAAATAGTCTCAGGCCTCTTAAAAGATATTACCATAGGCTTTCCAGCAGAGATAGTGCCCATCTGATTTCGTGGAAGGGGAGGATTTCCAAGCCGATTATTCCGAAAACCTGAAGCCAAGAGAAAGGGCTATACTTCAGCCAATCCTAATAATTCTACCGTGTTACATTCTGCTAACCCTGCATCACCTGAAAAATTATTATTAACAAATAAGTTACAATTTATTGAACAGTAACTATGTGCCATGCCAAGAACCTTACATAAATTATTTCGTCTGATAACAACCCTATAAAGTAGGTATCATGAGCCACATTTCATGCAAATGTGACTTGCCAAGATCACACAGCTAGTAAGCAGGAGAGGTGGAATTCAGACTCAGGCCTGACGCCAAAGACAGGGCTATTTTACATATACCAGGCCACAATGGAGGTTAGCCTCAAAAGAAGCCCAATTTAAGGAAATGGCATTGGACCCCATCTATAAACTCAAGAAATCAGGACCCTGTCTCATGTAACCTGTCTTATTACATGGAAATCAACAGAAGAATGTCTACCAAACAGGAATGACTTCTAGGAGAATACAAACAAATGATTCCACTCTGGCCCAGGAGTTCCTGAGTAACTTAGTTTCCCCTATGGACAGAGCAGCTCGGGGGCAGATGGAAGCCTTACCTAGAAAGGAAGAGGGACCCACTGGCAGCGAAGAGAGTTTGGTTGTGACTGAATAGTACTCAACCGCTTTCTTGAATCGCTCTATTTTATCTTCTGTTCTGGACTGGATGTTGGAACGTCAGATGTTCAGAAGAAGAAACAACATAAGAGTGTTTTTATCATACAATTCATAATTTGAGAGTCAAAACAGTAGCAGAAATGAAATATTTAAAGAAACCCAAGAGAGCAATTTTTCAGAAAAGATTACATAGGGAGAAAGCATTATAGAACATAAAATCTGGAATACTTAGAAAAAATTGAGTTTAAAAATAAATAAATAAAGTTTACTTATATTTTGTGCTATTCTAAAATGGTCACATGATCATTAGAAAAAATACATAAGGATAGGAAAAAAAATTACATAGTAGTACCATGCAAAGATATTTTGGTTATTTCCTTCCAGTATTCTTTAAAATAAAATTTTTTGGGGAGAAGTATTGCTGGTCTATTTTAATACACATATTATTCTATAGTTAATACCATATTCTATGTACAATTTTGTATCCTGCCTTTATTATACTATAAGAAAACTCTGAATGGCTGTATATTTTACCACTATAAATATATCATAAATTACGTACCTATTTCCTTAATACCTGACATTTAGGTTATTTCTCACATTTGGCTATTATAAGGTATGCAGCAAAGAACATATAGGTACATATAAGTTATTTCTGGATTTCAGATTACATCCTTAGGAAAATGTCCCAAAAGTGGAATTATTGGTTCAAAAGGTATGAACATTAAAACCAAAAGCACTTAAACATATACAAAAACCACAATGTGACATCACTATTATATCTACCATAATGGTTAAAATCGAAGATTATAAATATCAAGCACTGGCAAGGATATGGAGCAACTGGAATTCCAGTACATTGCTGGTGGAAACGTATATTGGTACAGTTTGGAAAACAGTTTGCCAACTTCTTGTAAAGTTAAACATATTTACCATATGACACAGCAATCCCACTCCTAATATTTACCCAGGAGAAATGAGTACATATGTTCGCCAAAAGATATGAACAAGAATGCTAACAACAGCTTTATTCATAATAGCCTCAAAGGCTTTATTCATAATAGCCTCAAACTGGAAATAACTCAAATGGATATCAACAGAAGAATGGATAAATTGTGGTATACTATACAGTAATAAAAAAAGAACAAAGTACTGATACATGCAACAATATGGTAAATCTGAAAGACATTATACTGAGTGAAAGAAGAGAAACACAAAAGAGTACATATAAAGTTCAAGCAGAAGCAAAACTAATCTATGGCAACAGAAGTAAAAATACTGTTCACTCCATGTGGTTGACGTTGAGAAGAGGCTTTTCCTTATCAAGCCTTTTCCAATGTAATTCAAAAATTCTCTTGAATATTATTTTATGACCTTCACAGTATTTCATCAAATGGAATATAAGATATTAAGTCATTTCTAATTTCTGATTATAAATAATGCTCAGATAAGCATATTTTTATGTAAGTTTCTTGGGTCCTTTCACAGGGCATATTTTTAGAAGTAGAATTACTAGGTCAAAGGATATGGTCATTCTCATAGACTCTTGACATATGATACTAAATCTCTTTCCAAAACAGATGTCTCAAGTTATATTCTCCTCATCAATGCAGGAGAGTGCCCAATTCATCATTTAGCCCCAATGTTTATTTTCTACAAAGAAATCATCTCCTAACTATAACTAATATTTGTTTCTTATAGATAAATTAAAATATATAATCAAAATCAGGAACATTTAAAACATTTATAATCTCATCTCTCAGCACATGTAATTGTTAACACTCCAGGATCTATATATAGCATTCCAGATCTCTTTATTTACATGCGTGCAGGCAAAGAAACACAGAAATCAAAATCTCCAGGTCCTCCAGCCTCACTTAGAAACAAAATAGCTCTGCTTTCTCAAAAACTTGGACTTAATATAATTGTTTGAAAAAAGGGTTCCAAATCTAAAGAATGTTTGCAAATTACTGACTTACAGAATGATATCTACAGGGTTGAGTAATGTTCCATTGTATCAAGGGTCCATCATTTACGTATTCATTATTATTTCCTTATTATATTTAATAACACACATAATAATTGAAAACAATCTCCTAAAAGATATAAGCTATACATGGAGTCTTCCTTAATATCTCCACCTCTGCATCCACTCTCCTCCCCACTGTTACCAGTTTGGTATACGTCCTGTCATAACTTTTGCTGTGTTTATATATACATATGTATGCACACTAATACGGTTTTGCTTTTCTCACATAACTGGAATCATATCATCACATTGTTTTTCAACTTCTTTTTTGCACTTAACAATATGTCTTATAAACTATTCAGTGTCAGTGAGAATAGATCTATGACCCAATCCCCTGAAATACTGAATTACGTATACTTCCCTCAATGCACCACTCTGTTCTAAGCCCTGACAGGGAAACATTTACTCTCTCTTCAAGGGGCACTTCTATGAAACCTTTACAGTGTTTTTTCCTTTGTTGTACTTATTTACTTGCTTCTGCCTCCTCATTTAAGCTCAAGTTCTGTGAGGACAAAGAATAGTTTAATCATGTTTATATCCTAGTGTCTAGCATGGGACCTTGTCTATAGAAGTTCATTCAGTATTTGATATATGATTGTATTTAATAAAGTCCTACTCTTCTTTTATAGCTTCACAGAGGCCTCAGGTAGCAGAGTAGAACTCAACACTTTGATGTTATTACCTGGTAGTTTTTGTATGTCTGTTTAGAAGAGTTCTCCTCATAATTCTACAACTGTCAAAAATGATGTTTATAAAAATTATACAGCAACAATGAAAAATGGTTTAAGACACAATGTTAAGTGAAAAAAGATTAATTTTTTTTTGAGGAAGATTAGCCCTGAGCTAATTGCTGCCAATCCTCCTCTTTTCACTGAGGAAGACTGGCCCTGAGCTAACATCTGTGCCCATCTTCCTCTACTTTATACGTGGGATGCCTACCACAGCATGGCGTGCCAAGCGGTGCCATGTCCACACCCGGGATCTGAACCGGCAAATCCCGGGCCGCCAAAGCAGAACATGCGCACTTAACCGCTGCGCCACTGGGCTGGCCCCTAAAATTTTTTACATTGAGATGACTGCCACATCAAAATGCACATATAAAGGAGACTAAGAAACACTGTAAAATATTTATTGGGGAATTAGGAGCAAAGTCTCTATTTTTTTGTTCTTTTTTTTAGTGAAAGGGGGGAATCTTTGTTATTAAGAATAGTCATTACCCAAGTTCCAAAATTCATGAAGCTACATAGGGAGCAAAAGTTATAACATTAAAAATATTCATCACTCAGGTTATTTCTATTTTTAATTTTTTTCTTTTTTTTGTGAGGAATATTGACCCTTAGCTAACATCTGTCGCCAATCTTCCTCTTTTTCCTTGAGGAAGATTGTTGCTGAGCTAACATCTGTGCCAATCTTCCTCTATTTTATGTGTCATGCCACCACAGCATGGCTTGTCAAGTGGTGCTGGGTCCACAATCGGGATCCAAACCTGCAAACCTAACCACTTCGCACCGGGCTGGCCCCTATTTTTAATTTTTTAAGAAATCTCCATACTGTTTTCCATAGTGGCTACACAAGTTTGCATTCCTACCAGCAGTATATGAGGGTTGCCTTTGCCCCACAACCTCTCCAACATTTGCTATTTTTTGTCATGGTAATTATAGCCATTCTGACAGCTGTGAGGTGATATCTCACTGTAGTTTTGATTTGTATTTCTCTAATAATTAGTGATGTTGAATATCTTTTCAAGTGTCTGTTGGCCATGTGTATTTCTTCTTTGGAAAAATGTCTGTTCAGATCCTCCACCCATTTTTTGTTTGGGTTGCTTGTTTTTGTCTTGTTGAGTTGTATGAGTTCTTTATATATTTTGGAGAGTAACCTCTTATTGGCTATATGAGGACTTGAAATCACAATTCAAAGAGATTTATGCACTCTTGTGTTCATGGCAGCATTATTCACAACAGCCAAGATGCAAAAGCAACCCAAGTGCCCTCCAACTGATGAATGGATAAGGGGATAAAGAAGATGTGGGGTGTGTGTATATACATATACACACATACAATGGAATACTGCTCAGCCATAAAAAAGACAAAATCGTCCCATTTTCAGCAACATGGATAGACCTTGAGGGTATGATATTAAGCAAAATAAGCCAGACAGAGAAAGAAGGACAAACACTGCCTGATTTCACTCATATGTGGAAGACAAACAAATACATGGATAAAGAGAACAGATTAGTGGTTACCAGAGGGGAAGGGGGTTGGGGGGTGGGTGAAAGGGGTAAAGGGGCACACATGTATGGTGAGAGATAAAAATTAGACTATTGGTGGTGAGCACGAAGCAGTCTACACAGAAACTGATAAATAATAATGTACACCTGAAATTACACAATGTTATAACCTTATTATAACCCATTATGACCTTAATAAAATAACGGGAAAAAATTCATCACTGAACTGAGCACTTATAAGATTTTTCCTCTGTCTACATACAATGGAAAATTATTCAGCCTTAAAAAGGAAGGAAATTCTAACACATGCTACAACATGAACGAGGCTTGAGGATATTATGCTAAGTGAAATAAGCCAGTTGCAAAAAGACAAATACTGTATGATTCCATTTATATGAGGTACCTAAAGTAGTCAAAATCATAGCGAAAGAAAATAGAATGGTTGCCAGGGGCTGGGGAGAAGGGAAAATGGGGAGTTATCATTTAATGGGTATAGAGTTTCAGTTTTTTTTTTTTTTTTTTAAAGATTTTATTTTTTCCTTTTTCTCCCCAAAGCCCCCCGGTACATAGTTGTGTATTCTTCGTTGTGGGTTCTTCCAGTTGTGGCATGTGGGACGCTGCCTCAGCGTGGTCTGATGAGCAGTGCCATGTCCGCGCCCAGGATTCGAACTAACGAAACACTGGGCTGCCTGCTGCGGAGTGCGCGAACTTAACCACTCGGCCACGGGGCCAGCCCCTAGAGTTTCAGTTTTACAAGATGAAAAGAGTTAAAGAGATGGATGATGGTGATGGTTGCACAACATTATGAATGTATTTAATACCACTGAACTATATACTTAAAAATAGCTAAGATGGTAAATTTTATGTTATGTGTATTTTACGACAATAAAAAAAATTGCAAGGAAAATTCATTATCCATCAAAACAGTATCCCTTACTTAACATTAGTATCTCTCCCTACTGAACATGTTGATTTCTTTCTTTGTAGGTCAATCTCTTCCTAATTGTCTGATGCAAACAGCTGAAAGTACAATGCAAATCAACAAAGTGAATAAGCAAAAATGTCATAAGGATCAGCATTTCCTAAAGACAAAGAAAATGGTGAAGGACTACTCACATCATATTGGAAGCTTCAGATAAATGAGGATCTGATGCAGTTAGTATTCAACAATGGTGGAAGAGAGAATTATGAAAAATGATGGAAGGAAATGGACTTGAAAAGAGAATTATTTGAATATCAAAAGAATGTAAGCCTTTTGGAGAAATAAAGCCCAAGTATACTTTTTATAAAAAACAACCCCCTTTATGATTATGCTAGAAAGTTAAAACATGAAGTAACAGATGTTGGATTGTGCTATCACAAATTTTTTTTAGGGAAAATTATGTCCCCAAAACCAAACACTGATTTCATTCTTTATTCATTAAAAAAAAAATCTATAGAGAGGTTTCCTTTCTGGATAAGATGGAATAAACACATGCTAGCTTGTTCCCACTGAAGGTAGTTATAAAAACCAGGAGAAGCTATTTGAGGACTCTGAAAAATAAAGAGTAGCAAGAGGAATGGGGAAGAAGACCAGAATACAAATACTACTGAACCACAGGTGAGTTTAGCATTTCTTTTTCCTCCAGTATCCCCCGGTGTGGACAAAATGCAGCCTGGAACCTGGAAGCATCCATTAATGTGGACAGAGAGAATTCCAGGGACGATCCTAGTCTAGTTCTGACTGGAAGAGTTAAGATAGGGGTCTCTGAAAACTCAAGAAAGTCTATAGAAACCCTCATTTTTCTTTCTTTTTCTTTTTTTCTGTTCTCATGTGTGCCAGCCTGAAGCAAATCTGTGGTGGCAGCAGTGGTAGTTGGGGAATAGTAGGAAATTAAAACTCTGAATGCCAGGAACCTTCCTCTCCAACCAGAGGAGCAGTGGCTCCAAGAGGGTGGGGTGAGCCTCTGATGCTTTTTCTCTCTCTCTGTCCTCCTGCTACTTGGCTCCTGACACTGAAAATGAGTGGCCCAATGAACAGGGAAGTACTGAAGAGATCGTAGAGAGGGAACAGTTCAAGAAGCAACACGATGAAGTTGTTTAAGAACTCCTGGGCTCACCCTGAGCTACACAAGTATGGATCTGACACTAAACAGCACTAAACACTAAACTAGAGACTGAGAACTGAAGAGATAGACCACTATCCAAGTCCCAGACTGGCCAACAGGTGGTGTACACATGGGACTAATCCAAACAGGTTTGCAAAGGCTTTGAAAATTGCACTGACACTGAAACCACAGCCCACAGAAGACCACTTGTGGTCTGAATCTAAATGGGTCAACTGCCTCTTAAAACTATCAACATTCCTCATTATATTGAAACAAGACCAAAAATCCCATAATATTCAAAATGTCCAAGATCCAATCCAAAATTACTTGGTTTGGGCAGAACCAGTAACAACCTAACTTGCATGAAAAATTCAATCAATATATGACAATGCTAAGATGACACATGTTGGAAATATCTGACAAAGACTTTAGAGAAGCTTTATAAAAATGCTTGAAAGTAAGGGGAACACTTTTGAAACAAACAGAAAGATAGAAAGTTTCAGCAAAGAAACATAATACATAAAGAAGAACCAAATGGAAATTTTAGAACTTAAAAATACAATAACCAAAATGTTTTAAAAAACTCATTGGATGGGCTCTACAGCAGAGTAGAGATGACCAAGCAAAGAGTCAATGAAGTCGATGATAAATTAAAAGAAATTATCCTGCGTGATCTACAGCTATACCACCCTGAATGCACTTGATCTCATCTGATCTTGGAAGCTAAGCAGCGTCAGGCCTGGTGAGTACTTAGATGGGAGAACTTATCCAGTGTGAAAAACAGACAGAAAAGTAATTTTTTAAAAAACACAGAGCCTCATAGGTCTATGGGATAACACCAAAAGGTCTAACGTTGGTGCCATTGTAGTCATGGAAGGAAAGGAGAATGTGGAACAGAAAATGTATTTGAAGAAACAATAGCCGAAAACTTTGCAAATTTAGTGAAAGACATACTTAGAAATTCAAGAAGCTCAGCAAACTGTAAACAGAATAAATTGAAAGAAATCCATGTGAGACACATCATTGGCAAATTGTACCAAATAACTAAAGAAAAAAAAAACACCAATCCTACACAATATCTTTGAAAAAAACAGAACAGGAAGGAACACTTGCCAACTCATTTTATGAGTCCAGCATTACTCTGAAATCAAAACCAGACAGAGACAGCACAAAAAAAAACTATAGACCAATATCCCTCATGAAAATAAATGTAAAAATACTCAGTGAAATACTAGTAATTTAAATCTAGCAATTTAAAAAGGAATAATACACCTTGACCACATCCTGGAAATGCAAGGATGGTTCAATATCCAAAAATCAATGGACTAAAGAAAAACCACATGATTCTATCAACAGATGTAAAAATCTATTTAACAAAATATACCATCCATTAATGATAAAAATTCTCAGTAAAGTAGGAGTAGAAGAGAACTTCCTCAAACTTATAAAGTGCATCTACAAAACCTATAGCTAATATCATGCTTAATACTGAATGCTCTTCCAAAAGATCAGGAGCAAGACAAGGATATCCTCTCTCAGCACTCCTATTCAACATTGTTTGGAAATCCCAGACAGTGCAGTAAATCAAGAATAAAAAGGCACACAAACTGGAAAAGAAAGAAAGAAAACAGTCCCTTTTGACAGACAACATGATCATCTAAACAGAAAATACCAAGAAATCTACCAAAAAACTCCTAATGGTTTAGAAAGGTTGTAGAATACAACAATACACAAAAATAAATCACATTTCTATACACTAGCAATGAACAATCAGAAATTGAAATAAACAAAACATTATCCTTTACAATAGGTGCCTCAAATATAAATTAAAAAAAAAACATGTATAGGATTTGTATGCTGAAAACTATAAAATGCTGACAAAAGAAATTAAAGACAACCTAAATAAATGGAAAGACATATTGTATTCATGGATTTGAAGACTCACCAAATTCATCTATATATTTAAAGGAATTCTAATTAAAATCCCAGCAGGATTTTTTTTGTAGATATAGACAATATTATTCTAAAATGTATATGTAAAGACAAAGGACCTAGAATAGACACAATAATTTTTAAAAAGAAGAAGAAAATTGGAGGAATTGTTACCCAATTTTAAGACTTACCATAAAGCTACAGTATTCAAGACAGTGATCTATTTGCAAAGGAATAGACACATAGGTCAATTGAACAGAGTCCAGAAATAGACCCACACAAATATAGACAATTGATTTTTGACAAAGGCAATTCAATGAAGAAAGGACAGTTTTTTCAACAAACTATGTTGAAACAATTGGCCATCCACATGCAACAACAAAACACCTCACACTTTATACAAAAATGAACTCAAAATGGATGATTTATTCTAAATGTAAAACTATATAATTTTTAGAAGAAAACAGGACAATATTGTCACGCCTGCAGTTAGGCAAAGTATTCTTAGACATGACATCAAAAGCATGATCCATAAAAGATAAAAATGGATAAAAATTAAAAACTTTTGCTTTGCAAAAGACACTGTGAAAAGAATGTAAAGACAAACTACAGACTGAGAGAAAATATTTACAAGCCAGATACCTGACAAAGGACTTGTATGTAGAATATATAAAGAACTCTCAAAACTCAACAGTAAATAAACAAACAACCCAATTAAAAAATGGGCAAAAGACTGTTTATGAACAGACCATTAACCAAAGAGGGCATATGGATGACAAATAAGCACAAGAAAAAATGTTCACCATTAGTCATTTGAGAAATGCAAATTAAAGTTATGATAAGCTACCACTACACACCTATCAGAATGGCTATTAAAAAAGTACTGACAATAAAAAGTATGGTAAGGAATGGAATAGCCACTCTGGAAAATGGTTTGACAGGGTCTTATAAAGTTAAGGTTAAAGTTAAATAGTTGCTTACCATAGGACCCAGAAATCCCATTCCTAGGTATTTACACTGGGGAAATGAAAACTTATGCTCATACAAAAACCTTTACATAAATGTTCATAGCAGCTCTAGTCAAACCACCAAAAACTGAAAACATTCAAATGTCCTCTAGGGAGTGAATGGATAAACAAACTGTGGTATCTCTACACAATGTATACTACTTGGCAATTAAAAAGGCATGAATTATTGATAGATGCAACATACAACAACTTAGAAGAATCTCAAAGGCATTATGTTGAATGAAAAATACCATTCTCAAAAGATTACATCCTACATGATTTCATTCATATGCTATTCTCTAAAAGATATAACTATAGTGATAGAAAATAGACTGGTAGTTGCCAGGAGTTAGGGATAGGTTTGGGTGTGATTACAAAAGGATATCATGAGAGATTTTTGGGGTGGTTCAACTGCTCTGACTCTGATTGTGATGGTGGTTACATAAATCTATATGTGTGTTAAAAATTCATAGAACTGTACACACACATATACAAAAGTCAATTTTACTCTATGTTAATTTAAAAAACAAAACTGAAAAACCCAGAGTGCAAGTATAAATTAAATTGTTAAAAATAAAATTAACTTATTTTCTTAACTTTCAGTTTCACTTCACAAGACAAAATCCCAGTCAAGTCTTTTCATTATTAACAATGAAATACTGATTCTTGTTTTATGTAGACCTAGTTTAAGGGGTCCTTTTCATTATCCGTTATCCTCCACTAAGTAAGACTTCATTTATATTAAAATATACATTGAAACAAACAAACAAACGAGTACCCCAGATTATAACCATAGTAAGTTGTTTCTGGGTAATGAGATTTTAAAGTGATCTTTTTTCTTTGTTTTTTAAATTTTCCAGAATGAGCTTGTAGAACTTTGATAATCAGTAGAAAAAAGGTAAAGAATCCTTTCAATCCAGACTAGTAATGTTTTCTAAAGGAAACTTTGGGGCTCCAGTCTGTAAGCATGGAGAAGACAAGCAGCTAGGAGGAAAGAAAGTAGGCAGCACAGAAAAGATCAGATCTGCGGGTAGTACTGGTGAAGGTAAGAAAACCCGTGACTCTTGGAAGGGGAAGGCTAGCTCACCTGAGACTGTTTGAAAACATCCTTCCCAACCACATCCAGATTTGAGGGGTCTTTGATGGAACTAACATACTCGGAAACAGCCTTGATCACCACATCACAGGGAGGAAGAACCAGCTGATGAGCTCGGACCTAGAAGAGGTAAGATAAGCAAGGGATACTGGATACTGACATCAAAGATGGAGCACTAAGAAAAAGGGTGAGGTAGGGGTAAGACACAGAATTCAAATTCAGTAAATCCACTGAGAGACAGTTAAAATCTTTTCTTTAAACCAGTTTTGTCTCTAATTCTCAGTAAAGAACATTTGGAAAAGATTGAAAAGTATAAAGAAAGAGATAAAATCGTATCATCCATGATCCTACTACAGAGATAACCACTATTTTAGGACACTGCTATAGTTAATTAGTTTTCTTTCATGATACATTTTGGGTGCTTCCAATTTTTTGCTATTAAAGGTAATATTGTAACGTGTGGACCATGTTTGGATCCTGATGTGAACTAACCCCAAAAAGGCCTTTTTGAGACAGTCAGGAAAATCTAAAAATGGAGCGGATATTAAGATGATACCAAGAGATTACCATTAATTTTGTTAGGAGTAATAATGGCATTGTGCTTGTGTAGGAAAATGCCCATACATCTTAGAGATGCATATCAAAGGATGTGAGAGTGAAACGATTTGAAGTCTGGCATTTGTTTTAAAATACATTAGCAACAACAACAACAAAAAACCCAGCACGTGTGGTCACAGTTTGATAACTATTGGATCTGGAAGATGTTACAACGGTAGTATATTATTATATCATTTTTTTCTACTTTTGTGATGCTTGAACAATTTTAAAGTAAAGATTTTTTTAATGCTGTGATGAAATCTAGGTATGATTTCTTGTCCACTTTCCAATTATTTAATTACAAGCTTCCTAGAATGGTAATTACTGAGTCAAAGAGTATAAACTTCTTAAAGCTTTTTTATATAAATTGTTTAGCCAAAAGGCTGTACCACTCATTCCTTCAACAAATATTTACTGTCTACTGTGTGCCAGGTACTGTCCTAGGCATCAGGGACACAGCAGTGAACAAGATAGACAAAAATCCCTGCTCTCATGGGAGCTTAAATTCTAATGTAGGTGTGTTGGGATGGGGTTAGGGGAGTCAAACAAACAGAATAAGTAAGTAAAATGTATACTGTGCTAAGTGTAGATTAAGTAAGTACTATGGAGAAAATCTAAACAGAGAATGGGCTAGGGAATGCAAGTGTGTGTGTGTGTGTACATATAATTTTAAATAGTGTGGTCAAGAAAGGCCTCACTGAGAAAATGACATTTGGGAAAACCTATGGGAGTGAGGAAATAGCTACGTGGGAGGAGAAAGCATTCCTAGTAGAGGGAATGTTAAGTGCAAAGGTTATACGAGCAAAAGAAAAGGGAAGATGAGATCAGAGCTGTAACAGGGGGCCAGACAGTACAGGGTTTTATAGGCCATGGTAAAGATTGTGTGAGTGACATGAAGAGACATTGGAGAATTTTGAATAGATAAGAGTGACATGATCTGAGTCAGTTTTTAAAAAGATCACTCTGGCTGTTGTATTGAGAATAGATTTGGTGGGGGGGGCGTATGGCAGCAGGGAAGAGTGCAAGCAGAAGACCGATGGTTAGTAAGCTGTTACAATAATCCAGGTAAGAAAGAATGGTGGCTTGACCAGGGTAGTAGCAGTGAAAATGGTGAGAAGTGGATATACTTTGAATGGAGAACTGATGGTATTTGCTGACAGAGGAGATGTGGGGTGTGAGAAAGAGAGAAGTGAAGGATGACTTCAAGGTTTTTAGCCTGAGCAAATGAAAAGATGAGGTTGCCATTAATGAAAATAGGGAAGGCTGTGAGAAGAACAGGTGTAGGGGAAAGATCAGGAGTTTCCATTTGGATATATTTCTTGTAGATGTTTAATAGGCTGATAGATGTTAGAATCTGGGGTTCGAGGGTGAGGTGAAAGCTGGAGATATATATTTAGCAGTCATCAATGGACAGGTGGTATTTAAAGTCATGAGACTAGATGAGATCAATCACCAAGGCAGCATGTGTAGATAGAAAAGAGAAGGGACCAAGGATAGAACTCTGGGACACTACAAAGTTAAGAAGTAGAGAAGAAGACAAGGGAGCCACAAATAAGACAGAAGCAGCAGCCAGTAAAGTAGGAAGGAAACCAGAAGAGAGCGGTGTCCTTAAAGCCAAGTGAAGAACATGTTCTAAGGAAGAGGGAGTGAGAAACTGGGTCATATGCTGCTGATTGGTCAAGTAAGGTGAAAACTGAGAGCTGTCCACTGGATTTATTAATACTGAGGTCATTGGTCACTTTGCCAAGACCAATTTCAGCAAAGCAGATTGAAGAGAGAACAGGGAAGAGGGATAGTAAACAGCTCAAGTATAGATAATTTCTAGAACAGTTTGATAAAAGGGAAGAAGAAATATGGAGCGGTAGCTTGGATGGTCTAGCGGTTAAGATCCGGTGCTCTCACAGCCACGGCCCAGGTTTGTTTCCCAGTCAGGGAGCCATCCAACCCATCTATTGCTTGTCATACTGTGGAGGCTGCATGTTGCTGTGATGCTGAAAGCTATGCCATTGGTATTTCAAATACTGGCAGGGTCACCGGCAGAGGACAGGTTTCACCACTTCTGAAAAAACTGGCCATGAAAACCCTATGACAGCAGTGGAGCATTGTTTGATGGAACACTAGAAGGTGAGAGGATGGCACAGCCTTAGATAGGAACATAGACAGGTTCTACAGTTAACAGGAGGTAGGCAGAGCATGTGGGTACACAGATGCATGCAGGTGAGAAGATGAAAGGGTGGGAGCTAGTGGAAGTTCTCTTCCCATTCCTTTAATTTTCTCAGTGAAATAGTAAGCCAGGTCATCAGCTGAGAGTGAGCAAGGAGGAAGGAGCACTAGAGGCTTGAGGAGAGCGGAAAAGGCATGAAATAATCATCTAGGGAAGTGAAAGAATTAGGGAAATATAATACAATTACCAAGTCACACCACCACCCGAAGTGTATGAGAGTATCAGTCTCACCATAGCCTCGACAGGAGTGGGTAGAATAATTTTTCAATATTTGCTAAACTGTTGGGTTAAAAAAATCACACTGCTCATTTAATTTGCATGTTTGATCACTAACGAGGTTCAACATCTAGTTATACTATTAGCCACTGTATTTCCTCTTTTATGAATTGACTACTTCTGTCCTTGGCTCATTATTTCATTTATTTGGGTATTAGTATTTTTCTTCATAGGTTTGTATGAATCCTTAAGGTATTAAGGGTGTGAAATAATAGAAAAAGTATATTGGTCTCTGCCTCCAGTTCCTGGCACAGAGCTCCTAAAACTCTTGCAGTTTCCTAAGTGGTAAGTGCACTAGGAGCACCTCTGGTCCTATTCAGGTGACTCTGGGTAGGCTGCTGGATGGGGGCTGGTCACGGGAGAGACCAAACCATGATTAGAAGCTTGGAATTTTTAGCTCTACCTCCATTCTCTTGAGAAGGGAGAAGGGCTGAAAATGGAGTTAATAATCGATCATGCCTACATGATGAAGTCTCCACAAAATCCTTAAAGTATGGGGTTTGGAGAGCTTCCAGGTCGGTGAGCACATCCGAGTAGTGGGAGGGTAACACACCCCAACTCCCCGGGGACAGAAGCTCCTGAACTCGGGACCCTTCAGACCTCACTCTTTGTTTCTCTTTATCTGGCTGTTCATCTGTATCCTTTATCATATCCTTTAACAAACTGGAATTGTAAGTAGGTGTTTCCCTGAGTTCTGTGAGCCATTCTAGAAAATTAACAGAATCCAAAGAGGGGGTTGTTGGAACTTCTGATCTATAGCCGGTTGGTCAGAAGCACAGGTGATATTCTGAGTTTGAGACTGGTGTCTGAAGTGGTGGGGAGGGCAGTCTTGTAGGACTGAGCCCTTAACCTGTGAGAACTGATGCCATCCCCCAGGTAGATAGCGTCAAAATTGAGCTGAATTGTAGAACACCCAGCTGGTGTCACAGAGAAATGCTTGATGTGGGTAAAAACCCCCAAATATTTGGTGACCATAAGTGTCAGAAGTGAAGTATTGTGTGAGTGTGAAAGTAAAGGAGACACACAGGAAAGAAAGATACAGGAGGGAAGAACTGGGTTTTTCCCGACACAGAAGGTGAAAACTGAGTTTTTCCTTTTTAAAGGGTATTGATCATAATTACACATTTTTGGTAAGTATTTGAAATATGTTAAACCTAATGCAAGATAATTATTCTATCAAAACTCCAATCAAAACATGAGATCCCCTAGGCATGGATATATAGGCAGGAAACGGGACACATTACCTTAAGTGATGCAAGGGGATGTTCTGGTCCCAAGAGGCTCCAGTGAAAAGCGGCCAGGTCCTCATCTGGGAGAATGTGGTTACCTATAAAGTACATTTGTCATTTATTGACCATACAAATGTTTTCTGAGAACCTCCAGGCCATGAAAGGGCTTCTGGGAGAGAAAATGATCAAATAATTCACATATGTCTATATTCTTCCTGTAATAACTACAGTAGCTATGTATCAATTATCTACTATGTATCACATGCATTATATATATCATCTTTATAACAAGCATGCATGGTAGTATTATTATCCCAATTTTACAGCTAAAGAAACTGAGGTTCAGACAAGTTTGGTGACTTAGCACAAGGTGGCACAGTCAATAAGTGCCCACATCAGGATAAGAAGCTAGGACTGTCCAACTCCAAAGCCCATGCTATTTTCTATCACCTAGTCATGCTGCCTTTTATAATAGCAGCTACCAATTACTGACTGCCTAATAAGTGCCGGGCATTTTATATATCTCACTTCCTTTAATCTTATCAATAACACCACAAGGTATTATTATTCCATTTCACAGACAAAGAAACTGAAACCGGGGAAATGTAACTTCAGTGATTTGCCCAAGGCCTAATTCCAAAACTTGTACCAACTCCATTAGATTATCCAAGCTCAAATCCTTTGGGATTATAAACAGATGTCACACTTGAGACAAGATATTAACCATGCTGTCAGTCCCTGGAAAACCAACTCAAAACATAATCAACTCTCTGCAATTTACTTTGAAATACATCTTTAAAAGATTGATTGATAGATGGATAGAATAGATAGATATATGATAAACAAGTATAGTAAAATGTTAATGGCAGAATACAGGTGGTAGATATAGGATTTCCACTGCAAAATTCTTTCAGTTTTGCTATATGTTTGGAAATTTTCATAATAAAATGTTAGCACAACAGAAACAGAAAGAAAAATATAAACCACAATTCATGTTCTTGATCAAAATTTAGACACTCAGGATGAAATGCCAAAGCTCTGAGTGGGAAACAAAAGTTGTCTAGAGCTAGTAAAACATTTGGCCTAAGATAGTGCTTTGCATAAAATAGTGATGGCATGTAACAAAAGAAAAAGTTTTACAAGAATCAAAATAATGTTCTGGAATACCCTGTATTAATTAATAAGACAAACATGCTGTGTTTCTAGTAAGAAGCCCAGAAACACATTATTTGGCATGCAGACTTTCAGAAGATAAATCCAATAATCTAAAGCTAAATCACTCTGGTCTTCAACTCTTAATGCTGGAAGAGGAAACTTCACCAATCACTGGAGTCTATTCTTTGGACTACCAACCTAGCAGCGCAGCAAATATGGGAAAATTCATCCGCTTCAGGCCCAGCTGCTTGGCTACCTCCTGCATCAGGAACTGATTAGTAGTTAGGTTCTTCCCATTCCAGCTCAGCTTCAGAGCATGGGAACTGTAGTAGGAGGGAATATTGTAGAGAGCATACTCGGAGTCGTGGGCGAGAAGGCCATGGAAGCCATTTTCCCTGAAAAAAGCCACCACTTCCAAATGGTGGTCTTCAAGGCTCTGAAAGACCTAGGGGAGAAGAGAAGAACATGTCAGGCAACAGAAGCTGACCCATATTTGGTTAGAAGTCAGGAAGGTTAGTAACTAAATTTTATAGTATTTTGAACTTAAAGATTATATGGGGTTGAACAGAACACTTTTCAAAAAAGCCCAAAAAACCCTCTCCTAGCCTAGAAATTGGTTATTCCTGTAAATACAGACAGCATATCCATGTGTTCATTCAAATGCCCAGTCTTTTGTTTTTTTGAGGAAGATTAGCCCTGAGCTAACATATGCTGCCAATCCTCCTCTTTTTGTTGAGGAAGGCTGGCCCTGAGCTAACATCCGTGCCCATCTTCCTCTACTTTATATGTGGGACGCCTACCACAGCATGGTGTGCCAAGCAGTGCCATGTCCGCACCCAGGATCCGAACCAGTGAACCCCAGGCTGCCGAAGTGCAATGTGCGCACTTAGCCGCTGTGCCACCGGGCTGGCCCCCTCAGTCTTTTTTGACACTTTTCATGAATCTGTGGCCTGAGGCTCTTCAAAATTAGAATACTGAAATTAACATAGTAGATATTACTTAAGTTTTTACTTTAAACAATAACAGATGAGATTTTTGTTAGAAAGATAATAAAGCTATTATTTATTGTTCAGCACCTTCCATATGCCATGCATACTTTACACACATTATCTCATTGTCATGGGCAAGGTAGATATGGATGAAAAAACTTACAAGTGGAAATAGACCCAGAAAGGTTAAGTAACATATAGCTAGAATCTGAATCTAAGTTCATCATACTCTTAAAAAATCCTTGCTTTCTTTCTTAGGAGCACCTGAGACTACAAGGCACCCAAATAGGGCACTTCCAACAGGTAGAGGTCAGAAACTTCACCCCATTTTAGAAATGGGAAAACTAAGGCTGCGAGATGTTGGCTGCCCTCAAAGTTGTATAATGAATAAGTGTAGACAGGGTTCAAATCAGGCTGATCTGACTCCAGAATGCACACCTTCCATTGTACCAGGCTTCTTCCTGGAGAGCACTGTTTTTCACGTAATAGACACAGACCATTAAGTGCCCTTCCTGTGCATGCCTCTGTCGCTGCACTTAAAGCATACTGGAATGCTCTGCATACTGGTTTCACCACACTAAGTTCCTTGACTGCAGAGACTTTACTTATCTGTGTACTCCCGGCTCCCACATAAGACCTGAAGCATACCAATGTGAATAATAATGGCTAACAGATACTGAACGTGTACTGTGTGCTAAGTGACGTTTCAAGCACTTTACATGCATTAACTCATTTAATATTCCAAACAATCTTATGAGGCCATAACTATTATTATTATCCCCATGTCACATTATTATCCTAAGGTCACATGGCTGGAAGAAGCGAAGCCTGGATTCTGGCTCTAGAGCCTGTGGACCTTTATAATTTTGTTGAACTCAACTGACCTATTTTTTCATCTAAATTACAAAGAAATGGTAGTCTTCTGGAGTCTGACAGGAGTTTCAATATAGTAAGCTTTTGCTAGACTATGGAAAGTGAGTCTAGTCACAGTAGATATTCATATCACACATTAAGTCACACAAGGGGAGGGACAATGGTAAGCAGATAGCAAAGCAAGGTCTGTATTTGTTTGATATGCTGGCAAAGGAACCAAAAATCCTTACTTTGCACTGTAACATATTTACACCTAGAGTTATGACTAACTCCAGATGGGTCAGGATAAGAGTACAGTTTTATGCTGTCTCCTGATGATAGTTTCTTCCAGCACCTCTCATACAAGTCACTGTTTGAGCATCCATCTACCTTGTACCAGGCACAGTGCTAAGTGTGACACGTTCTCTCTTATCATGACAACCTGACCGTGTAGGCATTATAAGCCCCATTTCACACATGAGAAAACTGAGGCTCAGAGAAGTGAGGTGCCATGCTCAGGGCCACGTAGCTGGGAAACAGGAATCTGGGTCAAACTGACACCAAAGTGCGTGCTCTTTCTGTTACAACGCATTACCTTTAGCTGGTCTGAAGCTGATTATGCCACTATCCAAGTGACTCCAACTCCAGAAAGCCAAGGAGTAGTGATTTTTTAACTAATCTGGTGGCTCTTATAACACTATGAATATAAATCACAATCACCTGAAGAGCATTTTCAAAATATACAAACCTGTGCCTCACCTTAGATCTGCTGAGACAATTTCCTGAGGGTGATCCAAATGCCTATATTCCAAAATAGTTTCCAGTAGGTTCTGATGCACATTCCCAATTAAGAACCACTGAACTAATCCAATTACTCATCTTTATAAAAAAATTCAGCTTTATTGAGATAAAACTGACATATTGTAAGATATTTAAAGTGTACATCATGGTGATTTGATATACGTATACCCAATTACTCATTTTACTGCTTAGGCAACTGAAGCCCAGAAAGGATAAACGACTTGACATGGTTACCTAGCTAATTTGCAGCAGAACCAAGATTAGAACAAAAGTCTCATGATTCCAGGTATAGAACTTCTTTCACTACATATTCTGAGGTAAGAAATGGAAAACAATAGAATAAGAATCTCACAAACCTCTCTCACAATTCCCCAACACCTCACTCCCACCAGACTAGTTTCTTAACTACACTTCTCCAAGATTACTCCTGTTTCTTTGGTTTCCCTGCCTAGAATGCCTTACTGCCTCTCTTTCCCAATGTTCCAAATACTTTCCATAGGCCTACTGCCTCTGATATAAATTCTTTATTTCCCTCCTTTTAACTTTTACACTGAGTCAACTGTCACTCAACTGTCACACAGTTGACACAGTTACGGAACTAACTTGACAATACTATCATCTCCAGTTTTTAAACCACAGATTCCTTTTTACTCTTGTGTGTATCCCCCATGGTCCTAACCACCACTAGGAAGGACATAGAGCAGGAGTTGACAGAATAGCAAAGAAAGGCCTACAGAAGTTGTGAGAAAGAAAGGGCACCATCATCTCAGCATTTGACTCCTATAACAAATGTGCCAAAGTCACTGAGAAAAGTCTGCCTGGATTGCAGGTTACTTACAGCTCAAGTAGCTAAGTAATATTAGGTACCAACTGAGGAGTACCTACTATGTACCAGACACCGTCCCAAGCTCACCACGCGTCCACTAACCTTGCAATAACATCATGAGGCATTATTTCCCTTTTATAGATGAGGGGACAGTGAAGCTCAGAGGATGGAGAACTTGATCAAAGTCACATAGGTAAAAAGTGAAGCTGGCCAATAAGCACATGAAAAGATGTTCAATATCATTAGTCATTAGAGAAATGCCAATCCAGAAACTACAATGAGAAACCAGTTAACACATACTAGGATTGCTATAATTTTTAAAATGTAAAACAACAAACGGCAAGGACGTGGAGAAACTGGAATCCTCCATATATTGCTGGTGGGAATGTAAAATGGTGCAGCCACTTTGGAAAACAGTCTGGGAGGTCTTCATATGGTTAACATAGAGTTATTATATAATCCAGGAATTCCACTCCTAGGTATATATCCAAGATAATTGAAAACATATGTTCACACAACAACTTATACATGAATGTTCATAGCAGCATTATTCATAATAGTCAAAAGTGTAAACAACCCAAATGTCCATCAACTAACGAGCAGATAAACAAAATGTGGTGTATCCATACAAGGGAATATTATTCAGTCATAAAAAGAAATGAAGTACTGATTCATGCTACAACATGAATGAACCTTGAAAGCATTATAAAGTGAAAGAAGCCAAAACAAAAGGCCACATATAAGTATGATTCCTTTTATATGAATTGTCCAGAATAAGAAAATCCATAGAGATGGAAAAATAGATTAGTGTTTGCTAGGGACTGGGGGAAATGCAGAATGGAGAATGACTGCTAGCGAGTACTGGGTTTCCTTTTGGGGTAAAAAAAATGTTCTGGAATTAGATAGTGTTGATAGTTGTACTCTGTGAATAGACTAAATACCACTGAATTGTACACTTTAAAGTGGTGAATTTTATGATATGTAAATTATACCTCAATTTTTAAAAAGTGGAGCTAGGATTCAAATTCAGCTCTGTCCACAAAGCTCATATTCTCTAACTCTTGCTTTAAAACTTTTTATTATGGAAAATCTTAAACATACAAAGGCAAAGAGAATAGCATAATAAACGTCCATAATAAACGTCCAGGAAATGTTCAGTTTCAACTACTATCAATGTTAAGTCATTCTTGTTTCATCTACCTTGCCCCCATTTTTTTCTTGCATTTTTTAACACACTTTTTTTACTGTGATTAAAAAAACACACACACATAACATAAAATTTACCATCATAACCATTTTTAAGTGTACAGGTCAGTAGGATCAAGTATACACACATTGTTGTGAAACAGATGCCCAGAACTTTTTCATTTTGCAAATGTGAAACTCTGTACTCATTAAACAACAACTCCCGATTGCCCCCTCCCCCCAGCCCCTGGTAACCACATTCTACTTTCTATGAATTTGACTGCTTTAGATACCTCATATAAGTGAAATCATACAATATTTGTCTTTTTGTGACTAGCTTACTTCACTTAACATAATGTCCTCAAGGTTCATCTATGTTGTAGCAAATGACAGGATTTCCTTCCTTTTTAAGACTGAACAACATTCCATTGTATATATACCACATTTTCTTTATCTATTCATCTGTCAATGGACATCTGAGTTGCTTCTACGTCTTGGCCATTGTGAATAGTGCTGCTATGAACATAGGTGTGCAAACATCTTTGAGATTCTGCTTTCAGTTCTTTTAGATAAATACTCAGAAGTGAAACTGATGGATTATATGGCAGTTCTAGTTTTAATTTTTAAAGGAACCTCCATATTGTTTTCCATAGAGGTTGTGCCATTTCGTATTTCCACTAACAGTGCATAAGTGTTCCAATTTCTCTATAACCTCACCAACACTTATTTTTTTTTCTTTCTCTTTTTTATAGTAGCCATCCTAATGGATGTGAGGTGGTATCTCATTGCGGTTTTGGGTGGCATTTCTCTGACAATTAGTGATGTTGATCATCTTTTCATATGATTGTAGGTCATTTCTGGCATACTTTAAAGCAAATTCCACATATCAAATCACCTATAAATACTTTATTATTTATCTGTAACAGATAAAGACTTTAAAAATAACAAGTACAATACTACTATTTCACCCAACAAAATTAACAAGTTTCCTAATATCCAGTCCCTATTCTATTTTCCACTATCACCTCAAAAATGTCTTTTGATATTTACTTTGTTCAAATCAGGATCCAAATAGAGTCCATACGCTGCATTTGGTTGATATAGCTCCCAAGTATCTAAATTTATAGCAGTTGCCCTTCCCTTTATTTAAATGCCATTTATTTGTTGAAAAGAACCATACCTATAATACAAATAGATTATATACCATAATCTATATTAAAGTAATATAGATTATTCATCAAATGGTGTTGGGATAACTAGACATTTACTTGAGAAAAATAAGATCGATCCATACCTCACACTTTAATTGGGATAATCATAAAAATGACAGAAGACACCCTGGGGGAATTATTTTTATAGTCTGAGAGTGGGAAAAGTTTAAGAAAAACTCCAGTAACAGTAAAGAGAAAGATCAATCCTTTTGACTACATGAAAATCAAACATTTCTGCTTGGGAAAAGCAAACGTAAGTAAACTGAAAGACAAATGACAAACTGCAAAAAAAATTGCAACTTATAGTGCAGAAGGCTAATTTCTCTAACAGAGAAGCAAAAGAAAATCTAACAACCCAAGAGAACATTTCACAAAAAAAGAAAGCATAAATGGATCTTAAGCATATAAAAAAATGATCAAACTCATTTGTGATAAGAAAAGAGAAAATTAAAACAACACTGAAACATGATATTTCACCTATAAGATTAGCAAATATTGTATTGGTGTGGGAAACAGGCACCGGCAAATATTGAAGGTAGGGGTGTAAATAGTACAATCTCTAGGGAGAGTAATTTAGCAAGATCTTTCAAAATTATAAATGTACATACCTTTTGACGCAGCAATTTTCCTTCTAGAGATTTATCTTTTAGATATGTAAAGCAATTGGAGCGACACTGCAAGTGCTTAAGTGTAAGCAATGGCATTGCAATTACACAAAATATTCACTGCAGCATTATTTGTAATAGCTGAAAATTGGAAACAACCTAATTAATTGCCCATCAATAAGGGACTGGTAATATAAATTATTACATCTGCATACAATGGAATAGGGTGGAACCATAAGAAATGAGGACAAAACTCTATGTACTCATGAGGAAAAATCAGCATGATGTATTAAATGATAAAAACAAAGTACAGAACATTATGCATAGTATACTACCATTTGTTTTTAAAAAGGTGCATTTTTGTGTGTGTATAATATGTATATAAATAATGTGTTTACATGTATAGTTATATATATTTGCTTTTATATGCATCGTATCTCTGGAAGAATACACAACAGACTGATACTAGTGGTCACCTACAGGGAGGAGAACCTAGTGGCTAAGGACAGGGGTGGAAAGAATTTTTTTCCTTTTTTTACCATATATCCTTTTGAACCTTTTGAATTTTTATACCATGAATTGCAATACTTATTCAAAAGATAAATTACAACTGAATAAAAGCATAACATACTCTGGGTAAGAAAAAAAAATCAAACAATTGAGAAGGGTGTACAGTGAAAAGTAACAGTCCTTTTACTCCCCATTCCCTGGAGGTAATTGCTATTCCAGGCCTCTCCCCTGAAGAGTCTGATTCAGTAGGTCTAGGCCTAGGCTGGGAATCTACTTTTTTAAAACACATTATTGAGGTATGATTGACATTTGAAAAGCTATATGTAATTAACGTATACAACTTGATGAGTTTAGAGATAAGTATCATCACCATAGGCTATGCCATAAACATATCCATCACCTCCAAAAGTTTCCTCCTGCCCTCTTTATTATTATTTCTTGTGATAAGAACACGTAACATAAGATCTTGCCCTCTTTATTATTATTTCTTGTCATAAGAACACTTAACATATTCTCTTAGGAAATTTTTAAGTATATAATACAGTATTGTTAACTATAGGCACTATGCTGTGCAGTAGATCTCTAAGACTTATTCATCTTGTATAACCAAAACTTTGTACCCTTTGACTAACACCTCCCCATTTTCCGCTCTCACCAGCCCCTCTGCTTCCGTGAGTTTGACAATTTTAGATTCCTCATACAAGTGGTATCATGAGGTATTTGTCCTTTTGTGCCTGGCTTATTTCACTTAGCATAATGTCCTCCAGTTTCACCCACGTTGTCCCAAATAGCAGGATTTCCTTCTTTTTTTTAAGACTGAATAATATTCCATTGTTCACATACACCACATTTTCTTTATCCACTCACCCAACAGTGGACATTTAGGGTGCTTCCAAGAATCCCAGGTGATTGTCATAATGAGGCAAGTTTAAAAAAACAGTACTCTCTAGTCAGATCACACAACAAGGCAATTTGTTCCTAGAAAAACACAATCTAGAGTGACTGAAGGCAATTAAATCCTGACTAAGGCAAGGAAAATGCCTTCCACCCACAATGCCCCTCAGAATAGCTGATCACCTTAGCTCCATTTCTACATTTATGATGACCGCTACCACCTGTAAGCAAAATGATTTCCAATTCCTGGCCCAAGCTGGTCCAGTTTAGGTTTTTTTTTTTTAAGATTGGCACCTGAATCTGTTGCCAATCTTTTTTTTTCTTCTTCTTCTTCTTTTCCCCAAAGCCCCCCAGTACATAGTTGTATATTCCATTTGGAGGTCCTGGCGCTGCTATGTGGGATGCCACCTCAGCATGGCTTGATGAGCAGTGCTAGGTCTGAGCCCAGGATCCGAAGAGGTGAAAACCTGGTCCACCGAAGCGCACCGTGCAAACTTAACCACTATGCCACTGGGTCAGCCCCGGTCTAGTTTAGTTTTTAACCTTGCAATTTCCCAGGAGACTAAAATGATTTAGGCGAGATTAAATGACAACATACTTAACAACTAATCAGAAAAGAAGCACATTTGAGGTTTAAAGAAAGTAAGAGTTGAGATTCTGAACAACGGTCTATAGCTTTTAATTGTTGGCTCACTGTTCAGTCCAATGAACGTGAATTGAGGGCCTACTAAGTGCCAGGATGCAGACAGCACAGAATGAGACACTTAAAATACATGTGAGAATTTATAAGCACAGGGGGCCATTGGAACACAGGAAAGGCACCTAACCACTCAGTGGGCTAATGCTTTCTAGAGGAAGCAATACCTTTTATGGAACTCAGGGAAAAAGAGCTCTCTGAGTTTTAATGTCTCATTTCCACTCACAAGTAGTCTAAAGCAATGGCTTTCAAATTGTGCTTCCCAAACCAGGATTTGGGTAGAGGCAGAATTGGACCAGATAACCAGACAGGACAGGTGCTCCTACTTTCTTTTCAATCTGAGCTCATATTCTCCCTTTTATCTATTTTTATACTTTGGCTCTTTCAGGAATATTTTATTGAAGAAAATCTGGTATTAAAAACAACTAGAGGTATTTATCACTAGAAGGCAAACTCCAAGAAGGCCAGGATTTCTTGGTCTGTTTTATTCACTGCTGGATATCCAGTGACCAGAACACACACAGAGAAGGGAACAAATGAACCATCTTGACTTTCAATATTTCAACCAATATGCCAGGCACTAATCTAGGTGTGGGGATACAGCAGTGAACAAGAACCCAAAATTCCTGTCCTCAAGGAGCTGACATTCCAGTGATCAGTATTTCATGATAGGCACTGGGCAGCAATTGAAAACCACAGCCAATTAAAGGCAATATTGACAAAGTGGCCTTCCCTCCCAACTGTAGGAATTTCAAGTCTCTACATACACATGTATGATAGAGTCTTTGCCATTAGACACCGCAGTCAAGCTGGAGGTAGTAGAATATTGAACCAGCATTCAGTAAAAGCTGCTGAGGTGCTAATTTTACTGTGAATACCCAATTTTAGTACCCTTAATTGCTCTTAGGCTCCCAGGAGCCCAGCCCATTTATGTAGGTGAAACACCTTGTCACATGTAAGAATGAAAGGAAAAATCTGTTGTGGCTCATTTGAGGACTGGAGCCTCTACTTTGAGAATAACTTTTGTAGTCAGGGGATACAGCAGAACTTCAGCATCCGGTGGGCCTATACTCAAATTCAAGATGGGGCAAGTCACTCAACTTCTTCATTTATAAAATGGAGATTTTGCTAAGTCCTACCTGAGTATAAAACTTAAAAATTATTTTTATAAAATACCTGGCACACAGGCTCTAAAAAAGTGGTTACGAAATAAATCACAGTCCGTTTATTCTGCAGAGAGGAAGCCTATGGCACGCACTGCTCTCCGCAGGTGCTCAGAAATCATTTGAGAGAAGTAGATGGCAGAATAGGCACTGGTTCTGCCCAAAGCAAATCTTCGCCATCGGAAAATGAGAAGGTCTGATGAGAGGCATCCTTAGGAATAAGAGAGAACAAGAGCCAAAGAGAGCTTTCGGGTTACCTCGGGAAGACAGGAACTGCAGAAAGGGCAATGGAGGCGAGAAATTTTTGAGAGTCCTAGAACCAGGGATTGGGCAGCTAACATAAACGAAGGGGGCTAAGAAAATCAACTTCCAGAAATGTAATTTTTTTCACTAAACTATGCTGTTGGTGTTAATGATATAAACACGCAAAATATTGGAGTTTACATTTCAAATTCAATTTAAAAATAAGTTAAAAACCAGAAAAATTTAATCATTACATTTGTGTGTGTGTGTGATTTATTCTCCTTTAACTTGGAGCAAGAGGTCTGATGCCTTTCTTATGCACCAAGAGGTCAATGTTAGGTCTTATATTTTGTGTTACAACGTGCAGCAAAGAATTTAGCCTTGAATCCTTTTACTGGAAATGATTAATTTTACCTTATTTGATAATGGAAAACAGCTGTTTAGAAATGTAGGCATTTCCAAACAGATAGATATTTTGCAGTGTTTTTTATATTTAGGGTAATTATTTCCAAGATATTTGTAGAATTCTCGTATTTCAATGACATCGTGCTTCATTTTCAGTACCACAGCAGAGTAATTCAATATCACCATTGTAGCTCTTCTTTCACACCATGAACATTAGTTGAGAAAGGCTAACTCAACAATATTAGTTCATTTTCATAAAATATAATGTCAGAGAACCTTTTCTGGAATTCGATAGACAACTCCACAATTTTGGGAATGTAATTCAGGCATCACTTTCATTTCTTGGAAACCAATTTCAGCAAAGCAAAGCCAGCCAGTTTATCACCTGCCAAATGAGTTTCCCAGAGGCTTAATTTTGCTAGGAACAAGCAAATACAACCATACATTTGTGAAGGTATTTCTGAACAACTCTGCTTTTATTCAAAGTGTCTAGATGAGTTGTAATATCAACCAAACAGGTCAAATATTTTATTTCACTTTGCTGGTGCACTGAATGCCTTTTGGATGCCAAATCAGCCATTTTTTTCAGTATCTTCAGTACCATGCCCCAACTAGGACAATCAATTTTCCATACAATAGGGCAGACTTCCATAACATACATCTAATTCACCAAGCAAAGTATTCAACTGTTTGGCGCAAACCACAATGTTAATTACCAGCTCCTGACATGATTCATTTTGAACTTTTGCACAAAAAGTGAATCCTAAGAGTGATACAATGAACAGCTTTAAGTCCTGTAAAGTGTTTCTGCTTCAAATTGAAGTTTCCTAAGTCCAACAGGAACACTATTGCAGACGCACCATCTGTAGTAATAGTCACCAATTTTGACCAGTCTATAGGAAAAATTTCAAGACTTTCCTCAACACAAAAAATCTAGGTATTTCTGGATGTACCTGTCACAGGCTCCAAGCCCAAAAGAGTGAAACTGCATCAAAACTCTTAACACACGAATTATATCCAGGTGCAGTGGTTCTCAAACTTTAGGGTGTAATAGAATCAGCTGGAGGGCTTGTTAAAACAGACTGACAAGTCCCAGCTCCAGTTCCTGATTCAGTAGATCTCAGGCTAGGGCCTGAAAATTTGCATTTCTAACAAGTTTCCAGGTAGTACAATGTTGGTCAGGGACCATACTTGGAGAACTACTGGCTAGACACATAGCTCAGTGTACAGTTATATGGATAGTGTCTATATCTGTTGTAACCAGCTGCAGTCTAAAACTTCACAAGTAATTTAACTTTTTGACCCAATTTGTCCTAAAAATGTTCAGCCACCAATCTTTAACACCCTGAGCAATAGTATTTCCTACCTTTGCAAATGCTTATGATGTAATGCCTGCTGCACTTAACACTCTTTTCTTAAGTTACAGATCTTCCTTGACTATCGGTTATGTCCCAAAAACCCATCATTAAGTTGAAAATATCATAAGTTGAAAATGCATTTAATACATCTAATTGACTGAACATCATAGTTTAGCATAGCCTACCTTAAACATGCTCAGAACACTTACATTAGCCTACAGTTGGGCAAAATCATCTAGCACAAAACCTATTTTATAACAAAGTGTTGAAGATCTCACATAATTTATTGAATACCGAAAGTGAAAGACAGGATGGTTGTATGGTTAGAGTTGTTGTAAGCCTATCAGTTGTTTACCCTCGTGATCGCGGGCTGACCGGGAGCTGCAGCTCACTGCTGCTGCCCAACATCACAAGAGAGGATTGTATTGCATACTGCTAGCCAGGAAAAGATCAAAATTCAAAATTCGAAGTACGGTTTCTACTGAATGTGTATTGCTTTCACACCATCATAAAGTCAAAAAATCATACGTCAAACCACGGTGACTTGGGACCGTCTGTAGTACCTACAAAAGGCTTTCAAGTTCTGACATTTTTCCATTTAATACATAATTGCATTTCATGGAAGTATCACTTATTCTGTCTGTATTCAAAACACAGTCTATTGAAATTCCAAGCCCTTTTTAAAGTTTTTGTTTCAGCACTCATCATTTTTGTATACTGGTCATATTTCTTACAACCGTTTATTTTAAAACAATGTCTTAAATTGTAGTCTTTCAGAAGATACATTTTATTTAGATATAGAGGAATACTCATCACTTCCACCAAGAAATAGACTCTGATTTCCCTTTCAATATGTGACCTTCTTGTATAGATATTTTTTTTCACTTTTCATAGATATAGGTACAATAAATATTTCATATTCAGCAAAACTACTATCAAAAAGTACAAGCACAACAATCAATGGTGTTTTAGTTATCTGTTTCTGTGTAACAAATTACCCCCAAAATTTAGCAGCTTAAAAAAACATTTATTATCTCATAGTATCTGTGCGTGTGGCTTAACTGGGTCCTCTGGCTCAGGGTCTCTCACAGGCTGCAATCAAGGTGTCAGCCGGGGCTGTAGTCATCTCAAGGCTCGACTGGGGCAGGATCCGCTTCCAAGCTCACTCACATGGCTGTTGGCAGGATTCAGTTCCTCAGTGTTGGACTGAGGGTCTCAGTTCCTCACTGGCTGTTGGTCAGAGGTCACCCTCAGGTTCCTTTTCATGTGGGCGTCTCCATAGGGCAGCTCACAACATGGCAGCTTGCTTTATCAGAGCGATCAAGCAAGAAGAGCCAGAGAGAGAGAGCGCAAACAAGATGGAAGTCGCAGTTTTTTATAACCTAATCTTGGAAGTGACATCTCATCACTTATGTTGTAGTCTGTTCATTAGAAGCAAGTCACTAGGTCCAGCCCACACACAGGGGGTGAGGGGAGATTTATTTAATCTCTTATTTACAGTGTGAACAGAAGGAGGTGGGAATCATTGGGAGCCATTTTAGAAGATGGCTATCATGTAAGGCAAGTGGCACTTGGTCACTGTGTCAGGGAGACACTATGGAGTGGTAGAGACTCCAATAAATGAAGACCATGTGACTCAGCAAAAGGGGGCAACCAGTGTTGCCAGAGGATCTGATATTTCAAGAGTGGCTGCAAAGTCAGACTGTTTTATAATATTTCACAATTTTTAAAATGTTGGTGACAAATTCATATTTGTTAAAAAATAAATGTGTTCATATAATACGAGTTTAATGATAGAAATGATAGAAAGCATCATTCAACTGGATGATGCTTTAATGTTCAGTCCAAATTCATTATCTGACTTCAGATTCTGATGAACACTACTAACCAGTAAAAATCAATGAAATTCTTAAAAAAAATGTGTGGGCCTATGGGGTGCCAGCTTGCCATCCATGCTATACTCTTCATAATTACCTATGTGGTATAGACGAAAGGGCAAGGGTTTTGGTGCCTGGTATGCAAATCCTGGTTCTGCCATCTCCAATGACTAGGTCCTTGGGCCTATGACCAGGGCCAGAGAAATGATCCCTGGGACTCATACTGTTAATATTTTCTTACTTGTCTCCCTTACTAGACTATGAGCTCCTAGAGGGGTAGAGTACCCCCCTGACCTCAACACTCCCTCATCTCATTTCCCTACTTCATTTTTCTCCACAGCACTTACTATCCCACCAAAAATACTAGATATTTTGTCTTTTTATCTTGTTTATTATCTGTCCTCACCACTAGAACATAAACTTTATGAGGTCAGAAATCTGTTTTGTTCACTGCTGTATCCTCACAAGCTCAAACTGTGCCTGGTGCACAGTAGGAGCCTAATAAATATTTGTTGAATGAATGAATTCCATGTTCATAGTAGTTAGCACAGGATTCTGGTAGCACAGAATAGGCATCAAAAAAATATTAATTGAACTGAAAACCATTCACTGTCCTGATAAGTAAAATAGGGTGAAATGAGGCCAGGGAATGGTAAGCAGATCATGAAGGACCCTGCATGTCATGCCATGCTAAGCTTAAAGCATGAGAGTGAAATGATCAATGTCAAACCTACTTGGTACACAAGATATTCTAGTCAAAGTAATAGCAGCTGGCATTATATGGCATTTACTTTGTGCCACATAATGTTCTAAACACTTTACTTATATTAAATCACTTAACACTTACAACAAAGTCTATGATGTAGGTAATATTACTATCCTTATCTTCCAGATGAGGAAATTCAGGCACAGAGAGGTTAGCTTACCCAAGTTTATATAAGTAATAGGTAGGAGAGGATTTAAACCCAGGCAGTCTGGCTCCAAGGTCTGTGGTCTTAGCCATTATTCTACACAAACTAAATACAAGAAAAAAGTGATCTGGAAAAAGTTATTAAAATGCAACTATAAAAAAATGCAACTATACTGTTTTGAGATACATTAAACATGAAGGATTTTTGGTGTCAAATATACTTAGGTTCATATCTTGGCCCAACCATGTTCTACCAGTGCAACCTTGGGCCAGTGACTACGTTGAACCTGTTTTTATTTTAGCTATAAAAAGTGGAGATTAATACATATCCTGAAGGGTGGTTGTGAGGATTAAATGATGTAATGAATCTATGGAAGGTACCCAGCCCATGTGGTAGCTATTATTACCACCACCAAGGGGAAATTTATTATATAAGTGCACTGCTAAGCTGCTACAAAACTTACTTTTACTTAACAGGAGTTTGGCCATTCCACTAGGAATCTGAGTTGATTTACATGGAATTTATACAACATTATAAACAACTGGTTCTAAGTTCTTCCTTATCTGACCTTTAAAGCCCTCTACAGTCAGTCAATCACTCAACCAATCTCTCTCTTTTTCAACAACCATTATTGTATATAATGTGTCAAGCCCTAGAGCAAACTTGTGCCCTCTTGGAACTCAATTAAAAGAGAATTATATATAAACTTCCAGTTATAAGATAAGTTCTGGGGATATAATGTACAGCATGGGGAAAAATTATAATATGATATGAAAATATTATGAGAGAGAAAAAGTATGAGAGGTAAGAAAAGAGCACTCTGGTAGCACAAGAGAAGGTGTTCTTCACCTTGGCTGGGAAAGACTTCATAGTCATAACTTTTGAGCAAGAGTAAGTAGGAATTTGCTACAATAAGGTGAGAGTAACAGAAAAAAAGCACTATGTGAGAGGATATGGTATGTCTAGAAAACTAAAAAAGTTCAGAATGGTTTGGCCATTGCAAGGGTTGGAACAAGGGTGGCAGAGGCAAGCAAGAAGTAAGGCTAGAGAGTTTGGGATCAGATTGTGAAAGGCACTGTCCACATGAGGAGAAGTCTGGACTCAGTAGGGCAGGCAAAAAGTAGGCAGTGGGGATCTTCGGACACATAACAAAGTCAGCTTTGGTTTTCAAGATGGTATCTCTGACAGCAATGTGGAAGACGGACTATAGTTCAGAGAGTGGTAAAGGAACAAGTTGAGGCTATTTTCATGGTTCAGATAAGAAATGATGGTGGCCTGAACTAAGCCAATGGGGGTAGAAGTGGCTGCACTCAGGAGACATTTTTGAGGTAGAGTGACAGGATTTGGTGATCCAGTGGATATGGGAAGGGACAGGAGAGTGAAGAACTGAAGACTCCACAGTTTCTGGCTTGAAATGGATGAAAGACAAAATTCGCAGAAAAAGAGAACATCAGAAGTAGAACAAGTTTGGAGGAAAAATAATTAGTTCTATCCTGGATATTTTTTAGTTTAAGCGACAGACAAGACATCGAGTAGTAGAGAGCTGAAAAGATGTGTCGAAAGCTCATGAGAGAGGCCGGGGGTAGAGAAAGAGCTACAGGAATCATCAGAATATAGTTAATATTTAAAGCCATAATAACGGATGAGATTGCTCAGGAAATTAATGTAGAAAAATATGACTAGGACAGAAGTCTTGAGAGCACCAATGCTTAAGGAAGCAGGCAGAGGAGGAATAACTTAGGACAGAAGGAGAAAAAACTAGAGATTTATAAGGAGAATCAGAGAGCAGCATTATGGAATCCAAGGAAGGAAATTCAAAGAAAGGATGGTTCAATAGTGTCAATTATCTCAAAGAAGACCAAGAAAGGGTAAGAACAGAAATGGATGTGGCAGCTTCAAAATGGTGACATCAGGTATCAAGTGGCAATAGGCTAGGGAATGGGAATCAATACAATCTTGTTTTTTCAAGAATAGATAAAAGAGAGGAATGGGGATAAGGATAATAGCTTAAGGGAATTACAAAGTAAAGGGGAAGTTTTTGTTTGTTTGTTTGTTTTGAGGAAGATTAGCCCTGAGCTAACATCTGCCGCCAATCCTCTTTTTCCTGAGGAAGATTGGCCCAGAGCTAACATCCGTGCCCATCTTCCTCTACTTTATATGCGGGATGCCTGCCACAGCATAGCTTGACAAGACGTGTGTAGGTCTTCACCCGGGATTCAAACTGGCAAACCCCAGGCCGCCGAAGAGGAACGTGCAAACTTTACTGCTGCACCACCCGGCTGGCCTCAGGAAGTTTTTGTTTTTTAAAGATTGTTTATGCTGTAAGTGAAAGAAACCAGAGAGGGAGAGACTGAAAATGCAGAAAATAAAGACTGCTATTTTTGAATTCCTATAACATCACTACATGACTCACTCACTTGGCACTTAGCTTACACATTTGCCTTGTTCTGGAAGTATTATATATTTAGCAATGATGATATAAACTAAGTGCTCAATAAATCTACTTATTGCTTTTCTTTATGCATCCACCCATATTATCTGGCCAATAAAAGTATACAATCTTACACAAGAATGTACAAAAAGAAGGAAACAGTGTTGGTAGAATTGTGGAAAGAGACTTTGAGCAAAACAGACCCAGAACAAGATTTTTTATCCACCACTTACTAGTGTCCAGACCAAAGAAAAATCATTTCACCTCTTTGCACCTCAGTTATTCAACTGTTAAGTGGGACGAATACTGTGCATTCTTGCAAGCTTGTGAGGATTAAATGAGATATTTAAAAAACACTTTATATACAACTTGGTGCTCAAGAAATAGTAATAATTACTATTAGGATCATTTTTCCTTCCACTAGAGAAACTAGAAGAGTCACTGACTTTTCTCAATGTGTCTACGACTGAGGATAAGTAAATAATCAGGAGGCCATGACAGCCATTGTTATACTTTATTATAGAGAACAAAAGCATAAAACGACATGTGCTCTTGGTCAGACTTCTTAAACTTTGGTCATTCATGTACCAACAACATGATTTCTGCCACATCCAAGTACTGCACTATTATGATAGTTTTCTTTAAATCAATTCACTTTTCTTTAATTGGCCCCATTCTAAAGAATTATAGCTCTGAAATGGTGGGTTTGATGTGTTGATTATCTTTTTTTCTTATATATATTAACCATTAAAACAAAGCATTCATCCCCTTAACCACCCCACATCATCTCCCAAACTACATTCTAAAGCTGCTTTAGGGGCCGGCCCCTTGGCCGAGTGGTTAAGTTCCCGCGCTCCACTTCAGCAGCCCAAGGTTTCGCCAGCTTGGATCCCAGGTGCCACAACTAGAAGGACCCACAACTAGAATATACAACTATGTACTGGGGTCTTTCGGGAGAAGGAAAAAAAAGAAAAGATGATTGGCAACAGTTGTTAGCTCAGGTGCCAATCATTAAAAAAAATAATAAAACTGCCTTAGATTGCTCTACTTCTGAGACCTTTAGGAAGAGATCAGGCTAACAGTTTGTGGGTTTAATTTTTTCTGCTACTGGCGATTACCACTTGCAAAGGTGTGCAGAACATACACATGAATCCAACCAAATGACATAATTCATCCCAATAATATACACTGAATCTTTTCATAGGAAGTCCTAAGTTGTCTAAAGCTAAACAGAAAAAATCAGTAATTTATCTTTTATTTAATCCCTCCACCTCTATTTTCTCTATCACAAATGAAAATGAGATTGGGAACAAAGGCATATCTTGTGGCCTACTCTGAAGAACAAAACTAAGGGGAAGAGAAATACAGTAGTGGGTTTTGTTTTGAAGCACTAGCATTTCAGTCAAAAGAAATAACAGGCGTGCAGATCATCCAAGCGAAAAAGTGCTATCTTCAAAATAGTGGACCACTCCTCTGAAAAGGCAAACCACAATCTGTTGTTAACCAATATCTTTCAAGTCTGTGCTATAAACCAGGAAGTTCTCCATCACTCCAACAACGACAAAAATCACTAAATAGGAGAAAGAGCTGCACTCATTGATAACGTCTACAGATACTTTACATATGCACTTTTGGAGCCAGTCTTAAATCCACCACATATATTAAAAGCCACACTACACACTTTAAAAAAGTCATTCCTACAATCCATTTTCTTGGGATCACTGACCTATTCATTCAGGAAAAAACAAATATCCTGCACCTAAAATATATACGACATTATGGAGAATATGACAAGAGTTTGTTTATAATCTAGCACAGGGAATGACTGATATATTACCCAAACAGTGGTTCTCAGGACTGACGAGGACTTCTGAAAATTTTTTCCCCAAAATTTTATTATGAAAAACTTCAAACATATGGTTGAAATAATTTTACAGTTAACGTGGAATACCAACCACCGAGATTCTACCGGTTTTACTACCCCTGCTTTATCACATATTGATCCATCTATCCAATCCATCTTATTTTTTGATGATCGGCTGGGATTTTAAAAACGAGACCATGTGTGATGAAGAATTTCAGGAGGCCACATTAGGGTTGCTTCTCAAAAATTTTGACTAATGGGGTGCATGAATAAAAAATTTTAGAAACCACAAACCCATACTCGGTGTTCAGAGGTCCTGCCAACCGCCAATCAAAATCTATTCAGAGCTCACAGCAAGCCATTTTAGGTTTCCACACAAATGTCCACTATCAGAACTATCCATCCCAGCTCTCTTTAAGGCTCAGCACCAATCTGGGAAGCCTCCCCCAACTTTCACACCCTCACCTAGAATTAGCCATGCTCCCTATAGGGGCCACATTTTTCATCATTTGCAATTAACTCACATTATCTGCAACTTTGTTTTCAGTCTGTCTCTTTTACTAAAACCCTGACCTCCTTGACGGCAGAGATCCCCTCATTTACCTCTGAATCCTCAGCAACCAGCATAGTACCTAACCCAGAGCAAGCACTCAAGACACAGATAATATAAACGAATGACCCAGACTTGTCTTAACCAGGAGCCAGGGAAGATTTTAGTCGGAGTGTGGGAATGATCTAATCACACCGGAACTTTAGAAAGACTCATTTTAGAGCACCGTTGTTAAGAGCATGAGCTTTGGAGCCAGACTGCCTGGGCACGAATCCTAGAATCCCAGCTCTGCTATTTATTGCTGGGTGACTTTGAGTAAGTTTCTAAACCTCCTGTGCCTCAGTTTCCTCATTTGGAAAGCAGGGATAATACTGCTTCACAGGTTATTGTGAGGATCAAATGAGATTTTTTGTTGTTAAAGCACATAGATTAGCACCTGGCACATAGTAAGCATCCATCAATGTTAGCCACTGTTGCCAGCAACCAGGTTAATAATGACAATGAAGTAAAAAGTCCTTAAAGCTTGAGTGATAGCAGTGAAAACAAAGTGGAAAGAATGGCTGTGAATAAAGAATCTACTGAAAAATGTTCAGTCAGGTAAGCAAGCAAACAAGTGTCTGTTATACATTTTTTTCCTACTTTCTATGTTTAACTTAGCTCATGATTGGATTAAAAACAGCTATAATCTACCCAGCCTAAGAACAGATTTGATACGGGGCACAAGGAGTCTAGCATGACTGGACTCTAGCCACAAGCTCTACGACCACTGCAAGCTTTTCTATGCTGGTCTTTCAGTCTCTCAGCTGACGTTTTCCTCCTCATTACTCCATCCAGCACCATTTCTTTAGTTTATGATTTCCACAATTCCCTGTCCTGTCTTCTAACTGTGAGCACATCCCCAAGAGCCTTGGTTGGGAAATAGGTTTGAGGTTTCGTCCTACCCAACCCTGTACTACTTTTCTTTTTCTTCTTCCTGCCCACGTCCTTTACTTCTCAAGCCTTGCTATTCCCTACACGTAGGAGTTGAAACCTAAGAGTATGGGAAAGCAACAGAGCAATAGCAGTGGTGCCAAGAACTGGGGATTCTGCCAAGCTGTTTCCCAGGCCCCATATGGAGTGACCAACTACACACAGAGACTGGACTTAATTGCCCATCGGGCTTTACACACTTGATATTCCTTTTTGCTTCTGCGATTTTCTTTCTCCCACTTAAAGCAGCCTCTTCCCAAACCCGTAATTCACTCAAATCCAACCCATCCTTGAAGACCCAAGTGAGGTCCAACTTCTTCAAGGAAGCCTCCCTTGACCATTTTAGCCCACAGATATCCCCCCAACACACACGCACAAAAGGCACTGTACTTATAATCTGCACCATAAAGCATAATCACATACACATTTTATACCATTAAATAAATGTGTATATATTTGATTTTCCAAGGGTAGGAACCCTGTCTCACGTCTTTTAAACCCCTTACTCTCAGTAGGTTAATACATGTTGAACAGTGACTGAATCAGTGGGTTTTTTGATTTGTTTGTGTAGGCTAAGGCAGGAGGAGGTAGAAGCACGTTTGCTGCAAGGTTGGAAAGAGACACATAGAAGAGAGATGCCAACTGGAAAAAAGTGGAAAAAGGCATTTCAGCTTGAGGCAGACGACAGCAGGAAGAAAATGTGGCTACAAAAGAAATTCTGCTAAAACTTAGGGATAGGCTAACTGGATAAGCGAAGGTAAAGGGAGTTATCAGGATGACATGGGTAGAGACGTGGTTATGTTGGAGAACAAATCCGTAAGGGTGGTATGAAGGCGTAGGTAGATGGATAAAATGATCGAGGGTAGTTAGGCAAGTGGGTTAGCTGATCGGGCGGTGAGTGGGTAGATGGGAGGCAGGTAAGTGGGTGGGTGGTTAGGTGTTTAGTTCGGAGGGAATAGGTGTGGGGCTTATTATTTAAGATCCGGCCCCTCCCTCACCTTGACCCGGAAGCGGATGAGTGCTAGCCTCACGCAGTGGCTCAGGCAGGCCGGTGGCAGGAACCAGGCCCGTGGAGGAGGGGTGCCCTTGTTGCCCACGTGTCCCACGATCAGTTGCGCTGTCTGCCGCTCGGCCTGGCACCGACGGCCCCACTCGGCCAGCCGGTCCTTGCCCAGGCCCCCGGGGAACATGACCACCAGCTCCAGGCCGTCGCCGCCGGGATAGGCACAAGCCTGGCACAGCGCTGACAAGTAGCCCAGCATGGCGTTCCATTGGCCGCCACACACCCAATCCGTCTGGTAGCCGCCATAAAGCCGCGGCAGCGCCGAGCCCGCGTCCACCAGCACCCGGGCCCCGGGCAGCGGAGGGGGTGGCGGCGGCGGGTGCAGCCCGGGGTGCGCCTGGCCGTGGTGGTGGAAGTGGTGACCGGGGTGATGGTGCCGAGTCGGCCCCGCGCCCCCGGAGTAGGCACCCAAGGCAGCGGGCGGGAGCGGCGGTTGCAGAGGAGCGGAGCCCCTGGCGGCGCGTGGAGCCCCAGGCGCTAGAGCTACCGTAGGTGGCAGCTGGCGATGCTGGTGCTGCTGCTGCTGGCGCGAGACCGTGCGCGCGAGTTTGAGGAGGTCCACGGGTACCACGGCCCCGGGACAGCGCTTCTCAAGGAACTCTTGGAAGCCCTGGACGCCCATGCTTCGTCGGTGGGCAGACGAGACGGCGGCTGCGCGAGCAGGCTAGGCGGCGATCTGGGCGCGAAGCTGGGGGCGGGCGCGTGCGCACTCCGCGGGGGGCGAGGGGGCGGGAAAACGATTCCCGAGGGGAGGGGTGAGCGAGCGAGGGAATAAGGGCTGGGCGGGGAGGAGACCACAGCTTGGATTTTTGTGGAGAGGGGAGGTGAGGCCGACTGCACTCTGGAGAAGCTGGGAGGATAAAAGCGATGACGAGATCTAGTCACTTCTGTTTCTTCTCCTCTCCGGCTGCTCTTCACCACTTCAAAAGAGGTAAAACCTCTCCCCCCCACCTCCGGGAGCCATGTTGCCTCGTCTTCTCTATGGTACACGCTTTCTAACTGGGGGGTTGGGGGGGCGCGGCGGAGGGGCATCCTGGGAGTTGTAGTCTTCACTACGGCCTCGGGATACGTTCTTGGAACAAGATTACCACTCCTGTCAGCCCTTGCGCTCACAGGGACACAAATGGCGGGGCATGATGATATGTGTTTAGGATTTGCACTCCACCTCCTTGCATCCACTGAGTTGCTTCAGGCTATTTACCGCCTTTCCCAGGATAAGCAGCTTGGGTGAAAGGACTGATGCATCATGGGAAAGGAAGTAACATGGATTAATTGAATTCGGCTAAAGTATGCTAAAATTCTCCAGAAGTGAGAATTTTCCTTTCAGGGGAAAAGATAATGTGCGTAGTTTTTAATGAATGAGAAAGGACACATATGAAAAGTAAAAATAATAACCACCAACATTTCTGTAGCAATCCATTTAACTTCTAGCTACTGTACTTTTTTTGAGGAAGAGTTCCTGGCTCCAATTTATGAATAGTAAAACTTATTTAGTTGCCCAAGGCAGTGAAGAGACAAAGTGAAATTGAGTATCCCTTGTCTTCAAGATCTGTTTGGTCAGGGAGATAAGCACCAACACAAATTAAACTACTAGTTGTACCTTTCTGGTACTCACTGTGCCTATAGTTAGGACTTTGTTTGGAAACCTCATTGTGAATCAGTCTGTCAGGGAGCTCTCACAAAATAACCGCAAGGGCTCCAATTCCAGACATACAGAATCAAAATCTTTTGAAAAATCTATTTTCAGCATGCTTCTCAGTTGATTCTGATTTAGTACCCGTCTTCTGACTGGCTTTTAGGGCCCACTCTTTCAGCAGGGGGAGGGCAGAAAACAAGATCTGTTCTTAACAGTGAGTAGTAGCCAGATCTGGCTTGGAACTTAATGGAAGGTGGGAGATAATGGCAGGCAGAGTTAGAATGCTAAAGTACAGAACCCAAGAGTAGTCAACATGAATGAAGTCTGAGAACAGTCTTTTAGGATGCAAAAGCTGAAAAAGCTTCAAACTCCATAAAGGAATTTATCTTGAAAGACTAGTGGAGGTAGAACAAGACAGATTGGCAAAGAGTAAGTAGATGGTGAAGCAGTGCACATAGGTAACTCTTTTGAAAACAAGCAGTGAAAGGAGAGAGCAGGGGCTTGAAGGGATGAAGGATGGAAAGAACAGAGGTTTTCTAGTATAATAGACACCTATTGGATTGTCTGCTCAGCCCTCCTTTTCTAGGAACTGACCCTCCCCCCATTTACAAAGTTACAACAAAAGATGAGAGATATGAGAGATAAGGAGTCTTCATTGTGTTTAAGTCCCAGGTTCTAGATCATTCCTGAGGCATGATCATTAGTTTCTCTGAGGCACCCCCATATCATTATTACTATTTTTGCTTAAGACAGAGTCAGGTTAGAAACTACTTATGAGCAAAAAAATATTAATTCAAGAACTGGTACCAGAAATGGAGTGTGGCAAATTATAGACCCTAAAATATGGAACTGGCAGAGATTGGAGATCTCCCACATCAGTTAATGGGAAGTTGGCATTCTGTGTTATTTGACAGTGAAGCTGTTGCTTATTGCTTTTGAGACTCAAAACAGAGCAGCCCTTCTGCCTGTATTAAGAGATCTGCAATTGCCGAGGGTCAGATATTCATGGGCTTTGCTGACTTATAGCAATAGAACTCTATCTCACTTCAAATGTTTCACTGATTAGGAAACTGGCATCTCGGCAGTTGGAATAAGGTTATCTGTATAAGCCTCCATAGTATTCCTTGTTCTCCAACTCCCACAAATGTGATGATTTCTCCCTCTGTAAATGCATTCAACTGAAATGCAAGGAAGAAGGGGCAAGTTTAACATTCCCAGAGCAGATCAGAAAAGAGAGGCTTCACAGCCTTGAACTCAGCCTATTATTTGCTATCCCAGCTCTGAATTGGAGACCTTGAGCAGAATGCTGGGGAGAATGACCCAAGTCCTTAGGTAGAATGTTAAGAAATAGAAGCTGCAACCAGATCAGCCAGGTTGTTCCCTTTAGCAGATCTGAAGATTCAAAGAGCATAACTTGACAAGATTCTTGACACTTGTTAGCATTCTGAGTCCCCTCAAATGAACAGACAGTCAAATGAGGTTTTTACGAAGTTGTATCACTAGAAAATCATATTTGGTGAATAGGGCCCAAGAGCCAGAACAGTGATTCTCAAAGTATGGTCCCTGGACCAGCACATCAGCATCACCAATGAACTGTTAAAAGTGTAAATTCTTGGGCCTCACTCCAGACTTCCAGAATCAGAAACTCTGGGGGTGGAGCCAGCAATCCGTGGTTTAAATTAAAGATAAACAAAGTCTGACATTAGTTAAAGCAGTGAAAACAGATTTTACTCAGTAACTACTGTCGGTAGGGGAAAGAGCAGAGCTCCATTTCCATTTTTGCAGAGGTAACTGGGCGTTTTAAAGGGAGAATGAGGAAAGGTAGAGGAGCAAGCAGGGGCTCAGTAAAGTCAGGGAAGTGAAAAACTACAAAGGGTTGGTCAGTGTAAATGCAATCAGGCAGCTGTGTCTGCTAGCTGGCAATTATCGAAGACAGGAGTCTATCCTCCCACAGATACAAGGAGACAGAGGCCCTAGCCTTCCTGATGATTACAATTCAAAGGAATGGTCTTTGAGAGACACTCCAGAGTTGTAGGAGATATATATACAAAGTGACAGGGGAAGAATTCACAATTGTAAGAGCTTTTTAATAAATGCTCTAAGAAAGGAGGTCAGGGGCCTATGTCAGGTGTTGGCAAGAGCAAACTATAAATTCTTTTGACAGCCCTGAGCTTTTCCAGATGGGAACTGGGTCATCCCAGGGATTCAGCCTTAGGCAGCTAGAAACCATGCTAAAGTTAGGTCAAGTCTCTTAGTACTGGTGTTTAAATGGAGTACTTGTGTCAAGAGTTTTTGCAGGTCTCACTAGCCCTCCAGGTGATTTTAATGCACTATCAAGTTTGAGAATCACTGCTCTTCTAGAGCATGCCCTAGGCCCAAGTACAGACTGGTTAAGCAAGAGGGTGCATCAATACGTTGACTCCGATAAGTTTTTCTATGCCTGTAATTTATTTCCTTTATTCCTATCCAGGTGGAAATGGTGCATACTCAGACCTGGTGGCTGATAATGGTGTGCCCCTCTCCTTTCCTAAAAGAGAGTTTTGATTGTGGTTAATCTATCTCTACTATTACATGTTAGATCTGGTGGTGGCAGTTAAGTTGATCAAAGGTTGCAGGATCAAGAGGAGCCACATTTAGATTGTCACTGAACTAGATGAGGAAGGGGCATGTCCATGCCATACTATTGCTTCTGGATGCAGTAGTTGCATGTGACGTGCAGTTGTCCATGGATTATATTAGGTGCAGGCATTTTTGGAATCGTAGATATGAGGGAAATAGCATATATGTTTATGGGGCAGTCAAAGTGAAAACGCTAGGTGAACATCTATTGTATTGTCTCCACAGCACCCCTTTTCTACCACCTTCTCTACCTTATCCTCCTGATTGTATCAGGACCCATCCTTTATGTACCTTCCCAGAGAATCTGGGATTAAGGTGGAGGAGGAGAGATGAAAAATCCTGGCTGCATTCAAGCACCTGATTTATGTGTTCCTAAGGCCCAACTGTATGCTCCTTGGGTTTTGTGAGACACTGCCATCTTTATAATAAATTCCTTTTTGCTTAAGCTTGTTCAAATTGGGTTTCTATTACTTACAGACAAGAGTCTTAACATATATAATACAGGAAAAACTTTATGCTGGACATAGGCCATACAGAGTAGAGATAACAGAGGCCCTGACAGCAGAAGGAGATAGTGGATGTCACAGACTACTGGTTAAAAGTGTGTGCTTTGGAGCCAAGATCTGGGTTCCAATACGAGCTCAACTCCTTACAAGCTATTTAACAAGTTACCTAACCTCTTGAGCCCTACTGTATCTGTGAACTCATCAATTTATTCAACAGATTTATTTGGTATCAACTACATCCGGGAATAAAGCTGGGCACTGAGAGAAAGCAGTTTTCAAGACAGTCAAGGAGCTTAGAAGGGAGATGGTAATGACACTTACCTCAGAAGCTTGTGAAGATTAAATGACATAGTAAAGTGCTTAGCATAACTGACACAGAAAGCGCCTAATAAATGTTAATTCTCATCATGAAGGGTAGAGAGAAGCAGAAAGAGGTTGCATGGAGAGTTCATATTAGACTCAGTCTTATGGCATCTTCCACCTAAGTTAGTAACTAGCTGTTCAGTTTCTGCAAGAGGCCCACTTAGCTTTCTTTATTGGCCAAATCCTTGGGGCCTGTTTAAGAGGCTATAAGCTCATATGGTTAGTGGAACTAATTCATTAGAACGTCTAATGAGGCTGCCATATTGCTTATGTTTCTTGAGCCAGCAACTGGCTAAATAGCAGGGAGGTCATTAGATTAGTATAGGAAACAATGACACTGGTTCTCAACCCTAGTTACATTAATATGTATATGTAACATACACATAATATATATACATAAAATATGTACACATTAATATATATGATACTAATGTATCACGTGGGAGCTTTTAAAAACAATACTGATTATAGGAATGGGACCCAGACGCTATTTTTTTTTATTTTAAATTGTGGTAAAATACATATAACATAAAATTTACCATCTTAACCATTTTTGAGTAGTAAAAACTACCAGTTCAGTAGTGTAAGTCTAGTCACATTGTTGTGCAACCAAGAGACTAATTTTTTTTTTTGAGGATGAATAGCCCTGAGCTAACTACTGCCAATCCTCCTATTTTTTCTTTTTTTTGCTGAGGAAGACTGGCCCTGAGCTAACATCCATGCCCATCTTCCTCTACTTTATATGTGGGACACCTGCCACAACATGGCGCTTGCCAAGCGGTGCCATGTCCACACCCGGGATCCGAACCGGTGAACTCCGGGCCACTGAGAAGCGGAATGTGCGAACTTAACAGCTACGCCACCAGCCTGGCCCAGAGACTAATTTTTTTAAAGATTTTATTTTTCCTTTTTCTCCCCAAAGCCCCCCGGGTACATAGTTGTATATATTTTTTCAGTTGTGAGTCCTTCTAGTTGTGGCATGTGGGATGCTGCCTTAGCATGGCTTGATGAGCAGTGCCATGTCTGCGCCCAGGATCTGAACCAGTGAAACCCTGGGCTATGAAGTAGAGCAGGCGAACTTAACCACTCGGCCATGGGGCTGGCACAAGACTAATTTTTTTAAATGGCTCCCCAGGTGATTTTAATATGCAGTCAGGGTTGAGAACCTTTGAGCTGGAATGGAGACACCTTACAAACCCTGGTTAACTTCCTGAGCCTATTTCCGCGTTTGTAACATGCATGTGAGTGAGTCCTTTTCCAGTTCTTCATCTGTCTATCCCAAGGCCCTGCTCCTATTTGGCCCATCATCTATACTGTACTTTTTCATTTCTGTCTTGAGCTCTTGTCATAGACCCACCTTTTCCCCAACTACTATGACTTCAGCTCCTTCTAAAGGCTGTAGTCACAGACCTAATTCTGTCATCTCATTCTTTTATCTAGTGGTGCTCATTAATGATGGCACATTTTAAATGGGTTGTATGTTGTCTTATCCCCCAACTTAAACACTTTCACCTCTGAAGCTCACTTTATTACATCAACTAGCACCTTTTGGGCCAGTACCTAAACTGTTCCACCAACAGACCTCACATTGACTCACAGGTTGGGTTCAGTTTTGTCACCTCTTTATGACTGTTTCTTCTTCTCTTAAAATAGTGATATGTGAGGTCCCTTCAGTAGTCATTACTATTATTTGAGCAAGGCTACTATGTATCAGGCATAGTGAAAAGCCCTTTATATGCTTTTTCATTTAGTCTCAAAACAACCCCACTGAGGCACTTATCCTTTTTACAGATAAAGAAATTGAAGCTGAAAAGTTAAGTAATTTTCCCAAGTTCACAAAACTAGAATACAAATCTAGGTCTGCTGGACTCCAAAATGTATCTGTACTAACTGTAGTAAGAATCAGGGCCCATTTCCAAACCAGCCTGATATCCCAAGTGCAGGTTTAGTGGGAAAGTCACCAGAGATATCTAACAATAAGCATAATTAGCAAATTAGGGACAGGGGTAGCTGCCTTTACATATCTCATTTAATTCAACCACCTCATTTTACAAATGAGAAAATAGAGGTTTGAGAGGTCTGTGAATCAAAAAACCCATGCTTGTCCCACTATGTACCTTGTATCCTCCCTTTAGGGATCACCTAAAGATAGAATACCTCAGAGTCACTGGGTCAATAAACCAAGGTAATAGATTTTTAAAAACACTTTAAAAATTCTCGTTTAATTTTGAATATTTCTGATAGTTCTCTTACTCTTCCTCCAGGGCTGTTTGCATAAACATATGCATGATTCTTCTACCTAAATTATCAAATGAACAAGGGATCTGACCTCATTTGACAGTTTCCCAAGTGACTGTAGTGTGGTGAATGAGCGATACAGGAGGGAGATTTCCAAATGCACTTTTTTCCTAAAGGTGGACCATAAACAGTGTCAATATGAAAGGAAATACTACCTAATAAGTTTGTGCAATGGGCACACTTTGAATCCCTGCTCATACCATAAACAAATACTTCTACTCCTGAAATTATGAAACAAACACTGGGCACAACCTCATGAAAGATATATAGAAAGTGTACATGCTAATCCTAATAATTAGTTGAAAATCTATTCTAAATGTATTTGAATTATTATTCATGCAGTGCATCCGAGAGTCAGTATGTCCCGGGGTTTTTCCCATGAGCTTTGGAGTCAGATGGACCTGGGTTTGGATCCAGGCTTCATCATTTACTAGCTATGTTACCTTGGTAAATTCTTTAATCTCGCTGATCCTCAAATTTTCTCTGTAAAGTGGAGATAGTAACAGACCTAGCTTAGAAGACTGTTTTATAAATTAAAAATATCACAGGTAAAAACCTAACAGAATAGGTACTCAGTAAATCATAGTGACTATTACAATTATGGCTCATTTACAAGTGTGGAGAAGAGGTCCAACTCAAAATTTGTTTGAGTTATAAATCAAGAGGTAACACACAGCTTGGTTAGTTTGTTCAGCCAGCATAATCTATAGGACCAAATTTTAAAGTCTGCTAACTTACATATGGTAAATGAAGAGCCAGTTTAAGCCAGATGATTGCAGTGACTATGACAGCATTTTAATAAGATAGCATACTCATTTTAACACAGCCTTTATTTTCTGTTTCAAAACAAAATTTCCAGGAAACAAAATACTTATAATGGTTGGGTACAAAGGAAATAAAAATCACAGTTTCAAAGAACCAAAATCAGACAACTGCTTAAAGACAGAGCACTTGGTTTACCAAAAAAAATAATAAAAATAAAAAGTTAATGTCAAGAAAGATTAAAATTAAGAACATTCTATATAATGCTACATTCCCCAATTAAGAAAGGAGATTTCACATATACAACTAAATGTTAAGTGTAGAGAAGTGGCTGAAATTCTGCATACTTCATAGTAAATTATGCATGAAAGTTTATTATTTGCATAAACTTCCTGAGTGGTTCCCATGCTGCACTAGGTCTACATGCTTAATATTCATATCAAACAAATTACAGCTTTAGGTGATTGAGCATGACAGACCTTGAACAACTAACTGCACTTTCCGATCAGTCACTATTTCTGCTGAGGGTCTGTTCTGAACCACAAACCTCAATCTGAAATCTTAAGTTATAGTAGAAAAGAAATGCAACTAAAAAAAAAAAAAAACTGGAAGGATGACAAGCACACATTTATGAGTTTATTTTACACTGGCACATTTTTTCTCTAGAACTCAGTTTCTCACTTCCCCTCTTGCTTGACTTTTAGCCTTTTTGTTTGAGTTGTTTTTTTTGAATTAAAAGAAAACCTGCCAGAATGGGAGCTGTTGGTTTGTACATTCTTCCAGCTATCTCAGCTGAAAATAACTTCAATGTAACCTAGCTACTATCCCAGGCCACTGTCTATGTTGGCTGTCAAGGACCCTGACCAATGTTTGTGTTCATCCTTTGCATACAAAGACTATTTCCAGGGTGACCTGAAAGCATTTGGCTCCCTAAAAATTTCATACTAATTTCACTTCAAAGGGTTTCACCAAGTTTGAGTGGTCACCATTTTACAGTCTGGATTGTTTTTTTCTTTTTAAAAAAAATTCAGTCCCAGAAATTACATTTACCAAATCAATGGCCTTTTCCACACCACACTCCAGCCCCCTTTCTGGTTCATCTTCTAAACAAAGGGGGGAAAAACAAGTCCCCATAAACTAAAGAATGAAAAATGAACAATCTAGTCTAGAAAATGGACTGCATACCCACCTCAAATATCTCAAGTTTTTCTAAACCAAAGAGAAGATTAAATAACTGAATCCCAAACTGATGGCAAATATACCTCAGGAATGTACTTGTGCATGATGTCTGAAATACGGTATTTACTAACATTAAATATGCTGTAGTGTTACACAGTAAACATGTGAAACAAGGAACATGTGGTTTACAAACATTTGCTGAGTTTTCTGGGGAAAAAAAGGAATGCATCATTTTCATCACTCAGAAAAGAGAGCAAAGAAGTCAATGCCTCCAATAAACTTTAGAGATTGGATAAACGGTTACCACCAACTACAATTCAACTAAAAGCATACAGCCATTTTAAGGTAACAAAATATCACTGCAAATACCTAGCAGTATGCTAATATGCTGAATGACAGGCCACTGCTGTAGGATTTGTCAAATATTTCACTGTGGTAGTTAAAGCAATTTCAACCATAGCCCTTTAGGCACAGACAAGAAATGCATCTCTAATAAAAGATGCAAAGTTACAGGCACTGGACTGTCTAATTTAGATACTTTCTTACCATTTGTTTATTTTACAACTAAGTCCTCTATTGCCACCAGCTGGATTTATTCTCTGTTGTCTATTCCCAGATCCCCAAAGCTTATTTTGTAGAGGCACATGGCTCTCGTCATTTAAACACAGATTGGTGGCAGAGTGATAGTACCCCTCATCCCAAATCATAGCACTGGGACAAGGAGGCAGGCCAGATTTATAACCTGAAAGAATACTGAGAATCAAGGCAAAAAAGCAAGTTTCACAGGCAGTGTTTACTTGTGCACCCCAAAACAGCACTGAAAACGAGGTAGATAAACAAAAGTAATTGGACTGGAATTAAATCTAGGGTTCTAAAATGATACATCCCATCATACTGTACATAACACTCCACACTCAATCCAAAAATCGCAGCAGAAAAGTGCTTTTTAAACTTTCACAGATAATTTTGCTGTCAAACCATTAGAATTCATGCTTGATATAAAATTGGCAAGAAAAGGATGAAAAACAGAATGGGCATTTGTTATATTACAGCAAATTACCTTAAATAGAGATTCAAGACTGCTACAAATATACATAGGGTTATTTTCATTAGGTTTACACCAATACTGGTTTCATATTCTTATGATGTTACAGCCAACTTCACAAACATAGCAGCAGGTACTTCATGATGAAATGCTCACATTGCCACATATGGAGATACAGTACTATTCATCAGACTTGGACTTTGAGAAGTAAACATGGTGGTTGGACATACAGACTACCCCTCAAATAAATTTTACAAGCAGGATGGTTTAGTACAACTTTTTTCTCTTCTACAAGAAGGAAAATGAAAAGGACAGGGTTGTGTCTTGTTTGGACATGGGTAGTAGGCTCTTTGTTAAGTAAGAAGGGAATTTCTGAGCTTTGCCTCAAGAACTAATTACTTCTGGGGAGGAAAAGTACCTCAGCAAGGATGAAAACAGCACTATTATATGATTTAGCAAAATTATAAAATAATGCAAAACCCCCAGGTAGAAAACTAGCCAATATTTACAGTCAAAGTGACTATAATCTGAATCAAACATTTAAGTAATGGGAAAGAATAAAAATCCACAGTGGTGTGAAGAACACTGTTTTCTTCATTTCTGCACAAACTCACTTTTTTCTGTATTTTTAAATTTACGTTACATATACATAATGTATACATAACATATGTTAACCCAGCTACTGCAGTCAGCATGGAGACAGCTGTACACTATTCACCATCTTCAAACTTTAGAAGACTACTTTTCTTTCCAGCAAAAAATCTGAAAAGATTCTAAACATTACAAGGCACTGCAAAAGTCTGCAGGCGAACAAATGATGAATTATATATATAAAACAGAGGTGGTGGCAAAATGTGGGACATATGATGTAGAGCAGCCATTAATAAATGTAATTGTGCATGTCATCCATGGAGCTTTTTTCATCCTGGGGTACACTTTAAAAGGACTGCGACTACAGAAGAAGAGATCTTAAAACCTGCAGTATTTTCACTTTATAGGTTGTAAGTCTCAATGTAATTACACAAAGCCAACTCTTATAATGAAACACGAGCAGTTTTAAAGAATTTCAGATTTTAGGTGCATTGTTTTTGTACACGTGGAAAACACTGCAATGCAAGCATTTGCATTACACTAATGTCCAAAACTCACTTCAACTTGAAAACCAAAACTGTAGAAGAAATTTCAAGAATCTGTACATAAGATTTAGAAAGACTCATCCAAACAAGAGTATGTTTTATGAAAAGAAACTGTGGCTCCTATCAACAGCAGTTCTCAAAATGCTGCCCTAGATGCCCCAAATGATGGCGACAGAATCTTCATGATGGCAAGTGTGATCCTCGGGTAAGTAATATAAGACACATTTTTTGAAAAAGGGTACTGAATGTCACAAAGTAGACTGTGCGAAAAAAAAAAAAGTATATCCATTAAGTTTTCCTCATTACCTGGCAAGCTCACGGGGTAAAATTTTTAGAGGAATATAGAGGAAGATCTGTTAACAGAAGTATTAGGTGATAATTTGGAATGTTTACCAGTAGACGGAACTTGTTATTAGGTAAACGTGTACTAGAAATGACCTTGAAATCTTCGGAGTGGAAAGTAATCATTTTAAACATGTATATGTGGTAGTTGATAAATACCATTTAAGAATTCTATTGGGTTTCACAGACTGAGCATTAGGTAACTCTGTGACCAGCCTTTTAACATTATTACAGTTAACCTTCTTGAAAACTATAAGTGTCTATTTTGACATTGCCTCCCCTCCTCCTAAAACTGGATAAAACCCAGTAAAGTGCAACTTGACAGTGATCTCTCTCAGATTCTAAAGAGGCTGCCAAAATCATCTAAGATCTAAAATCATCTAAAATGCTATAGATACTAACAAGAACTTATAACAACTAAAAAAATGGTAATCCAAAAAAGCTAAGGGCAACTTAAATAGTATCCTTCAAGGGTCTGCTATCTCACTGCACGACAATGTATACCCCACATCTCTTAGAACCCTGTAAAGCCAGTGTTTCATGTGTAAGTCTCAAAACCTACAAAACCTACTGTGTCAAGTAAATTTCATTTCAGAAGAATGGATCAATACAGGTGAAACTTGAATTGTCTTTCTTAGGAATACAAAGATTCCCCCCAAAATGAGATTCATATCAGCTGCAATATATCCCTTGCAAAAGAATGCAAGCCAACCAATGCCTCTCAGATGCTCAAAAACAATGTAATGTGCACATGAGAAACAAGGAGCTAACTGCTTTGAATTACTATTGAAATCCTAAAGCAGCTACAGTATCTGCAGAATCAAGGAACTGTTACAGTTCTGTTTTTTACCTTTCTCTCCGCCTCACCTAAAACAAGGCTTCACTCCTACTGCTGTGAAGACGGGAAGAAAATCACATTAAAAAGGGCTCATGTTCTATAATGGTTGACAAAGTTATTCTAATTTTATACACCAAAACATTTCCTGCAGCAAGTTACCCTGCCTTCTGTGAAAGGTAAACCTAAGATAAACATGTGAAGAATCCCATAAGACTCCGGCTGTTGGAGGGTCTCTCTTCATCCACGTTTGGGGAGTATCAATTTAAATAGTTTTTATACATTTTAAAGAAAAGTATCATCCAGCTGCAGATAGCAGAAGTAAAAACTGGGGGCATCTCGGCAGTGCATGGAAAGTGTCCTGGAAATGGTAATGCTCGAGCTGAGCTTATTAAAGCATTCTGAACGGTATTTTTAAAAAATCAAGTATCAAAGAGGATAGGTTTTGAAGTGAAAAAACATTTCTACGTGCAGTGTTCTATGTACAAACTGCAAAGTTCTACAGAATGATGAGCTATATCAAATACCACATTGGAACAAAAAAAATACAGTAAAAAGTAAACTCAAACAAGGGAAAATATGGCAGAACCTAAGAAGAAAGTTTAATATCTTAGGTGTCCTGAAAATAATTCTGAAAAAATCTCCCTTTTCTTCATCATCTACTCTGATTCATTTGGGACCAGGAGGGATCGTGGATGGATTCTGCACTGATGAAGCTGGAAACGCCTGCAAATTCATCCCCGGCTGGAACGGTGCCCCAGATTGAGTAGGAATTACTACAGACTGTTGTGGTGTTCCTGAAATTCCTACCCACTGTACTGGATACCCTGGCCCCCCGACAGCATTATACTGACAAACATGGGGCATTCCATATGAGGATAATGGCCTAGGAAATGAAGGGAGTGAGAGTCCTTGTGGCAAGGAGGTTGGGGCAGCTCCACGGATTTGGGACAGAGAAGAAATCCATGTTGATGTGTAGCCCATAGTAGATGGAGTATTCTAACAAAAAGACAAAAAAACAAATCAGTTTATTTGGTAGATGCTTTTACCCATCTATATTCCTTCCTATTCTTTTTGGCTTACTACTCCCATTACTCTCATTACTATGAGTGCTTACCATTTTTGGAGCACCTTTGTGTGTGCTAAGCATAGTTACTACCTTATTTCATTTCATCTTTGTAACTGCTCTGCAAGGTAGGCATTTTCAGATGAGGAAACAGAAGCTCAAAACTGGGAACACCCAACACCGCTAAGCAAGTTAATAGTGAGGTGAGGATTTGAACACAGTTCCAGCTAACTCGAAGGCCCCTGCTAAATCTCTGTTCACAGTTTAGTGTCTCTTTTCCTCATGCTAGTACTATTCTTCTATTTTTATTTCTTTCTGCCAGTCCCAGGCATTCTCTCAGCGCCACAGACAATAGCCTATCTTACTGCATAATTCTTGGGAAACAGAGGAGCATGATTTAATGTGGCACAGGGGAAAGAGCCTGGCATACAGTAGGTGCTCAGTAAATGTGATCTCCCCACCCCTTTCTAGTCACTATCTTAAAGTCTGACGTTTCTGTTATATTTTTGAAAATTTAGATTCAAGACAATTACGTTTTGGGCAGTATTGAGAAAATATATTCCTGCCTGACTCATATTATATCATACTGTGATTATGCATATGTATAGAGATTACTGAAATCCTATGCACATGGGAATAATAAATGTAATGGAAGTAAATAATTCTCACTTAAAAGAGAGCTTGGTATCAGACCCAAATGCTTAGTTCTTCTAAATTGAATGGTCAAGCTAAAACTCTTTCAACTAACGTTTCAAACTAAAGTTACGATAAAGATTTTTAGCTTGACTCAAGAATGAATGACGATATCTCTTGAAGTGAAAAAAAAAAACATTTATTCAAAGTTCCGTAATCCCTTCTTCATATCAGTGTTTTTGTTCTGTTAAAGTAAAATTAAATTTAATACTTCTGATTCAAACCAGCACATACAGTATGATCACATTTTCATAAAATTATTTCCACATATTCATAAACAGACATAGAAAGACATCTGGAATGCTGTTTATCTAAATTAGTGACAATTATTTCTGGGTGGTGGGATTTAAAGATGGTATTTTAAAATTTGTACTTTTCTGCATTAATATTCTTCAACAAACATTATTTTATAAACAAGAAGAATGAAATTTTTATTTTTAAGAAAGACTGAATTGGAGATGCCTTGTTATACTTAATCTTCTCTTGGATATTTCAAAGGCATCTCAGATTCAAACGACCAAAACCAAACATATGATCTTTCCTCTACCAAAACGCACTGCCAGTTCATTTTCCCCATCTTGGTGATTGGTACGCTGGAATGATAGCCAGTTATACCTCCCAGAAACCTAACCTTGACACCTCCCCTCTGCCATACATCCATTCTATCACTAAATCTGGTCTATTTTCTCTCTTAAACATTTTTTGGAATCTGTTCACTTCTCTTCATCTCAGCTTTTCTTTATCTAGATTACTGTGACTAACTCTTAATTAGCCTACCAACAGCTACCCTTATGCTCAATCATCTCTTCTTGCTTCAAGTCAGAGTGATCTTTTCATTTTTTTTTAAAGATTGGCACCTGAGCTAACAACTGTTGCCAATCTTTTTTTTTTTCTGCTTTATCTCCCCCAAATCCTCCTGGTATATAGTTGTATATTCTAGTTGTGAGTGCCTCTAGTTGTGGCATGTGGGACGCCACCTCAACATGGCCTGATGAGTGGTGCCATGTACGCGCCCAGGATCCGAACCAGCGAAAACCTGGGCTGCCACAGTGGAGTGCACGAACTTAACCACTCGGCCACGGGGCTGGCCCCCAGAGTGATCTTTTCAAAAGGCAAAGTGGATCATGTCAACCCTAGGGCTTCAATGGCTATCCATCTTTCCTAAAATAAAGACAAAGTTCCTTGTCATCACTGCTTTTAAGACCCTACCTACCTGGCTTAGATTCGCTGTGCACTGACTCTTCTCTTTCTCTTCACTTCAGCCAAATTGACCTACTTTCAGTCCTTTCATGCTCCCTTTCCTCATTCAGGGCTTTTGCATATGCTCTTCTTTCTGGTTGGAATCATATTCCCTCCCCTTTCACCTAGTTAACACCTACTCATCTTTCAGATCTCTGCTCAATCATCACTTTCTCAGGGAAGCTTTCCTTGAAACCCGTTTACTAGGTCAAATTTCCCTTACTGTATGATATCCTGTATATCTCCTTTGTAGTCCTTATTACAGCGGCAATTTTATATTTATTTATACAAGTCTGTTCATGTCTAACTGTCCCACTAGAGTATCAGTTCCATGCGAACAGGGAACATACTTGTTTTTGCTCATCAAACCCAGTGCCTAGCACAGGACCTGGCACATAATTGTGACAAAATTTTCTAAGTAAGGCTACAGAACAGTAACATGCAAGAGCATTAGATAGCGAGATGGGCTCTCCACACAAAGACATAATCAACTGGACCTAAAAATACAAAATAACTACCATATGTAGGGTACTACTATGTGCTAGGCACTTTATAGGTGTTACCTCATTTAATCCATGCAGCAATCCTGCAAGGCAGGTCAGTATTATCCCTATTTTAAAGACATGAAAATGGAGGCACAAATGACTTAACTAAAATCACACAACTAGTAAGTGACTGAGCTGACACTGGAACCCAAGTCTGTTTAAAGATCTTCATCACTTCTATTCATACTCCATTTTCTACCCACTCTTCCTCCAAACATCCCCTATTATACTGCAATAAACCACCCTGTTTCTAGTCTACAAAAGCCTCCATTCACACCCTACTCAGAGGATCTCCCACTGGCAGCACAAATGCATTTCTGCCTTGAAATTTGCCTCTAAAGCCTCCCAGTTTTTACAATGGTGATACTATCAGTATATAAGTCAGTGCCAGGAGTAAGATAAATACACAGAGCCCCCAAGCTTACATAGCTTACTAGTTTGGGAAATCTAGGCTTTTGAAAATTTTTATTCAACATTAAGACTACATGTATTTTCAGACTTTCTTTACCAAACTATATGCAGTGACTATCCATAGACGAATACATGTACACAAATTAACAGACACACACAGATATGTCTCTTTCAATTGTGATGGTTTAGATTCTAAGTTCTGATCTACATTTTAACATTTACTCATTTTAAAAGAATGACACTTACTTTAAAAATTCAAACACAGAAAAGTACAAAGTAAAATAAGGCCCAAATTCCACCATCCAGCACATTATTAATGGCTTTTCCTATTTCTAGGCATATAAACATATATCTAATGTATATAATTTTACATAAATACTATATAAATACTGTGCCCTCTTCCCACTCCAGAATGCATTGTGGACATCTTTTTACATTTCAATTGCATGTACACCTAAGGCCATATGTAATTAACTAGGCATCTCGCCCATAAACTTAAGACACTTTTTATAATATTCTAGCTTAAAGAGCTTTACAATTCTTTTTCATACTGAACAAATAATATAACTTATTGGCCCTAAGAATATTGATGTACAACATAAGATAGCTTTTCCTCAAAACCCAAATTCTTCTGGCAACACGGGATTGAATTAACCCTCACTCCAGATGCTTTTTTTGATACTTGATGGTTTTTTTCAGGTATAATAGTCTAAAACAAGGGTCAGCAATCCATGGCCTGCCACCTGTTTTTGCCAATCGAGTTTTAATGGAACAGCCGTGCCTGTTCATTTATGTGTTGCCTATGGCTGCTTTTGCACTACAAGAACAGTTGAGTAATTGCAACTGCATTTACTAACTGGCCCCTTCCCAGAAAGTCTGCTGACCTCTGGTCTAAAAGATGATTTGCTCAAAGACATATGAATCTAGACAAGGATAAAAGTCTTCATGTTGTCAGGTCACACCACTCTCTCATAGTGACTGTAACCATAGGCCTAAGTAAATCAATTTTTATGGTTTTAGTTCTCATAAATAAAGAAGATTGGGTATAAACCACTTACTTCATGTACTTTGTTCCAGTTGTCTGTCTCTACTTTGTGTTGACTCTGTTTAAGTTGATTTAAACTTGGCTTAATAAGAGAATTTCCCACTGTTTCCTTTGTCCAGTCATCCACCAGTTTGTGTAAGTCATCTGTGAACATCCCCTTTTTACTAGCTGGAGATTGCTGGCATGATGCTGCATTACTCTCCACACAGAGTGGATCTATAAGAAAAAACAGGGAAACCATGAAAAGGAATTAAAACTGATAAATACTCATCTTTGGTCAACAATGCAGTTGACAGAACCACACATGGGGTACAGATAGGGTAATCAGACATTTTAGTTTATCTGGGACAGTCCTGGTTTAAAGCTGTCGTCCTGAAGTAATTACTAACAGTATCCTTTTCACTTTCAAAAGTTTCCTCTTGTTTGGATAGAAAATTATATGGTATGGTCACCTTAGGTATAAGTCAAATATAATGAATAGTATCTCCAAAAAATTAGTATCAACTCTAATCTTTTCATCAGTTTCCTCAGATAGATACTTAGAGAGAGGAGTTAAAAAACAATCACAGAATGTTAAAAGTGGAAAGAACCATAGAAGTCTAATCCAAACCACTTGTTTTATAATAGGGAAATGAGGCCCAGAAAAAGTAAATTGTCAAGCCTGAGTTCTTGCAATTAGTTACCAGCAGAGCCAGGCCTAGAACTCTAAAGCCTAGATGATGACTCTCTCTTTTCAATATACCATACTGACTTTCAACGAGCTTCAAAAAAGTAGAATCTCATTTAATTTTTTTACCAATATTTGTTTGTTAATGATAAAATGAATGTGTATCTAGAATAGCGGAAACAAGGATGCAGATGGTTTGTGAGCCTCATGAGTTCTGGAGCACAAGATGTCCAAATACAGAAAAGAAATCAATTACAGATGTCGCCATCAGTTTCCTAATCTGAATGTCACACTAAGTCCTTAAACTATTTAGTACTATTACAAACTTCTACTAAATCATTCTCAAAGAACAGACTCATAAACTTCCAATTCCTCTGACTGATTTACAAGCCAAAACTTACAGAGTGGGTCTAAAATGAATTTTAGGAAATACACTTGTGAAATTTAAGCACAGTAACATTTTCAGGGATTTAATAAATAATCATGTGAAGATTTCTTGTACATTTGTTATGGCATTTTTTTTAATTGTGAAAAAAATATGGAATATGCAAAAGATACTGCAAAGCCTCCATATTCGAAGTACTCTTCTTTAAAACTTATAACAGGCCTGTGACATAGGTTCAGCAAATATTCTATTTTTGGGAAGATTGGGATCCAGAAGGTAAACAGCTGGGGTTATATGCTGGGGCTAGAACCCAGGTATGCTGGCCATTAGGTCAGTGTGCTTTCCATTGTATCATGCCAACCCATGCAATAAACTGGGAAATGGATGAGGAAATTGCTTAACAAGGAGGAACATGATAATCTCAATGATTGCTTATACATAGTGTGTGATTCTCTATGAACTCTGCACTACTAAAAGCTTAGATTCAAGGAGATGAAATATTAAATGGAAATATATTAGTGAAAATGACAAGAATTTAATGAATTAATTGGAACATATTCACATATACAAATGAGTTTTATAAAAGTCATGTTTACTAATTTGAGGCAACCATGATATACCAAAATGACATACCAATCTTATTGGAATTCCTACTTTTCTAAGACTTAAAGCCCAAAGACACATGTCAGCCCATAATAAAAATATCAGTTTTTCCTGTTATCACTCTTCACATTCATCTAATTCTCTGCCAATTCCAGTAAAGGAACAAAGAGCACAATAATGGTGGGGAAGACTTTGGAGCTGAAGCCTTTATAGATTGTGTACCGTGGAAAAATATCAGCAGGTAGGAGTAAAGAGGAGAAGATAGCCAGAAACATATGCACATCAGTGCCAGCATTTTTGCTTACGCAGCTTCTCCTAAGGAGTATTTTTGTGCTCATTCCTTTCAGTTTCTAAAAAATTTATTGCGTAGAGATAAATTTGAATGTCACTCGTTTAAGAATATTTCCGGACTAAGGGAAAAACTCAATGTCAAGATTCTTCGTGTGTACCACTCTGGTGGAACAAGTGATCTTGAACACTCAATTGGCAGTCAATGGTGGCTGCTGCACTAGTGGCACAATAGCCAACAAGTGGAGGAAGAAATAATTAACAAACCAAAACAAGTATCTAAATGAAACAGGGTCTGAGGCAAGACTAATTCTAAGTAGGCAACAGAAAGATATATACACACATACCTTCCAAAAGTTACCAAGAACAATGTGCCATATGAGAAGAAGAAAATGTTATTTGAATGTTATTCAGTGCCTAATTATGTTTTACACACGGAAGGAACATTTATCTATTGATTTCATTTAAAATTTATTCATATCTTACTATAAAAGACCACTTAATTTAAAGTTCACAAACAAAAAAGTACCCAATCAATGCACATTAAAATAAGTACTCTACAAATGTGTTTTATAATAGGTAATAACATTACTTATTAACTTCAAAGATGCTCTTTAATATTCCTTTCCTACTGATGAAATTAATAAAACCAGAGTTCAGTCCTTGGTGATCTTGTTTTTTCCCCCCACAGTGATGCCTAGATTTAGATAGTTTCAGTGATCACCCAACTGCAAATGTTTCTATCTATTATCTCAAATTTTGACCTCTCTTCAATCCAGTCTCACAACCAACTCCCAAATGTGTTTTTTCACTTGGATGTCAATAAATTGTTCAATTCAATAGACCTAGAGTCAAACCTATTATGGTCTTGGCATGACAGTTCGCCTAAATGTCATATATCTGTTAAAGATACCATATTTTCTTCAAACCACCCAGACTCAGATCCTTTGGATCTTCCTACAAACACACATGACCCATTCATCACCACGTCATACCAATTCATCCTATACAACATCTCTTGTCTATTTTTATTTCCACAATTCTCTAAGCTCCTAATCATCTCATACATGAACTGTTATGATTGCAATGATCTAATGGACTTACTCCCTGGCACTAGGCAAGATATTCTTCACATTGCCACCAGATTAATATCAGTTAAATGCTACCTTCAGATTTCATTCTTCTGCTCAAAAAAACAAAAACACTTGAGGGGCCAGCCCACTGGCGTAGTTTGCATGCTCTGCTTCAGTGGCCCAGGGTTCATGGATTCGGATCCCTCAAGCAAAAAGAGGAAGATTGGCAACAGATGTTAGCTCAGGGCCAGTCTTCCTCACCAAAACAAAACAAAACAAAACAAAAAACACCTTTAATAGTTTCTTAATACTAACAGTGGGTTTTCAACTTGTTTAGGTGGCAAAGTCCTTAGTAGTCATGGTTGTCTTTGCAGAACAGATATGTTATCTTACTTATTATCCTTAAACAAACACATTATTCCATTTATTAAGCTTAAATAGATAATTATGTGTTAAATCAGATACATTATCTTTCACTAAACTATAACATAGATAAACTGTGGCAGTTGCCAAGTTTTTTAAAAAAAAGTATCGAGGAAAACTCTTCTAATGTAAACCCTACATTTCACCCAACTGTTATATTCTCTTTCTCCCAAATAAAGAGTGTGATAAGAAAAAAGTATTTGAAGAAATATTAGCTGAAAACTTGCTAAATTTGGCAAAGGACATAAACCTACATATTCAAGAAGCTCAGTGAACCCAAAACAGGAATAAACACAAAGAAACCTCATGCCTACATACATAATAATTGCTGAAACTGAAACAGAAAAATTGCTGAAAATTAAAGAGAAGGAAAAAGTTCTGAAAGCAACCAGAGAAAAACAATACATTTCATACAGGAAAACAATGATTCAAATTTCTGTGAATTCCTCATCACAAACCAAGGAAGCCAGAGGGAAGTGGCATAATATTTTTAAAATGCTAAAAGTTGTAACTGTCAACCCAGAATTCTATATACAGCAAAAATACCCTTTAGGAATGAAGGTGAAAAAAGACATTCTCAGATGAAAAAATGTTAAGAGAATTTGTCACCAGCAGACCTGTTCTCAAAGAATAGCTAAAATATGATCTTCAAACAGAGGGAAATTACACCAGTAGGAAACATGAAAGAGCAGGAATGAAGGAAGACCAACAGAAATGGTAGATATCAGGGAAAATGTATTTTTTTGAGTTCTGAAACTCAAGAAAAAATGAAAGTTATAACACTGTGATGGAGTTTTCCACACATGTAAATGTAAGACATAAGACAATTATAAAGAAGGAAGAGACCTATATGGATGTAAGGTTTTTACATTCCTCTTCAAGTGGTAAAAGATTGATTTTAAGTAGACTGAAAAGTTAAGTATGCATATTATAATCCCTAAAAGAACCATTAAAAAATATACAAAGAGATACAGAAAAAAACATAAAAGACAAATTAAAATACCAAAATATATTCAGGCGAAATAACAGAACAAACAGAAACAGATTTAAAATACAGTAGACCAAAATCCAAAAGTATCGATCATTACATTAAATATAAATGGTTTAAAAATAATTGAGGGACCAGCCCCATGGCCAAGTGGTTAAGTTCGTGCGCTCCGCTTTGGCAGCCCGGTGTTTCACCAGTTCAGATCCCGGGAACGGACCTGGCACCGCTCATCAGGCCACACTGAGGCGGTGTCCCACATGCCACAACCAGAGGCACTCACAACTAGAATAGACAACTATGTACTGGGGGGCTTTGGGGAGAAGAAAAAAAAAGAAGATTGGCAACAGTTGTTAGCTCAGGTGTCAATCCTTAAAAAAAAAAATTGAAAGACAGATCACCAGAATGGATTTCTTTTAAAAAAAAAAACATAACCATAAGCTGTCTGCAAGAAACTCACTTCAAATATAATAATATAGGTAAGTTAAAACTAAAAGGCTAAAAAAGATACACCGTGCAAACACTAACCAAAAGAACGATGGAATGGGTATTTAATATCAGACAGAGTAGACATCAAAGCAAATAAAAATAACCAATAAAGAGAGACACTACATAATGATAAATGAGTCAATTCACCAAGAAGACAGAACAATGCTAAAAGTGTGTTCAACTAACAAAATAGCCTCAAAATACATGAGGCAAAAAATGACAGAACTGAAAGGAGAAGTAGACAAATCCACAATTACAGTTGGAGTCTTCTACACTCTTCTCTCAGTAAACAATAGAAATAGTGGACAGCAAATGAGCAAGGGTATAGAATAATTGAACAACACCATTCAAACCTCTAAATCTAACTGACATTTATAGAACACTCTACTCAACAACAACAGGGTATACATTATTTTCAAGTGCACATGAAACATTCATCAAAATAGACCATATCCTGGGTCATAAAACCAATCTTAACAAATTGAGAGGAATCAAAATCATTGAAAATATGTTCTCTGACCATAATAAAATTGAAATACAAATTACTAACAAAGAGATAAGAAAAATCTTGAAACACTTGGAAAACAACCCACTACCAAATAAACCATGGAACAAAGAGGAATTTTAAAAAATCGGAACTGAAAAAAACCCTGAAAATACAACATATCAAAATTTAGGGGATGCTAGAGAACAAAGCATAAACCTTAATGTGCAAATTAAAAAAAAATTAGGAGGTCATGAGATCCCAGAATGGAATGCATCTGTCAAAACATATAGAAGTTTACAGCACAAAGGGTGAACTTTAATGTATGAAAAATTTAAAAATCATTTAGGAGGTCAGGGGATTCCAGGATGGAATGCAGAATGTGACAAAAACATCTAATCATATTACAAATGTATAAAGGAACCTCACATAAAGGGGTACGTGAACAAGTGCTGATTTATATAATGTTGGAAATGAGTGGCACCTATAATATTAAAGGCAAAAGAAACTGTACATAAGCACCGTATTCTGGTTGGTAAAGGTGTTTCTCACAGGGGTGTAAGTTAACAATTCTGAAACCACTATACCCTACACTGGAATTGAACAATTAAGTAAATGGATGGAATATGGCAGGAGCCAGGTTTCTCACTGTTGGAGTGGGAGCTTACAGATAAGCAAGGAAAGAAGGCTATAATGATCCATATGGTACATTATGACAGTTGGAAATATCAATATGATGCATGTTTACCTTAATAGGATATAGATGGTTACATATAGAAATATTCATAGATGTGGAGATATATGGGTTAGTATGAATACATATATTTCCTTATCTGTTAGCTAAGATGGCCTAGAAGCAAGACACCCCAGTAGCAATGAGCACATCAAGGACTCAGATCTTGGTTTCTAATCCATTCACCAATAAAAGGAATTAGGGCTCCTTGTGGAAATGGTGGCTTCAAGTACTGGGGTAGGAAATATACAAGATAAGACTGGAGCATTTTCTGGTGCCTCTAAGTAAAGAAGTGTTCAAAAACAAATTTTCTACAAAATAACTGACTGGTACTCCTCAAAACTGCCAGGGTCATCAAAAACAAGGAAATTCTGAGAAACTTAAAGCCAAGAAGAGTCTAAGGAGACATAACCTCTAAATATAATGTGGTATCCTGGATGGGCTCCTGGGACAGAAAAAGGATATAAGGTAAAAACTAAGGAAATCAGAGTAAAATATGGACTTTAGTTACTAATGTATTGGGTGAGGAAGATTCACCCTGAGCTAACATCTGTGCCAATCTTCCTCTATGTTTTGAATATGGGATGCCTCAAGAGCATGGCTAGTGAGTGGAGTAGGTCCACATCTGGGATCTGAACCCACGAACCTAGGATGCTGAAGTGGAGCATGTGGAACTTGAACCACTTGGCTAGAGGGCTAGCTCCCAGAGGTCATTTAAAAAATTCTTAGTAGATGCAGCCAAAGTGGTGCTTATAGGAAAATTTATAGCGTTAAATGCTTGTATTACAGAAAGATCTCACATCAATAATCAAAGCTTCCATTTTAAGAAACTAGAAAAAAGAGCAAAATAAAAACACAGCTTGTAGAAGGAAGGAAACAATAAGGATAAAAGCAGAAATCAATGAAATTAAGACAGGAAAACAATAGAGAAAATCAATAAAAGCAAAAACTGGATATTTGAAAAGATCAATAAAATTGATAAACCTTTATTAAGACTGACAAAACAAAAAAAAGAGAAGACACAAATTACAAATATCAGGAATGAAAAAGGTGATGTCACTACAGATTCCCAGGGTATTCAAAAGATAATAATGAACAACTCTAAACACAAGGATTCAACAACTTAGATAAAATGGACCAAGTCCTCAAAAACCACAAACTACCAAAACTCACCCAACAGGATAATCCTATAAGTAATATTAAAATTTGAATTTGTACTGAAAAACTTCCCCCCAAAAATCTCTGAGCCCAGATGGTTTCATTGGAAAATTCTTCTAGACATTTAAAGAAGAAATAATACTAATTCAACACAAACTTTCTCAGCAAATAGAAAAAGAGGGAGAACAACTTTAAAAAATGCAGAGTAGGGACTAGGTGAACTTGCTTTTAAAACAATGAAAATATGGGCAAAACAACTAAAACCAACCATTTCAGAACTCTGACAATTATCCAAAGACACAGAAGGAAATAAAAATAATTTACCCAAGACAAACTACAGTCATGTGGCACATAATGACGTTTTGGTCAACGATGGACTGCATATACGACAGTGGTCCCATAAGATTAGTACCATATAGCCTAGCTGTGTAGTAGGCTATACCATCTAGGTTAATGTACACTCTATGATGTTCACACAACTATGAAATCACCTAATGGTGCATTTCTCAGAATGTATCCCCATCCTTAAGCAACACATGATTGTACTGAGATCTGTGACATATTAACTTGTGGCAATTCCCATCCTCCCTCCTTCCCAGTTCAGTGTTGTGGCAGCCAAAAGCCAGCAGCATTGCAGACAATGGAGAGATTAGACCTCTTTTTGAGCTCCCTTAAAAGCACGATCCCCAGAGCACAATCAATATTTTGTCTGAATTTGCAGTAACCTGGAAAAATCTCTGTTCTCAGAGTGTGTAAGATATTTGATTTCACTCAGAGCTCAGCTCAGCCTAGCCAAGCCTGGGTGTGGCGGGTTTGGGGAAGAATCGGGGGCTACCCTCCAGGGCATTACTGAAACAATAGGAGAATGTTGGCAACAACTCAGATGCCTAAGGCTATGACTTCAGTTGGGGCAAACAAGAGCCTGGTCTAGAACTGAAAAGGAATTCTAGGACAACTAGATGAACATAGGAAACTTTAAAAACCTCTGACATATTCCTGGGAATATAAATGTCTGCAATGCCAGGAAAGACCTGAGAAAGAAGAAGGTACCAGTCACTCAATTCTGACTGAACTTGAGTTTCTAGACAAACAGGTGGTAAATTCAAAGCTTGTCTTGTAAACTGAAGCTTGAAGGCATGCCTTCTTACATAAGGATCCCCTTGGCAAAAACATCTAGACAAGACATTTAATGAAATCTTCAACCACTGGCTCGCCACTAAATGTACTGGCCAAGGTGTGAACCCTAGCATACTAAGCTTAATATAAAAAAAATTTTTTTTAAACTTAGCAAAGAACTCAATGGTCATACACTGCAGGGAATACAGAATCAGTCTGGGATTGGGAAAATCACTAAACAAATAAGTAGCAACAAGAAAATGCAACAGAAATAATAAACAAACAAACAAAATACAGCAATAACACCAAACCTTGTTGAGGAAGGGGGCAGAAGAATCTCGTACCAGAGCTGTTTCAATATATTATCTGTAACATGCAGTTTTCATCACAAAATTGAGAGACATGCAAAGAAACAGGAAAGTATGCCACATACACAGGAAAAAAGTCAACGAAAACATCCTGAAAGGGACCTAGATTTTAGACTTGGTAGATAAAGCCTTTAAAATCAGCTATTCTAAATGCATTCAAACAACTTAAGGAAACTAAGCCTAAAAAATTGAAGGAAAGTATAACAATGTCTCACACCAGATAGAGAATATTAGTAAAGAGCAAGAAATCATTTTTTTTAAAAAAGAAATTATGAGTTGAAAAGTACAATAATTGGAATAAAAAATTCATGAGAGGGGCTCAACAACAGATTTGAGTGGGCAAAAGAAAGAATCAGCCAACAAGAAGACCAGTTAATGAAAAAATCCACTCTGATAAACAGAAAGAAAAGAGAATGAAATAAAATGAACAGAGTCTCAGAGACCTGTGGAATACCATCAAGAATGACAAAATATGCATAATGGGAGTCCCAAAAGGCAAAGAGAAAGGAGCAGAAAAATACCAATGAGATCCATACCTATACATATCATAATTAAACTGATGAAAGTCAATGTGTCTAGGCATGGATCTTTTTAAGTTTATTCTGGAGAAATTAGAAAAAGAAGAGTAAACTAAACTCAAAGCAAGTAAAAGGAAGGAAATAATAAAGATTAGAGTGGAAAAAGAGAAGAGGAAAGCAATAAAGAGAATCAATGAAACCAAAAGTTGGTTCTTTGAAAAGATCAACAAAATCGACAAACCTTTAACAAGATTGACCAAGAAAAAAAGAAAGAAGACTCAAATTACTAAAGTAAAAAATGAAAGAGGGGACATCACTACAAATCTTACAGAAGTCAAAAGGATTCTAAGAGAATACTATGAACAATTGTGCACCAAGAAATTATATAACTTAGATGAAAGGGTCAGATTTCTATAAAATCAGAGACACTGACTCAAAAAAGAGTAAATCTTAACAGACCTATAACAAGCAAAGAGATTGAATTCGTATTTTTATAACATCCACTATATAGAACCAAGACCCAGAGGGCTTTACTGTTTCATTCTACCAAATATTTAAGGAAGAATTAACACCAATCCTTTATAAATCCTTCTAAAAAACAGGTTACAAAAAATGGCAAAACACTTGAATAGGCACTTCACCAAACAGGATATATGGACTACAAATAAGCACAAGAAAAGAATGTTAAACATTACTAACCATTAGGGAAATGAAAATTAAAACATTATACCACCACACACCTATTAGATTGGCTAAAATAAGGAATGCTGATAATACCAAGTGCTGAAGAGCATCTAGAGAAATTAGAAGTCTCATACATTGCTGATGGGAATGGAAAATGATATAGCTGCTTGGGAAAACATTTTCACAGTTTCCTAAAAATTTTAAATATACATATGACTCAGCAGTCTTATACCTGGGTATTTTATCCAGGTGAATTGAATACTTATGTTCACCCAAAAAGCTGTATGTGAATATTTACAGCAGCTTTATTTGTAAAGCCCAACACTGGAAACAACCCAAATGTCCCCAACAGGTGAATAAATAAACAAGTTATAATATATCCACACCATGGAATATTACTCAGCAATAAAAAGGGCACAAGCTATTCTAACACAAAATGAAGAATCTCAAAGACAATGTTCTGAGTCAAAAAAGCCAGTTTCAAAAGGCATGTTTTTACCACGAGATCCCATGCTTCTGGCTCTTGTTGATTTTAAGAGGTAGTGTAGTATAGCGCCTGACAATAAGCTTTTTTGATTGTAGTCTAAGTGACTGACATTAAGCTTCTGAATGCCAAAGCATCCATTTCAAAGACATCCATCTAGAATAAACATATGGAAAGCTACACAACTAGATAAAGTGCTAGGCCACCCTACCCATTAAGTTTCCCTTTTAAAAAGCCTGGTTGACCTAGATAACTGATCATGTGAGTGACCCTACTTTTCCCTTCCCACACCTTAATTCCGACTCTTGGTTTTAAATTAACCAGTCAAGAGTGAACCTGTGAAACCCTAGGTACCCCACCCACGATCCCAATAAAGGCAGAACCCCAGGTCTCTCTCCCTTCCCCCTCAACTTGCAACCTCTCGCTGTGTGTCCATAGGCATGCCATGTACCATCCAGAACCTGTGAATAATAAACCTAGTTTTATCAAAGTTCCCTGATAGTTGTTGCTGAGGCACATCTTGCAATCATAATAAGAACCACAAGAGCGGGTCCAGCCACAACGTTGCCTCCAGTCAGGGGAAAGGTTGAGGGCATTCCTAGCTGATGGCATCACTGTTGATAGGCTGAGACACAAAACAGGTGGACACCTGCCTGGAGAAAAGTCCACCAATAGGCCAGGCAATGGCCTTTGACTCATGATTTGGCATGAAAAAGATGAGCAGGGTCAGTCAAATTTTCTCTCTCTGGAATCTGACAAAGGCTAGTTAAGCAGGGATCTGAAAGTAAAACAATGCTTTGGGATCATAACAAGCCAAAGCCATCTGAAAGTCAAAGTTCTGGGGAAACAGAAGCTACATAAAAAGAGCAAGCCATTTGGGAAGAAAACAGAATAAAATAAAGTATAGTAATTAAAGGCAGAGCATTAGACTGAAAGTCCACATGCTTCTGCTGCTCAATCCACAAAGCTGCCCTCAATCCAAGTCTACCCTTCAGTTCTAACTTTATGAGGATCATCAAAGCACAGTTCCTGTTCTTGATCTGTGTATTAGTTTTCTATTGTTACTGTAACTGATTACCACAGATTGATGGCTTAAAACAACACACATTTATTATCTCATAGTTCTGTAGGTTAGAAATCTGACATGGGTCTCACTGGGCTAAAATCAAGGTGTTAACAGAGCTGCATTCCTTCTGGAGGCTCTAGAATAGATCTGTTCCCTGGCCTTTTCCAGCTTTAAGGGGCTACCTGCATTCCTTGGTTTGTGGCCCAATCCTCCTCCATCTCCAAAGCTAACAATGCTGCATCTCTCTGATACTGCTTCGCTCCTCACATCTTTTCTTTGACCCTCTCTTCTGCCTTCCTCTTCCACTTTAAAGGACCTTTATGATTACATTGGGCCCAACCAAATAATTTCCCTATTTTATTTTATCTTTCTTTGCTTTTTTTAGGTTTAATCATACAAGAGAGGGATTTATTTTTTTTTATCAAGGTCACATTGGTTTACAACATTGTGTAAAATTTCCCTATTTTAAAGTCAGTTTATTAACAACCTTAACTCCATCTACAACCTCAATTCCCCTTTGCCATATAACCAAACATAGTCACAGGTTCTAGGGATTTGCACATGGACATCTTTGGGGGACCATTATTCTGCCTACCACAAATTCTGTTGAGATCTCATATATATCACCCTCAAATGCCCACCTTGACAATGCATATGTAGCCAAGGAAATCTGACGTGATTAACAACTTCTTCATTAGTTAAGTAGAGACTGATCCTCTTTTTTTCAAAATCAAAGACATTTTTCTAATACTCTCATAAATAATAAATAAACAAAGATCAGATAGATCAGATAGAACATGATTATATTTTTAAGATGATCTTGATTAGCAACAAACTCGTCAACACACTCTAAATGTTAGATCAGTGGTTCCCACTGACTGATAGCATTTCAGAAGCTATTTTGGGGATTGAAATTGGGCTTCCAGGTGCTTGTTTTCCAAATGAAAACATACAACACACTCATCTGCTCTCCAAAATCTACCATCTATCCTCACCATTATTTCATAAAAGAACATTCAACACCAAAAAGGTAGAAAAAAATTTAAGAATAATGTGTACTTCTTTAAATCATCTTAGCTTAATAGAAAATAAATTGTATTATCAGTTTTCTAATTTTGCTGATCTTTGACCAGTTTTTTTAAATCGCCTTTAAGATTGATTTACCTGTAGCAACTGCACCATTGTCCACTTGTGTCAAGGACTGGGGGCGACTGCGAAGTTTGCTTTTGAAAGATCTTGGTCTACGTGGTGATGCAGGTGGCAGAGGAATCTCTGATGATTGGACTTTGCTATCTTTAATTGCCCGAAGGCGTTCATAGAGCTCCTGCAGCTCCTTATTCTGCTGGGTTTGAAGATTTACCACCTCTTGAATGTGTCTGAATGAAAATCATGCAGAAAATATTTTAATGGCCCTGGCACCACACAGATGAGCCAAGAAATTCTATACCAGTACAAGTAAAGTTTAACAAGGAATTTAGATTAAGAATGTGGAAATAGAGAATATTTTCACAATTTTAGGATGGGAAATGCCTTCCTACGTATAACATTAAACTAATCAGACATAAAAAGGTAAATAAATTGACAAAAACAAATTTCTAAAACTTCAATATAGTGGAAAACAATAAAACAAAATTTAGAGTCACATGGTATTGATAATATTAACCTTTTATTATATGTTGCAAGTGTAAACAGGAAGAAAATATTTGCAATATAAGTAAAAGGTTAATATTGAGAATATATAAATAGTTCCTAAAACTCAATAAGAAAAAAAGAAACAACCTTATAGGAAAAAGCAAAAAGAATATGAAAAGCCAACTCCACAGAAGAGGAAATACAAGTAGCCAATAAATATGAGATGATGTACAACATCACTATTTTATTTTTTAAAAATACTTTTAATTCATCTGATTGGAATAAAACTAAAACAATCGATAATATCTAGTCCAATGTTAAGAGTGGGAAAACAGGCCCTTTCATTTATTTTTGTTTGGTGTGTAAAATGGTATAGCTACACTGGATGACAATTTTAGCAATACCTATCAATTTAAAATGTACCCATCTTTTAAGCCAGCACTTCTACTTTTACGTATCTATCCCATAAAAATATTCAGCTAAGTATGTAAAAATATAAGGATGTTCACTTCAACATTGTTTACATAAGCAAAACATGGGATAAAACTGAAATGTCCATTAAGGAGAAATTAAACTTTAAATGGCTACCTGGTATTCCAATGTATGGAATAAAGATTATTTGTGCAAACATGAATATATATATAGGTGACAATGTCAAGTCAAAAAATTGTAGAATAACATGTATATTATGATCCCACTTTTGTAAAAAGCAAAAACTGTATATTTGTAAATGAATAGAAAAATGAGTGTAGGGGACTAAGAACAAAGGAGGATGTTTCGGACAAAGGGGTAGTGATTTGGGACTTCAAAGGTAAGGAAGGAAATTCACATGGAGATGGAAAAGCAAATGTTTGTTAGACAACTGTTTACTGGGCCACCCTAGAAAGAATGTGGCCCAGAGACAGGATTTTGGATTTCAATAAGATGGCCTTGTTGGGGCCTTTCTTATCACATCTATTTTACATTATACTATAGTTATCTCATGGTATTAGCTCCTTCTTGCAACAGGCCTTCTGCGTTAAATTCTTTTAGGCAGTTTGGGGGAAGGCTAAATGTTCTTCCTGAGTCTTCTGAGCCTTTATTGTCTTCAGTTCAAAATAACCCTCATACCAGAGTGGTGCATCTTGGGGCAGCCTCCCCTGAACCCATCAACAGGCAAGATACATACCAAACAGTTCACAGTGATTGCCTCTGAGAAATGAGATTAGGGCATAAGAAATAGGAGACTGTTTTGTGTGCCTTTTTACTGTTGTGATATTATGATTTATAATAAAAAATATATATTTGGTCTTTGTCCCTGCTTCTGGCACACAGCTCCTAAAACCCTTGTAATTTCCTAAGTGACAAAAGTAATGGGAAAATCTTTTGTTATGATATTTGGTCTTTTGTCCTCAGATAGGTCCAGTTCCTATATGAAATAGCTCCAGGGTAATAAAGGTGAAAGGAGTGTCCTGTTATTCATAACAAGTCCCTTTGAATCACAACTGAGTGTATGTTAATGAAGTGACTTTTGAAAAGCCCCTAAGAATGGGGTGACTGGTTGCCAGGGGAACCAACCCTGTGATTACAGAGCAGGAACTTTCAGCCCCTCTCTCCCCACCTCTGGGAAGGGTAGAGGGGCTGGAGATTGAATTAATCACCAAAGGCCAATAATTTAATCAATCATGCCTACTGTAATGAAGCTTCCCTAAACATCCCTGAAGTTCAAAGAGCTTCCAGGCTGGTGAATACATGGAAGTGCTGGGAGAGAGGCACTCTCAAGACGGCATGGAAGATCCACGCCCCTTCCCCTATACCTTGCCATCTGGCTGTTCCTGGGTTGTATCCTTTTATAATAAACTGCTAATCTAGTAAGTAAACTGTTTTCCTGAGTTCTGTAAGCCACTCTAGCAAATTAACCAAATCGGAGGAGGGGATCATGAGAACCTCCGATTTATAACAGGTTGGTCATAAGCATAGGTAACACTACCTGAACTTGTAACTGGCATCTGAAGAGGCGGCAGTCTTGTGGGACTGAGCCCTTAACCTGTGGGATCTGATGATCTTTGTTGTTGTCAATCATTAAAATGTCACCAATTCTAAATTAGCTACCAATCAAATACTTAGTTCTATAAAACCCAGGGCAATCAGATTTGTGACAAAAGAGAAACAGTCCTTACTTTTCTCGCAATCTTTGAAGCTCCACTTTCAAGTCCTCATCCTCTATTTCTGACTCATCATCACTGCTCATTGGGGAAGATGGCGAATAGAAGAGTGAGCTCTGTGCTTGAGCATAGGCTTTTTCTTCACCAAGTGGTAAGCACTGATCACTCTCTGGACCAGTCTTTGCCACTGACTTCCCTTTCCCAGAAAGAGCGGCTGAAAATTCACTATCAGAACCAGGCTGTTTCCCAACTGTAAGTATCTCTATCTCTTTAACCAACAGTTCAGATCCAGACTGCATGCTACTTCCTGTGGCTGAATTTTCTTCCAATTCTTTTTCTGGGGTCATGGAAGAAACATCAGTCTCACAAGCTGTGCTGAAAGATGAGAATTTGTCACCTTGTTTGGGAATTCTTTTGTCTTCTTTAAAGGTTTCGTGAAGAAATTGTAACTTCTGAGAAGAAAATGAAGTTTGTGGATTATGTGTGGCAGGTTCCATTTCTACCAAATGAGACTTTGCTGTTTCAGTAAAGGCTTCTTCACTAGAATGGCTTGTCATTTCACTGAACGCTGGTATGTGTTCCACTCCAAAAGATGTCACTTTCACTGACTGCTGCTGAGGAACTGTAATCACCTGAGATATAAAAAGGCAACAGTGGCTGGCTCTGCCTAACCAAAGAGTAAACCCATAAAGAAATTCAATATCAATATATGGCACAGACAAGTGGATGGTCTGCTGTAATGTATACATTGATAATACCAAAACTTAAAAATTCCATCTATACTCCCCATATTCAAAGTCTTTCAACTGGGCCTCTTGGATAAATAGAGTTGGCTTCATATTGCTCAAATAAAACTTCATAATGAAAAAGAATTCCATAATTAAATTTACCAAGATTCTAAAGGATGTTTTATAAAAAAGGTTTATAAAAAAAGATGACCCAACCACCCACCAAAAGATGACCCATTTCTGTGCTCTCTTCCACCTACTAAAATCCCCATTTCTTTAGACTCACCTTTACTGGGTAGTTTCAAAAAGTGAGGGGATATGTATAAATGGAACAAATTAAATATGATGTGATCTACATTTAAAATAAGTATCATCTACAGACCAAGATCTTCAATACTTTTACCTTTTATGTCCTTATAGATCAGAATTCAACCAAAGACACAAACCTGGAACCGACCCCGCTGAAATGATCCACTCATGGCTTTACATCTACTCAAAGCCCTGGTATCAGCTGTGGACTCTCCTGTCAGAGGAATGGGATCAGGAGCAACTGCTGATCTCCTATCTTCTGTTTCCACTGCAAGTTTTGCCAAATTGTAAGCAGAAAAAAGAAAATTGTTTGTTAAGACTAAATTTGTTTACATTACCAAAAATGAAGAAAAGTAGAAAAAGCTTAATTCCTGCTAGACAATTAAAAAGTGTTAATGTAATAAGCAACACTGTAGAAGTCCCTAACTCTAAATCAGACATTGCAAAATTTAACCCAAGACTTAGTATCTATATGAAATGAATAACTGTAAAACCAAATTAGTTACAAAAAGAAAAATAAAATGGCATGACATTAATGGTATATGTCACATACATGGGCTACATGGAAAAAGTGGCAAGATTTGTGTATGAACAATAACAAAAAAAAACCACCAGAATTAAATGAAAAGTGATGTTACCTAGTCTATGTTCCTGACTGTAAGCACACTACCTTGACGGACTTTTGATCTCTTGAAAAAGCTGGTTGACTGCCGTAGCCTGTATGCCCAGCTTTTTAATTTGCGAGTCCAGGATTTCTTGCTAATAGGATTTTTGAGACTAGGACAAGTAAAGCTTAGGCCAAAATATCCACCTCCTGTCTGCAGATGAATGGCTCCACCGCCTGACACAGCAGCAGGATAGGCCTCTGGATCCCCTGGAAGTGAAGCATCTGGGGACATCTCCTAATGGAGATAAAAAGAGAAAAATCAAAGTGGTAATAATTTAGGTAAGGTAGAGCAGTTGTTTGTTTATACCATTGGAGTTCCTGTATGGAGTAATCAGTAATCAAAAATAGAATGCTATGTATACTTGCATTAATAGTACCATATCAGACTGAACCCAAAGTATTCAACTTATAGGAATTAAGCATTCCCCTTTCTTTAAAAATATTATTTAGACTTTAGATAAATAAAATTAATCTTCCACTCTAGAATATTTTCATTATAGCAACTTTGAAAACTGAAAATTAAAACTAAAATTATTTTCTTCATATGCACCAATTTACTAAAAAAGGTTACTGAAACCCCATGCTCTTGAAATGAAATTTTTCATTTATGCTATTATTTAAGAGTGTTAGTTAAAGATGCCCAACACACATGATAACACAGAAAAACAAGATATCTAGGCATTTAGATTTACAGAGGAATATTACCCAAATCAAGTTTCTTATTTATGTAAGCACACAGAAATTTACAATGGACCTCTAAATCATTTCAAAGTCATGTTCTAAAAATTGTTAACATCAGGCCACAGCTGGCTATAAAATCACTCTCCCCTCTACTTGTCCTCCCATCCCTTCCTGCAAAAAGCCAGAATTAACTGTTGTATTCTAAATGAGTACTTTAAAAACAAATTTCCTGTAATAATTAATATAAAAAATTAATTTACACAACCACAAATACTTTTGGAAACATGAGAATGGCCACTGCTAACCTAGAAAACTAAAGAGTATTTAAAAGCTCAAAGAATGTGGGGCTGGCCCCATGGCCGAGTGGTTAAGTTCGTGCGCTCCACTGCAGGCGGCCCAGTGTTTCGTTGGTTCGAATCCTGGGCGCGGACATGGCACTGCTCATCAGACCACGCTGAGGCAGCGTCCCACATGCCACAACTAGAAGAACCCACAACGAAGAATACACAACTATGTACCGGGGGGCTTTGGGGAGAAAAAGGAAAAAATAAAATCTTTAAAAAAGAAAAAAGCTCAAAGAATAAGATTTAGCATTTGTTTAAAGGAAGACAGCCTAAGCAGCACTAAGTATACTGCAGTCTTGGGTAAGCATTATTAACACTTAGGGCAGGTCAGCAGTTATTGAAAGTAAAATTCTGAACAATCAGTTTTTATTTTTCAAAGTCCCATTTTGGACTAGTAATAATGTCACTGACTAATTGCCCCGAGGAACTCAAGGGAGCTTTCAGAAGCATTTAACTGTTTCTCTAAATTGGTTTTTTTCTTTGTTATGTTAAGAGATGCAATCACCAAGCACCCTGAACCAGACCAAACCTCACCACGAGAGCGATGGCTGTGTAAATGGTCAGAAAAGTGCCCAAGAGATGACCTTTGCCTCATTTTTAATGCTAAGATCTCCGCCCTGGGAGGAGTTTAGGACTTATTACCATAACATGTGATGTATACGGAAGCATGTTTTCCACCTGAGCCTGTGCAAGTGAATACCCCCCTCTCCCTTTTGAATATTCATTCCCCATCCAAAATAAAAGGCCCCTGCTGTCCTGTGCTAGGGGAGAGCCACAACTTTGGAAGTGATTCTGCATGGTCTCCTATTTGCTGCCAATAAACTTTACTTTGTGTGACAACTACTTCTGGTGGAGAGTCTGATATTAACTCACTAGAAAGCAAACCCACTCATGAAGAGAAAAAAGATCTTTTAATAATATTACAATTTAGAAAGTGTTACATTGGTCCCACTGAAATTACAGAAAAGATTTTTAATAAGTAATAACTGGATCAAGATGGTAAATTAAATACAAGTTCTAGCCTCCCTTACCAATCCAAATCCACAAACAAAACAGGAAAAACAGATGTAGACACATGCATATATGACTACATGAGGAAAAAGCAGCCCATGACATATGCAGTAACTGTTTCAAAATGCTGCAAACGGGTGACAGATATGGGCAGCAGGAGAGAGCCCTGGCCAACTCAAAGGATGGGTGGTTGGCTAGAATGCTTGCAAAGCTATACACATCTGTCTCCTATCTGTCTCTTCAACATCATCTCATGACTCTCCTACTTACTGGCTTTCTTTTGGTTCCTTGACCAGGTCTCCACCTGTCAAATGTTACCACCATATACAAGTCCTTCTTTGACTACCCTATATAGAGTAACCCCCCAGTCTTTCTATCATAACCCTTTACTTTAATTACCTTATTTGTTTAGGGTCTATCTTCCCCCACTAGAATGTGAGCTCCACAAAAAAAGAGATCTTGACTTATTCACTGCTCAGTATTCACTGAATGAAAAAATGAACTGGTTGGGGTACCAAAGAAGGAACAGCCAGGCAGTTCTGCCCCTTCCCTCCCCACCTCCACAGCAAGCAAAAGACAGCAGAGCCATCTGCTCCCAAATAAGAGTGGTGAGAGGAAAATGTTTGTGGCCAAGAGAAAGGTCAGCAATATAGGGAGAACACCACATCCAAGAGGAAGGGGAAGCCCTTCTACCTTTGAAAACTAGCTACTAGGCCGCCCTCTGGGCGGCATTAAACACAAGTTTCAACATCCAGTGCCAGGAAGTATGTCCCACGCCTTTCCCACAATTACTGGAGGAAGGCTACAGTAATTATATATAGCATTTACAGACAGAATCTTATGGAGGAAAAAGAAAAATCAGTACAAACTAAGAATCACCAAACACTTACGGTAAATCAACACTATAAGAAAACACTAAACTCAACAAACAGAAGAATAATCAAGGAAACAGCATTAATAGCACAGAATAAGACTTTAATATCTTCAGAGATATATGTGAATATACTACATCCATGAGAAGAATGAACTACAGTTACTAGAATTAAAAATGTAATCCCTGACATAAAAAAATAGTGAATGGGAGATTGGAAACAGGTTAAAAATTGAGAAATTCTCCCAGTACAAAAGGGAAAAGGACAAAGAGATGGAAAGCATGAAATGAAAAATTAATAGATAAGAAAAACAGGAAATGAAGAAACGAAATTGTCTATTCACAGATGATATAATCTTATATATTATATAGAAAATCCTAAATAATACACCAAAAGCTATTAGAGCTAATAAACAAACTCAGCAAAGTTGAAGGATACAATATCAACACTCAAAAATCTGTTGTATTTCTATATACCAGCAATGAAAAACTTGAAAAGAAAATGAAGAAAACAATTCCATTTATAACAACAACAAAGAGAATAACAAATGATGCTGGAACAATGGATAGCCACAAGCAAAAGAATGAAGCTGGACCCTTATCTCACACCATATATAAAAATTAACTCAAACTGATCCTATCATCTGTACTTAATCAAGTGTGACGCAAAATAAAGACACTTTTAGACATAAAAAAAAAAAACAAATTAGTCGCCCATGCAACATATTTAAAAATATTACTTATGGGGCCAGCCTAGTGGTGCAGCGGTTAAGTGCACACGTTTGGCTTTGGCGGCCTGGGGTTCGCCGGTTCGGATCCCGGGTGCAGACATGGCACGGCTTAGCAAGCCATGCTGTGGTAGGCATCCCACAAATAAAGTAGAGGAAGATGGGCACAGATGTTAGCTCAGGGCCAGTCTTCCTCAGCAAAAAGAGGAGGATTGGCAGCAGATGTTAGCTCAGGGCTAATCTTCCTCAAAAAAATAAAAATAAAAATAAATAAAAATATTACTCATAGAAGCATTTTGGGGTGAGGGGAAGGAATTCTAGGACACCAGAAACAGTGGCAGATAAGTTTGACCCAGCTATAGCAATGAACACTTGAAACAAACAAAAGAATCCATTTGACTGTGACACTTGGAAGAGTCTACTTTGAGCAACAAAGTTTAAATGACGGGAACTACATTTCATTTTTTAATGGTTCTAGTCACATTACATGATCATCGAATAACATATAATCATAACATAAATGCTATTTATTGATTTCAATTCTTCAAATCAACCTACAAACCATGTGCAACTAAATACAGATGTTATAAACTCTGCCAATGTTAAAAAGTAATTTAAGTAATAAAAACTGGGAGGTGTACAGGGAAGAAAAGTGGAGGAAATGGAAAATATAATAATTTCCTCACCCTTCACAGCAATGAGTCAATAGGTATTGTCTATAATAATTAAATCATCGATGATGACAGATGGAAACTAGACTTTTGGTGGTGAACACAATGTAGTCTATACAGAAGTAGAAATACAATGATGTACACCTGAAATTTATATAATGTTATAAACCAATGTTACCTCAATAAAAAATATATAAACAATTAAATTTTTTTTAAATTACTAAGTCAAAAAATAGATAAGTATATTATTTACAAGTTATTTATAGCAATGACCACAAGAATTAAAACCAGGAACTTAACAGTGTTTGGGGAGTGGGATGGGGTGTGGGAGGGTGTTAACACAACAATTACTTTTAATTTTCTATCCTTCTGAATTGCTTTCATGTTTATGCATTAATTGCATAATTTAAAATTACTAGTTTACAAAAAATAAATGATTAAATTGTATCTATTCGATGGAATGTTATACCATTGTTTAAAAAAGTTAAGTGAGGTGGAACTATGTGTAGTGACATGGATAGATGGAAAATAAATGCATAACAGCACATGTATATATAGAAGAAGTATATGTACATAAATGTATAATATGTATCTATGTCATTATAAATATATAGTACATATAAAGAAGTATTTCTTTTTTTTTTTAAAGATTTTATTTTTTCCTTTTTCTCCCCAAAGCCCCCCGGTACATAGTTGTATATTCTTAGTTGTGGGTCCTTCTAGTTGTGGCATGTGGGATGCCGCCTCAGTGTGGTTTGATGAGCAGTGCCATGTCCGTGCCCAGGATTCGAACTGAAGAAACACTGGGCTGCCTGCAGCGGAGCGCGCGAACTTAACCACTCGGCCACGGGGCCAGCCCCAAAGAAGTATTTCTATATAAATATTTGTATGTTAATTAGAACCATGTCTGGAAAGATTTATTAACAGGTATGTCTATAGGTTTGGAACTGAGGTGGATTTTACTTTACATACACACATATACTAGTTATATAATAATAATAATAAGGAGATACAGTGCTAAAGATTCAGAAAGATGTCTATGATATGATATAAAAAATCAACTTGCGAAACAATATGTATAAATAGCACAATCCTATTTTTGTGAATAAAAAGTATAAGTTGTAAATAGATCTGTGTAAGCTTAAGTCAAGAAAAATAAATAAGTACCAAATAGTGGATAAGCACCAGATAGTGGTTACTTGTGTGATTTGAAGTGATAGAAAAGAGAAATTAAATTCCTACATGACTTAATTTAAAAACAAGTCATGAGACTATGGATAATTTTACTTTTTTTTTTTCCTGAGGAAGATTAGCCCTGAGCTAACAACTGTGCCAATCTTCCTCCACTCTATATGTGTGTTGCTGCCACAGCATGGCTGACTAGTGGTGTAGGTCTGTGCCAAGGATCTGAACCCGTGAACCTGGGCCACCAAAGCAGAGCATGCTGAACTTAACCACTATGCTGTGGGGCCAGCCCCTTTACTTTCCTTTTTCAAAAATATTGCAAATAAATTAATACCCACAAAAACAAGATTAAATTAAAACCACAAATTTTTTTATAAAGGAAACTGATACCAGGCATTTTTAAGTGGAAATCTAAAACTAAGTTCTTCCTACCGACTAAAACAATCTATAAATCAGTCCTGTTCTGTCGTTAATACAAAAATAGACATTGCTCGCAAGTTCCCAGCTAATTCACCAGAGGGTTCTCTTACCAAAGACAGTTCTGCTGTGTCTATTGAGTAGTTCTGGGCACCTGCAGCCCAAGTCAAGGCCTTCTTAAATACCTGTGACTTCAGAATCTTGTGACATAGACAATTGCATTTCAAAGGACAGAACTTTAGGGAAAAAAAGGCATTTCTTTAAAAGCATAACAATAAGGTATTGGTTAGAAAGAATGATACTTACATGTAAACATAATTCGCTGGGTACAGAAGTTATCACATTCAGGTCCCTTTTGAACACTGATATGTTAGTAGGCTGACTTGCAGCCACATTGGACAGAATCTTAGAGCCTGTCTGCTGAAAATTAGGGGACTGTGCAGGACTATCTTGAATTCCACAGTGACTGATGGCTACGACTTCTGGCACTGGACATGAGAGTGTATCTTCAGCAGAGGAAGAAAATGGAGAGTCTATGCTTTGAGTATCCTTCTGACTCTCAGGATAGATGCTAGATATACTATGCTCCTGATAGAGCAAGTTTCTTAATTTTTCATCCAGAGTTTTAATTCGGTTGTCTGCAAACTCCATTTTTGGAGGTCTTTCCCCATCTGATTCCAGGACAGTAGTGGGTAGAAGGGTAGTCGGTTCAAGGCTGGGAGTCTGAGTGGGAATGACCATCTTAGAAGAACTTGCTTCAGTGTTCACTGTGGTTTCTCCTTCTTGGGAAATAAACTCTGTATCCATAGTCGGCTGCTGCACTAAGGATTGAGGCTTTTGATCAGACATACATGCCGGAGTTGTAAGAGAGTTACCAGCAATCTGAGTTGACTCACCAGGATGGGCCATAAGTACATCAGCCTGATTGGCAGCTTGGTGACATGGATACACAGGTAGGAACATGCTTGCTTGGTTGGTGAGTCCCTCACATTCAACTGGGACTGCATGAACTGAAGTAGCAGTATAACTGGAACTAGTAGCAACTGGTGCCATTATCTGCCTGTCATCTTCCACTTGATAAAATATAGCTGGCTGCTTAGTTTCCACACTGGCATATTCAGAAATCTTACCATCAACTACATCCTTGTGTTCTGATTTGGAGGTGAAAAGTACACGCTGGCATGGATTATTTTCTAGAGTGAGCAGTGTGTCCTGTGATATTTCCTTATTACTGGTGTTTCTTGGACCTGGAACAATAACAAAGAATGGCTAAGCATGTACAAAGCATGGACTAGTACCCAAACTCAAAAGGGACAGGAGGAATAAGGGGCAAACGAGAACCTGTATGAAAGTACTCATAAATAAGATTCAAAATACACAGAATTCAATCTGTCAGGGGAAAAAACCTTTTAAAAAAATAAATGTTAAGTAAAAAATGGCTTAAGTTATACCCTAATATTAACATCTTCACAAATGCTTATGAAAATTCTCAAAAGCATAGAATAGCCATGAAAATAAGTTAAAAATATGGTCTATATACTTGCATCCCCATCCTCCAAATCTGGATAAAGGTGGCAGACAATGAATGCTTACTAAAATGTGGCTGTAGTCCAGGAACTGCAGACATGGACGGCTGAAAAGAAGGAGGAGACTGAGCCTCACGGTTTCTTATCGTTTGATTGATACAGAATCGCCACCGACCAACTGGGGATGACTGAGGAGCAGATTCATCTGTAGAAAGAATTAGTAAAAATTAATATGCTAAGAAATTGTCAATATATTTACCTTATTGACTAAGGAAACCAGGTTAAAACACCAATTTGTCTTGTATCTCCATTTCTAACAGCACTAGGACTTGTGTAATTTATAAGACCAGACCTCCCAATCCTGACCAATACTCTAAAGAACTAAGCACAAGATACCTTTAGAGAAGGATTTTAGATTCTACTGAAACAAGCATTGTATCAGTAACAATTAGAAGCAGGGTACTTTTTGGGAAAAAATGGAAAACACTTTTTCCATTAAAACCTACATCTGTTCTGTATCATGATATGGTCGTATTTACATAAATCTATATGAGTATTAAAATTTACAGAACTATACACCAAAGGAAAAAAAGTTCAATTTTACTGTATGACAACTTAAAAAATAAAGTTAAATAAGCCCCTAAAGCTTTACTCCTCCTTTGTAAAGTTATTCAAATAAGTAGTTCTCTCTTAAACTTTACCCTACTTAGTCAGAAATCTGCTCAGACTCTTGATAATGAGAAAAAGAAGACAGAGGAGGACCCTGGCATCCGAACACAAACTAAATTTCAGGGTAAGTGGTATCTGGTTCCATGACTCCCACACCACCTGTTGCTTCTTCATGTTGTTATAATTCCTTCCGAGGTCCTCATTTGCCTATGGCTCTTCTCCCCCTCCCAGATACTCTAAATATACCCATGACCAGAGCTGAGAAGAATGGAGAGATAAAGTCATCAGAAAAGAAAATAGAAGACCCCATTTTTATCTGGAAGTTTATCTGGTATCTGATTTACAAAAACTTATCAGTGATCAGAGCAGACAGAAGCATATCGCTAGTAGAATGAAAGCAAGATATGAATGACTATTAAAACATGAGGCAAACTTAGAACATAATGATTTTAGTTAAAGTTTCTGTCCATCTGATATCAGAGGGAAAAAAACTTACCAGTTAAGTTCAAACAGTAAAGCTGTTAAACGTCATCAGTACTGTGACTGCTTTTCTGGTAACATACCATGTGACGACTCAGAAATAATAAATCAGATAAAGAACCAACACTTGGAGGAAACTTGGAGAATGTTTTTACTTTTTCTTTTACTTCTTACTTCTGGGCTACAAAGTCCTCCCAAAGTATGGAAAACCCTACATTAACAATTTATCAAATTCCTTTATTGGCTAACATCCTTCCCAATGAAGATGTGTAAATTAAAAGTTTCCAAATGTCTTGCTTCAAAAGCCAAATGGTAAATTTTATTAAATATACTTACTGCTGGTGTGGGTGGGTGCAGAATTTATCTGTACTTGTTCAGATGATCCTGTCTGAATTAAAAATGAATAGATAAATAAAGAAGTTCCTGATCCATATCCGAAAAGACCTATGTACTACACAACTGCTCTTACTTGGCTACTGTTGGGTTCCACGGTAACAGAGTCAACTCCAATGGCTCTTTCTGCAGCAGAGTGGACATGAAGGATCTCCTGGGCTTGACCTACAATAGCTCTCAATTCTTCTACAAATTTTTCTTTCTCACTTTCCAGCACAAAGTTATCTTCGACCTATCCAAAAGTAAAAGTAAGTCTATTCACAAGAATGAATTTAGTTTCTTCAAAATTATAAAATTGTATCAATGGTGACTACTCTAAAGAAAAATAAATTAAAATTAAGTATTTAGATCTAAATGTCACGACAGAATTAACAAAGACCAGTAATAAAATGCCACATAATATATTAAATTATTCTTCCTATTTTTTTTTTTTATCATTCTTTCTATATTGAGACCACTGACGTTTGTCAGATTGGCACTACCTACCAGAGAAGAAGCCAGCATTTAAGAAAATATCTGGCATTCTATAAAGTGAATGTCATTTGAAGAACATAACTGAGGCAATGTCTATGTTTAAAACTAGGATGTTCAAACCCCAAAGCTTTTAAATCAAAAATCACAAAATGAAACATCTCTAAAAGATGATAAAAAATGGCCCAGAGACAGTTCAGAAAATGCTGCCAAATGAGGCACAACTGACAAAATTATTAACTTGTAAAACGTTTACTTCTACTTGGCCAGGAATGCACATGCAAATAAAACTGGCAGAAACAAAAGCATATACTTTCCCTGACACCCTAACCCATCCCTCACAAAGAGGGGAAAAATACTAACGTAAGCCTAACAATTCAAAGAAAGTATGAAAACTAAATGAAATGATGAACATTACTTGAACAACCATATGTAAGATGTTATATCATTAGCTAACATATTAGAATTACCTGGGGAACTTGACAAACCATTCATGCTTATACCTCACGTCCAAAGATTCTCATTTAATTACGGACCCAGGCAATGGAAGTTTTTTTAAAAGGTTCCACAGGTGATTTTAACATGCAGCCAGGGACAAGAACCACTGACTTAGATCATCTCTTAATTAAACCCCCTAATATTTTGCAGATAAATATACTGAAACCAGAGGAAGTACAGTGACTTACTCTTGATCATAATCAATTTAGCTCTGTACAAATTTTAAAAACTAACAGCACCCTAAAAGAAGATGGCTCTGAATAAATGGGGGGAGAGTAGGAGGGGAAAAAGAGACAGAGAATGCTGAAAGGAAAATAACTTGGTTTTATTGTACTTACCATATAGTCTGCAATATCCTCTGGAGCATCACCATCAACATCAAACTTGAAGGTGACCATCTTATTATTGTGTGTCTCCAGTTGACACTCTACCATGTTATCTCCAGAGGTTGACACCTGGGCACAAACATTTCACTGGTTTAAGAATCAGTCATTGCCTTCTTTGCAAATGGTACAAGGAACATGTTGATGAACTCACATACAATATACGGGAAAAACGGTTTAAAATGCTGAGAATCTAAAAAGATTCTGTTTTACCTGTGATGAAATACTGTCCAAACAGCCATTCTATGACAAATCTAAGGTTCAAATTACTCAGTAAAAAATAAGTTAGAAATGTGATCTTGTGGGAAACAAAAGGGAACACAACTTTTATAAAAAGGCAAAAAATAGTCACTATAGCTGTCTGCAATGCAAAGATCTAAGTTCAGTGATTCACTTCCAAAATTCTCTTAATCCCACAGACTCTTTAAGCAAAAGAAAATGCACTGCTAATGGAAATGTAAACTGGTCCAACCTTTCTGGACAGTGATCTAGCAACATGTATTTAGAAACTTTAAAAATCATCATACTCTTTGACCCACTATTTCTACTTCTAGGAATCTAGCATAAGGAAATGATCAGGGATATATACAATGATTTGTGTTCAAGGGTGTTTGCTGGAGTGAGAGAGACAGACACACAGACTCACAGAGAAAGACAGAAAGTTAGAAAAAAAGACAGACTGGCAGAAAGAGACACACAGACAGACAGAAAGATACAACCTAAATGAAGACCAATAGAAAGAATGATTAAATTATTATATCTCTATGCAAGGGACTATCTAAGGCAGCCACTTAAAATATCATATTATTGAAAAATGACTTAATGACAAAGGAAAATACACATGATATATATTAAATTTTTAAAAAGGCAGAATAGGGGCCAGCCCAGTGGCAGAATGGTTAAGTTCAGGCACTGCACTTCGGTGGCCCAGGATTCGTGGTTTGGATCCCAGGCATGGACCTACACACTGCTCATCAAGCCATGCTATGGTGGCATCCCACATACAAAATAGAGGAAGATTGGCACAGATGTTAGCTCACTGACAATCTTTCTTAAGCAAAAAGAGGAAGATTGGCAACAGATAAGAGTTTGTGGCAAATCTTCCTCACCAAAAAAAAAAAAGGCAGGATAATAAAATTATATCTAGGTAGGTCTAAACACCCATCCAAAATGTATACCATATTGGCAAGAGATATGGGCTTTAAAGTCTGATCTGGGTTCAGATCTGACTATTACTTGCTAGTTCAATGACCTTAGGCAAGTTACTTTAGCTCTCTATCTTCAGTATCCTTGTTTGTAAAGACAAGTATACTACCACCTAATCATACAGGGTTATTGAAGGATTAAATGATAAAATGAATGCATAACAGTCCAGGTGTCTTCCACATAAGAATTCAATAAATTTTCGCTACTATTACAACTTTAATAATGCAAAATACTACTCATACATACAGAAAAAAGAGATGAAAACAAACTGAAACATTAATAAGAAGCATTTCTGAGAGGTCGTTACAAGTGATTGTTATTTTCTTCCTTATATTTCACCTATATTTCCTAAGATTAACAATTAATACATAATACTTGTCAGAAAAATATTTAACAGAGTAAAAGTTAATTTAGAGTTTCACAATACTCTGTATTCATGTCCGCAGCAACATTGCCTCTCCCTAACCCCCCCCCCCAAGACATCTACACACACTCTTAACCAAACCATATTTACACACTGACCTGAAGGACAGTGAGCTGGAATTTAGTCCCTTTCTCTGGTCGAGGACAGGAAGCTCTTCTCTGTTTGATCCGATCTTGTTTGCCATTTCCACTTGGGTTATCAGGGGTATTGGTGTTTTCCTTCACAGCTGCCACATCATGATTCAAACTAGTAATTGAGAAAACAAAAGCAACTCCTGATCAATTTCTCAGAGCAGACATTATTCTGTGATTCTCAAAGCCCAATATTTAATCCAAATCAGGGTTAACATCTGAAGTTCCTTCATGGCTAGAATCATTCCATCTTGATGGTAAAAGTCTAAGAAAAACTCCCAATTACAGAATCATAAATAATGAGTGTAAGGAAAATGAATAAGTACTACAATATCTTTTAAAAAGTTATGACTGCACAACTCTGCAAATATACTAAAAGCCATTAAACTGTACACTTTCAATGGGAGAATTTAATGGTATGTAAATTAGATCTCAATAAAGCTGTTTTTTAAAAGTTATAAAAACTGAGGTCATATTGTATTTATTTGGCAAACATCTTCTCATAGTAGTGGGAGTGAAAGAAAAACACTGCCAGTGACAGACCTCTGATACCTTTTAAGAGATGATGCTCTTGAGCAATTTTATCATCTTTGTTTTGGGGCTTCTAATTAATGTGTTCAAATAAAAACCAATTTTCACTCAAAATATACCTGTTTATGTAATGAACTCAACAGAAGTAGAAAGACCAGCTATGAGAGACAGGAATAATGCAGGAGGCAGAAGAAGAAATGAAAATGAGATAAAGAAAATGTGGTGTGTGTATGTATGTGTGTGTGTATATATATATATATATATACACACACACACACACATACATACATACACACACAATGGAATATTATTCAGCCATAAAAAAGAATGGAAGCTTGCCATTTGTGAAAACATGGATGGACCTTGAGAGCATTATGGTAAGTAAAATAAGTCAGAAAGAGAAAGGCAAATATCAGATGATCTCACTTATATGAGGAATCTTAAAAAAAAACAAAACAAAACCCAAGCTCATAGATACAAAGAACAGACTGGTAGTTGCCAGAGGTAGGGGTGGGCAGTTGGGTAGAGGGTGGCTGAAATGGATGAAGGGACTCAAAAGGTACAAGCTTTTAGTTAAAATATAAATAAGTCATGGGGATGTAATGTGCAGCATGGTGACTATAGTTAAAAATACTGTATTGCATATTTCAAAGTTGCTACGAGAGTAGATCTTAAAAGTCCTCATCACACACAAACACAAATTTTCTAACGATATGTGATGATGGATGTTAACTAGGCTTATTGTGGTAAGCATTCTGCAATATATAAAAATAGCAAATCATTATGTTGTACACCTGAAATGAATATAAGGTTGTATGTGAAAATGGCTCAACATGATTAATTCTGATTAGATATATTTTGCAAGTTCAAATCAATATGATTATGAAAGGGAAGATTTCAGTTTATCTGTGTCAAAGGCATTTTTCAGCTTTTTAAAAATAAATTTAAAGATATTTCAATACATAGAAAAATTGCAATAAATACATTTGAAACTTAAATGTGAAGATCTGTAGGCACAAAACAGATATCTTTTAAATTAATTTTTAAGTAAACTACTTTCTACTAAAAGCTACCCTTGAACTATTTGTATAAAGATATACAAGAAGAGGATACCAGGTCAAGATGGCAGCATAGGCAGACTCTGAACTCATCTCTTCCTACAAATACAACCAGGTTAAAACTATTCCTGGAAAAATTACCCTGGAGAGAAAACTGAAAACTGGATAAAAAGAACCCCCGCAACAAGGGAGAGGCCTGACTGAGGCAGAAGAGGCAGAAATTCCTTTTGAAGAGGAAAAAAGCAACCTTCACCAGCTGCGGAGCTTCATTGCCAGCTGGGTGGGAGCAACCATAAGGTACAAAGACTTCCCTGGAGAGGTGGGGACCTTAGCAGGGGCACATCCTTCAGACTTAGCACAACTGAGATGAGTGTCCTACCATCTGGCTTCACTGGCTATTAACTGCAATGGAGGAATACCCTCAGAAAGCCTATCAGATGAAAGTCGAAAAAACCCGGCTCTTTAAAGGGCCAACACACAAATTCACCTGTCTTGAGAAAGCAACCTAAAATCACCAAAAAGAAAGATACACAATGTTTTGGTGAAAAAAGACTCACCAGGTAGGCACCTCTGGGTGCATCTCAGTGAGAGGTGAGACCTCTCCAGAGACTGAGACATCAGTAGCAGACATTGTTGTGACCTAGTACAGGCGTGCTGACACACACCCTAGCAGATGCCATTGAAGTTCCACCCCCCAGGATGGTTAGCCCAGGGGTCTGCCACACCCACTAGCACACAGATTTAATCCAGTTCAGGCAGGGTAGGCAGCCTGCCTTAGGGAACAGCCCTACCCAACAATAAGCCCTCAGGCTACTTGTTGGCCTGCATACACCGGGTGCCTTGATCCTCTACAGGGAGGCAAGTGTGTCCAGCTCTGTGGAGCAGGGCATGTGTAAGGCCCAGGTAACCTGTGGGGGGCGTTGGTGGAGAGGTGGGGGCTTCTGCAGTGGGGCAACTGAGTACATTCCAGGGGTCAAAGAGTGCACATGTACCAGGACTGTGTTGACAGTGTGTGTGGACCTGTAGGGGGTCAGACTTATCAGTAGCAGAAGACCTGTGCTTCACAAACAGCCACACACAGGATTGGCCCCACCTTGCAAAGCCTGAAACAACTAGGTGCTCCAGTGCGTGGAGCCAGGTCCACTCAGCTGCAATCCTAAGAGAGCTGACAACAGCCTTGCAGGCCTGAGGCCTACAGCAACTCTAAGCCCTGAGCCTAGGAATCAGCTACACTGGGTACCAACCCAATTAAGAGGAAAACTGCAATAGGAGTGTGCTGATAGACTTTGTAGCCAACAGTGCTGAGGCTCCCCAAACCGGATTTACAAACAGCTGGCCAGGGAGGGAAAGACTAGACTCCCTGGGTACCTGCAATAAGAGCAACCCTGCCACAGCAGAAGGACACAAGTAGCCCACACAAGGGTCACGCTGGATCATTTGGACTGGTGACAAGAGGGAAGCACACTGCTGAGCCACAAAAGGTATCTCCTACATAAGGCCACTTCTTCAAGATCATGAGACATAGCCGACTCACCTAATACATAGATATAAGCACAGAGAAAGAGGTATAATGAGGAGGCAAAGGAATACATTCCCAGCGAGGGAACAAGACAAAACACCAGGAAAAACACTAAATGAAAGAGAAAAAAGCAATCTACCTGACAAAGAGTTCAAACAGAAACTCATAAAGATGCTCACTGATATTGGGAGAAGACTGCATGAACACAATGAGGATGTCAACTGAGGATTAGAAATAAAAAAAATCAGAAATGAAGAATACAATGATGGAAATGAAAAATTCACGAGAGGGACTCAATAGCAGAGTACATGATACAGAAGAACAGATTAGCGAGCTATAAGAAAGACTAGAGGAAATCACCCAAGCTGAACAGATAAAAGAAAAAAGAATTACACAGAATGAGAAAAGTCTAAGAGAAGTCAGGGACAATATCAAGCACACTAACATTCATATTATAGGTGTGCCACAAGGAGAAGAGAGAGACAAAGGAGCAGAGACTCTATTTGAAGAAATAATAGCTGAAAACTTTCCTAACCTAAGGAAGGAAACAGACATCCAAGTACAGGAATCACAGAGAGCACCAAACAAGATGAACACCAAGAGGCCCACACCAAGACACATTATAATTAAAATGTCCAAATTAAAGATAAAGAGAGAATCCAAAGAGCAGCAAGAGAAAGGCAACAAGTGACACAGAAAGGAAAGTCCACAAGGCTATCGGCAGACTTCTCAGCTGAAACCAGACAGGCTAAAAGAGAGTGGCATGATATATTTAAAGTGCTGAAAGAAAAAAACCTACAGCCAAGAATACTCTATCCAGCAAGGGTATCATTCAGAATACAAGGAGAGATAAAGAGCTTCCCAGACAAGCGAAAACTAAAGGGGTTTATCACCAAGAAACCAATTCTACAAGAAATGCTGAAGGGACTTATTTAAGTGGGAAAGAGAAAACCACAAATAGGGATAAGAAAATTATTTAAAAAAAAAAACAAACAAACAGGCAATAAAATCTCTGGTAAAGGCAAAAATATAGTAAAGGTAGCAGATCAACCACCTATGAACATAATATGTAGGTTAAAAGAAAAAAGTACTAAAATTAGCTATTTCAATGATAAGAGGGTAATGGATAGACACACACAAAACAAGAGATTAGACATGATTTTAAAAACATAAAATGTGGGAGGAGGGGAGTAAAAGAGTAGAGCTGTTAAAAAGACGTCAAGCTAAAGAGACTATCAACTCAATATAGATTGCTATATTTGTAGAATACTATATAGGAACCTCATGGTAACCACAAACCTGAAACCTATAGTAAGTAAACAAATAAGTAAGAGGAAAGAAATCAAACATATTACTAAAGAAAGCATCAAACCACAATGGAAGAGAGCAAGAGAACACGACAGGAACAGAGAAGAACTACTAAAACATCTAGAAAAGAAAAGTAACAAAATCGCAATAAATACAGATTTATCAATAGCTACTTTAACTGTCAATGGACTAAATGATCCAATCAAAAGATACAGTGTGGCTGATTGGATAAAAAAACAAGGCCCATATATATGCTGCATACAAGAGACACACTTCAGACCTAAAGACACTCACAAACTAAAAGTGAAAGGATGGAAAAAGATATTCCATGCAAATGGCAAAGAAAAGAAAGCAGGGGTAGCAATACTTATATCAGACAAAATAGAGTTTAAAACAAAAACTGTAACAGGAGACAAAGAAGGGAACTACATAATGATAAAGGGAACAATCCAACAAGAAAATACAACACTTGTAAATACCTATGCACCCAACATAAGAGCACCTAAATATATAAGAAAATTATTAATAGACATAGAAGGAGTAATAGACAGTAACACAATAATAGTAGGGGACTTTAACACTCGACTTACACCAATGGATAGATCATCCAAACAGAAGATCAATAAGGAAACACTGGCCTTAAAGGACACATTAGACCAGATGGACTTAGTAGCTATATACAGAACATTCCATCCAAAAACCACAGAATACTATTCTTTTCAAATGCACATGTAATATTCTCCAGGATTGATCACATTTTGGCCACAAAGTAAGTCTCAATAAATTTAAGAAGATTGAAACAATACCAAGCATGTTTTCTGACCAGAAATTTATGAAACTAGATATCAACTACAGGAAGAAAACCAGAAAAACCACAAAAATGTAGAGATTAAACAAAATGCTGCTGAACACTGATTGGATCAATGAAGAAATCAAAGCAGAAATCAAAATTACCTGTAGACAAATGAAAATGAAAAGATGACATGACAGAATCTATGGGATACAGCAAGTGGTTTGAAGAGGGAATTTTATAGCAATTCAGGTCTACCTTAACAGACAAGAAAAATCCCAAATAAACAATCTAACAGTGCACTTAAAGGAATTGGAAAAGAAGAACAAGCCTCAAATCAGCAGAAGAAAGGGAAAAATAAAATTCAGAGCAGAAATAAATGAAATTGAGACTAAAAAAACAATGGAAAAAAATTAATGAACCAAAGATCTGGTTCTTTGAAAAGATAAACAAAATTGACAAACCTTTACCTAGACACAACAAGAAAAAAGAGAGAAGGCTCAGATAAATAAAATCAAAAACGAAAGAGAGGAAATTACAACGGACACCTCAGAAATACAAAAGATAATAAGAGAATACTATGAAAAGCTATATACCAACAAATTGGATAATCTAGAAGAAATGGATAAATGCTTAGAATCATGCAAACTTCCAAAATAGGATCAAGAAGAAGGAGAGAATTTGAATAGGCCAATCACCAGTAAGGAGCTCAAAACAGTAATGAAAGACCTCCCAAAACATAAAAGCCCAGAACCAGATGGCTTCCCTGGTGAATTCCACCAAACATTCAAGGAAGACTTAATATCTATCCTTCTCAAATTCTTCCAAAAAACTGAGAGGAGAGGAGGCTTCCTAACTCCTTCTACGAAGCCAACATTATCCTGATACCAAAAACCAGACAAGGACAACAAAAAACAAGAAATTACAGGCCAACATCTCTGATGAACATTGATGCAAAAATCCTCAAAAAAATACTAGCAAATCGAATACAGCAATACATTAAAAAGATCATACATCATGATCAAGTGGGTTTTATTCCATGGATGCAGGGATGGTTCAAAATCTTCAAATCAATCATTTGATACACCACATTAACAAAATGAAGAATAAAAATCACATGATCATCTCAACAGATTCAGAGAAAGCATTTCACAAGATACAGTATCCATTTATGATAAAAACTCTCAATAAAATGGGTATAGAAGGAAAATACCTCAACATAATAAAGGCCATATATGACAAACCCACAGCTAATATCATTCTCAATGGAGAAAAACTGAAAGCTATCCCTCTAAGAACAGGAAACAGACAAGGATGCCCACTGTCACCACTCTTATTTAATGTAGTATTGGAAGTCCTAGCCAGAGCAATCAGGCAAGAAAAAGAAATAAAAGGGACCAACATTGGAAAAGAAGAATTGAAACTGTCACTCTTTGCAGGTATCATCATTTTATATATAGAAAAGCTAAAGAATCCAGTAAAAAATTTTTAGAAATAATAAATGAATACAGTCAAGACACAGGATACAAAATCAACATACAAAAATCAGTTACATTTCTATACACTAAGAATGAAGTAGCAGAAAGAGAAATTAAGAATACAATCCCATTTACAATTGCAACAAAAAGAATAAAATACCTAGGATAAACTTAACCAGAGGTGAAAGATGTGTACACTGAAAACTATAAAACATTGTTGAAAGAAATTGAAGAAGACACAAAGAAAAGGAAAGATATTCCATGCTCTTGGATTGGAAGAATTAACATAGTTAAAATGTCCATACGTCCTAAAGCAATCTATGTATTCAATGCAATCTCTATCAAAGTTCCAACAACATTTTTCACAGAAATAGAACAAAGAATCCCCAAATTTATATGGAACAACAAAAGACCCCAAATAGCCACAGGAATCTTGAGGAAAAAGAACAAAGCTGGAATTATCACACTTCCTGATTTCAAAATATACTACAAAGCCATAGTAACCAAAACAGCATGGTACTGGACAACAACAGACACACACGTGAATGGACAAGAATCGAGAGCCCAGAAATAAACTCACACATTTTTGATAAGGGAGCCAAGAATGTACGATGGAGAAAGGAAAGTCTCTTCAATAAACGGTGTTGGGAAAATTGGACAGCCACGTGCAAAAGAATGAAAGTAGACCATTATCTTATACCATGCACAGAAATCAACCCCAAATGGATTAAAGACTTGAATGTAAGACCTGAAACCATGAAACTTCTAGAAGAAAACATAGGCTGTACGCTCTTTGACATCAGTCTTAGGAGCATATTTTCAAGTACCATGTCTGACTGGGCAAGGGAAACAAAATAAAAAATAAACAAATGGGACTACATCAAACTAAAAAGCTTCTGCACAGCAAAGGAAACCATCAACAAAACAAAAAGACAACCTAACAATTGGGAGAAGATATTTGCAAACCATACATCAGATAAGGGGTTAATATCCAAAATATACAAAGAACTCATATGTCTCAACAACAAAAATACCAACAACCCAATTAAAAATGGGCAAAAGATCTGAACAGAGATTTCTCCAAGGAAGATATACAGATGGCCAACATGCACATCAAAAGATGTTCAACATCAGTAACTATAAGGGAAATGCAAATCAAAACTACAATGACACCTCACCTCACTCTGGTTAGAATGGGTATAATTAAAAAGACAGGAAACAACAAGTGTCGGAGAGGATGTGGAGAGAAGGGAACCCTTGTACACTGCTGGTGGGAGTGCAAAGTGGTTCAGCTACTATGGAAAGCAGTATAGAGTTTCCTCAGAAAATTAAGAATAGATCTACCATATGATCCATCCATCCCACTGCTGGGTATTTATTCAAAGAACTTGAAAACGCAAAGGTATAAAGATACATGCATACCTATGTTCACTGCAGCATTATTCACAATAGCCAAGACTTGGAAGCAACCTAGGTGCCCATCAAGGCACAAATAAAGAAGATATGGTATATATATATACACACACACACAATGGAATAATACTCAGCCATAAGAAATGATGAAGTCCGGCCATTTGTGACAACATAGATGAACCTTGAGGGTATTATGCTAAGTGAAATAAGTCAGAGGGAGAAAGACAAATACCATGTGATCTCAATCATAAGTAGAAGATAAAAACAATGACAAACAAACACATAGCAATAGAGATTGGATTGGTGGATACCAGAGGGGCAGGGAGGAGGGAGGAGGGCGAATGGGGTAATTAGGTTTACATGTGTGTGGTGATGGATTGTAATTAGTCTTTGGGTAGTGAACATGATGTAATCTACACAGAATTTGAAATATATTATGATGTTCACCTGAAAGTTATATAATATTATAATCCAATGTTACTACAATAAAATAAATAAATATAAATATAAAAAAGATATACAAGAAGAGATCAAAATAGTCCTAAAATTTTTTCTATGTCCATGTGAAAAAGAATTTGCTTAAATACAAGTGATGGAAGAAGATACATTAATACTGTAGTTAGTTTTTTTAATACACAGAGAGATAGCAGTAACAACACCTTCAGAGAACAAAAGAGACATAATTCTAGTCAATTGGGCTATATCATTTGCTTCGTAAAGTTACCTTAAAACACTAGTTTAGAATTTAGGACCAGATGGCAGAAACTCAACTCTCCCTTTTCCTCCCTGCTCAGTACAACTAGAAAATCTCAAAATAATACAGTAGACAATCACAGGAGGGCACTGACTGGCTAGGGACTCCCAGGACTTGAGGAAAAATACAGCAGCTTGGCACCTCCCAATTACCCACCCAGCGACAGAAGGCAGTCCAGGTTCAGCATCTCCCAACTCCCAGCCCAAAGGCAAAGGCAGCCCAAGCCCAGTGGTCCCTGACCCCCAAGTCAGGAGTAGAATGTGGTTCAAGGGGGCTTTTCCTCTCCTGGTGACACTGGCAGGAGCTCCACGAGTAGCATGTGGCCTGGAAAGCTGGCCTGGGGCAACATGCTTAGAGAAGTGCTCTCCAACCCCTCGGTTGAGCAGTGGGGCCCAGTGCTGGAGCCTAGTAGTGGGGCCCAGCGGTGTCAGGTGAACCAAGCAGATCAGAATAGTACTACAAGGACTCTGAAAACTAAATTGTCATTAGAACCACAGCCCACAAAAGTACACCAGGGCCTATACACCTAAACAGGGTGACTGCCTGCTAAAATAGAATATTTAAATAGGATCCAGAGTCTCTAACATAATATCCAAAATGTTCAGGAGACAAACAAAAATTCCTTGTCATACCAAAAGCCAATAAAATCACAACTTGAATGCAAAAAGACAATCAACAGATGCCAACACCAGGATGAATCAGATATTGGAATTATGTGAAAAAGATTTTAAAGCAGCCATCATCAAAATGCTTCAATGAGCAATTACAAATACTCTTGAAGCAAATGAAAAAACAGAAAATCTCATAAAAAACAGAAGATATTAAAAAAGAATAGAATGGAAATTATAGAATTAAAAGTACAATAACAGAAATAAAAACTCATTGAATGGGCACAATAGCAGAATAAATAGGACAAAGGAAAGAATCTGAACAACATAAACAGAAATACTTGTTTACAACTACCAAATAATAATACAATTATATATCTGGTTGTAATTTATTTATTTAGATTACCTGGAATTTTACTGTAAATTACATTATGTATTTCTTATTTCCTTTTTTAAACCTTATAAGCTTTTCTTAAGAACAGAATGTTATAATAATGAGAACAAGAAAATTTTTTGGCCAATAATTTCATGATCCATATGATCCTCATTAACATAAAGTAAAATAATACCTACTATTTTTATTGAACATACACACAAATATAAGAACACAGAAGCTTCTATAGTTGAGACACAGTAAGCACCTAATGAATGCAAATACTTCAACATACCTTCATTGTTTTCATGATATTAATTTTAACATACTCACCTTCGAACTAAATCCGGCTTTAGAAGAGTTGCTTGTTGTTCAGCTCCAACTGGTTGGGATACAGGCTATAAATAGTACAGAAATAAAACTTGCTATGATAACAGCAAACTTCAAGTTAAAGATGCAATTTGCTATTATTTCAGAAAACATGAATTGTTAACATTTACTGTTTTGGTTAACTCACAAACCAGGTAAGAGCATCTACACTATTGAATGTCTGTATTAATCCTATTATTGATGTTACTACCAAAGATAAAAATAAAATGTAACAGTACTCATATTCATTAAGATTTTTCATTAAAAAAGATAACATTGTTTTATATACTTTTGTTTGTGTTATTTTTCAATGGAGAACAGTGACATTCAGCTTCCAGTCCTGATTGTAAAACTACTACTAAAAGAGATGCTGCCATTACACAAGCAGATAAACCAATGACTCAAGCTTTAACATATTGTGTGGTCTCACTCTTTCTTCCTCTTTTCCCTAAACTACTGCCAACTATCCCTTTGAGAGTTAGTATCCATCAGCTGCAATACTGGCTTCTAGGAGAAAAGTTTAAGCCCTCTAAGAAGGCAAATGCCAACCCTGTTTGAAAATAATTTTAAACATTTATCCACTCCATCCTATGCAACGCCACTGGTGACAGCAGAGTGATCTTAAAACGCAAATCTACCAAAATCGATCACTTCTCTAGCTGGTTTAAACACTCTATGATGGCTCCTTATCTTCAATAAGGTTAAGTTCCTTCATATGGCAAATAAAGCCCTCAATAAACTGGTCCCTGCCTCATTCTCTAGCAGCTTCTCTACTTGAAGCCACAATGAACCGTAGCTCGTCTGAATGAGTTGAGCTCTTCCATACACTGTGATTCTACTTATGTTCCTTCATCTCCCTGGACTATTTCAACTCCTCCTCAGTCCTATCCATTTAGCAAATATCTGGACAGAACTCCTATATACAGGAAGCCCCTATTACAGTGGGTTCCGGACAGACCAGCAAATCGCCTTGGGAACTCTTTAAAAAAACATATACCTCAGCTCATATCTTGGTTTCTAAACTAAAAGAGGTGAAAGTTCCTTGGAGAAATGGCTGATTTCAGCACTACAGTAAGGAAAGTAGAAGATGAGCGTGGATCATCTTGCTATGCCAAAAAGTAAAGAACTGCTCAAAGAGTGATGGGAACATATCAAAAGCACATGGAGGCCACCATGAAGGGGCTCCCACTGCCCAAGTATGGGACAATTTGGTCATCAAAATAAATAACGACAGGAACAGAATATAACCCATTCAATAAGAATCTATGAGTTCACACTGATACAAACAAATAAATAAAGGAAAGCTCTTACAGTAAAAAGCCAACTAATAAATATCAGGAATGATGAAGTTAGAAAATCATCAATGGATGATAAAACTAGTAGGTGAAAGTTGGATAAGGAACAGGATATTTACATAGTTCCATATTATCTCCCCACAGATTACTTATCAATTACAAAAGCAAAAAATGGTCTCTTTACAATGGAAGAAATTGGCAGGCCCTGCCTTAATCAAGTAATTAAATTTAACCTCACTAATACTGGGACAAACTGACATCACATGACTCCGAATATGATAAGATGTGCAAAGAACACATCAGCACTTAGGGGTATTAGTGAAAAAAATGCATGATCTGAATCTGAACAAGAGTAAATTTCAAACAAACTCAAATTGAAGGACATTCTACAAAATAACCGACCTTCATTCCTCAAAAATATCAGTGGTATGTAAGACAAAGAAATGCTGAGGAACCATTCTAGATTAAAGGAGAAAGAGACAAACAACACAAATCAAGGCAATGTATGATCTTCAATTAGGTCCTGGAACAAGAGGAGAAAATTGCCATAAAGGACACTATTTGGACAACTGGTGAAATTTTAATGTGGACAACAGATTAAATAATAGTACTACATTCATGTTAAATTTCCTGAATTTGTTCATTGGATTGTGGTTAAGAAAATGTTCTTGTTCTTATACTGAAATATTTAGGGATAAAAGGGCATCATGTCTGCAACTAGCTCTCCCATGCTTCAGAGGGAAAATCATGCATGGATGAATGGATAGATGGATGATGGATAGATGGACGGATGGATGGACAGAGAGATGAACCAACCAATAGATCAATGGACCATCATCCAGTAATGTCTTTTATTATGTCCCTCTATCATATATGTTTAATGTCTGACTCCAAGGACTCTGTCTGATTCATCTTTGTATTCTCAATGCCCCTTAGCACATTGCCTGGCACATTTTAGGCTTTCAATAAACATTTGAAGGCAGAAAAAAATGGTGATGTAAGAAGAAAGGTTGTAACATAAATGTATTCGTGATCCAATATTATCAATCTTGGACATCAATCCTAAGGAAATAATATAAAGGAAGAAAAAAGTACACAGTATAAAGTCTGTTTCATAGTAAATGTTCAATAAATGGTAGCTATCTCTGTGTTTTTATTGTGGTATTATTCATAATAAAAACTGGCAGCAAGTTAGTTATCCAGGAATAGGAGAAGAGTTAGGTAAATATGAATAGTGGTTGCACTATCGTGTTGCCATTGAAAACTGGAATTGTGAAGGCCAAGTCAAGGCAAGGAAAATTACTTAATGATGAGTGAAAAAAGCAGAAAACAAAGCTGTAAATATAATTACAACCATTTATGCATGTGACAAAAGCCTGGAATACTATAACAAATATTATAATCACTGTCATGTTACGTAAATAGCATTCTAGGTGATTTTTTCCCATTTTCCTACTTTTTATAATGTTAACACATACATTTTATAATTCAAAATTTTCAAAGGATAGCAAATACTAAGTGTATAGGAAAATATGTACTTTCATAAACCACTGGTGGGACTGTAAACAAGGAAACAAGAGTGTATGCAAAGATTTAGCTACAAAAATGTTCCTCACAGCATGGAATGTAGTTGCGAATAGAAAAAAAAATAGACACTTGTTTCCTTTACTTTCTCCATTCAATAAATAATGGTACATCCATACTAAAGGATATTATGCAGCCCTTTAAAAATGTGCTAAAACATATAAGATGTTTTAAGTGAAAAAAGATTGTAAGAGTATGTACAGTATGGTTACATTAAAATTACATGTATGATAACAATATAAAATGGTCTGGAAGAATATACACCAAAGTGTTAAACAAGCTTGTCTATATTCATCCTGCTTTGGTAATAAGAAAACAATTAATTCAACTTTGTACAGATTGATCAACCTCCAAATCTCAGGGCAATCTCAGTAATCTCAGGGCAGGCCCCCATGGTTTCAATGCACAAAGTTATAGTAGTTTTAGACAAAAGTAAAAATGAAACATTTCACTAAATTTGAAAGAGATCTACAAAAATGGCCCAGCGTCTATTTGTAAATCTATTTGTAAATAGTAGTTTCGAAACTCCTAGAAATATTATGACAGAACTTGATTTGAAGCTATCATATAAAAAGACAGGTGAACCAACTGTTAGCCACGATTCTGAGGGCCAACATGAAGTAGCATTAATAATCCTGTTAGTAATATAAGTGGTTATAAAATATAATTCCAGACTGTTGTCATAGTAACTACGTTTTGTTTCTCTTTACTTAATACATAGGCTTTGCCTCCAGATTTATGCATCAGGACACCAGGTCACTGCTCCATCTTGCTGGGACTCACCATAATCCTTTTAAAGTTTCTTTAATACAAACATTTGTTAAGTTGGATACATTTTGTTGAATCCTGTGTACACAAAAAAAGAAATCTATTTGCCAAAGTATTTGCCCGCAATGTTTAAACAGTGATTATATTAAAGAGCTAATCATCTAATCTATAATTAGAAGCTAATCTAACTTAACCAGAAAAAAAACCTTCAGTATGGGTTGACTAGGTTGGAAGTGGAAAGGGAATGCAGGAAATGGTATATTGTGCTCATCTCTCCCCTACCCCTCACCTTCAAATCCAAATGAAAGACAGGCACCAATCCCTTTTCCTAACGAGTCACTGATATCTGGATATCTGAGACCTTAGTAACTTGCTAGAAAAGTTCAATAAAACTGAAGTACCTCTGGGCACTTTCAAAATGAAGACAAGCCAAAATGAGAAGCAAAACTAGGCTTGGATTCCATGGGCCACACTATTCTCTCCTCTCTATCTTGGCACTTAAAACTCTCTCTTAAACTTGTTTCTAGCTCTTTTTCACCCATGATACTGTGAGCTCTTTGAGGGAAGTGATGGAATCTGTAAGATTTATCACAATATTCCCAGTGCCTAAATAATACCCGAGACAAGAATAGCTGTTAGGTAATGTCTTTCACTATTATAATGTTCTCATTTTTATTATTTTTTAATTATAACAAAGTAACCACTATATATTGAGCATTTATTAAGTGCTAAGCACTTTATATACATTATTTAACTAAATTCAACCCTTCCAACTCTAAGCGGTAGGTATTGTTATCTTTGTTTTACCAATGAGGAAGCTGAGGCTATAAGTAATGGAGGCAAACAATTGAGTCTGTAAAAGAAAATGAATGAATGGACAAATGACTCCAAAGAGTACTGAAGAGCAGGGACCTGTTGTGCACACTACAGAGGCTTTTCTTTTAGTTCTTAACCCTTCTTTCTCCTTTACTTACTTCACCATTACTTGCCCTCTTCCAATCAGTGGTTCTCAGCCCTGGAAGCACTTTATAATCTCAAGGGAAGGAGAGGAAGAGAGGAGAAAGGGAAGAGGGGAGGAAGAAAAAGAAAAGAGACAAAGAAAAAATCCATGCTCACACATAACATTTCAGAGATTCTTATTCAGTTATTCCGGAGTGAAGGAGACCAGTAAAACTGGGAAGTATTTTTGAACATTTTATAAACTGCCTTATTGTATTACTGACACTAAAAAAAAATGTCTCTCCTATGAAGTGGTTTTTCACAACCATTATTTATTGAGCACTTATTATGTGCCAGGCACTTCTCACATATGTCTCACCTAATGCTAATTAGCCTGCAAGACAGGCATTTTTTCTGACATGATGAAAATTTTCCAACATACAAAAAAGTTGAATAACTGTTCAATGAAAACCCACATATCCACCACTCACAGTCTATAGCATTTTACTATATTTGCATTAACACATATATATCCATCGACCCATCTTATTTTTTATGCATTTGAAAGTAAGTTGCAAATGTAAGACAGGCACTTCTAAAACTTCATTTTACTAATGAAAAGAACCAAAGATAAAAGAAATTAAATGACTTTCTTCAAATCACACAGTAAATAATTCAAAGAGCCAGAGTTCAAACTCAGGTCTAACTAAAGATACAAACTGGCTCAAACCTGTACGTGTGCCATAGAGATCTGTTTAACAGTGAAATTTTTGCTTCTTCAATTTAAGAAAATTATCACTGTATATGATGCCCAATTCTATATTTTTTTTGCAGAGAAAGATTCGCCCTGAGCTAACATCTGTTGCCAGTCTTCCTCTTTTCTTTTTGCTCCCCAAAGCCCCAGTGCATGGTTCTATATGCTAGTTGTAAGTCCTTCTAATTCTTCTATGTGAGCCACCACCACAGCATGGCAAGTGACATACAGGTGGTATGGTTCCATGACCAGGAAGCGAACCTAGGCCACTGAAGTAGTGAGTGCCAAACTTTAACCATTAGGCCATCAGGGCTAGCTCCCTACTTCCATATTTTTACATTTATAAAGAACCCTTCAGCTATAACGTTATTACTTATCTAAGCCTAGTCTTGGCCAAGCCAAGATTCTGAATAATTAAATTTATCCTAAGAAATAACCGATCCACAGTGTAGTTCCTTGGATAAATTCACATAACCGCATCCAGGATATTAAATACACAAGAAAAAAAAGATGAGGGGCTGGCCCGGTGGTGCAGTGGTTAAGTGCGCACGTTCCACTTTGGTGGCCCGGGGTTCGCCGGTTCGGACCCTGGGTGCAGACATGGCACCACTTGGCAAGCCATGCTGTGGTAGGCGTCCCACATATAAAGTAGAGGAAGATGGGCATAGACGTTAGTTCAGGGCTAATCTTCCTCAAAAGAAAAAAAAAGAAAAGAAAAAAAAGATGAAAACACATCAGCACCACAAAGACTGACAGACAAGAGTGATAGAAAACAGGAAGAAGTTTCATTAATTACAAGGCAGGTAGAATTGGATTGATGAAAAAACTATACCTGGGCTTCACACCAGGGCATCGCTAGGGATCACCTAATGAAAGGGGACCTAACTTGAAGGAGACTTATACTTCCTACTTTCCCCCTAATATCTGCCCCCAGTTGAGTTAGCAAAGGTTTGTACCAACCAGCAAATTGATCAAGCACTGGCTTTTGTCGCAGGTCTCCAAGCTACAGTTATTTGGAGAGAGCAACTGACATCTTTTTTGTTTGCTCTGTTTTTTCTAAATGGCAGGAGTGAGAATGTATTACTGGAGATGACAAGGAGGGGACTAATGGAGCCACTTGGCAATCTGGGAGGTAGAGTACCTACAAGTAAAGCCAAATCAACAAGGATGCAGAAAGGAAAGATTTGGTAGCCATCCACGTCGGAGATTGTAGTCTTTCATATATTTGATTATTACAAGTATTAGAGAATTCATTATGGGGGTAAAAGTAAACCACATCTCAATAGAGAAGAACTAAAACAGATAATGCCTATTAATATGCAGAAAGTGTACATATCCTTGTCCTCAAGTTGTAGATCTGCGAAAGGATTTAATCATCACCCGAGAGGACAACAGAAGTCAAAATCTACAAGAAGTCAGAGAGGGGCTGGCCCTGTGGCCGACTGGTTAAGTTCATGTGCTCTGCTTTGGTGGTCTGGGGTTCACTGGTTCAGATCCTGGGCACGGACCTACACACCACTCATCAAGCCATGCTGTGGTGGCATCCCAGATAGAAGAACTAGAATGACTTACAACTAGGATATACGACTATGCACCGGGGCTTTGGGGAGGAAAAAAAAAAGAGGAAGATTGGCAACAAGTGTTAGCTCAGGACCAATCTTCCTCACCAAAAAAACCCCCATACTTTAAAAAAAAGAAGAAGAAGAAGAAGAAGAAGAAGAAGAAGCGAGTTGGGCAGGAAAGTCCAGATCCCATAGGGCTTTTAGGCCATTAAGTACTGTATTGTGACTTTTACTATGAGAGAGATGGCCAATGGGAGGTTTTGGGTAGGGTTGAATCATGATCTGACTTGCATTTCAAAAGGATCACTCTGCTTCAGATAATGAAACAAAGGTTTTAAAGGAGCAAAGGCAGAAGGAAGAACAACAATTAGGAGGCTACTACAATTATTCAGGTAAAAGAGAATAGACTAGCATGATTATGGTGCAGGTGGTAAGAAACAGTCAGGTTGCAAATATATTTTAAAGGAAAAGCCAAAAGACTTTCTGATGATTTGAAGTGAGGCATGAGAGAAAGAGAAGAATAAAAGATGACCACAGATATATGGCTTGAGTAACAGGAAAAATAGAGTTGCCATTTGCTGAGGTGGGGATAACTGTAGAAAGAACAGACTTGGGGTGATAGTGAGAGGGGAGTGCAAAAAAAGTGTTTGATTTTGGACATAGTGAATTTGACATGCCCATTATACATCAAGTGGAGATGTTGGGTGTATACTGGAGAAAGATGGCAAAGTAACAAAAACAAAATCCTAGAACACAAAGTCAAACATAAAGTAGGCTGGAGGTATCAGTATAAAATACACACATACACACAAATTCTCTCTCTCTCTCTCTAGTCTGTGCACTGAGAGCCCTAGAAGCTATGACCCCCAAGTAGCAGCAAATGTACCCAATATCCAGATTTTGGTTTCTAAATTACATTCCCCACTAAAAGGAATCAGGGCTTCCTGGAGAAATTACTGATTCCAGGGCTGGGGCAAGGTAAGTACAAAATGAGCCTGGAGTACCTTGCTGGCGAGAAAGGAAGGAAGTGATCAAAGAATAATGGGGACATGTCAAAAGAACACAGAGCCATCCTGAATGGGCCCCCATTAACCAAATCTGGGGCACTGTAACCATCAAAATTACTACTATATCACAACCTATAAAGTTCCATGAGTCCAAACTGACATAACTGAGCAAGTAAATAAATAAATAAATAAATAAGAATGGTCAACTAATAAATCTAAGGAGGAATGGTGAAGTTAGAATATCATCAATATGGGCCGGCCCCGTGGCCGAGTGGTTAAGTTCGCGCGCTCAGCTTCGGCGGACCAGGGTTTTGCCTGTTCGGATCCTCGGTGCCGACATGGCACCGCTCATCAGGGCATCCTGAGGCGGCATCCCACATGCCACAACTAGAAGGACCCACAACTAAAAATACACAACTATGTACCAGGAGGCTTTGGGGAGAAAAAGGAAAACTTTTAAAAAAAAAAGATACTAAAACTAGTGGGTGAAAGTTTTGATGAGGAAAGGGATATTTACATAGTCTCAAAATATCTCCCTACAAATAACTCAGATTATACAGGGAAAAATGGCAACTTTATAGTGGAAAAGACTGGCAGGCCTTACTTGAACCAAGAAATAAAAGTTAACATCACCAATATTGGCACAAACTGGCATGCCTCCTAATATGATGCCCCAAGAAGAACACAATGTCACTTCCATGGTATCCCTGCCAAAAATGCATGATTTGAATCTACTCATGAGGAAACTTCAGACAAACCCAAACTGAGGGCCATTCTACAAAAAACTAGCCTCTGCTTTTCAACAGTGTCAAGAAAAACAAAGAAAGGCTGAAGAACTGTTGGAGATTAAAGCAGACTAAAGAAAAAGACAATCTAATAAACTGATCAAGCTGTATGTTTAAGATTAGGGTACTTTAATGTATATATGCTTTATATACTTCGATAAAAAAAGAAATCTTTTAAAAAGCTAGTATGATCCAATTCTGATAAAAATAAATACTAAAAAATGTGTGTATGTGTATGAATAGAAAAATGTCTGGAAAACTTCAAAGCTTTTATTTCTGAGAGGTGAGGTAACAGATAATTTTAGCCTTTTCTATCCTTTTCAGAATTTTTAAAAAGTATTAATAAGAAGAAAAGTTATTTTTAAAAAGCTATTTTTATGTGAGAAAATACAATATCCATAATAAGACATATAAAAGATGTATACCAAATTTTTCACTTTCAAGGATAAAGAATGCCACCTATAAGCACTTAGGAGGAAAGAGGAGTCAAAAATCCAACTGGCTTTACACTTCTTTTCTGCAGCATTAACTAGAAGTCAACAGAACAAAATATGATGTAGAAGGAAAGAAAAGGTTGTAAACTGATTCTTTTTCTACCCAGCCAAGTTATATTTCATGAGTGGATGTAAACGAAAAGTCAGTTTCAGATACCCAAAGAATCAAATATTGCACATCCAAGTAACGTTGAAAAGTTACACAAAGCCACTCTGCAGACTACAGAGACACTTAGCAAAATTTAAGAATCAAAAATAGGGAAGTTGTGGCATAAAAATTGGTGTCGTATACTAAAATCAGTGATCAGTTATTAAGTCCAAGTTGTTAAAATTGTGTTTCAAAACTGAATGTGCACACAAAAACTGAGAATGTAACATGTATAGTATGATAAAATTAAAAAAATACCTTTCATAATTGCTATCATCAAAACAATAGTTTGCCTTTTCCTTAAATACCTTATAATAGTAATCCAGAGATAATCGGTCTCTTAGCTCATTCCACCAACCTCTCAAACTGAAGATTTCAACTGTGCTGCTATTTCAGAGGTTGGCTCTTTCCTAGAGAATGAGATCAACCTAAAAAGTTCCCACCCCTTCAACATCCTCAATATTCCAACTGATTTACATTAGAGAAGGGAGAAGGCTGAATAATGCCGCTGTAAATCAACCCAAATGACTAACGTCCTTATCATTAACAGCTTCAACATTATGAAGATATACTAAGTAATATGTGCCTTTTGAGAACTTTTTTTGACAGTGTTCAGCAAACACACTCACTGTTTAAACCAATTTCCCTTTAACTAGAGTAATTTCACATAAATAAAATATTTTGCTAAATAGCATTTTTGTACCTAAGTGGTCTAATACCCTGGAAGCCAGAATCTCTCTCTCTAGAGAAATCAGACATAACTGTAAATCTCAATTTTTACACAATATTTTCATTTAATGGAATTTACTACTTTATAGAGGAAGTTACAGTGAAGATTAAATGACATAGTAGGTCCTCAGTGTCAGCTTCCTAACTATACGATTTATTCCTTTACAATGCCTCAGAAACTGGTCATATAATATATTAAAACTGTCTCTACCAGAATAAACTTGTGGATTATTTTAATCATATTCACACACAGTAGGCCCATAGGTGTTTCTGAACAAACTGAACATGGAGAATATTTTGCCAATTAACATCAGCATTATCAACAGAGTTCCTTCTTCATGTAGTTTCTGTACTGTCTTGAAAGCACAAGAAGAACAGAAGTATAACCAGAGACAAAGTAAACATCTCAAAGGTAGAGAAATCTTCAGTAACTACTTTTATGGGTCTTAAACATAATATGTTTAGAATTAAAATCACCAAGACTTAGTGTAAAGATATTACTTCGCTAATTAAGAAACTGGAACTGAAAAGTTTAATAATTCCATTGAGATCAGCTATGAAATAATAGTAAAATAGGAAATGCTAATAAGAACCGCAATTTTCAGAGTAACCTCACAAATATACAACTCAGATATGCTAATATATAGATTTATCTGTGAAAACAATAAATATGATAAAAACATGATAACATTTTGACTCCTGATGCATTCAAAGTCTGAAATCTGGCCCATCCTGTCATTGCTTCTAAAAACAATTATCAACAAAAACATGAACAAAACCCCTGCACCTAGCTGTCAATGCTAAATGTTTACAACAATAAAAGTCACTGTTACCTTTCCCTTATAATGTTAATTGACATTAGTTATGCAGATAAAAAATTCTAAGAGACAGAATCAACATGGTAACAGTGAACATATACATCCACTCTAATACTCTAGAAAGGAACAGAAATGATGTTTTCAAAAAACTATAATAGGGGCCAGCCTGGTGGCACATTGGTTAAGTTCACATGTTCTGCTTCAGTGGCCTGGGGTTCGCTGATGTGGATCCCGGGTGCAGACGTACACACCGCTTGTGAAGCCATGCTGTGGCAGGCGTCCCACATATAACATAGAGGAGGATGGGCACGGATGTTAGCTCAGGGCCAGGCTTCCTCAGCAAAAAGAAGAGGATTGGTAGCAGCTATTAGCTCAGGGCTAATCTTCCTCAAAAAAAAAAAATTCACACACACAAAAACTAGAATAAAGTCATAACATCCTAGAAAAACCAAAGAAGAGTACCATCCACAGACCATAAATGGTGGAGAATCTCCAAAGGAACAGAAACCAATAGATCACATCCATAGGGAAACAAAACCTATGGAAACCAAACCTTCAAACATATATATACAGGAGGAAAGTATTACAAAGTTAGGAATGACTTGGGAAGCATGAAACCTGCTCGGAGGACATCAGAAGCATCAGGTGGCTTTGGGGAATTCAACTGAGGGATTAAATGGAAGATAAATGAAGAGCAACTGAGCAGTCCTATCTACCCCCCATCCCCTGTTGTGCTAAGTGGTGAGCAGCAATGAAGTTTGCCCCAAAACTGAACCTAGAGCCTGGGAGGAAGGACAAATCTACAGGTGACTACTGAAGAAACATAATTCCTCTATACCTGCCCCTCATTCACAATGGCTGGAGGCAGGCAGGCTACTGTAAACAAATCAGGCAGGTGAGCAAGAACCTTAAATACAAAAGACCAGAAAACCAAGCATCAACAAACCCCTGAGAAACACCAAAGCTTAGAAAAACAGAAACATCAAACTCAACAAAGTTAAATCTTCAGAACAACTAACTTCAAGCAGGTACTTAATGCTGCCATGTGGTAAAGAAGGTACTACCATTCATTCTACTATTCTCCTAGAAAAATACTTCGTACCTTCTCCTCTCTCCTCAAACTTTAATATATACTCCCTCCCCCAAACTCATGCTCAGATAATGACCCTGCTTCTATTTCACTGAGAAAATAAAAAAGTAACACGAAAAGAATTTCCATGAGCTCCCACTACCACATGTACTCACCTAATAGCATTTGTGCCCATACTCTGCCTTTGCCCATATAATTATGGACAACCTGTCTGAGCTCCTATATTAAGGCCAACCCCTTGATTTAGAAACTAAACATCTTGTCTCACCTTCTCAAAGACATGAATCCAGTAAACCTTTCTCTTTCCTATCTCACCAATTTTTCCCTCACTCTTAAATTTCCTCTTATAAACATGAGATTGTATCTGCATTAAAACAAATGGTCTCAACCAGGGTTCATTGAGGTATGACCAATTATGAAGCTGGGGCAGGGAAGAATAGGATAAGCCTGGAACATCTCATTGTATAAAGGTAAGTTCAAAGAACAATGGAGACATGTCAAAAGGGCAAAGGAACCAGCTTGAAGACTATCCCACTAGCCAAATCTGAGATAGTTGGTGCCTCAAAATAAATAATGATATTAATGGATTATAACCAATGGAAAATAAAAATTTACTGTTATATTTAAACAAATGAATTAATAAATAAATGGAGAAGAATGGAAAGCTCTAATTCAAATAATAAATCTAGAACTCAAAAATCACCACAGTAGTAACTGTTATAGGCAAGAATCTTCAATGACTACAAAAACTGTAAGAGTTTTATGATAAACATAGTCCCAAACTAACTCCCCTCAACTTACTTAATTACAAAGTGAAAAAAATAACCTTTCAGTGAAAAAAGGGGGCTGGCCCCGTGGCCGAGTGGTTAAGTTCGCGCGCTCCGCTGCAGGCGGCACAGTGTTTCATTGGTTCGAATCCTGGGCGCGGACATGGCACTGCTCATCAAACCACGCTGAGGCAGCGTCCCACATGCCACAACTAGAAGGACCCACGACAAAGAACATACAACTATGTACTGGGGGGCTTTGGGGAGAAAAAGGAAAAAAAAAATAACCTTTCAGTGAAAAAACCTGGTAGACATAGCCTTAACCCAATGATCAAAATTAATATCACCAGGGGACCAGCCTGGTAGCACAGTGGTTAAGTTTGTACACTCTGATTTGGCAGCCCAGGGTTCACAGGTTTGCATCTGGGGCATGGACCTGCACACCACTCATCAAGCCATGCTGTGGCAGCATCCCACATACAAAATAGAGGAAGATTGGCACAGATGTTAGCTCAGCAACAATCTTCCTCAAGCAAAAAGAGGAAGATTTGCAACAGATGTTAGCTTAGGGCCAATCTCCCTGTCCAAAAAATAATAATAATAATATCACCAGTAATAAGATAATGGACACCATGTGCCTGCCTCCTGATAAGATGCACTGAAAAGGACCCAACATCACTTTTATAGTATTCCTACCACAAATGTATAACCTGAATCCAATTATGTGGAAACATCAGAATAATCCATTTTGAACGATATTCTACAAAACAACTGGCCTATACTCATCAAAACATCAAGGTCATGAAAGATAAAAAAAGGTTAAAAAATTGTTTCAGATTAGAAGAAACTATTAAAGTAGCATGACAATAAAATGTGACCAGTTATCGTGGACCGGATCCTGAACCAGAGTTTTTTTTTTGTTTTGCTGTTATAAAGAGGATTCATATATTTAGAAGAAATCTTTGCATAACAATTAAAAATGAAGAATCTGAGAGACTTCTGGAACACCCCTTAAATATCCCACACAGTACAGCTAACTACAAAAGATCTCATTGCTACTACAGGCATTCTTGAGATGTGAAGTGAAGCATTGTTAACCTAGAAGTTACAAAGTTTACACACTTTAACTGAGGAAGCCCAAACCAGCTACCAATGCTGATCAATGAGACCATCATTTTAAATATAAAACAACAACCAAAAGAAAAGACTAAACATAGGAGGAGATTTAGCAACCATAAATCAATACATGTTCTATCCCAAGGGAATGCGCCTGGGACATGGAAATAAGCAAATTAATGGAAAGAACTCAAATGTATGTCAATGGGAGAAAGGGAAAATGAATGAACTAGAGCTACGTCTATCAACATTGATGAATCTCATAAACAATGTTGATTTTTTTTTAAATTGCAGAGGAAAGCATATGCTGGGATGTCACTTCCATGAAGTTTTAAAACTTGCAAAAATAATACAGGTATCCAGGGAACTGCAAATGCACTGATAATTTATTTCTTAAGCTGGGTGATGGATATGTGGGTGTTCTTTGTATTATTATTGATATTCTTGCCTATATCATTCAAGAGTTCATTATAAGTATTTTAAGCCATGAATGTAGGTTAACTAACAAAATATTTTAGCAATATTCAATCCTCTTCTACAGGCGATTCTTACATGTACCAATTACGTAATCTTTAATATAAAAGAATGCACCTGCCTTTAAAAAGAAAAAAAACAACTATCAATAGCCTCATCAGTTCAGGTCAGATTTCCCACCAAATAAATTTTGGCAAGAAATATAGGCAAATCCTTTCAGTGTCCAGAAACTTTTACAATCAAGGCATTAGGAATCTATAATAAGAAGAAATGGAAAAGTCCACAATTACAGCAGGATACTTCAACATATTTTTCTCTTAAAAGAACTGGATAAAAAAAGTAAGGGCATAGAGAATTTGAATATTATAATTAATAAGCATGATGTAATAAATATATAGAGAACTTGGAATGCTCCTCCCAAAATAGAAAATATAAATCTTTAGCAAATAAGGCACAAAAAGTATCAAATTCCAAAAAGCAGAATGCATAGTCTGACTATAATGCCATAAATATAGAAATTAACAGTAAAAATCTACTCAATTCAAAATTAACAATCATTTAAAATAATTTTTATTTAATAGGAAATCAAGCAAGAATTTCAAACTTCTTATAAATAAAAATAAAATGTAATCAAAACACTGGAGTATTGGTATAAGAATAGATAAAGGCCAAAGGAACAAAACAGAATTGAGAAATGATCCAAGTATGTCTAGTAACTTCAGATATGATAAAGATAGCATTTCGGATCAGTGTGGAAATAATGGATTGTTTAATAAATGTGTTGGGACAAATGTCTACTCATTTTGAAAAAGTACAACTAGATCTCTACTTCACACAGTCTACAAAAAAACAAAACCCAAATGGAATATGGAGCTAAACAAAGACAAATTTTTTAATGTATCAGAAGAAAATACAGAAGAATATTTTATGCTCATGAGCCTTCCTAAGCAAAACACAAAATCCAAAAACAAAAAAAAAATGATGAAGAGATTTGATCTTATGAGAATAAAAGCTTCTGTATGACAAAGGACACTATAAGCAAATTACAGACACACTGGGAAAAAGTAATTGCAAAATACTTAAAGGATTAGTATCAGAACGTATAAAGAAATAAAAGAGAAAAAGATCTCAATAGACAAATGGGCAAAGAATATGAATGGCATTTCGAAAGAAGCAAAATGAATATTCAATAAATATATGCAGAGGTAAACAAACTATGGTATAGCCATACAACAGGATACTATTCAACAATAAAAAGTAAGCAACTACTGATACACATAACAACTTGAATGAATCTCAAGTCAATCTCAAAAGGTTACATATTGTATGATTCCATTTATACAACATTCTCAAAAGGACAAGATGATCAGGATGAACAGCTCAGTGATTGCCAGGGGTTAGAGGTAGGGGGGAGGGTATGACTAAAAATGGATAGCTCAAAGGAGTTTTTTTGGGTGGCAGAACTGTTTTGCAACCTGATTGTGGTGATTGTTATACAAATCTATGCATGAAACAAATTCATAGAACTAGTGACACACACAAAATAAGTAAGTGCATGTGAAAGCCAAACAAGGTTTGCAGTTTAGTTAATAGCATTGTACCAATGTCAATTTCCTGGTTTTGATAATCGCACTATGGTTATACAAGATGTCAATATTGGGGAAAGCTGAGTGAAGGGTACACAGAAACCCTCTGTACTATTTTGGCAACATGTATGTGAATGTAAAATCATTTCAAAATAAAAAGTTAAAAATAAACATGAAGACATGCTCATCATCTCTAGTAATCAAGGAAATGCAAATTAAAACAATATATTATTTTTCACTCATCAGCCTAGCAAAAAATATCTGATATTATCAAATATTGACAGTGAGATTGTACCACTGGCTGATGAGAATTTAAACTGGTCCAGCATCTTGGGAGAACAATTTGGCAATATGTATTAAAATAAAAAATGTATAGAACCTATGGCCCAGTAATTTTGCCCCAGTGTCTCCTCTAGCATGATCTACTTTGCTCATTGCAACATTAGTTAAAATAGTGGAAAAACAGGCAAAATGGCCATCAGTAGGAGGAATAGCTAAATAAACTGCAGTACAGTCTTACCAATGAATACTAGGGGGCAATTAAATCAAGTGTATTTATATGTAATAACATAGATATATTTCCAGGGCACATAATTGAGTAAAAAAATTGCAAAGTGAAATATGTGATAGGATCTCTTTTATGTGCTTAAAGACAAAAATCAAACCAGAAAACCATACCAAATATGGTTACATATCTATGTATGTAACTACACTGAAAAAGATCTGGAAGGATACACACCAAACTGATAACAGAAGGGAAAAGGACATAGGGAGGGGTAAGGTCAAATGAGACTTCTCTGCATTGTTTTAACCTCTTAGCAGGAGTATATATTGGCAGGTTACTTATGTAATTAAAGAAATTATAAAAATATTTTTAAAAATAAAAATAATTCAAATATTGTGGTACGGAATCAAAGTGACATTCAAAATACTGTACTGAGTAGGGATGCAATTGCATACACAACACTGAGGTTTAATATTTCTCTCCAGGAACTGAAAATGAAACCATCTGAACAATGTTTGATTCAATCACAATGTCAACTGAAAAGGAACCAATCTCAATCACCAAAAGTACAAACGCACTAGTACTAACACATCACACAAGAGGAGGTAAGAAACGCTGACCTTGCAGTAGATAAGTATCAGAATAAGTGGTTTTCCATATTATTTGATAAAACAATCAAAACAATGATTGGCACTTCTGAACTCATGATTCAATTTCTGTCTCTTATATGCCCTAGTCCATTGCTACGTGGGGAAATAAAATGGAGATATAAGAACAGATCTTAGGTTGCCCACCAAACACAAGTTCATTATGAATTTGGAAGTCCTGATTAGGCAACAAGAATGATAAACATCAACAGAAAATCCTTCTCCCATTGAGGGCAGGCTGATAGAGATATCTACAGCCATTCTTATTTATTAATGTATCCAACAAACACACAACAAGCAACAGATTGCACCAAACACTGTGCTAGGTGCTAGGAATACAGAGATAAATTGGGTACAGATCTCTGCCAAAAGAATTTTCAGTTTTATTAAGGAGACAGATACAAAATATAAGCACAGCTTGCTATTTGACCAAGCTGAAGATCCCTCTCCCTTCTGCCTCAGCAGTAAGAAAAAATCCAAACATCAGAAATTCACTCCATTCCTTTGTCATCAACTTTTCAGAGTTTCCTGATGGGCATATAGTGGTTACCTCAAGTCAGGGATAATATTTTGCAATGACAAAAATTAGGAAAGAGAATTTCTACTTCTGGTGACGGTCTCATCAGACCAACCGCGCCAGCCCCCACTCTGCAGATACCAACAAAAAGTGCTGGACAAATGTAAAAAGACAATTGCCTGAAGGCATAAGAGAATAACCAAAGGCTGGTAGAAACTGGTAGGAAGGTGACATTTGAAAGAAAGGAACGACAGTGGATGAGTTTGACATTTTTATGGCTTTTCCCTTGAGGGCAAGCCCTATTGCAGTTAAAATTCAGAGGAAAACCCACATTCTTACAAGACTGAAGAAACAGAGGAAGGAGTCTGGCGGCACAGAGCCTTCCAGACCAGGAAGCTCCTAGTGCTCTACCATGCAGCAGAAAAAGATCCAAGCCAGGAGTCTCCTGACTCTTCAATCCAATGGCAGAAGGCAACCGAGGGCATTATGTCCCAGCCCTCTACCCAGTGGTAGAGAGCCATGCAGACCCCACAACTCCTGACCTTCTATCCAGCAGTAGACAGTAGCCAGGTAAGTACATCATAACCCAGTGACACCGGCAGAGATCGAGTATGAAGGGTACCAGCATCAGATGGCCAGAAAAGAGGCCAGGGGAAACAGTCTCCATCCTGTGGGTCCAGCATCCCCCATTCCCTAAAACTAAAACTTGGCAGCCCAGAGAAGCACCTTCCACTCTTAAAGGTAGCATCAACAGGGACCCAGCAAGAGCTCAACCAGAGGCAGAAGACCAAGCAGACCAGGATGGCATTACAAGAACTCAGAAAACTAAATTATCATTGGAACTTCATCCCACAAAAGTAGGATAGAATCCACAGGTTAAATTTAACAGGGAAATATGATCAAGAATCTGCAATCGTAATATCCAAAATGTCCAATATACAATTAAAAATCACTTGTCATACCAAGAATGAGAAAAATCACAACTCAAATGAGAAAAGACAATCAACTCACACCAATACCAAGATGAATCAGATTTTGGAATTATCTGACAAGGATTTTACAGCAGCTATCAGAAAAAAAGCCTCAGTGAGTAGTTATAATTTCTCTGGAAACAAATGAAAAAATAGAAAACCTCAGAAAAAAATAGAACTTATAAAAAAGAACTGTATAGAAATTACAGAACTGAAAAATACAATAACCTAAATAAAAAACTAACTGGATGGGCTAAACGGTAGACTGGAAATGACAGAAAATAAAATCAGTGAACCTGAGGACAGACTAATAGAATCTACTGAGTTTGAACAACAGAGAGAAGATAGGATGAAAGGAACAAGGCCTCTAAACCTGGGGAACAATTTAAAAAATTGAAAAATCATATACAGGCATACCTCAGAGACATTGTGGGTTTGGTTTCAGACCATCACAATAAAGTAAATGTCACACTGAAGAAAGTCACATGAAGTTTTTGGTACATATAAAGTTTCTAGTGCATATAAAGGTTATGTTTACACTCTTACACTATACTCCTATATGTCTATACACTATATGTCTCCTAAGTGTGGAATAACATTATGTCTAAGAAAACAATGTATACACCTTAATTTAAAAATACTTCATTGCTAAAAATGCTAAACATCATCGTCTGAGCCTTCAGCAAGTCATAATCTTTTTGGGGTGGAGGGTCTTATATAAAAAAAACAATATCTGCAAACTGCAATAAAGTGCAATAAAACATTGAGATATGCCTGTAATTGGAGACTCAGAAGGAGACAAGAAAAAACATTCAAAGAGATAATGGTTGAAAACTTCCCAAATTTGGCTAAGGACATAAAACATGTTCATGAAGCTGAGTGCACTTCAAACAGAATAAACTCAAAGACATCCCTGGTAAGCTATATCATAATTAAACTTCTGAAAACTAAATTTTAACAGCAACTAGGAAGTAACACCACATAATTAATAGGAAAATACCAATCTGAATGATATAAAATTTCTCATCTGAAAATACAGAGGCCAGAAGGAAGTGGCATAACATTTTTCAAGTGCTAAAAGAGAAGAACTTTTAACAGTGAATTCTACATCCAACAAAATATATATTTGGAAATAAAGGAAAAGAAAAAAGATATACTCAGACAAAAGAAAACTAGTAGAATTTGTTGCTATCAGATCTATCCTTAAAGAATGACTAAAGAAAGGAAGCTCTCCAAAGAGAAAGGAAATAATAAAAGAAGGCCTGGAATTTCAGAAAGGAAAGAAAAACAATACAATGGGCAAAGATAAGGGTAAATATAGTACACTATTCTCCTTATGAGCTCCTTAAATCATATTTAATGCTTAAGGCAAAATTTATAACATCTATTATGGTGCATAACATATGTAGAGGAAATACTTGAGACAATTATATTTAAAAACTAGGAAGGGTAAAGGGACCTAAAATGGAAATAAGGTCTTAATACTCAATGTTTAGTGGTAAAATGTCCATACCAGTAGAGTGTGATAAGTTACATATATATATATACATACGTATGTGTGTGTGTGTGTGTGCATATATATATATATATATATATATATATATATATATATATAGTATTACCTAAAACAACCACTAAGTAAGGTATATAGCACAATACACTCAAAACAGTATAAATAAAACAAGACGGAATTCTAAAAAATTTGCAAGTAACACACAAGGCAAGAAAAGAGAAACATAGGGGAAAAAAAAGCAAATACTAAAATGGCAGACATAAGTCCCAAGATATCAATAATTATTTTGAATGTAAATGCTCTAAATATACCAATTAAAAGAGAGATATTGGCAGAGTGGATAAAAAACCAACTATATGCTTTCTACAAAAAACTCAGTTCAAACACAAGATAGATAGGTTGAAAGTAGAAGAACGGAAAAAGAGTATCATGCTAACATTAATCAAAAGAAAGCAGGAGTGGGTATGTAATATAAAATAATACAGACTTCAGAGAAAAAATTACAGAGATGAAAAGGCCACAGTATAATGACAAAACAATCCACGAAGAAGACATAGCCATCTTAACTGTGGATGCACCAAACAGGAGACCTTCAAAACAAATGGGAAAAAAACAACTGAGCTAAAAGGAGAAATAGATAAATCTGCAATTGTAATTAGGGACATCAACACCCTACTTTCTCATCAATGGATAGAATCTCTAGACAGAAAATTAGTAGAGATATAAAAGAAGAGAACTACAGACTAATATCTCTCATGAACTTAAGATCCAAAAATACTCAACAAAATACAAGCAAATTGAATCCAACAACATATACAAAGAATTATATATTATGACCAAATGGGTTTATTCCAAGGATGCACGGCTGTTTCAACATTCAAAATCAATCATTAACATAGAAAAGGCATTTTCTCAGTGAGTCAGAAACAGCAAGGCACTACCTCAACTTGATAGACAGCATGTATGAAAAATCTATAGCTTATATCATACTTAATGGTGAAAGACTTAATGTTTTCCCCTAAGACTGGGAACAAGATAAGGATGTTCATTCTCACAACTCTTACTCAACACAGTACTCAAAATTCCAGCCAGGACAATAAAATAAAGATAAGAACTAAATAGCAATACAGAGTAGAAAGGAAGAGATTAAACTGCCTCAATTTTAGAAATTACATAACTGTCTACATAAAAAAGTCCCAAGGATTTGACCAGAAAAACCACTCCTAGAATAAGTAAGTTCAGCAAGGTCATAGGATACAAGAGATACACACACACACACACACACACACACACACAAATGAACTGCATTTCTATGTACTAACAATGAACACGTGGGAACTAAAATAAAAAACAATACCATTTACAATCCCTCCAAAGAAAATTAAATACTTAGGGAAAAACTTAAAAAATATGTTTGGCATATATATACTGAAAATTACAAAATGCTAATGAAAGCAATAAAAGGATACCTAAATAAATGGAGAGACATACTGTGTTCACGTACTAGAAGACTCAACATAGTAAAGATATCAATTCTCCCCACACTGACATACAGGATTAATGCAGTTTCTACCAAAATCCAAGCAAGATGTGTTGTAGACACAGACAAGCTGATTCTAAAATTAATATGGAAAGGTAGAAGTACTGGAATAGCTAAACTAATCTTTAAAAAAAGAAGACAATGGAAAGGAGTGATTCATCATGGCAGAGTGAGCTCATCCCTTAGACTATCCCCTCTAAGATACAATGAAAAGGACATTCATATACCAACAGAGGACATTCACACAACACAAAAGACATCTGAGAGACCCATGCAGCCATACATCTGAAAGTAGAGGTGCCAGACCCCCCCAAAGGAAGTGGAAGGAGGCAAGGGAATCTCCTCTCCCTCCTCCAATGGGAGTGACCTAGAGCACAAGACCACATGCAGCTCTGAGAAAAGGGGGGAATGGACAGCCCTCTGTGGAACACCCCACACAGAGGTGGCTAAGATATCGCTGGGGTATCTTCCTCAAGCCAGCATCCTAAGAGAGCAGATAGCAAGAGCAGAGCAAGAACAAGCCTGGGATCACGCAGGAGAAAGAAAGTACCCCTCCCCCAGCCTGGCACTCCAGTCCAGCTGGTTGGCCACACCAGCAGTACATATAATAGAAAAGCAGTAGCTGTGAGTGAGCGAGTGAGCTGTGGACCACAGCAGGCTCAGAATGAACAATTCTTGAACCCCACCAATGGGGGCATGTGGAAGCTGCAACCAAATACTATCTCTGTGCGGAGGCACAAATCCACAACATCAAATAGTATCAAAAAATATTTTAAAGGAAAATGACAAGCACCCAGAAATCAATCCTGAAGGCACAGAAATTTATAATCTAAATGACAGAGAATTCAAAATAGCTATCATAAAAAAACTCAATGAGTTATAAAAAAATACAGATAGATGGTGCAATGAAATCAGGAACTTCTTGACAAAAGAAACTGAAACTATAAAGAAAAACCAATCAGAAATGTTGCAGATGAAAAACACAATGGATGAGATAAAGAAAAATCTGCACTCCCTGAAAAAGAAAGCTGATATTACGGAGGAGTGAATCAGCAGTCTGGAGGACAGACAGATAGAAAGACTTTAGATGGAGGAGAGGAAACTAAGACTAAGAAGCAATGACAAAATTCTCAGAGAAATATCTGACTCAATTAGGAAATGCAACATAAGGATTATAGGTATTCAAGAGGGAGAAGAAAAGGAGAATGGAGAAAACTTGTACAAAGAAATAATAGCTGAGAACTTCCCAAACCTGGGGAACAAGCTGGAAATACAAGTGAAAGAAGTCAATAGATCTCCTAATTATATTAATGTAAAAAGACCTTCTCCAAGGCAGATAGCAGCAAAGCTGGCAAAAGCAAATGACAAAGAAAAAAATACTAAGGGCACCAAGGCAGAAGAAAATAACTTACAAAGGAAATCCTATCATGCTTTCAGTAGATTTTTCAGCAAAAATCTCATAGGCTAAGAGAGAGTGGAATGATACATTCACATTTCTGTAAGACAAAAACTTTCAGGCAAGAATACTCTATCCATCGAAAATATCCTTCAGATATGACAGAGAAATAAAGACTCTGCCAGATAAACAAAAGCTAAGGGACTTCATTGCCACAAGACTCCCCCTATAAGAAATGCTCAAAAATGTTCTCATACCTGAAAAAAAAAAAGGGTTTATAAAGCCTTGAGCAAGGAGATAAACAGGTAGACAAAATGAGAAAATTGTAGCTCTCTAACAGAACAGATTATCAAACAATTAATAATAACATTAAAGATAAAGGGGACAAAAATATCAAAAATAAATATAATCTCATCATTTTAACCACAAACTCACAAGTTGTGGTTTGACCCACAAACTCACAACTACAAGCTGGAATAAGTTGTGACAATAATAACTTAGAAGGGGAAGAGGCAAAGGATGGAAATGGCGTAGTCTAAGGAAATAAGAGGCTATCAGAAAATGGACTATCTCATCTATGAGACTTTTTTACACAAACCTCATGGTAACCACTAAACAAATAATCAGAACAGAGACACAAATGATAAATAAAGATAAAACTAAGAAAACCAAAAAGTAAATACCAAACTGAATCAGGAATCTGAAATACATGGGACGAGAAACAATGGAAATGCAGAAGAACAAGAAAACCAGCAATAACCCAGCAGCATTAAGCCCTCACATATCAATAATCACTCTAAATGCCAATGGATTTAATTCTCCAATCAAGAGACACAGAGTGGCATCATACATTAAAAAACAAGACCCAATAATATGCTCCCTACAGGAAAGACATCTCAGCTCTAAAGAAAAACAGAGGCACAGTGTGAAGGAATCAAAGACGATACTCCAAGCTAATGGCAAACAATAGAAAGCAGGTGTTGCCAGACAAAGTAGACTTCAAGACAAAACAGGTAATGAGAGAAAAAGAGGGGCAGTATATAATGATCAAGGAGACACTCCACCAAGAAGACATAACACTTATAAATAAATATGAACCCTACACAGGAGCACCAAAGTACATAAAGCAACTACTCACAAACCTAAGAGGAGATATTAACAACAATGCAAGAATAGTAGGGGACCTTAACGCCCTACTTACATCAATGGATAGATCATCCAGACAGAAAAATCAACATGAAAATAGTGGATTTAAATGAAAATCAAGACCAGATGGACTTAACAGATATATATACAACACTCCATCCATAAACAACAGAATACACATTCTTCTCAAGTGCACATGGAACATTTTCAAGGATAGACCATATGTTGGGAAATAAGACAAGTCTCAATAAATTTAAGAAGATAGAAATTATATCAAGCACCTTTTCCAACCATAAGGCTATGAAACTAGAAATCAACTACAAGAAAAAAGCTCAGAATGGGACAAAGATGTGGAGACTAAACAACACGCTACTGAAAAACCAATGGATCACTGAAGAAAGTAAAGGAGAAATCAAAAAATATCTGGAAACAAATGTGTATGAAAATACCCCATACCAATTAATATGGGATGCAGCAAAAGGTCATAAGAGGGAAACTCATAGCAATACAGGCCCCCTTAACAAACAAGAAAAAATCTCAAATAAGCAACTTTAAACTATACCTAACAGAACTAGAAAAAGAAGAACAAAGCCCAAAGTCAGCAGAAGGAGGAAAAAAATAAAAATTAGAGCAGCAATAGATGAAATTGAAACAAACAAACAAAAAACAGTAGAAAGGATCAATGAAACAAAGAGCTGATTCTTTGAGAAGATAAATAAAACTGACAAACCCTTAGCCAGACTCACTAAGAAAAAAAGAGAGAAGGCTCAAATAAATAAAATTAGAAATGAAAGAGGAGAAATTACAATGGATACCACAGAGATACAAAAGATTATGAGAGAATACTATGAAAAACTATATGTCAAAAATTTGGACAATCTAGAAGAAGTGGATAAATTCTTAGACTCATACAACCTCCCAAACTGAGCAAAGAAGCAATAGAGAATCTGAATAGACCAATCACAAGAGACTGAAACAGTAATCAAAAATCTCCCCAAAAATAGGAGTCCTGGGCCAGATGGCTTCTCTGGAGAAGTCTACCAAATATTCAAAGAAGACTTAATACTTATCCTTTTCAAACTATTTCAAAAAACTGAGGAAGGTGGAATACTTCTTAACACATTCTGTGAGGCCAACATCACCCTGATATCAAAGCCAGACAAGGACACCACAAAGGACAGTGGGAGGAATCACTTTACCCAATGTTAAGGGTTTCTATTTAGCCACAGTAATCAAGACCATGTGTAATTAACGGAAAGATAGACACATAAATGAATTACACAGAATAGAGAACCCAGAAATAGACCCACACAATATGCCCAACTGATTTTTGACACAGATATGAAAAGCAATTCAAAGGGAGAAGGATAGTCTTTTTAACAAATGGGACTAAAGCAATTAAATTTCTACATGCAAAAAAAAGAGAAAAAAGACCTTCAATATAAACTCCACACCTTATACAAAAATTAACAAAATAACATAGAACACATTGATAATGAATGAAAACCATAAAATTATGAAACTAAAAAATATAGGAGACATCTAAGGATAGGCAAAAAGTTAGACTTCACATCAAAAGCAGAATCAATAGAAAAAAATTTGAAAAACTGAACTTCACCAAACTTCAAAATTTTTCTCTCAATTTCTTGAAAAAGGGAAATATTTATATAAGGCAAAAATTATAACAATACATTGTGTAGTTTATGATATATGTAGATGTAATATATATATAACAATTATACCTTAAAGCCTAAAGGGAATAAATGGTTACATGGTTCTTATATTTTATATGATACACTATTAAATTACAATATTGGATCCATGTAGAAACTAAAGAATTAAAAATGTAAATTAAAATCCCTAGAGCAATCACAAAAAAATACTAAAAAGGGACACAAGAAACTTTTAAGGGTTTGGGAAATGTTGGGTATCTTGATTGTGGCATATTTCTGTCAACTAATTGAATTGTATGCTAGAACTACATGAAGTTTATTGTACACAAATTATACCTGAATAAAAGTGGAAAGATCCATAGCTAACACAATACTTAATGGTGAAAGATTGAAAGCTTTCCCACTAAGAAAAGAAGAAACCAAGGATGTCCCCTCTCACCACTTCTATTCAACATGGCACTGGAAGTCCTGCCAAGAGCAAGTAGAAAGAAAAAGAAATAAATTGCATCCAAATTTGAAAGGAAAAATTAAAACTATCTCTATTCCCAGATGACATGATTTTATATACAGAAAATCCTGAAGAATCTACACAAAAAACCTATTAGAGCTAATAAACTAACTTAGCAAAGTTATAGAATACAAAAGAAACACACAAATAATAATTTCTATACATTAGCAAAAACAAATCCAAAAATGAAATTAAGAACAATACCATTTACAATAACATAAAAAAGAATAATTTAGGAATAAACTTAACAAGGAGGTGTAAGACTTGTATGCTGAAAAATACAAAATGTTGCTGGAAGAAAGTAAAGAACACCTAATTTAATGAAAAGACACCCCATATTCATGGATTGGAAGACACTATTATCTCTATTAAAAATAAGCTGGCTTTTTGGGAAAACTTCACAAGCTAATCCTATAATCATATGGAAATGCAAGGGACCAAAAAGAGCCAAAACAGTCTTGAAAAAGGAAAACAAAATTGAAGAACTCATATTTATATGGTCAACTAATTTTCAGCAAGAGTGCCAAGTCTGCTCAACAAAGAAAGGATAGTCTTTTCAATGAATGGGTACTGGGAAAACTGGATATCCACACGAAAAGAATGAAATTGGACCCCACTGCAAACTACATATGAAGATTAACTCAAAATAAATCAAACACCTACATTTAAGAGCTGAAACTTAAAACTCTTAGAAGAAAACAGAGGGGAAAATCTATACAATCTTGGATTATGCAATGGTTTCATAGATGTTACATCAAAAGCACAAAGCAATCAAAGAAAACAGATAAATTGGACTTTATCAAATTAAAAAAAAACATTATGCTGCAAAGGACACTATCAAGAAAGTGAAAAGATAACCCACAGGATGGGAGAGAATATTTGCAAACCATATATCTGATAAGGGTCTAGCACTCAGAATATATAAAGAACTCCTACAACTCAACAATAAAAAGACAAAAACCCACTTAAAAAATGGGCTTAGGATAGACAAAAATAAACTCAAAATGGATCAAAGACTTGAAGGTAAGATCTGAAATCATAAAACTTCTAGAAGAAATTATAGGGAGTACACTCTTTGACATCAGTCTTAAAAGGATCTTTTCAAATACCATGTCTTCTCAGACAAGGGAAACAAAAGCAAAAATAAACAAGTGGGATTTCATCAGACTACAGAGCTTCTGCAAGGCAAAGGAAACCAGGATCAAAACAAAGATAACCCACCAATTGGGAGAAAATATTTGCAAATCATATATCTGACAAAGGGTTAATCTCCAAAATATATAAAGAACTCACAACTGAACAACAAAAAAACAAACAACCCAATCAAAAAATGGGCAGAGGATATGAACAGACATCTCTCCAAAGAAGATAACAGACATTTCTCCAAAGAAGATATACAGATGGCCAATAGGCACATGAAAAGATGCTGAACATCACTAATCATCAAGGAAATGCAAATCAAAACTACAAGAAGATATCACCTTACACTCATTAAAATGGCTACAATCACTAAGACAAAAAATAAATGTTGGAGAGGTTGTGGAGAAAAGGGAACTCTCATACCCTGCTGGTGGGAATGCAAATTGGTGTGGCCACTATGGAAAACAGTATGGAGATTTCTCAAAAAATTAAAAGTATATATACCATAGGACCCAGCTATCCCACTACTGGGTATTTACCCAAAGAACTTGAAATCAACAATTCAAAGAGACTTATGCACCACTATGTTCATTGCAACATTATTCATAATAGCCAAGATGAGGAAGCAACCCAAGTGCCCATCAACTGATGATTGGATAAAGAAGATGTGGTATATATATAGGTGTGTGTGTACACACACACACACACACACACACACACAATGGAATACTACTCAGACGTAAAAAAGGCAAAATCATTCCATTCACAACAACATGGATGGACCTTGAGGGTATGATGTTAAGCGAAATAAGCCAGACAGAGAAACACAAACACTGTATGATTCACTCATATGTGTAAGATAAACAAATACATGGACACAGAGAAGAGCTCAGTGCTTACCACAGGGAAGGGAGTTGGGGGGCAGACACAGGTGGTGAAGGGGAGCACTTACCTGGTGACAGACAAGAAATAACGTACAACTGAAATTTCACAATGCTGTAACCTATTAGGCCCTCCAGAAAAAAAAAAAAGGCCAAAGGATTTGAAGTTATTTCCCCTAAGAAGATAAGATATACAAATGAACTACAAGCATACGAAAAGATGCTCAACATCATTAGCCTTTAGGGAAATGCAGATCAAAACCACGATGATACCATTTCACACCCACTAGGAGGCTACCATCAAAAAGACAGATAACAAGTGTTGGTAAGAATGTGGAGAAATTGGAACCCTTATACCTTGTTGCTGGGGATGCAAAATGGTACAGCTGCTTTGGAAAAGTTGGGAGTTCCTCAAAAAGTTAAACACAGAGTTATCATACAGCCCTGCAATTTTATTCCTGGGTATATAACCAGAGAAATGAATGTTTACACTAAAATTTGCATACAAATGTTCACAGCAGCATTATTAATAATAACAAAAAAGTAGAAACAAACCAAATGTCCTGATGAATGGAGAAATGAAACAGAATATATCTATACAATGAACTATGTATTTGGCAATAAGAAGGAATGAAGTACTGATCCATGCTACCACATGGATGAACCTTGAAAACATTATCCTAAGTGAAAGAAACCAGACACAAAAGGATATATTATATGATTCCATTTATGTGAAATGTCTAGACTAGGCAAATAAATAGAAAGTAGGTAAGTGAACACCAGGGACTAGGGCAGTTGGGGGTCTACAACAAAGAATGACTGCTGAAAGATATAGTTTCTTTTTAGTGTGATAAAAATGTTCTGGAATTAGTTAGTGATGATGGTTGCACAACGGTGTGAATATACTAAAAACCACTGACTTGTACACTTTAAAAGGGTGAATTTTATGATGTATAAGTTAGATCTGAATAAAAAAACTGCCTAGATAAATAAATTTGGATAGAAATTGTTAAAACATAGAAACAATATATAGCTAAAAAGACAACAGAAAAATTAAAACTGGATTCTAAAAACAAAATTTTTTAGCCAACAGAGGCTCATCAGGAGGAAGAAAAAACAGAGGGAAAACGAGAAAAAATACTAAAATGGTACATGTAAATCTAGCCATATTAGTTATATGTCATCATATCACCATTTTAATATATGCAGAAAAAGCATTTGACAAAATTCAATATCCACTCAAGATAAAATACTCTTAGTGAATTAAGAATAAAGGGAAATTCCTCATCTGACAAAGAGCATCTAGAAAATCCTACAGCTAACGGCATACTTAATGGTGAAATATTGAGCATTTTCTCCCTAATTATCAGGAGAATGTGGCAAGACATCCACCTCTTCTCTGCTATTTAACATTGTACTGGAGGTCGTGACCAGTGAAATAAGGCAAGAATAGAAGTTAAAAATATAATGACTGGGTGGGGAGCATCATGGCAGAATGAGCTTGCCCAGGACTCACTCCCATGCAACAGACAACAAAAATGAGCAACCATACTCCAACAGAAAATACCCCAAGAGCACAGGAATCCATGGAGAGTCACAGCAGCCACACGATGGAGGGCGGAGAGGTTGGAGCCGCACTCGGAGGAGCTGGAACAGGGTAAGAGAATTTCCCTCCCTCCCCTAGAGACTGGGATCACTGCCACGGGAAGCTCCATGAGGGAAGGAGTGGTGGAGGGCTGCCGCATCTGCAGGATCACCCAGGACTCCCTAGGGGCCTTGCAGCCTAGAGGGAAGCCTTCTAACGGAGCGAAAGCTTTCGCACAGGGGTGATCTCATCAAGCCAAGACCCCAGGAGACCAGATAGTGAGAGCTGATCAGAAAACCAGGATTGCACACAGGAGAAAGTGCCACACCTCCAGCCTGCACTGTGCGTCGCCATCTCTGCTGAAGGCGGAGGGCTCAGAATACATGGCTCTCAAACCCCATCCAGAGGCAATAGGCTGTAACTGCAACCAAATAATATCATAATGGGAAAACTCCATTCTTCCAGCATCAGGCAATTCATCAAATCTCCAGAACAAAGGGAAAACAATAAATACACAGAATTCAGTCCTGAGGACTCAGAAATAGGTAAACTAAATGACAATGAATTCAAAATAGCTATTGTAAAAAACTCAATGAGATAAAAGCGAATATAGAGAAGCAATTCAACAAGTTCAGGAGCTACTTCACAAAAGAGATTGAAACTATAAAGAACAATCAATCAGAAACACTAGAGAGGAAAGAGTCAATGGAAGAGATAAACCATAATACAGATACCCTGAATGCTCGTGTGGACACCATAGAGGAGTGATTCAGCATAATTGAAGACACACATGTTGAATTGCTCTAGATGAAGGAGGAGAGAGAAATCAGACTAAAAAGAAATGAAGAAAGTCTCCAAGAAATATCCAACAAAATGAGGAAATGCAATATAAGAATTATAGGTATTCCAGAAGGTGAAGAAAAGGAGAATGGAGCAGAAAGCAAGCTCAAAGAAATAATAGCAGAGAATTTCCCAAATCTAGGGAATGACAGGGAAATGTGTGTGGAGGAAGATTTCAGATCTCCTAGATAGGTCAATGTAAAAAGATCTACTGCAAGGCATATAGTAGTAAAACTGGCAAAAATGAATAACAAAGAAAGAATACTCAGGGCAGCAAGGCAGAAGAAAATAACCTGCAAAGGAACCCCTATCAGACTTTCAGCATATTTCACTGCAGGAACCTTACAAGCTAGGAGAGAATGGAATGACATATTCAAAACTTTAAAAGATAAAAATCTCCAGCCAAGAATACCTTCAGATATCAGGGAGAAATTAACTCTTTCTGAGACAAACAAAACCTAATGGACTTTGTAGCCACAAGATCGTCCCTACAAGAAATGCTCAAGAAGGCCATCATACCTGAAAAAAGAAAAAAAGGGAAAAAGGGGTCACAAAAAACAGAGTAAGGAGACAAATAGACAGAATCAGAATAGGATAACAAATATTCAACTATAGCATTAGGGTAAAGGGAAGGAAAACAACAAAAACAAAGACAATCTTGTCACTTTAACCACAAACTCACAACACAAGTTGGAACAAGGTATGAGAATAATAACTTAGGTGGGGAGGAGGATAGGGACTGAATCAGTTTAGACTAAGAAAACAAGAGGCCATCAGAAATGGACTATGTTATGCATGAGATTCTGAACACACTTCAGGTTAGCCACTAAACTAAAAAGCAGAACAGAGACACAAAAAATAAGTAAGGGAGAAACAAAGAAACACAGCATAAAAACTGCATAATTCAATGGGTAGAACAAAACACACAGGACGAGAAACAAAGGAAATGCAGGAAAACTGAAAAACAAGTGAGACAATGATGGCATTAAGCTCTCATACATCAATAATCACTCTCAATGTAAATGGACTGAACTTTCCAGTAAAAAGACACAGAGCGGCAAGATGGATTAAACAACAAGATCCAACAATTTGTTGCTTCCAGAAAACATCTCAGTACCAATGACAAACAGGCTCAGAGTGAAGGGGGTGGAAGATGACAGTCCAAGCTAATGGCAAACAAAAGAAAGCAGGTGTTGGAATAATTATATCAGACAAAGTAGACATCAAGATAAGGCAGGTAAGACATTGTCAAGATGGTGGTGTGAGCAAACACTGAACTCGCTCCTCCCATGAACACAACCAAGTTACAACAATTTTTGGACCAATTACCCCAGGCTGAAAACTGAAAACTGGATAAAAAGAACCCCCACAACAAGGGACAGTCCTGACAAAGGCAGAAGAGGCAGAAATTCCTTCTGGAGAGGAAAAAAGCCACCTTTGGGAGGAGTGGAGCTTTTCAGCTGGCCAGTGGGGAGCCACACCAAGGTAGGCAGCCCTCCCTGGAGGAGTGAGGTCCAGAGTGGGGGCGATACTGTGATAAGCATCCTCCAAACTCAGCCCAACTGAGACGGGAGTCTTACTGTCTGGCATTGCTGGCTATTAACTGCAGCAAGGGTAGCCCCACAAAAGCTACTGGCTGAAAGCCAAAAAGACAAGGGGCTTAAAGGGACCGGCACAAACTCTCTCATTACAGCAAGCTAAAATCACCAGAGAGAAGGCTGACAGTCCTTTGGTGAAATGAGACTCAACTGGTGGGCTCTGGGGGCATCTTGGTGAGAGGAGGGACCTCTCCGGAGACGGAGGCATTGGTGGGGGCCATTGTTCTCAGCTGGTCCAGGCATGCTGACACAGACCACAGTGGGCGTCACTGAGGTTCTCCCCTTGGCCTGTTAGCCCAGGGGTCTGCAACACCCACTAGAGTGCAGATTTCATCCAGGTGAGCCAGGGCAGGCAACCCGCCCTAGGGACCAGCCCCACCTAACAGAAAGCCCTTAGGTGACTTTTCAGCCTGCACTGACTGGGTGCCTTGATCCTCTACAGGCAGGCAAGGGTGTCTGCCTCTGTGGGGCAGGGCCTGTGTGAGGACCAGGTTAACTGTGGGGGTCAGTGGTGGACAGGTGCTGGCCTCTGCAGTGCAGCGTCAGGTTACGCTCCAGGGGGTTGAGAAGTGTGCATGACCAGGACTGTGTTGACAGTGTATGCAGTCCTGTGGGGGGGTGATGCTTATCAGCGTCTGAAGACCTGTGCTTCACAAATAGCCATAAAAAGGATCAGCCCCACCTTCCAAAGCCTGAAACAATTGAATGCTCCCTTGCCTATGGCCAGCCCCACTGAGCACCACTCCTAAGAGAACTGACAACAGCCTTGTAGGCCTGAGGCCTATCACACCTGTAAGCCGCTGAGCCTAGCAACCAGCTACACTGGGTACCAACCCAATTAAGAGGAAAACTGCAATAGGTGTGTGCAGATAGACTTTGTAGCAAACAATGCTGAGGCTCCCCAAACCTGATTTACAAACAGCTGGCCAGGGAAGGCAATATTAGACTCCCTTGGTACCTGCAGTGGGAGCAACACTGCCACAGCAGAAGGTCATAAGTAGCTCACAAAGGGGTCACTCTGGTTCCTATGAACTGGTGATTAGAGGGAAGCACACTGCTGTACCTCATAAGGCAGATCATACATAAGGCCACTTCTCCAAGATCAGGAGACATAGCCGACTCACCCAATACATAGAAATAAGCACAGAGAAAGTGGCAAAATGAGGAGGCAAAGGAATACTTTCCAAGCAGGGGAACAGGACAAAACCCCAGAAAAAGGACTAAGTGAAACAGAAACAAGCAACCTGCACGACAAAGCGTTCAAACAAAATCTCATGAGGATGCTCACAGATATGGGGAGAAGAATGGATGAACAAGGTAAGGACATCTGCAAAGCACTGGAAGACATTAAAAAAAACAATCAGAAATAAAGACTACAATACTGGAAATGAGAAATTCACTAGAGGGACTCAATAGCAGAGTAGAGGAAGCAGAAGAACAGATCAGCAAGCTAGATGAAAGACTAGAGGAAATCTCCCAAGCACAACAAAAAAGAGAAAAAAGAATTAGACAGAATGAGAACAGTCTAAGGGAACTCTGGGACAATATCAGGCATGCTAGCATTCGGATTATGGGTGTCCAAGGAGAAGAAGACAGAGACAAAGGGGAGAAAATTTATTTGAAGAAATAATAGATGAAAATTTTCCTCATCTGAGGAAGGAAACAGACATCCAAGTACAGGAAGCACAGAGAGCTCCAAACAAGATAAGCACAAAGAGGACCACACCAAGACATATTATAATTAAAATGGCCAAAATTAAAGACAAACAGAGAATCCTAAAAGCAGCAAGAGAAAGGCCACAAGTGACATGCAAAGGGAAGCCCAACAGGCTATCAGCGGACTTCTCAGCCGAGACCCTACAGGCGAGAAGAGAATGGCACGACGTATTTAAAGTGCTAAAAGGAAAAAACCTACAGCCAAGAATACCCTATCGATCAAGGCTGTCATTCAGAATGGAAGGAGAGATAAAGTGCTTCCCACACAAGCAAAAATTAAAGGAGTTTATCACCAAGAAACCAGTTCTGCAACAAATGCTGTAGACACTTATTTAAGTGGCAAAGCAATGACCACAATAGAGATTAAAAGAAATTATCAAAAAAACAAAACAACAACGACAACATAAAACCAGGCAATAAAATCACTTGTAATGTAAAAATATAGTAAAAGGCAGCAGATCAACTACCTTTGAAGATAATATGAAGGTTAAAAGAAAAAGGTACTAAAATCACCAATTTCACTGATAAGAGGCTAATGGATAAACACACACTAAATAAGAGACTATATATGATTTGAAAAACATATAATGTGGGAGGAGGGGAGTGAAAAGTAGAGCTTTTAGAAAGAGGTCAAGCTAAAGAGTCTATCAACTCAATATAGACTGTTATATGCATAGTATATTAAATAGGATCCTCAAGGTAATCACAAATCAGAAACCTATAACAAGCAAGAAAAAAAGTAAGACAAAAGAAATCACACATATTACTAAAGATAGCCATCAAAACACAAGGGAAGAGAGCAAGATAAAAAGAAAGGAAGAGAGAAGAACTACTAAAACATCCAGAAAAAAAAGTGACAAAATGGCAATAAATACATATTTATCAAAGGCTACTTTAAACATCAATGGACTAAATGTTCCAATCTAATGCCATAGGGCAGCCAAGTGGATAAAAAAACAAGACCCATGTATAGGCTGCATACAAGAGACACACTTCAGACCTAAAGACACTCACAAACTAAAAGTGAAAGGATGGAAAAAGATATTCCATGCAAACGGCAAAGAAAAGAAAGCGGGGGTAGCAATACTTATATCAGACAAAATAGAGTTTAAAACAAAAACTGTAACAGGAGACAAAGAAGGGAACTACATAATGATAAAGGGAACGATCCAACAAGAAAATACAACACTTGTAAATACCTATGCACCCAACATAAGAGCACCTAAATATATAAGAAAATTATTAATAGACATAGAAGGAGTAATAGACAGTAACACAATAATAGTAGGGGACTTTAACACTCGACTTACACCAATGGATAGATCATCCAAGCAGAAGATTAATAAGGATACACTGGCCTTAAAGGACACATTAGACCAGGTGGACTTAGTAGGTATATACAGAACATTCCATCCAAAAACCACAGAATAAACATTCTTTTCAAATGCCCATGGAACATTCTCCAGGATTAATCACATATTTGGCCACAAAACAAGTCTCAATAAATTTAAGAATATCAAGATAATATGATGCATCTTTTCTGACCACAAAGGTATGAAATTAGAAATCAACTACAGGAAGAAAACTAGAAGAGCCACAAAAATATGGAGATTAAACAAAATGCTACTGAACAACGATTGGCTTAATGAAGAAATCAAAGAAGAAATCAAAAAATTCCTAGAGACAAATGAAAATGAAAACATGACATACCAAAATCTGTGGGATACAGGAAAAGCGGTTCTAAGAGGGAAGTTTATAGCAATTCACGCCTACCTCAACAAAGAAGAAAAATCCCAAATACACAATCTAAAAGTGCATCTACAGGTACTGGAAAAAGAACAACAAACAAAGCCCAAAATCAACAGAAGGTGGGAAATAATAAAAATCAGAGCAGAAATAAACAAAATAGAGAGTAAGAACCAACAGAAAAAAATTAATGAAACCAAGAGCTGGTTCTTTGGAAACATAAGCAAAATTGACAAACCGCTAGCTAGACTCACCAAGAAAAAAAGAGACAAGGCTCAAATAAATAAAATCACAAATGAAAGACATTACAACGGACACCTCAGAAATACAAAATATAATAAGAGAATACTATGAAAAGCTATATGCCAACAAATTGGATAATCTAGCAGAAATGAATAAATTCATATAAACATACAACCTTTCAAAACTGGACCAAGAAGAAGCAGCAAACTTGAATAGACCAATCACCAGTAGGGAGATTGAAATGGCAATCAAAAACCTCCCAAAAAAATAAAACTCCAGGACCAGGTGGCTTCCCTGATGAATTCTACCAAACATTCAAAGAGGACTTAATACCTATCCTTCTCAAACTCTTCCAAAAAACTGGAGGAGGGAAGGCTTCCTAACTCATTCTACGACGCCACCATTATCGTGATACCAAAGCCAGACAAGGACAACACAAAAAAAGAAAATTACTGGCCAATATCACTGATGAACATTGATGCAAAAATCCTCAACAAGATACTAGCAAATCGAATACAGAAAATACATTAAAAGATCATACATCATGATCAAGTGGGTTCCACTCCAGGGATGCAGGGATGGTTCAACATCTGCAAATCTATCAACGTGATACACCATGTTAACAAAATTAAGAATAAAAATCCCATGATCATCTCAATAGATGCAGAGAAAGCATTTCACAAGATACAGCATCCATTTGTGATAAAAAGTCTAAATAAAACGGGTATAGAAGGAAAATACCTCAACATAATAAAGGCCATGTATGACAAACCCACAGCAAATATCATTCTCAATGGAGAAAAACTGAAATCTATCCCTCTAAGAACAGGAACCAGACAAGGATGCCCACTATCACCACTCTTATTTAACATAATATTGGAAGTCCTAAGCAGAGCAATCGGGCAAGAAAAAGAAATAAAAGGGATCGACATTGGAAAAGAAGAAGTGAAACTGTCACTCTTTGCAGACGACATGATTTTATATATAGAAAACCCTAAAGATTCCATTAAAAAACTTTCAGAAACAATAAAGGAATACAGTCAACTCATGGGATACAAAATCAACGTACAAAAATCAGTTGCGTTTCCATACACTAAGAACGAAGTAGCAGAAAGACAAATTAAGAATACAATCCCATTTACAATTGCAATGAAAAGAATAAAATACCTAGGAATAAACTTAACAAAAGACATGACAGATCTGTACCCCGAAAACCATATAACATTGTTGAAAGAAATCAAAGAAGACACAAAGAAATCGAAAGATATTCCGTGCTCTTGGATTGGAAGAATTAACATCGTTAAAATGTCCATACTTCCTAAAGCAATCTACAGATCAAACTCAATCCCTATCAAAGTTCCAACAACATTTTTCACAGAAATAGAACAAAGAATCCTAAAATTTATATGGAACAACAAAAGACCTCGAATAGCCAAAGGATTCCTGAGAAAAAAGAACTAACCTGGAGGTATCACACTCCCTGATTTCAAAATATACTACCAAGCCATAGTAACCAAAACAGCATGATACTGGCAGAAAAACAGACACACAGATCAATGGAACAAAACTGAGAGCCCAGAAGTAAACCCACACATTTATGGACAGCTAATATTCAACAAGGGAGCCAAGACATATGATGGAGAAAGGAGAGTCTCTTCAATAAATGGTGTTGGGAAAACTGGACAGCCACATGCAAAAGAATGAAAGTAGACCATTGCCTTACACCATGCACAAAAATCAACTCAAAATGGATTAAAGACTTGAATGTAAGACCCGAAACCAGGAAGCTTCTAGAAGAAAACATAGGCAGTACGCTCTTTGACATCGGTCTGAGCAGCATATTTTCAAATACCATGTTTGAGCAGGCGAGGGAAACAAAAGAAGAAATGAACAAATGGGACTACATCCAACTAAAAAGCCTCTGCACAGCAAAGGAAACCATCAACAAGACGAAAAGACAACCTAACAATTGGGAGAAGATATTTGCAAACCATATATCAGATAAGGGGTTAATATCCAAAATATACAAAGAACAAATACAGCTCAACAACAAAAAAACAACAATCCAATTAGAAAATGGGCAAAAGATCTGAACAGAGATTTCTCCAAAGAAGATATATGGATGGCCAACAGGCATATGAAAAGATGCTCAACATCATTAGCTATCAGGGAAATGCAAATCAAAACTACAATGAAGTATCACCTCACTCCGGTCAGAATGGCTATAATTAACAAGACAGGAAACAACAAATGTTGGAGAGGATGTGGACAGAAGAGAACCCTTGTTCACTGCTGGTGGGAGTGCAAACTGGTACAACCACTATGGAAAGCAGTATGGAGTATCCTCAGAAAATTAAGGATAGATCTATCATATGATCTAGCTATCCCACTGCTGGTTATTTATCCAAAGAAGTGGAAAACACAAAGGCATAAAGATATTGGCACCCCTATGTTCATTGCAGCATTATACACAACAGCCAAGACTTGGAAGCAACCTAGGTGCCCATCAAGGGAGGAATGGATAAAGAAGATGTGGTATGTATACAAGATCGACTACTACTCAGCCATAGGAAATGATGAAATCTGGATATTTGTGACAGCATGGATGGACCTTGAGGGTATTATGCTGAGTGAAATAAGTTAGAGGGAGAAAGTCAAATACCGTATGATCTCACTCATAAATAGAAGATAAAAACAACGATAAACAAACACATAGCATTGGAGATTGGATTGGTGGTTATCATAGGGGAAGGGGGGAGGAGGGAGGGCAAAAGGCGTGATTAAGCTCACATGCGAGAGGATGGACTATAATTAGTTTTTGGGTGGTGAACATGATGTAATCTACGCAGAATTCGAAATATATTATGATGTACATACAAAAATAAATAAATAAATAAAAATTTTTTTAAAGATAAGGCAGGTATAGAGAGACAAAGAGGGGCAATATATAATGAGCAAAGGAACACTCCTCAAGAAGAAATAATGCTTATAAATAAATATATATGCACTCAACACAGGAGCACCAAAGTTCATAAAGCAACTGTTAACAAACCTAAAAGAAGATATTGAAAATAACACAATAATAGTAGAGGACCTCAACACCCTGGTCACATCATTGGACAGATCATCCAGACAGACAATCAATAAGGAAACAGCGGAATTAAATGCAAAGCTAAAAGAGTTGGACTTAATATACATATATAGAACACTCCATACAAAAGCAGAATACACATTCTTCTCAAGTGTGCATGGAACATTCTCAAGGATAGACCCTATGTTGGGAAACAAGGCCTCTATAAATTTTAAAAATTGAAATAATAACGAGCAGCTTCTCCAATCATAATGCTATAAAGCTAGAAATTAATTACAAGAAAAGAGCTGAGAAAGGGACAAAGATGTGGAGACTAAACAATATACTATTGAACAAGCAATGGATCATTGAGGAAATTAAAGAAGAAATCAAAAAATATCTGGAGACAAATGAAAATGATAACATGCCATACCAACTCACATGGGATGCAGCAAAAGTTGTATGAAGCGGGAAATTCATCACAATACAGGTGCATCTTAACAAACAAGAAAATCCCAAATAAGCAATCTCAAATGACACCTAACTGAATTAGAGAAAGAACAAACAAAGCCCAAAGTCAGCAGAAGGAGAGAAATAATAAAAATCAGAGCAGAAATAAATGCTGTTGAAACAAAAAAGGCAGTAGATAGGATCAATGAAACAAAGAGCTGGTTCTTTGAGAAGACAGATAAAATTGACAACCCCCTAGCCAGACTTACAAAGAAAAAAGGAGAAAAACCTCAGATAAACAAAATCTGAAATGAAACAGGAGAAATAACAACAGACTCCACAGAAATACAATGGATTATAAGAGAATACTATGAAAGATTATATGCCAACAAAATGGACAATTTAGAGGAAATGGAGAAATTCTTAGACTCTTACAGCCTCCCAAAACTGAGTCAAGAATAAAAAGTCAATCTGAACAGACCAATAACAAGCAAAGAGATTGAAATAGCAATCAAAAGCATCCCAAAGAATAAAACCCCAGGACCAGACGGCTTCCCTGGGGAATTCTATCAAACTTTCAGAGATGATTTAATAACTATCTTTTTCAAGCTACTCCAAAAAATTAGGGAGGATGGAACGCTTCCTAACACATTCTATGACGCCAACATCACTCTGATACCAAAGCCTGACAAGGACAGCACAAAAAAGGAGAACTACAGGCCAATACCGCTGATGAACATAGATGTAAAAATCCTCAACAAAATTTTGGAACCCAAATTCAGCAATACATCAAAAGGATCATACATCACGATCAAGTGGGATTCATACCAGGGACACAGGGATGGATAGACATCTGCAAATCAATCGATGTGATACACCACATCAACAAATTGAGGAATAAAAACCACATGATCATCTCAACAGATGCAGAGAAAGCTTTTGACAAGATCCAACAGCCATTTATGATAAAAACCCTTAACAAAATGGGGACAGAAGGAAATTACCTCAACATAATAAAGGCCATGTATGACAAACCCACAGCCAACATCATACTCAATGGGCAAAAACTGAGCGCCATCCCCCTGAGAACAGGAACAAGACAAGGATGCCCACTATCACCACTCTTATTCAACATAGTACTGGAGGTTTTGGCCAGAGCAATTTGGCAAGAGAAAGGAATAAAAGGAATCCAAATAGGGAGTGAAGAAGTGAAACTCTTGCTGTTTGCAGACGACATGATCTTATATATAGACAACCAAAAAAAATCCATCGGAAAACTAATAGAAATAATTAACAACTATATACAGTTGCAGGGTACAGAATCGACTTTCAAAAATCACTTGCTTTTACATACTCCAATAACAAACTTACAGAAAGAGAACTCAAGAATACAATTCCATTTGCAATCGCAACTAAAAAGATAAAGTACCTAGGAATAAATTTAACCAAGGAGGTGAAGGACTTATACACAGAAAACTTTAAGACATTACTGAGAGAAATTGATAATGACTTAAAGAGATGAAAAGAGATTCCTTGCTCATGGATTGGAAGAATAATCATAGTTAAAATGTCCATACTACCCAAAGCAATCTACAGATTCACTGCAATCCCTATCAAAATCCCAGTGACATTCTTCATGGAAATAGAACAAAGAATACTAAAATTCCCATGGAGCAATCAAAGACCCAGAATTGCTAAGGCAATCCTGAGAAAGAAGAACAAAGCTGGAGGTATCACAATCCCTGACTTCAAAATGTACTACAAAGCCACAGTGATCAAAATGGCATGGTACTGGTACAAAAACAGGCACACAGATCAATGGAACAGAATTGAGAGGCCAGAAATAAAACCACACATCTACAGTCAGGTAATCTTCGACAAAGTTGCCAAGAAGAGACAATGGAGAAAAGATAGTCTCTTCAATAAATGGTGTTGGGAAAACTGGACAGCCACATGCAAAAGAATGAAGGTAGACCACTATCTCACACCATACACAAAAATAAACTCAAAGTGCATCAAAGACTTCAAGATACGACCTGAAACTATAAAACTCCTCGAAGATAATATTGGCAGTACACTCTTTGACAGTGAATTAAAAAGGATATTTTCAAATACCATGTCCTCTCATACAAGGGAAACAAAAGAAAAAATAAACAAGTGGGAATTCATCAGACTAAAGAGCTTCTGCAACGCAAATGAAACTAGGATCAAAACAAAAAGACAACCCACCAATTGGGAGAAAATATTTGCAAATCATATGTCTGAAGGGGGTTAATCTCCATAATATATAAGGAACTCACACAACTGAAGGATAAGAAAGCAAACAACCCAATCAAAAAGTGGGCAGAGGAGATGAACAGACATTTTTCCAAAGAAGATATACAGATGGCCAATAAACACATGAAAAGATGTTCAACATCACTAATCATCTGGGAAATGCAAGTCAAAACTACACTAAGATACCACCTTACACCCGTTAAAATAGCTATAATCACTAAGACTAAAAATAACAAATGTTGGAGAGGGTGTGGAGAGAAGGGAACTCTCACACGCTGCTGGTAGGAATGCAAACTGGTGCAACCACTATGGAAAACAGTATGGAGATTCCTCAAAAAACTAAAAATAGACCTAGCATATGACCTAGCCATCCCACTACTGGGTATCTACCCAAACAATTTGAAATCAACAATCCAAAGTAACTTCTGCACCCCTATGTTCACTGTAGCACTATTCACAATAGCCAAGACATGGAAGCAACCCAAGTGCCCATTGACCGATGAGTGGATAAAGAAGATGTGGTGTATATATATGTGTATATATATATATATATATATATATATATACACCACACACATGCACACAATGGAATACTACTCAGCCAGAAAAAAAGACAAATTCATCCCATTTGCAATAACATGGAAGGACCTGGAGGGAATTATGCTAAGTGAAATAAGTGACAGTGAGAAAGACAAACACCATATGATTCCACTCATATGTGGAATATAAACAAGTACCAGGACAAAGAAAACAGTTCAGTGGTTACTAGGTGAAGGGGGATCGGTGGGGGGGTGGGCACTGGGAGTGAAGAGGAGCACTTATGTGGTGACAGTGAAGAAATAATGTACAATTGAAATCTCACATTGATCTAAACTATTATGAACTCAATAAAACAAAAACAAACAAAAAATTCATCATCAAAAAAGAAAAAAACATAAAGCCTGGAAAGGAAGAAGTCAAACTGTCTCTATTTGCAGATTATATGATTATTTACATTGAAAATCCCAAGGAATCAACAAAATAATGACAACTAATAAATTGAACTTAGTAAAGTGACAGAGTAGAAGGACAATACACACAAAAAATTTATTTTATACAAACAGAAAACAATAGGAAAATGTAATTTAAAAAGCAAGGGGGGTGTGGGGGAGGGCAAAAGGGGTAAAAAGGGCAGATGTGTACAGTGATGGATGGCAACTAGGCTTTTGGTGGTAAACATGATGCAGTCTATACAGAAGTTGAAATGTAATGATGTACACCTGAAATTTATATAATGTTATAAACCAGTTACCTCAATAAAAAATAAATTTAAAAAATAAAAGAAATTGTGCCCCTAAAAATAAGCAAACAAATAAATAAAAAGCAACTCCATTTATATTATTGTTAAAACATAAAATATTCAGGAATAAGTTTACCGAAAGATGTGTCCCCCACCTCCACACACATGCACACAAAAATGTGCTAAAATCTCTATTTCTACAAAATGTTACTGAGAAATTAAAGATGTAAATAAATGGAGAGATATGCCATGTTCCTGGGTTGGAAGATTCAATATTGTTATGATGTCATTTCTCACCAAATTGATCTACAGATTTGACACAATCCCTACTAAAATTCTGCCAGACTTTTTTTTTGTACAAATTGTCCATCTGATTTACGTGGAAATGCAAAGGACCTAGAATATCCAAAGAATTCTTGAAAAAGCTAAACAAAGTAGAAAGACTTATACTACCCAACCTCAAGACATACTATAAAGCTATGGTAATCAAGACAGTGTGTTACTGGCTTATGGATGGACAAATAGATCAATGCAACAGGATACACAGCCCTGAAACAGATCCACATTTATATGGTTATCTGACTTTTGACAAAGGTGCCAAAACAATCCGATGGGAAAAGGAAATCTTTCCAACAAATGGAACTTGAACAATGGGATAGTCATATGGAGAAAAAAAATAACTTTGATCCCCTACTTCACACCATTCATCAATATTAATTCAAGATGGACCATACCTGAACGTAAAATCTAAAACGATAAAATAAGAGAGTATCTTTGTAACTTGGGTTTAGGTAAAGGTTTTTGAGGCCAAAGAAATCAATAATCACAACAGAAAATTTTGATGAATTAGACTTCAAGATTAAATACTTTTGTCTCATCAAATGAAACCATTACAAGAACAAATGGGCAATCCACAGATTGGAGAATATATTTGTAAAACGTGTATTTGACAAAGGATTAGTATCATTCAGAATATATAAGAACTTCTACAAGTCAATAATAATAAGGCAAACAACAACGGGCAAAATAAAATAAAATCAAATGCCTTGAACAGACACTTCACAAAGAAAGATATACAAAGGCCAATTAATACACAAAAAAGTGCTCAACCTCATATTGCTCAGGGAAATGCAAACAAAAACCATGATGAGGTATCATTACACACTCACCACAATAGTTCAAATCAATGCTGCTGAGGGTGTGGAACTCTCATATATTGCTGGTGTTAGTGTAAAATGATGTAGTGAATTTGGAAAACTGGCAATTTCTTTAAAAGTTAAACAGCTATCCTATGACCTAGCAATTCTATTCCTAGGTATTATCCAGCAGATATGAAAACATATGTTAACCAAAAGACTTACACAATAATGTTCATAGTAGCTTTTTCCTAACAGTCCAAAACTAGAAACCACTCAGGTGTTGATGAATAGTAGAATGGATAAACAAATTTCGTATATTCACACAATGGAATATTACTCTGCAGTAAAAAGAAAAACACAAAACCTACTGATACACACAACATGGATCGATCTCAAAAATATGTTGAGTGAGAGAAGCTTTACACAAGAGTACATATTGCATGATTCCATTTGTACGAAGTCTAGAACAGGCTAAACTATGGCGAAAAAAATTAACAGTGGTTGATTCTGGAGGGATATGGGGAGAGGACTGACTGGGAAGGGGCATGAGGGAACTTTCTGCAGTAATGACAGTATTCTATATTGGGTAGGCAAGCCACAGCATGCAGGCCAAATCTGGCACACCACCTGTTTTTGTGAATAAAGTTGTATGGGAACATAGCCATGCCCATTCTTTTACATATTGTCTAAGGCTATTTCATGCATGCAATAGCAGAGTTGAGCAACAGAGACTATCCAGCCTACAAAGCCTAAAATAGTTACTATCTAGACCTTAAGAGAAAAAGGTTAACAACACTTGTTCAATATTTTGATAAAAGTTTGAGTTATATAGGTGTAAGCATTTGTCAAAACTCACTGAATTATGATCTGTGCATTTTACTGCATACAAATTTAAACTAAAAATATAAAGAAATACTGAGTTCTAATCAATAATATGCATGCTGAAGTATTTATGGATGAAGTATACTGATGTCGGCAACTTTAATTTTGAAATGTACCAGAAAAATAAGATGAATTGATAAATGGATAGACATGTGATAGAGCAAATACAGCAAGAGTTAGAATCTAGTTGGTTGGTATACGGGTGTTCACGCTACAATTTTTTCAACTTTTCTGTATCTTTGAAATTTTTCTTAATAAAATGCTGGGGAAAAATTTTTTAATTAGGTAAGGAAAGTATACAACACATACCCACAGAAATGAATGTTCCAATTTGAAATATTTTGTGAAGAACTTTATTCTAAAGAAATAAATCCTGGAATAGCATGCTTTGTCTGAAGAAACTTCAGCTGTAAAAATCTTTATTAGTCTTTAATCATTCCTGTTAGGAGTCAGCATGCACACATCGGAATTCATTATAATTTATGCCCTTGGAGAAGAGGGAATTTTATAAAACACAATACTTGACATAATAGCTGTTTGGAATACTAATATTTCACTAGAAAACTCTTACAGTACAGAACACATTTTATCTAAGGATCTCAAAACATTTTATTAGCCAAACTTAATAAATTCAGAGTCTTTAGAGATAATCTAAAGCAGAACAGAAGAGCAAAAAAAGAATAAACTGGATTCTCAGTTCCTTCCTTTAATTAATTCAATCAATCCCCTGAGTTAACTAAATCTCACTGAAGTCACCATGCTCTTTTTCTCTAATTCTATCAGGGAGGATAGCTATCTTACAAAGACACTGAATGGTGTAATGATTAAGGGCACAGCCTCTGCAGGTAGTGTGGGTTCAAATCCTGGCCCTGGTGTATGACACTAGGGAAGTTACTTTACCTCACTGAACCTCGGTTTCCTCACCTGTAAAACGGGGGTAATGACAGCTACTGTTCATAGGGTTGTTATGAGGATAGTACACATAAAGCCATTAGAACAGTATTTGGCACTCAATAGTGCTTATTATTATCATCCCATAAAGGCAAATGCTTTATTATAAATGTAGAATAGTAAGATAACCATAGGCTCCTAATATTTTAGAACTAACAGCTACACTGGCCTCCTTGCTGTTCTTCAAACAAGCCAGACAAACTCCTTCCTCAGGGCATTTGCACTGGTTATTCCCTCTGCCTGGAATGTGCACTGCGGACTCCCTCTCACCTCCTTTAAGTGTTTGCTCACACGTCACCTTCTCAATGAGGTCTACCCTGATCACCACCTCATTTAAAATTGCAACCCACTCTCCTCCAGACCCTGCTCCATATTGCCCCTGATCTCCTTGTACCGTATATATAATTTTCTTTTTATTATTTATTGACAGACTCCTGCCATCAGGCAACAAAATCAATGAAAAAAGGGATTTTTGGGTTTTCTTTACTGATATATCCCAAGCAGGTGCTCAAATATTTTTTATTTTCATCATTTGGTCTAATCCCTTCAAGTTACAGATGAAGAAACTCCAAAGAGACTTGAATCAAAGCCACCCAGTGGGTAAGGAATAGAGCCAGGAACAGGGACTATGACTCCCAGTCCAGTGCCATTTCCACTATAGCTCACTATCTCCCTGACCTTTGAACATTACAGAAAAATCACAATCATCTACATTTTTCCCCCAGGAAGATTTACCTTTGGAATTTCTTGGCTTTGTAAATGCTGCTGTGTCTGTAACACAGACATGCTCTGAAAGGCAGTGGAAGCCTGTACTGGAATACTAAGTGTCGACAGATGAATAGAAAAAGACGGTTGATTTGAAAGGGCTATCCTAGAGCTTTGATAGAGGGTCTGCTGTTGTAATTGTGTTTCTGATGACCCAGAAACAAGTACTAAGCTAGAAGATTGCTGCCAGTGTGGCTGGACAGCAGACTGCTGCTGAATGTATGCTGGCTGGTGCTGTGCTAGGTTTATCTAAAGGGGAAAAGTTTGACTGCTGTCTAACGCCCGAAGCACTGGAGGCTGGGCTAAAGGCTGTATTACACATTGTTGTTCCATTGCTGCTGGTTGTAACTGTTCTTGCAGAGTGTAATCTGGACCATGTTTGTAATGGCCTTTAGAATACCTGATAATGGCTGAACTTGCTTATGTGCCTGTGAATGAGGTATCTGATGCTGGAAAACAGCATGTTGGCTATACAAAGACTGCTATTGATTTATGGGACCTTCCTGAGTAGACAACTGATGGCTTTTCTGTGCTTGTCTATGAGATGAATGAGTCATCTGGTGATGCTGAATGAAAGCTGAGTGAGAAATCTGGCTTGGTGTTAGATGTGATTGGGAAAACTGTGCTGAGAAGTGTGGGGGCTGGATCTGGGCCTGTGAGGAGACTTGCTGAACGAAGGACATCTGTGCAGGGTGTTGAAGCTGTCCTTCCATGGCCCTCTGAGATGTAATGCTAGTTGACTGGGCTTTTAGCAAACTGACATCAGCTTGGGATGGAGCAGCTGAATGCTGGACATTAAATAAAGGGTCAGTAGAATGTGTCTGTGTATCTAAGGTTGATGTTAAATATGTCTTTTGTTCCAAAATTGAAAAATTACTAACTTGGGGTTGTGTTAAATAGCCCTGTTGTTCAGAACTTTGTGCTACATAAGGTGATACTGAGTATAACTTCTGACCTACAGAGTTTGTAATATGTACTTGCTTGCTATCAGGAGGGTTTACTGTGTATATTTGCTGGGTTATGAAGGCTGCCTGTTCAGTTGGCTGGCGTCTGGATGGCGTAAGCAGTTTGTCCTGAATAAGAGGCTTGCTCAAGAGGTACTGCCTGGTAAGCAGGCTGTTCCGTAGGTTGCACAGGGTAAGCTGCTTGGATCATATATGCTGGTTGATCTGGAAAAGGTGACTGAACCAGCGGTTGCACTGGACCAGTAGGCTGCCCTTGGGTTGGAGGCAAATAAGAGGGCTGTACCACAGGTGGGACTGAATAAGAAGTCTGCATAGAATAGGTTGCCTGTGATCCCAGTGGTTGTACAGTGTAAAGAGGATGCCCTGCGACTGGCAGTGAATAAACAGGCTGTGCTGGAGCGTGGATTGGGTAAGTTAGCTGTGATAGGTAAGAAGCTTGTTCTTGGAGATGTACCACAAAGGGCAGCTGCTCAGGAACCTTCAATGGCAAGGATGGCAGTACTGCAGGAAGTCCTGGATAAGCTTGTTGAACAGAATAAGATGGCTGTTGCAGGGGCTGAATCACATTTTCAATACCACTCTTTAGCTGCTGCCGACTTGCATGAGCTTCAGACCCTAGAATACAATCCTGCTGAACATTTTTCTGTGGCGATGCCATAATCTTAGGTTGTAAAATAAATGGCTGTTGCTGAATAGAGGCTTGGAAATAAGGCTTCTTCAAATGCACTGTCTGACTTTGTGGCACTGAAGAACCTGGAGTTATAGACTCCTGATGTACCACTGGGTAAGTCTGTGATACTGAATGCAACTTTTTGTGAAGGCTGGTGGGCCCCTGAATGCTTCCCAATGGAATTAGAAGGGAGCTGAGCTGGTCCAGCAGCATTCTGTACACTGCTCACATAGTGGGCAGAAGAATGATTCAACAAAGCTAGAGGGTGATTAGCTGGTAAGAAACTAGGAGTCTGACTGGCATCTGGTGATTTGGTTAATAATGCCTGATTCCCATTTTTAGAGCCAGGCTCAAGTTGAAGACCAACTGTTGGATGCTTGGAAGTCATTTGTGAAGCAAGCAATGTCTGAGGAGAAACTGCATAAAAGACTGGTTGTGGAACTCCAGTAACTGACAAGTCTAAAGCCACAGGTTGGGCTGAAGTTTGTCCATCTGCTCCAAAGGTCAGCTGTAGTTCCTGGTACTGGTGCAAGGAAAATTCAAATTATAAAGGCATATACCATGCCCATTTTAATGGTGCTGTCCGAGACAGAATGATAGATAAAATAATGCTATGTTCTAAAAACTTCAGCAAGTGATCAAAAAGTTGCTGGGTATAGCATTAGTCCTATAAAAATCCTAATACCATGAGGAAATGCTAGTTGAATATACTAAGGGGCTGAGACCAGTCCCAGCAGTACACTGCTCATGGCTTCTCATTTATCACACTTGCCACATAACTCATTCAAACCCTGGCAGAGATTTAGAGTAACTGAATCTGACACCTTCACACACAGACAGTGGAAGTCCCGAGAAAAAGCTCCAAAGCATTTCAATATCATAGCTAAAATGAACATAGAAGCTCTCTTAAGAGGAGAGGAGAGAAATGACTGAAATAAATACAGGATGGCTGCAATAATTCCTAGAATTTGAACAACCACGCTCATAAAAAGACCTCAATGTTCAAAGTGCTTGCTTATGTAGCTTCTATAGATTAGATGAAAAAGGCAGGCTACAAAATAGTACGTATGTGATATACATATGTATATATAAACAAAATTATATATGTATATATGAAAAAGAGACAAATCTAGAGGCTCTACTCCCAAATGTAAACAATCAGTTGGTTCTAGCTAGAGAGATAACAGGTGATTTTTCACTGTCTCCTTTATAACTTTATGGGCTTTATTTTTAAAACAGTAAATAATACTTTTACAATAATTTTTTAAACTTTTTAAAAATTTTGGAAACACATTTTAAAACATACATACCCATATACTTATGTGGTTGAACCTAAGTTAATTTAAGCATCCATTCAACAAGTTTTGCATGATACTCTTAGAAATAGACAAATCAAACCAGAACATGAGCTCAATTACAAATTATGTACCATATCACCTACAAACACGAGCCAAATACCAGGCACTGTCAACTACATCAGATTAAATCTACCCCTAGAAGATTTTAAATGCATCTGACATTTGTCAAGTACATGTATGCTTTCCCCTACAAGACTGTGAGCTCCTTGAGGACACAGACCATATTTTATTTTATTTTATATCCCCAGAGATAGTGGTCATTAACAGTTTGTTGATGAACTGTGACTGACTATATACCAATGTCTTAAAGAAACAGATGTGCCAGCTGCTCACTAAGCCATATATAGAGAATGCCTAGGAGCTCAGACCATCTCATTCCCAAAGTGAGAAGGCATACATAGAGGATGGTAGGGTTGAGGAAAGAAAACGGGGTGATGGTAAAGAAAACCCCAACCATGTGTCCAGAGTCCATAACCCAGGGAACCAGGATATAGTCTTGATATATGAACTCTCACAAAGACTGTTTACTCATTGTCAGAAATGAGTAACTCTGACTTTGAGAGTCTAAAAGACAAAAACATTTGTTTCTCCTACAGATATAAACATAAATCAAAAAAAAAAGTCCAGAATTTAGATGAAGGTGCTAAAAATTATAAGAGTCTATTAAATACTATTTCTAAGTAATTTCAAAAGACATCTCTCTACATTCAAACCAGGCTAGAAAAGTTCAATACAAAGAACAAACCATCATTACAAAGAGAAAAAGATCTAAGTCCTAAATAAAAATTTTTTAATCCACATGCTGAGTTCTCAGTTTCTTTTCCAATTACATAAGCAGTGTCTCAAGATTCTAGTTACACAAATTAGGCACATCCTTAAGAAGAATGTCTTAGCTGAAGGAAAGCATAAACAACTTTTAGGTTTCAGTGACTTTTATATAAACTATGATGAATTTATGAAAGAGAGCCTTTGCCTGTCAGAAAATCTAGGCAGTGTTAAATATGTTTAACTGAATATAAAGCCTTTAAAATGTATCTTACCTTTACCTGTGACACCTTCTGGACAGTTAATGGGGAAACCTGGGGTTGAGAGACAACTGGAGGTCCAAGGACATGTACAGGCAAAACAGTGGACTGACCTTGAACCAAAGGCAAAATTGGGGGCTGAGTCAGCTTGGGCTGCTTCTGCAACTGTTAACCAAGAAAAAAAAAGATTAAAGATAAACCCTCCCATTTACAATAAAAATACTGATTATATATTTAAAAATACAACAGTTCACCTCACCCCTGAAATCTGCTGGTAATGTCCTACTAGCTGCTGGGATGGATAAATTTTCCCTGGAACATTTATTTCAGCCTGTGGGATGTTAGAAACCATTTGAGAGCCCATCATCTGGTCTGAGGAATAGGCTATATTGGGCTGACTTGAAGTATCTGAGTGTTTAACTGATCCAGCTCCTGCCTCGGACAAACTGTCACCTACGACAAAGAAAATAAGCAACAGGTAGAAGGGAAAACTCGAAGCACAAGGTTCAAATGGCATAGGAAATGCTAAGTGTTTCTTTAATTTTTTTTTTAACTCTCCCAACCTGAGACAGCCTCAAATAAAATGTGTACACTGCACAATTAATCAAAAACCATCATGTAAACTCTCCGTGCTGACACTGTAGTATAACTAAAATTTTCTTAGTAAAACAGACCTAAAAACAAAGAATTACATAAAAATCAACTCCATTTGCTGGCCATTTCATGTATACCCCAAACTAATCTATACTAGTCATTAGGATTTCAGTAAAATCTAAGTGTCATATTCTCATTCTCCTAGAACCTGCCTAGAAAATAATACTGTCTTTATAGAGCAATTGGTTATTACTGTGAAAATACTATGTCCTTCTAGAGAAGAGAATGCACTACAGCAAAAAAATTAGAGTAACTGTTAATTTTATACTTGAGTCTAATATACAAAGGGTCTTCAAGTCTGGAAAATTCCTTCTTGAAGAATAAATTACATCTTTAGCCCCAAATTTTCTCTATTAAAGGATTTATGTTAGATCCTTAAAAATGGTAAAAAGATTATAACCCTTACTCAACTAGTACCTTGGACAAGTCACTTAGAACAGTTTCTTAATTTCAAAATAAGCAAACTAGCTGGCTTGTCTATTTCAGAGATTTTGTAAAAAGATTGATGAAATGAGAGATAACAGAATGCTTTGAAAAATATGAAAGTACTATTTAAAAATAAGTGAATACAATTACACATCGTTTTGCTTTTATAAGTTGTAACTGTGTTACCTGTAACAGAAGAGGAGTGCTGCTGTGGTTTTCCTCGTAGAAGCTGTTGTCGAACATGTTGATCAACCTCAGTTTCTTCACATTCAGCCCCGGTGTGCTGAGCAGGAGCAGGAGGCAAAGTTGTATTCTGGTGCTGAGGGAGTATATTCCCTACAGATTTGCACTGGGAATCCCTGCGTTCTTCGAAACAGCCAGGTGGTTTCTTCTCCCTGGTCTTCTTTATCAGGGTCACCCTATCTCTAATGGACTTAGCCACAGCTTTGGAATCACTTTCATGGAAGAATCCTGACTTGACCTACAAAAAAAAAACTCATAATAAGCAAACTACATCTTTAACATTTAAAATTTTAACTTTTTTTTACTAGTAGAGTTATTTTGTGCCCCAAAATTCAAGACAGAAATAAGTCAGACAGAGAAAGACAAATACCATGTGACTTCACTGATATGTGGAAGATAAACAAACAAATACATAGATACAGAGAACGGATTTGTGGTTACCAGAGGGGTCAGGGGGTGGAAGGACAAAAGGGGTAAGGGGGCACATATGTATGGTGACAGATATAAACTAGATTTTTGGTGGTGAATATGATGCAGTCTATGCAGAAACTGAAACATAATAATGTACACCTGAAGTTTACACAATGTTATGAGCCAATACTAGCTCAATAAAATAATTTCAAAAAAACAAAATTCCAAATGTTATGAAATAACAGTTCATTTGTTTCTATATTCTTTCTTAATCAGACATACATAAATGCCAGAGCCTTTAATCAGCATAAGAAAAATAATACTATTACCAAGTGTTGTTGAAATAATTCTGACTTTAATCAAAAACAAATAACTTGATGTTTCAGTACATGCAGTCTTATTACAGGTAATTTATGGCTGCCGTTAAGTTCTGTGCAAGATTAGAAAAGTTTCCTTAAATCAAAAACATTAAGTGCCTACACTGTGCCCAGTACTGGCCTCCAGAGGCATATAAGTTGACTGCATTGGTCCTTTGTCCTGTAAGAGCACACAATCTGGTAGTGAGAGAGGGATACAAACTTAACTTAAAATGAAATAAGAGGTGGAAATGAACTGCTGCAAAAGCCCTAAAGGAGTACACGCTCTCTGGAGGAAGTAGAAGTGTAAACTCTGACCTGGAATAAAACAAAAAAAGGATCCTGCAGGCTATTGAGGAAGGTATAAATGAAGTTTAGAGATCAATGCTCCAGGCAGAGGGAAGTAGGCTCATAGCAAAGTACTACATCTTACTAGGCATTAGAAGAGTAAGAGAAGTTAAGGTCTTGTTGCTTGAGAGGAACAGGGCTGAGTAGCAGAGAAAACGACTTGAGGAGGTGCCATGGCATATCATTCTCAGCTCTACCATCTGCTTTTTAAAGCATGTCTTAGGGATCTGCAGACTTGGGGAAATTTCATGGTAGTTGAAAAATGATTAAAATGTTAGACAAAGTCCACGCATTCAATTTTACTCCCTCCCAAAGCTCAAAAAAAACCCCATATTAAATGGATTTTAAGTTATAAACCCACAAGGACAGGAAGAATAAGAGAAAGACAATAGCAACAACACTTTGGACTATGGAAAACAAACAGGTAAGTAATAACTGACCTAGTGGACCCAAAAAGGGGAACCAGGGAAAGCTGAGAATCATTCCCATTTATACTGAAGAATACTCATAAGGCACAGGGACTGGCAGCACCAGGTACTTCTAGAACTGGGTAAAGTCAAAAGAGATGACTAACATAAGGAAGACTAAGTGAAAGGGTTTTGAGAAGTAATCAGATATTTAAAGTTCCTGTGCCCCACACTCTGGTCCACACCTTTGGGAGATTGCTTCTCCCCTAACCAAGAAGGTCTAGAGTTTTGTTCTCCAGAGAGGGTAAAAGAAAGCATCTCTGGACTATGAAACACCAGGCACAGTTGAGGGTATGGTACTATGTGGAAAACAAGAAGATTAAATGACCATATGCATGCTGAACGCCATATGCAGAAACCTCCAGCCCTCTTCTCCACTTGGCTACCAAGATACCAGTAACCACACCCTTACCCTCCAGGAAGGACATTGAAAGATGATTCTCTGGGGAATCTGGTCAATCCAAGTAGAAAGACCTACAAATATTGATGTCACAGATTCCCCAATTAATGGCCCACTCAGATACCCTACAGGAGAGGTCAAAGTTAACAAGTTCAATGCAAGCAATCATACTGTCAAATTAGCTTGTTAGTCCCTGTGGTAGGCAAAATTATGGCCTCCACAAAGACATCCTATCCTAATCCTCAAACCTGTGAATATGATGAGATATCACTCACATTATTGTGCTATACACTGTTGACCTTAAGATAGGGAGATTATCTAGGTGAGCCTTTTACTAGCTGTTGATACTAGAAGGATTCGACATGCCATTGCTGACTTTGAAGATGGAGTAGGGGCACATGAAAGGACTGAAGAGCAGCCCCTAGTTGCTGAAAGTGACCCCTGGCTAACAGCCAGCAGGGAAACGGGGACCTTAGTCTTAGAACTGCATGGAAGTGAATTCCATGCCAACAACCTGGATGAAACTGAAAGTAGATTCTCCTCCAGAGCCTTCAGATAAGAGCCCAGGCCACCGACACCTTGATTCCAGCCTGTGAGACCCTCAGCAGAGAATCCAGCAAAGCTCACCAGGACTTCTGACCTACAGAACTGAGAGAATAAATGGGTGCTATTTTAAGCCACTAATTTGTGGTAATTTGTTACACAGGAATAGAAAACTAATACAATCTTAAGCATGAGCATCTGGCCAAGAAATACCAGAAATATGAGAAAAGGCACTAACAAGAAGACGGAGCACAAAACCAATAAAGGAACAACAGAAAAGAGAGTAGGCAAAAAGAAAAAATGTCAAAAACAGTCTTTACTAACATTACAGGGAGGTGTGATAATATTACATCCACAAAACAAAGAAGATGTTTACTCTAAACAGAAACAGATCGAAAAATGAAAAGGAACTCTTGAAATTAAAAACATGATAACAGAAATAAAAAACTCAATGGAGGTCAGCCCTGGTGGTCTAGTGGTTAAGTTCGGCAAGCTCCACTTTGGTGGCCCGAGTTCAGCTCCCGGGCACGGACCTACACCACTCGTCTGTTAGTGGCCATGCTGTGGTGGTGGCTCACATACAAAAAGAGGAAGATTGGCAGCAGATGTTAGCTCAGGGCAAATCTTCCTCAGCAACAAATAAAAATAAAAATAAAAAAACCTCAGTGGAAGGGTTAGAAGATAAAATCGATAGTATCCACCAGAAAGGAGAATATAAAGACATAAAGATGGAAAATGGAAAAGATAAGAACATTGGAGAAACAGTCCAAGAGGTCCAACATCCAAATAACAGCAGTTCCAGAAAGAGAAAACAAAGAGGAAGAAATCATCAATAAAACCCTTCAAGAAATTTCCCAGAAACTAAAGGACACAAGTTGACAGATTGGAAGGGTCCACTGAGTATCCAACACAGTACATGAAAATAGACCCAAATCATGACACATCACTGTAAAATTTTAAAATACAGAGAAGAAAGAGAAGCTATTACAAGCTTCCAAAGAGGAAAAAAATGGATCACATGCAAAAGATCCAGAAAATAGAACAACTTAGCACTTTTCAATATCAATACTGAAAGCTAGAAAAGCATGGAGAAATGAGTCTAAATTTTTTTTAAAAAGCCAACCTAAAATGACTTAGTCAGCCAAATAATCAATTAAATATGAAAGCAGAATAAAAATATTTTCATACATGCAAGTATCAAAGAATATACCTCCCTTATACCCTTTCTTAAGAAGCTAGCAGAGGAAGTGTGCCACTAAAACAAAAGGGTAAGCCAAGAAAGAGAAAGACATGGGATTTAGGAAACATGAAATCCAATACAGGAGAGAGGCAGAGAAGTCTAGGAAGACAGTAAAGGGAAATACCAGGATGAGAGTTGTGCACCAAATGTCTAAGACAGTCATTCAGATTAGAATAATGTGACTGGAAAGACAAACATGTTAAAAGCTATCATCACCCAGATCCCCACTGTCACTGCCTTATCTTTCTTTTTAAACTAAGGAAGAATGGCCAGGTGGGCCTGGCTCAGAGTAACTGTACTTGGCTAATCTTAACCACGTGCTGCCGAAGCTCCTACATGCCCTCCCCTGAAGCAGGGCAGCAGCCTGGATCAGGTGTGGACACGCATTCCAGCCCACAGAAGTTATCTGCTGCCATTTACTCTTGCGGGGGTGGCGGGGGGGGGGGGTGCGGGGGCTGGTCATGGGGAGATTAGAAGTAGAGAAGTCAGAGGGGACCACTTCCCATCAATCCATATCTTTACCAGACAACTCATTTCTGGTCCACATAGCAGCCCTGGTGCCCTGACTGTGGTGAGCTGTGTATTTCCCTGGACTCACAGATGACCTCACCCACTGAGTTGCCCAGATGCAACTCTAGTAAACTCCTAGGGAAGCTGAAGTCAGACTACGACTGAGAGACTCTGCTCAGCTTATCCTCTCCTGGGCATCTTCACCTAAAAGTAACTTCAGTCACCAGCTAGGTGTGTGCTCGCCACTCAGGTTTTCAAAGCAAAACAGTATATTACTTAGGTAAACTATAATGAAAAGCAAAGGAATGAGTAACACAAAAGTCAGAGTAGATATTCCTGTGGTGACAACGGAGGGGAATGCAACTGCGAGGGGCACACAGGTGGCTTCTAAGGTACAGTAGTGTTTTATTTCCTAACAAAGGTAGCGTTTTTATCATTCTTTATATCTATACATACAAAGTTGATTTACTATGCTGTAAAGATACATATTAAAATAAAATAACAATTTAAATAAAGAAAAGGAGAAAATAAGAGGAAAGAAAGCAATGAGAAGAAGAAAGGAATTAACCCTCATACTATAAGGGGTGGGGGGAAGAGCAGTAGCTTCACTTACCATTTCATATGCTACTTCCTCAGGTGTATCAGTTTCTAAATTGAAACTGAATTCAATAGCTTCATTGTCTTTATGTTTTCCTTTCAGTTTTTTAGGGTCTTCAACCCACAGTCTTAAAGCCAGGGAGGAATTTGAACAATCGTCTTCCTCTGCTAACTCCACCCTCAGTCCTGTATCCTCAGCAAAAAATGCGTGGTTTAGTAGGTCCCTGATAGACAACCTAATAAACAAAATACATACCTCATTACCAAATTCTTCCAATCATAAGCAAGATACAGAACCCTTAATTAGTAAAAATTAATTGTATCAAAGTAACAATCTTATTTTAAATTTTCTATTAATTAAATCATTAATCTGCTTTGTTATAAAAACCAAATCTTATATCCAACTTATAGATGTCAAGAAATCCCAACTAGCATGCTTTTGTGGTGACCTTAATTAAATATTATTACTAGTAACATACCTAGATGCTGAAGTTTAACATACCTAAAAGCATGCCTAGAAAGAACTGGAGAAGTGCTGCAGTATATCTTAGGTGGACTGAGTAGCTTTCCTAAGCCACTGGTTTCAGTTACTAAGACTCAAACAACAGATTCTTGGAAAAGGAAACTAAAAATTCTTTTAGATATATAAACTCTGAAGTAAATTAGAAATTCAAACTCTTTTAGAAATGTTATAAATAGAAGTCATTGGCTCCATTAATAATAATTTACTTCACTTTTTAGAGAATGCCACAGATGAAGCTAATTTATAATTTATTCAGCAAAGTCCTGTGATTTTCTTTTAAAGTATTTTAAGTCTAGTGTTTTAGACCAAAGTATACATACAATGGATACAACTCTAGCCTAATAATAGGGATTAACCATCTCTGAAGAGAAAAAAAGGACAGGGGTTCAAAAGATTCTTTTACAAGCTGGGGAAGTTAATTTCCTTTTCTTTGACCAACTTCTAAAACCGGTGTATAATATCTAATCTATCTGTATTACAGACCAGGGAGAGCTAAAACTGATGCATTCCATAATGTCTATGTAGAAAGTCCCTCCTGCACTAACTAAAACAGACAAAGAATATTGACAGCATGGTATCCTGTAAGTCAAGGATTTTCAACCATCTATATTTTTAGTGATCAAGAGACAAACACTTAACTAAGGCAGTGTTATAAAAAGAGTAAGTTTGCTTAGGCTAATTAGTTTTAAGGTTAAGGTGAGATGTGTTTAAAAAGGCACAGCCAAGTTAAGCCCTCCACCTCACAATGAAAATTTTGCCTAGGTATTTTTGCTAAGGAATAATTATAGCAATAGCAGCAGAAGACACCATTCATTAAATACTTATTACTCTGCTAGGTATTTTATATGGATTCATTATCTTTTAATCATCAAAATAATACCTCTTTAGAGGCACAGCTAAGTAACTTGATTAAGATCACAATGGCTAAGTGTGAGTCCAGATTTGAATCTTAGTCTGACATTGAAGTCTGTGCTCTTTCCAATACACTAATATGTTATGAATACTTTTGAATATTCCAGTGTTATTTGTCAATAGATCATAATTAAAATACTGTACAAACAACAATCAGAATAGAAACTAAAATGGCTACTTCAACACCGTACTTTTAGCCTCACTTAAAAAAAGCATGCCTAAACTCCTACCACTCAAAACAACAACCAAAAAAAAGCCTAATTTTAAAAAAAGAAAAGAACTCAAATAGATATTTCTCCAAAGAAGATAAACAAATGGCCAATAAGCACATGAAAAGATACTCAACATTATTGGCTATAAAGGAAATGCAAATCAAAACCACAAGACACCACTTCACATACATTAGGATGGCTATTGCTAAAAACAGGAAAATAACAAGTGTTGGTGAGGATGTTGAGAAATTGGAACCTTCATACATTGCTGGATGGAATGTAAAATGGTGTAGCCACTGTGGGAAAAGTCTGGTGGTGCTTCAAAAAATTAGACATGGTATTACCATATGATCCAGTAATTCCACTCCTAGGTATATAGCGAAAAGAACCAAAAGTAGGGATTCAAGCAGATATTTGTATACCAATGTGCATGCAGCATTATTCACACTAGCCAAAAGGTAGAAATAACCTAAGTGTCCATCAACAGATGAATGGATAAATAAAATGTAGTGTGTGTATATGTATACACATACATACATACATACAATGGAATATTATTCAACCTTAAAAAGGAAGGAAATTCTGATACATGCAACAATGTGGATCAACCTTGAAAACACTGTGCTAAGTGAAATAAGCCAGACACAAAAGAACAAATATTGTATGATTCCATTTATACGAGGTACCTAGAATAGGCAAATTCATAGGGACAGAAGGTAGAATAGAGGTTACGAGGGGTTGAGGGAAGAAGGAGTGGGAAGTTATTGTTTAATGACTACAGAGTTTCTGTTTAGGATGATGCAAAAGTTCTGGAAACAGATAGTGGTGATGGTTGTACAACAATGTGAATGTATTCAGCGCCACTGAATTGTACACTTAAAATGATTAAAATGGTAACTCTTAGGTTATGTATATTTTACCATAATTTAAAAAAATATATTCCTAGATATAGCCTGTTGGTACAAACACTAAGAATGTTCTGTAATAAAGCTGTAATTAAACAGGCTTTACCTTAGTGGCTTTATATATTCTCAGATATGCAACACTAAACTTAGAAAACTAATAAAAATGAAATCAATGAAATGCTGGTGGAAATAATTTCTATAAAGGACATATCACTTATATTAAGCATAATCAATAAGGAGGTAAAAATCAAAAGACTAACCTACCAATTTAAGTCAGCAACTGCCCAAAGCTCAAACTAAAGGGAAATAAGCTAAAACTAAAGGGAGTTGTCCATAAGAAAAATATGAACTGTGATACAAATAAATCTAGAACGCTATTTCTTGAACAAAAATAGCCCCATCAGCTTTACCATTATCATGACACAAGGACATATGGTCAAATAAAAAACATTTGGTGAGTTGATGGTTAAGTTTTTTTTTAGCTATCATAAAAAACCATTTAAGTATACTTACCTGAAGGTGACACTGCAGAAGCTCTCTACTATCAACTGTTAGAAGCAAATTAACCAGGGGTGGGGAAGGTTCCACTGACTGTTAAACTGATGGCTGAAGGTTATGAAAGCTTGTCACAACAGACACAGACAAGCACAACCCAAATGTCAGTTAAAGGAAAATTCAACATGTGATATCAAAGTCTAAAATGGCAAACAAGATGCACTGATACACTTCACTCTAGACAATATGGTTTGGCTTCCACTCAAAAGTCATACCCAGTATGATTCAAAGGTCAGAAAATGACCTGGTGCAAGATAGGAGAAAAATGCATCCATCAGTTATGTCATTTCATTACATTTACACACACCTTTCAGATTTGTTTTGACGAATACATCCTTCAATGATTTCTTTCACTTCAGGATCGGTGACTTTATTGAAACTGGCTGGTTTTATGCCCTGGGAGAAGAAAATAGTTTCTAGTCACAAATTAAGCAACTGAAAGCCCAAGTCAACATGACACATTAAAATAATGATTTTTACCACTAACCCACATTCAAGTTTTACACGAGATAAACATATACATATAGTATAACGACTCTTTTGACAAGGATTTTATCATAGCTCTACAAGTAACAGTGAAAAATTGCAAACAATCTAAATCTCCAACAACAGAAGCAAAGTTACATAAATTATTTGATATATATGTGCTTATATTATGCATAAACTAAAAATGTTCTCAAAGAAATTAATAACATGGAGAATTCTTATACTGTAACATTAAGTAGGGAAAAAAACAGGAACCCAAAACATACATAGAGTATAACCCCAATTAGCAAAATATAATATGCAAGCATTTGTTGGAATCAGAAAAAAAAATGTTATTAAAAAGTACTTTTGAAAATTCCAAATAAGCACTTCTCTATCACAAACATTCCAAATCAATATTATTTCAAAGTCTTCTAGAATGGCTAGAAGCAATGAACAATCAATATAGATGTATGTATGAAAAAAATATATGTATACACACATATATATATATACACTTTTGAGAAATCAGGTTTTTTTTCTTAAGCAATACTAAAATATTCAGAGAACCTCAAGCTAATTGTCAAGTTCTAGGAATTCAGTAACAAATTTATGAGGTTCAGACAAAACGTCCCTATAATAACTGTGTTAGCTGCCTGAATCTGCTTATTTTACATTCTATTACCCTTAATTTACAAGTTTTGGAATTAAAACAATAATCCAAGTAAGAGTATTGCAGTTATTTAACAGAAAATTCCAAACTAAGCTAAAAGCAGAAAAGGTATAATAGAACAATTGTCATGGAATGAGGCAATCCAAGACTAGTTCTGTGTCCGTCACACTACCTCACAGGATGCAGAATCAGCCCAGTATCATATACTAGATAAAACTGGTGAGATTAGGAGTTAACTTGGATCCCAAATTCAAGAAACTTTAACATAGATGGAAATCTGAATTGTGATATGGCATTTTTGTGACTTTAATATAAAATAATAGTCACCATTCAAAAAATGGAGTTATGTTATTCTACTTATAGAAGAAGCCCTCCTAGACCTTTCCACTGATCTCTTACCCATTCTCAAGCCTTGGGTAAGTATTGCCGTTCTCTGCTCCTAGGTGAAAATAATTGAGGAGGTGCAACTTACAAAACCAAGTATAAACTCTTCTATTTATGGGCATCCAACATGAACCCAAACTAAAAAGACATTCTAGCCTTATCTCTTTCCTCAGCTCTTTGTTATACAAATTTTCACACATACTCAAAAGTAAAATAGCATAAGAAACCCTACATAACCATCACCAACTTCAACAACAAGCAACATTTTGTCAATCTCATTTCAGGTATCTACCCCCACACCATTTTTATCCTGGAATATTTTAAAGCAAATCCTACACATCATGTCATTTCACCCATAAATTCTCCAGTTTATATCTCTAACAAATATCATGTCATCATCCCACCTAAAATAATTAATTCCTTAACATCATCTAAAATCCAGTCCACACTCAAATTTTCCAAGTTGTCTAAATGATATCTTCTTTAGTTGCTTTGTTCAAATTAGGATGCAAATAACATCCAGACGTTACTTGTACGGTGCATTAGAGCTGGCTCATATCGGTTCATAAGAGCCAACTATTACATTTTCAGGAATTTTGCAAGCTGATTGTTAAACTTAGCCATTAAAAAAAATAAATTATATAAACTTATAATTAAATAAATTATATTAAAAGCCAAGGTAATAAATACTGAAAACACCACTCCCTAATTATTTCACCATTATATATGCTCTTAAGGTTGTTTACATCTACTGTATCTGTATGGTGGAAATACTATATAATGAGTGCCACTGTGCATCCCTTCCCAACTCTGCATTCAGTGAGGTCACACTGGTGACCTGAAATCAGCCACAGTGGGAGTATTTACACCAAGGAAATCAGCAAATGCTAGAAATCAACACATTTTCCGAGAATCAGTTGTTAAACATTTACCAGCTCACCACTACTTTTAGGTCTCTTGTATTCTATAACAAGTCCCTCCACCTTTTTTCTTTCATGAAATTGATTTGTTGGAGAAACTAAGTCATTTGTCCTACAGAATGTCCCACGTTCTGAATATTGGCCTTATTTCTTATTGTCTCCCTACACAAACACCTAGAGCCAGATAGACTTGGGGTCAAAATCCACCATTATTAGTAGTTGTGTGAAGTTGAACAAGTCTCAACCTCTGATTCTAAGTCTCATCATGTGTAAACTGGAGATAGCACCAACTTGGACGGATATAAAGATGAAAACACGTGGCATACAGCATTCATTTTAAAATGGTATCTATTAGTATTAGTTACCTGAAACACTCTAACAATCTCTTTCATGGCCTATCTTGAGCTACCCAACTGGATATGAAGCAGACCTCTCTTGAACAATCCTAATACTTCGCTTCCACCTCCCTTTTGTCACTTACTATACTCCCATCCTCTTATTTTTATAGTTAATTGTGAACTTATATTATTGCCGTACTAAAAATGTAAACTCTTTATCAGTAGCAAATACTTCTTACTCATCTTTTCACTCCTTGCAATTTCTAACACAAAAAACTACTCATAGCAGGGAATCAAATACTGTATCTGTTGAAGTATATTTTGAATGTCCTTTCATAATAAGGCTTTTAGAATTAGCAGAAACCTTCAAAACCATTTAGCCAATCTTTATTATTCAGCTTTGGAAAAAAAATCCACCTAATATCTAAAAATTCTTTACAAACAAATGGATATAGATCATATCTGGACATTTTCCCAAAGAGACTAATACAGAGCATTTTATATGACCCCCAATAGAGTATAGGTATATAGCATAAATATAAAGCTTGTTTCATTACAGATATGTTAAATTTAGCACTGTTATACAGAACTAAACCAAAATTAGGTTTGACTAAGTTGACTTTACTAACTTCAACATGAAATGTGGCAATTTATGAAGTAAAAAGAATAAAGTTATACTTACACTAGTTACTTTACGGTATATTTGAGCTGCGTTCTGACACTCAGAATAAGGGTACTCCGAAGTAGCCATTTCCAACATACACATTCCAAAAGCATAGACATCCACAGATTCATCATAGTGTTCTTCATACATCTCTGGGGCCATAAACTCAGGAGTCCCTACAAAATAACACCATAACCACATTTTTATTAAAAAGAAAATTTTATCCACCAAGATCACATTCTCTTTGACATAAGGATTACCTGAGTTAATTTCTGCTTCCTAAAAGCAAATTTATAAATATAAAATTAGTTGAATACTTGTATCTATATAAAGCACATAAAAGAATTTCCTTAACTTTCTGTACTGTTAAAGTACAATTTGTAATGCTCAAGATTAGGTAATGAATATTAAAATCTATTTTTATTTCTATCCTTATTTTTAGTTATTCAAATTTTTCTGAATTAGTAAACCCTTTTTCTTAAATCCTGAGAACCTTTCCATAATCTTAAATATATCCCACAAAAGAAATGCACTAGGATGCCTCCAAAATAAGTCAATATACAATAGATATTTCAAAGAAAATTCACATTCTAGGTCAGGAGCCAGCAAACTTCTCTGTAAAGGGCCAGATAGTAAATATTTCAGGCTTTGCAGTCCATATGGTCTCAGTCACAACTACTCGATTCTACCCTTACAATGCAAAAGTAGCCATAGACAATACATGAACAAACAGGTGTGGCTGTGTTCCAATAAAACTTTATTTACAAAAATAGGCAGCAGGACCAGATTTGGCCCATGGGCCATAGTTTGCTGATCCCTGTTCTAGACATACAATTAACAAGTCTCTCTTTACCCAACCAACAAACTATAAAATGTTAATCACCAATGACACTCTTAGCAAATGATGTGCGCATTAAGGTGGCTAGTCCTAGATCACCAATCTTCACAGATCCAGTGGGTCCCGTGATGAAAATATTGTCACACTTCAGATCCCGGTGAATAATAGGAGGAGTCCTAGTGTGCAAGAACTGCAATCCCTTTAAAATTTGCCTGCACCAGCTCCTTAAGACCTTTGGTTTCATGACTTTAAATCGTTTTAAGTACCTACGCAAAGAAACAAAAGACCACATGTAAACAAACACACCTAGCTTAATGTATGAGCACTATCAGGGTAAATCACGGAAGCTAGCTGATATTGTATGTACTACAATTGCCATCATTAAGGTGTTTTCTATTATCTGTTACAGCAAATTTTAAATCTAAGGCCTCATTCTTAGAGAAGACATCCTACCAAGTTTAGCATTTTTAATCAAAACAAGAATCATTCCACTCAGAGTGGCCTTTTGTGGAATGGCAGCACAATTTTAGAAAGTCCTTCTCCACTTCCTAATAACTACTTATATAGAGTCACCAGAGGTTTTAACTATATAAAATTTTAGTGCAAAAATGCTAGGAAACAGAAAAAGTATACCCCACATTTAATAGCTACAAATAAGTGATTATACCACCAAATGAAAAACTGTAGTCAGAAACAAAACAATAGACTAGAATTACATAGTATAGCTCATTAGATCTGTAAACCTGGCCACATCCCCAGCCTTTCATTATCTTTTACAAAATGACACTATATTATCTCTATAATGATTTCTAATTCTAAAATTCTATGATACTCCATAAATATTAATTTCTCAACATCGTATTTTTTAACGAACTTCATTAACATCCTAATTTTTTAACCTGCCGTAAAACATAGTCACTAGATACAGATTCCATAAACCCTTTAATCAAGTAGTGTTATTGTACAAACAACTTTTATGACTCCTGAAAATTATTTCCAAATAAAACTCCATTGGCACTATCAGGATCAACTTACGTCTTTAAGGTTCCTGATGTCATAAGTTCAGTCACTAATACAATACATTTCTTTCCTTTTAATATAGACTCCCAGGAATCATAAAATCGAACTATATTGGGATGTTGGAGACCCTTTAACATCTCTGCTTCTTCCTTGAACCTTTGCTGCTCAGCTTTGGTTAATTTCCGGTCCTGAAATGGAGGAACAAGTTCCAAATTAAAGTCTAAAAATTCTCATGCACATTTCTAACACCATGCAAATGAGTGCTTTATTTTATTGTATTTAGTATGTATGTACACATGCATTTTCACCTGTGAATTCTTTTCTCAGGACCTATATAATCACTGATATCCTTTGTCAGTTGGTTACTTTGACTTCTCCCATACGGCAATGCAGCAGCTGTTACATTTTAAACTTTGTTATAAACCTATCTGCATAATAAATCAAATACCTTGAAAAGCAGTATCTTGGATTGAACTAAATTTTTATGTGATAATTATTTTGCAATATATATATATATATATATATATATATACCAAATCATTATGTTGTACACCTTAAACTTATACCTTGTTATATGTTAACTATATCTCAAAAAACTAGAAAAATAAAGAATAAAATTTCCTTAGCTGGCAAAGAAAAACAATTCTCAAAATGAGAAAAAGTAATAAAACAGATAATAGGCGGGTTTTCCTAAGAAATCCCTGAATTTCCACATCTAAAGGACCTATAATGTCAGGGAAGGAATAACCAAAATGTTAGACACTTAGACATTTATTCTGGTTAAATATCTAAACTGCCACACATATTTCCAGACAGAAACATAAAGTTACCAACCAGTAAAAGACCTTCAAACAGGCTTTGGACCTCTAATCTACTACATCAAACGCTGGAAGTCAAAGGAGCAATGTTTACAGAATTCTGAAGGAGGATTAAGAACCCTAAAAGTCTGAACCCAGACAAGCTATCAATCAAGTTTATAAGGGAAAGATACACACATTTCCACGAAAACAAGAACACAGAAAGTATACCACCCTTTCTGAAACTATTACTAAAAGAATTGCAATGAAAATGTGGCCAAATAAACGTGGTAGAAAAGGAGAGTGTGGCATACAAGATATAGTAAGAAATTTCCAATAATGCCTACTTAGTGTTAAACCTAAGTAATCGTGGCTAATGTAGTTAGTGAAATTGAATGAATCTTCTGAACAGTAATCAGAAGATACATAATGCAAAAAGAACAGTCTGGAATGAAAATTCCAGAATATTTCTTTAAAATCTAATAGAGAAAGAAGAATAAAAACAATTTTTGTCTTGTGCAAGGGGGAGCAGGAGAAAAGGGAGTGATAGAACTATTTTATGTTTTGATGTTGATAGAGAAACAATCAAGTATGCTAGTTAAAAATTTAGGTATGATTTCCATTTCATGATGGCTGACAACATATTAAATTAATCCCCCTCCATTCCTCAATCCCACCAAAATGACAAAAGAAATATACAAATAATCGATAGTAGTGATAGAAATATGAGAAGGTTCAAACAAAAGATTTTCTAAAGTTAAAAAACATATATCTTATAGAAATATATTTTTATGCAACTCAAGAGAGTAGAAGAAATGGTAATTTAATAGAAGCAAAAGACTTCCATTAAGGAGTTTTTTTGTTAAGACTTCATAATAACCCTAATAAAGCAGCACACTAGAACTCTGGTAATTTTATTTTTGGTTACTTTCTTCACATTATTCCTTGATATGTATAAGGAAATATGTAAAAGGATATTAAATGTAGCACAGTTTCTAATTGTGAATAATCAGAAACAACCAAAATGTCAATAACAAAGTTTATTATATGCCAGGCAACAACCAAAATGTCAATAACAAAGGTTATTATATGCCAGGCACTGTTTTAAAATTTTTATATATATTAACACATTTAGTCCCCACAACAACCCTTTAAGATAGGCATTACTACTGTTATCCCTATTTTGCAAATAAAGAAACTGACGTTAGGATGGTTAAGTAAACTGCCCAGAATCAAATGGGTGACAGTATGCTAAACTTGGTTATAAACAAATAACAGTTAAAAGAATGAGATAGATTTATGTGTACTAATCTGGATAGAACTCTAAGACACACTGTTGAGTAAAATATTAAAAAATTTACAACATGATACTTTGCACATAAAAAGGAACCATGCTTAACAATGCTACATTTTCTAGTACATATTTAAATACATAGGGAAAGGACTCAACGGGTACACAAATGAGTTACTGCAGTTTCATCTGGAGAATTAAGGGGAGATGACTGGCATGGAAGAGTCTTTTCTTCAGATAATGATCATTTGGTATACTCCATAGTCATTCAGCAATGTCTTTTACTTTATTGAATATCTATTATATGAATATCTAAATTTTAGTCTACTAAGACTTTATCTTTTATATTTAAATTTTTAATCCATCTGGAATTCATTTCTGTACATGCACTATTTTCATCTAGATGGTTAACCAATTGTGCTAGCACCACTTAAACTATTCTTTTCTCACTGACTTGAAGAACGTGTTTGTTTTATATTAAGTTTCCAGCTATACTGAGTTCTGCTTCCTTCCACCAATCTCTCTATTCCTATGGCAGTGGCTTCCAGTATGTTTAATAATTGATAAGGCAAGTCACTTCCTATTCTTCATTATTTTCTTGGCTATTCTCATCTATTTATATTACATACAAACATTAAGATCATTTTTCCAATTAAAATAAAAGAGAATCTCTTTTAATCTTAACTGGAATTATATATATATATATATATATATTTATATATAAATTTAGAGAAAACTGGCATCTAAAAGCCATCTAAGAACATGGTTTATATCTTTCCATTTGTCCAGAGTTTCAGTAAGATTTTTTCTGTGTGGGGGGCGGGTATGAAGAGAAAGAGCTGATATTCTCTCAGCTTCTTTGTTCCTGAAACACATATTTATTTCAAAATTTACATTTAGTAAGAATGACTTTTTGGTGTACAGTTCCAGGAGTTTCAACAAATGTATAAGGTCATGCAACTACTGCCACAATTAAAATACAAAAGAGTTCTATCGTTCCCCCCAAAAAAACTCCCTTGCACCATCCCTTTATAATCAAACCCTCTCCTCACCCTTAAAGTTGGAAGCCACTGATCTACTTATTATTCCTATAATTTTACCTTTCCAAGAAAGTCCTATAAATGGGAAGAAAGTATATACAGCCTTTTGAGTCTGGCATCTTTCACTTAACATAACGTCTTTTACATTGATCTATATTGCTGCAAGTATCAAGAGTTTGTTGCTTTTAATTGTTGAATAGTATTCCATCTATGGATATACCACAGTCTGCTTATCCATTCTCTGGATGAAGGACAGTTGGGTGGGTTCCAGTTTTGGGTGATTACAAATAAAGCTACTATAAATATTCATGTACAGGTATTTGCGTGAACATAGGTTTCCTTTCTTTCTTTCTTTTTTTTTTAAAGATTGGCATCTGAGCTAACAACCGTTGCCAATCTTTTTTTTTTCCCTGCTTTTTTCTCCCCATATCCCCCCAGTATATAGTTGTATATTTTAGTTGTGGGTCCTTCTAGTTGTGGCATGTGGGACACCGCTCCAGCATGGCCTGACAAGTGGTACCATGTCCGCGCCCAGGATCCGAATCAGCAAAACCCTGTGCCACCAAAGCACAGCACACGAACTTAACCACTGGGCCACGGGCCAGCCCCTCTTCTTTTTTTTGCTGAGAAAGACTCACCCTGAGCTAACATCCAATACAAATCTTCCTCTTTTTTTCTTTTATGTATGCCGCCATCATGGCATGGCCGCTAACAGATGAGCGGTGTAGGTCTGCACCCAGAAACCAAACCTGGGCCACTGAAGCAGAACACACCAAACTTAACCACTAGGCAACCAGGGCTGGCCCAGAACATAGGTTTTCTTGAATAAATATTTCAAGTAGGATTGATGGGTCATATGGTCATCTACATTCACATGTGAGATTAAATTATAGTTTTCTTTTTTTGCACGATATAAGGATTTGGTATTAAGATTACACTGGTTTCATGAAATTAATTGGGGCTAAGTAGTGTTAACATTGGAATCACTTTCTAGAAATCAAGCTCTGAATAGATTTGCTTATGATGTGTTTTTTCTCTTTTTAAATTAAAAAAATTCAGGCATAAAGAATAAGGTACTCACTTTACAAGAAACTGACAAAGTGCCCAAATGGTTTTACCATTTTGTATTCTCACCAACAATATATGAGTTTCTCTTCGTGCATCATCCTCACCAGCAGTTGGTACTATCACAGATTTCTTTGGTTGGTTTTTAGCCATTCAAATAGGCGTATTGGGGGTATCAGATTATGACTTTAATTTCCATTTCCCTAATTATTAATGATGTTGAACATCTTTTCACGTGCTTACTTTCCACACATCTGTCTTCTTTGGTGAAATGTCTGTTCAAATCTTTAGTCCATTTTTTATTTGGGTTTTATCTTGTTGAGTTTTGAGAGAGCTTTACAAATTTTAGATACAAGTCGTTTGTGACATAAGTGATTGGAAAATATTCTCTGCCACTCTGTGGACTATCTTTTCATTCTCTTAACAGTGTCTTTCATGGAGCAAAATATTTTAATTTTTATGATGTCTAATTTATTGATTTTTTTAATGGATCACACTTTTGTTGTTATAGCCAAGAACTCTTTGCATAACCAAAAATCAAAAAGATTTTCTCATCTGTTTTCTTCTAGAAGTTTTACAGTTTTGTGTTTTACTTTGAGGTCTATAATCTATTTTGAGTTAAATTTTGTATGAGAGTTAAGTCAAAGTTCTTTTTTTTTGAATACACATATCTGATTGTTCCAGTACCTTTTGTTGAAAAGACCATCCGTTCTAAACTGAATTGCCATTGCACTTTTTTTCTTTTTCAAATCACTTGACCATTTCTATTTGTGTCTATTTCTGAACTCCATTCTGTTCCACTGATCTGTGCATCTATCTTGTTGCCGATACCATGCATATCTTAATTACTGTACCTTTAGAAAAGTCTGGAAAACACTTAACATGAATTCTTCACCGTTGTACTTGTTTATCAAAATTGTTGTAACTATTCTAGTTCCTTGCCTTTCCATATTAATTTTAGAATCAGCTTGTCAACACCTAAAAGAATTCCTGCTGGGATTTTGATGAAATTGTCTTGAATTTCTAGGTCATATCGAGAGAAATGACATCCTAACAATATTGAGTATTCCAACCAATCCATTTATTTAGGTCTTCTTTGACTTCTTTTATCAGTATTTTTTTAGTTTTCAGCATACAGATTCTGCACATACTCTGTTATATTTATATTTAAGTATTTCATTTTTGGTGCTATTGTAAATGATACTTTTAAAAAACTGCAATTGCCAATTATTCATTGCTAGTATATAGACATATAATTGGTTTTTGTATATTAAATTTGCATCATGCAATCTTGTTAAAATCGCTTATTAGTTCCAAGATCTTTTTTTAGATTCCTTGGGATTTTCTACATAATCATGTGATCTGTGAGTAAAGACAATTTCATTTCTTCCTCTCCAATCTGCATTTCTTTTATTTCTTTTTCATATCTTATTTCACTGGCTAGGACTTCTGGTATGAGAGCATCATACTGGAAGTTGTGAGAGCAGACACCCTTACCTTGTTAGAGAAAAAACTGTCAATCGTTCACCACTAAGTATGATGTCAGCTATACGGTTCTTTTTATTAAAAAGACGCCCTTTATCAGGTTAAGGAGATTGCCTTCTATTGCAAGTTTGCTGAGTTTTTTATCATGAATGGATATTCAATTTCCTTAACTGCTTTTTCGGCATCTATTGAAATCATCATGTTTCTTCTTCTATAGTCTGTTAATATGTCAAACTACATTGATTTTCAAATGTTGAACAATCCTTGCATTCCTGGGAAAACTCCACACAGCCATCATATGTTATCCTTTTCATATATTGCTGGATTCAATGTGCTAATGTCATGGTTGAACATTTTTTCATCTATGTTCATGAAGGATATAGGTCTGTAGTTTTCTTTTCTTGTAATGTCTTTATTTGGTTTTGGTTTCGGGTGGGTGGGCTTTGGTTTGACTCTTGCTCTGCTGTCTTGAGGCAATCATTCCCTGAAAAAGTTAGTATACAAAAGAAGGCTTGGACCTCCACTTTGTCATCCTATACCGTCTAACTTCCTCTCTAGGGGTCTTCTAAAGAGCACATATTATAATGAGATTGAGATTTTCCAGTTATTACATTCTTTCATCAGCAGGAAGAGATAAAGTTATCTCTTTCACAATGTTTGTAGTTTATTTTCTTATCTTATTGATTTTACTAAAACATCCACAACAATATTGAAAAACATAATTCTGATAACAGTCATCACTGACTTTTATGGTATTTTTTTTTTTTAAAGATTTTATTTTTTCCTTTTTCTCCCCAAAGCCCCCTGGTACATAGTTGTGTATTCTTCGTTGTGGGTTCTTCTAGTTGTGGCATGTGGGACGCTGCCTCAGCGTGGTCTGATGAGCAGTGCCATGTCCGCGCCCAGGATTCGAACTAACGAAACACTGGGCCGCCTGCAGCGGAGCGCGCGAACTTAACCACTCGGCCACGGGGCCAGCCCCTGACTTTTATGGTATTTTAATAAAAATAGTTTTATTATCTCATAACTTAGAACGTTTACTGAGTTTTGTTTTTGTTTTCACAAACAGTTTAACATGTTGTAGTAATTTCCTTATATTCCTACTTTACTTTTATTTTTTAATTAGGAGTGGCTGCTGAATTTTATCAAATGTTTTCTCAACACCTACTGATATCATATGGTTTGTTGACAGGTTCCTGACAAAGAACTAGTCTTAAATCTTAAAACAGGGGCCAGCCTGATGGCACAGTGGTTAAGTTCATGCACGCTGCTTTGGCAGCCCAGGGTTTGTGGGTTGAGATCCCAGTGAGGACCTACAAACTGCTCATCAAGCCATGCTGTGGCAGACGTCCCATATAGAAAACAGAGGAAGATTGGCACAGCTGTTAGCTCAGCAACAATCTTCCTCACCAGAAAAGAAAAATCTTAAAACAAAGCTTACCTACTTGTGGCATATTATTTTTTTTGATCCACTGATGAATTCTACTTGCTAATGTTTTACTGAGGATTTTAACATCTACATTCACATGTGAAATTAAATCATAGTTTTCTTTTTTACATGATATAAGGATTTGGTATTAAGATTAGACCGTTTCGTGAAATTAATTGGGGTTAAGTAGTGTTAACATTGGAATCACTTGTCATTTAAAGGTTACCTGGAAATCAAGCTCTGAATCCACTTGCTCATGATGTGTTTTTTTCTCTTTTTAAATTATTTAAAAAATCAAGCATAAAGAATAAGTTACTAACAACCGGCTTTGCTGAATTTTAACATTTTGCAAAATCTGCTTCCATTTCAACGAGACACTACAAATATAGTTGAAGACCCCTAGATACCCATCCTTGATTCTGTTCCCTTCCTTCTCTTCCCAGAAATAACCACTGTCTGAATTAGGTTTTTAATCCATGCAAGTTTTTTAAATATTTTAAAGTACATGATTGTATCCATAAACAATATAATTTTACAACTGTTAAAACTAAATAAAGGTGGTAAATCACGCAGTATTTGTCCTTTTTCAACTTGTTTTGCTCAATACTATATTTTTTATAATGATCTATTTTGATATGTATAGTTCTAGTTTATTTGTTTTAACTATTGTGCAGGATGTCATTATATAATTCCACCACAATTTATCCATTCACCCATTGATGTACATTTGGGCTGATCCAACTTTTCTCTATTATAAACAATGCTGCATTGCATATTCCTAGATGCCTCCATGTCCCAGTATTAAGAAAAAAATAAGAACTTAAATCACCTTGCTATATCTTCTCTAATAACTGGCTTATTCAACTTTTCTACTTCTCCTTGGGTACATTTTGAATTTACACATTGTTTGGGAGTAATCTATTACTTAAGATTTAAAATGTATGATCAATGTTAAAGGTAGATCTAGATGGTAGGTTAATATGTCTTGTTTTGTGTGTGTCCATCCATTACCCTCTAATCAATGAAACAGGTAATTTTAGTACTTTTGTCCTTTAACCTTCATATTATCTTCATAGGTGGTCGATCTGCTATCTTTACTATATTTTTGCTTTTACCAATGATTTTATTGTCTGGTTTTTGTTTGTTTGTTTGTTTGTTTCTGATAATTTTCTTATCCCTATTTGTGGTCTTCTCTTTCCCACTTAAATAAGTCCCTTCAGCATTTCTTGTAGAACTGTTTTCTTGGTGATAAACTCCTTTACTTTTTGCTTGTCTGGGAAGCCCTTCATCTCTCCTTCTAATCTGAATGACACCCTTGCTGGATAGAGTATTCTTGGCTGTAGGTTTTCTCCTTTTAGCCCTTTAAACACGTTGTGCCATTCTCTTCTCGCCTGTAGGGTCTCAGCTGAGAAGGCCACTGATAGCCTGATGGGCTTCCCTTTATGTGTCTCTTGTGGCCTTTCTCTTGCTGCTTTTAGGATTCTCTCTTTGTCTTTAATTTTGGCCATTTTAATTATAATATGTCTTGGTGTGGGCCTCTTTGGGCGTATCTTGTTTGGAGCTCTCTGTGCTTCCTGAACTTGGATGTCTGTTTCCTTCCTCAGACTAGGAAAATTTTCATCTGTTATTTCTTCAAATAAATTTTCTGCCCCTTTGACTCTGTCTTCTCCTTCTGGGACACCTATAATCCGAATGTTAGCATGCTTGATATTGTCCCAGAGTTCCCTTAGACTGCTCTCATTCTGTCTAATTCTTTTGTCTCTTTTCTGTTCAGCTTGGGTGATTTCCTCTAGTCTTTCGTCTAGCTCGCTGATCCGTTCTTCTGCATCCTCTACTCCACTATTGAGTCCCTCTAGTGAATTTCTCATTTCCAGTATTGTATTCTTCATTTCTGATTGGTTTTTTTCTCTATATCTTCCAGTTCTTTGCTGGTGTGCTCACTGTGTTCATCCAGTCTTCTCCCCATATCTGTGAGCATCCTCATGAGATTCTGTTTGAACTCTTTGTCGCGTAGGTTGCTTGTTTCTGTTTTATTTAGAACTTTTTCTGGGGTTTTGTCCTGTTCCTTTGCTTGGAAAGTATTCCTTTGTCTCCTCATTATGCCTCTTTCTTTGTGCTTACTTCTATGTATTAGGTGAGTGGGCTATGTCTCCTGATCTTGGAGAAGTGGCCTTATGTATGAGATGCCTTATGAGGCCCAGCAGTGTGCTTCCCTCTCATCACCAGTCCATAAGAACAAGGAGTGACCCCTTTGTGGGCTACTTGTGTCTTTCTGCTGCGGCAGGGTTGCTCTTACTGCAGGTACCCAGGGAGTCTAGTCTTTCCTTCCCTGGCCAGCTGTTTGTAAATCCGGTTTGGGGAGCCTCAGTAACGTTGGCTACAAAATCTATCAGCACAGTCCTGTTGCAGTTTTCCTCTTACTTGGGTTGGTACCCAGTGTAGCTGGTTGCTAGGTTCAGGGGCTTACAGTTGTTATAGGCCTCAGGCCTACAAGGCTGTTGTCAGTTCTCTTAGGAGTGCAGTTGAGTGGGGCTGGCACTGGGCACAGGGGCACTCAATTGTTTCAGGCTTTGGAAGGTGGGGCTGATCCTCTGTGTGGCTGATTGTGATGCACAGGTCTTCTGCCGCTGATAAGCCTTACCCCCGTCCCCAGGACAACACACACCGTCAACACAGCCCTGGTCCGTGCACACTTCTCAGCCCCCTGGAGTGTACCCCAATGTCACACTGCAGAGGCCCCCTCCCCTCCCCCAATGCCCCCCACAGTTCACCTGGTCCTCACACAGGCCCTGCCCCACAGAGGCAGACACCCTTGCGTGCCTGTAGAGGATCAAGGCACCCAGTCAATGCAGGCTGAAAAATAGCCTGAGGGCTTGCTGTTAGGTAAGCAGGTCTCTAGGGTAGGCAGCTTGCCCTGGCTGAACTGGATTAAATCTGTGCTCTAGTGGGCGTGGCAGACCCCTGGGCTAACAGGCCAAGGGAAGAACCTTAATGGCGCCCACTGGAGTCTGTGTCAGCCTGCCTGGACCAGGTCAGAACAATGGCCCCCACTTATGTCTCAGTCTCCAGAGAGGCTGCTCCTCTTCCCAAGATGCCCCCAGAGCCCACCAGGTGAGTCTCGTTTCACCAAAGCACTTTCAGCCTTCTCTCTGGTGATTTTAGGTTGCTGCAATGAGTGAGTTTGTCCGTGGGCCCTTTAAGTCCCTGGTCCTTTTGGCTTTCGGCTGATAGCTTTTCTCTGGGTATCCCTGCTGCAGTTACTAGCCAGTGAAGCCAGACAATAAGGCTCTCATCTCAGTTGGACTGAGTCTGAAGGATGCTTATAGCAGTATCGGACCCCATTCAGGACCTCACTCCTCCAGGGAGGGCTGCATACCTCACGGTGTCTCCGCCTGGCCAGTTGTGTAACAATTATTAAAAGCCCCATATCCATTTGTTTAGGATACGTTGACCTTAATGGCAGTGCGAAGAACCAGGAGAGAGAGATTTTACTGCTGATGTTTGACTTTGAGGATGCTAAAAGCAAACAAACAAATCCTTTGATGATATATGTCAGATTTGTGAGTTGGCCATAAATATCTGCATATCAACAGTGTGTCATATTTTATGCTTTCCATAACTTGATTTTTTCATGCATTAGTGGAAAGACTTTGACCTAATGTTCTGTGTAAATAACTTGCTATATTTCTTGGTAATTACTTGGTGAATTGCTAATTTTCTGTGAGTAAGGGCTATGGGTCCTAAGTGCTGTGTAGAAGACTGTTTATTTTAGTTCACGATGTTGAAAGATTTGGTCAGATGTTACTGAAAGGCCTATTTAGTAACTCTTAGAACGAGTCAATCACAAGAGTTTGTAATAGTTTCCTCCTCCACTAACAACTTGAGAGTCAACAGCACTCTGCTCTTACAAGTGGAAATACAATCAGTTTTTGCTTTACTATAACTTGGAAAAATACTTCTACTAGAATGTTTGTCATTTGTTTTCTTGATGGAACTGAGTTTTCATGTAATGGGGCTATTTTCCAAATGAAGGAACAACATATATATATAAATATATATATCTGAAAATTTTTGTTATTTGACTGTTTCTAAAATGTATTTGAGTGTGCTTGTAATAAGCTTCACTGTGGGGTCACATATGTGATTATGTGCTTCTCAGGGTAATTAAATGGGCCTCCTTTAAGTGACATCTAACAAGTGGATATCTAACAAGTCTAGCTATCCTCTCAGAACGGAACCAAAAATGGCAATGAAACGAAAGTTAAAAAATAAAAAGACACAATTGACTGTCCAGGTTGACATGTTGAGTGAGCATTCCAATACGCTTTCATTATAGTAGTGAATATATTCAGAGCAATGCAATGGAAGTGACAGTTTAAAAATCCATACTTCTATACCTAAAGCATCTATCAAAATTGTGGAGAAACTCATTTCCATTTTGTTTTCATTCATCATCTAAAATCACTTTGGGGAGGAGTATATTTTTAGACATCAGCCCTACATTTAATTGTGAAATTAGAATTAGATAATAATGTAGAAACAGCTGACTTTCTAAGAAAGGAAAAAGTAATTAAAAAAATATATACTAGGATTTTTGTTTCTGAATAAATACTGTTGTCCAAAGTATTCACTCTGGGATACTTCGGCTCTCAAACTATTGTTGTTATGACCCTCTTGAAAAATGTTTCCAGATTCTGTTTGAGCCACACAAGAAAGGCCCTATTAGATATAGGCACACCCCAAATAGTGTTATTTGGTTTGATTTCCCACTATCTTCATCAGACCAGCCCTCAAGGTGGAATATTCTCATAGACAAAGAATGATGACATTAAAGGGAGGAGGGATAAAGCTTGCTTAAATATATATGTTCTAGTCTCTTTGTTTAAAAACTAGTCATATAACTTTATTAAGTACAAACCAAAGGCAGATGTTTCCATAAAATGACAAAAAGTGAGAATGGCAGAAGACAGACGTGGTCTGGGAAATATCGTTAATTTTCCCAGTTAGCTCGACGAGTTAGTTTTGAGCTAACTCTCTACTTGATAGATAAAATAACAAATTGATACATCTCATAGGCTGCATAATTGCACCCCAAAGATGTCCTTATCCTAACCCCTAGAACCTATGAATATGTTAACCTGACATTGCAAAAAGGACTTTGAAGATGTGATTAAATTAAAGATCATGTGATGAGTAGATTATCCTAGATTATCTGGGTGGGCCCAGTGTAATCACAAGGGTCCTTACAAGAGAGAGGAAGGAGGACCATAGTCAGAAGGAGATCTGACCATTGAAACAGAAGTTGGCGTGATATGATTGCTGGAAGTGGACAGTGAGCCAAGTAATGTGGGCAATCTCTAAAAGCTGGGAAAGGCAAGGAAGCAGATTTTTCCCTAGAGTGTTCGGAAGGAGCAGAGCCTTGCCAACACTTTGATTTTAGTCTAATGAGCCTCATTGTGAACTTCTGTAGACTTTCTTCTTATTGTGGTTCTCCACGACTGGAAGATAATAAATTTGTGTTGTTTTAAGCCACTAAATTTGTGGTAATTTGTTACAACAGTGATAGGAAATGAATACAATACACATAGCTGCCATTCATTCATATAACAAATAAATATTCAGTACCTACGATCATCCAGAACTGTGCTAAGTGCTAGGGACAGTATGGAGAGAAAAAACAGACATGGGCCCTGTTTTCATAAAGCTTACAGTAGAGGGAGTTTATATTCAGTAAGAAGAAGGCTTGGAGATTGGAATTAGTGAAAAGATGAAAGGGCTGTTAAATATAGGTTTGAAGGAAATGGTAGGGTTGGGAGTAGCAGGCAACAGGGATCCCACTCCTTTACCACTTAGTTTTCTTTTTCTAACTTTTATTTTAAGATAATTTACTACTAACAGAAGAGTTGCAAAGATAGTATAAAAAGTTCCTATATGCCCTTCACTCAGTTTCCCCCTATGTTAATATCTTAACCAGAGAACATTTATCAAAACTTAAGAAATTAACGTTAGTACAATACTATTAACTAAAGTACAGAACTTATTTGGATTTGACCAGTTTTTCCACTGATGTCCTTTTTCAATGCTATGATCCAATCCAGGATCCCACATTGCGTTTAGTTATGTCCCCATAGTCTTCCAATCTGTGACAGTTCTTCAGTCTCCCTGTATTTCATGATCTTGAATTTTTGAAGAGTACTGCTCAGTTATTTTGTAGATAGTCCCTGAATTTGCATTTGTTTTATGTTTTCTCATGGTTAGATTTAGGCTATGAATTTTGGCAAGAATACTACAGAAGTGATACATCCTTCTCAGTGCATCACAGCAGGGGGTACATGCTGTTGATGTGGATTACTGGTGATGATAACCTTTATCATTTGGTTAGGGTGGTATCTGATAGATTTTTCTCTACTGTGAAATTAATATTTTTCCCTTTATAGTTTAAAAAAATCTTGGGAGTAGATACTTTGAGACTATGCAAATATCTGTTTTTCCTCAAACTTTCTCCCATTGTTTTGGCATCCATTAGTGTATCTTGCCCATAATAAGTATTACTGTGGTGTTCTAATAGTAAGTTTCTATTTCCCACATTCCTTCTACTTTTATTAATTGGAATTACCTCTTAGTTTTATGTAGTGTCTTCCTAAGTATGACTGTTAAGTTTCTGAAAACCCAACAATTGGGGAATTTGTGGTTGAGGAACTTTAGTATATCTTAAATTGTTGATAGTGGTATCATACACTTTCCATTTATGAAAAATAAAATTAATTGAACACTTATGCAGGTACTTAATTTGAATATTTCATTTAATCTTTGTGACAGTTATATGAGGTAGGGATGATTAGTTTTTAGATGGTGGAACTGAGGTTTTGGTACATTAAGTAACTTACCCAAAGGGATAGAGCAGGGATTTGTAGTCCATCAATTATATAGATAAAACAGTTGCATAGATGACTTAAAAATTTCCCCCTCATTAGTTATTTGAACAGATCATTCTTTTGTGTCTTTATTTTAGAACAAATTATTTCTTAAATGGACCCTGTTTAAAATAATGTTCTTAACATTAAACTGCTGAAGCTTAAGCAGTACTAGTTAATGGTGTCATTTAAGGCCACTCCCTGGCTTGGGGCTCAGAGGAACAGTTTCATAGTTGGGTTGCCATAGTTCACTGTCTGGCCTTCACATTTTGTCAGTGTCCAGAGGTGATTGGATGCGTTGAGTAAACTGACTTGTGCTAACTCAAATGCCTAAATCTAGGGCACAAACTTATTAATTTAGAATGAAGAATATAGTTGTTAGGTCAAATGCTCTAGTTGGTCTATAGGCTAGATACATGGAAGCTATATTATAATGAGAAGTGGCTTGATAATTATAGAGTCAGAACAAAGAAACTAGATGTTCCTGTGTGTCCTCCTGCTAAGACAATAGACCAAATGAACTGGATGCTCAAGTCCTGACTGGATGAGGACTTCCTCTTTGTTCAACAGTACTGGAAGACAAGTGAACCTGGTTCTGTATGTGGTTTGTTCCCCTTTCCATATGTTATCTTAACCACTGTAGATGAGCACTTTTCTTTAGGTATTCATTGCTGTCTAAAGGCCTTAACATGCTACTGTGGCCACACTATGACTGTTATATGCTGATTTCTTGATTAATACTTTGATGTTAGCATTTACCAATTACCATTACCCTAGCGTGTGTTTATTTCATTTAGTTTTATAAAGTTCTGGGGTGCTACATGTCTCTCCTTGGAAGGTGGTTTGTGAATGAGATATCTGCAGTCATTGCTGTGAATACTGTTTCTGAGAGGCAGAGTGATGAACTAGAAAGTGCTTGGGATTCAGATTTTGGCAGACCTGGGTTCCAGTGTTGCCTGTGCCAGTAAGGTACCTTGGGCAAGATAAGTAGGTTAACGTTTTGGAGGCTTAATTTTTCACTTTTTTTTAAGAAAAATATAACAAACCTGATATACAAAAAAGAATAAAGAATAACATAATGGAGATTGTATATCTGCTGTTCAGCTTAAGAAAAAGAATGTTGAGGATTAGAGATAATGCTTATAAAGCATGTGGCACATGTTTGAGTGTTCTATAAACGATAGTGATAAAATAGTGAGCAACCTCATATTTATCCAGAATATTCATTGATAGACTGTTCTGTAAGTTAAGTACTATTTTGAAGGCTTCATAGTGTTCATCCTTACTTAAACTAGTTTTTTTAATAATACAGCTTTTATATCATTGTTGATGATTTCTTCCTCCTTTCACATTTGCAGAAACAGATCCATGCAGCCTCTAACCTGGTTCTGTAGCTCATTGTTGGTGTTTGCATTAAGAGCCATAGCTGATAAGGCCATAGTTTACCTTTCGGAAATGAAATGCTTCTTATCTTAAATAAATACATATGCAGGTTAGTCATGTTGGTATTGTGCCTTGTCTCAGGAAAGGTTTTGTGTACATTTTTAGCATTCCATATCTTATAGATTAAGTATTTAGTTAACATTCATAAAAGGACAGTATTTCCTTTTAAAGTAGTGTGGAGTAGTTGAAATCTATTTGGTAAATTTGTATTTTGCCTCTATTATATTTATCAGCCATATAAATTAATATTAATAACACAGGAAAATTGATATTTGATAGTTTTTTATGGGTGGCCTTACCTAGAGACAGCAAGATTTAGGGATTACTTTTGTAGAATACAATTTTCCTGGCTTCTGACTATGTCAGCTCCATTAGCTATTCCTGCTCTCTAGTTTGCCTTTTGTGGTTCATCATTTCCTTTCTTGTGTAAGAACTCTCCTCATTGGCAATGTGTGAAAGTTACCTTATCAAAGTGGTTGTCATTAATACAGTAGTGTGTGTGTATATGTGTGTGTGTCTGTCTGTGTTTAAAGGAGGATTACTATAGTAGCTGAAAGCTTTCCTCTGGATTTTAGTGCTAGTTTGACAGGTTTACTTTCCACTCATTGAATTAGAAGTGGACCTTTGAAGATCTTGGCTGTACCTTTTTAGTGGACTTTACCTCTAGCAATTTTTCTAGGACAGCAGTTGTAATTTTATAAAGTTGTTTACTTCTAATGCTGACTATTTTTGATCCATAAGACCAAAGGATAAAATGGAGTAGTTTAGTTTGGCACATGAAAGACTTGTATTTTACTAGTTTAATCAGGAGGCATCAAAATTTATTCATTATTCTTCAGAGCACATCTGCTGATCTATCATGAGTAGATGACTTCTAGCTAATTATAGGGACATTTAGGACTTGTTAGTCATCTTAGGTTAGATAGAAAAGCATAAACACTTATTTCCAGATCTCTTCTAAATTTAGCATTCCTTGCTTTTGTTCTTTGAGTTCCTTAACTTTTTTTAGCCCTTTTTTAAATTGAGATACAGTTGACATATAACATTGTGTAAGTTTAAGGTGTACACGTGTTAGTTTGATACATTTATATATTGCAGTATGATTATTACTACAGTAGCTTTAGCTAACACCTTTATCATGTCACATATGTATTATTTCTTTTTTGTGTTGAGAACAGTGAAGATTTAGTCTCTTAGCAACTTAGAAGTTTATTGTACAGTATTGTTGACTATAATCACTATATTGTACATTAGATCATCAGAACTTACTTATCTACTAGTTGTAAATTTGTACCCTTAAACAGTATTTCCTAAATTCCCTCATCCCCCAACCCCTGGTAGCCACTATTCTACTTTCTGTTTTACAAGTTCAGTTTTTTTAGATTCTACATGTAAGTGATATCATACAGTATTTGTATCTTGAAGGGCTGTCTGCACACCCATGTTTATTGTTGCACTATTCATAATAGTCAAGATATGGAATCAACCTAAGTGTCCATCACCAGATGAATGGATAAAGAAGACACACATGCACACACACACTCACGTGCTGGAATGTTATTTAGCCATGAGAAAGAAGAAAATTCTGCCGTTTGCAACAACATGGATAGACCTTGAAAGCATTATGCTAAGTGAGATAAGTCAGAGAAAGACAAATACTGTATGAATTCCTTAACTCTTTTTTAAAATAATTTTTTATTGTGGCAAAACGTACATAACATAAAATTTACTATTTTAACCATTTTTTGTTGTTGTTGTTATGGAAGATTAGCCCTGAGCTAACTACTGTCAATCCTCTTCTTTTTTTGCTGAGGAAGACTGGCCCTGAGCTAACATCCACGCCCATCTTCCTCTACTTTATATGTGGGACACCTACCACAGCATGGCTTTTGCCAAGCGGTGCTATGTCCACACCCCGGATCCGAACCAGTGAACCCCAGGCCGCCGAGAAGCAGAACGTCCAAACTTAACCGCTGTGCCACTGGGCCGGCCCCTATTTTAACCATTTTAAGTGTACAGTTCAATAGCATTAACTACATTAACATTGTTGTACAACCATCACCATCATCCATCTTCAGAACTTTTTCATCATCCCAAACTGAAACTCTGTACTATTAAATAATAACTCCCCATTCTCCACTCTCCTCAGCCCCTGGTAGCCACTATTCTACTTTCTGTCTCTGAATTTGCCTATTCCAGGTACCTCATATAAGTGGAATCATACAGTATTTATCCTTCTGTTTCTGGGTTATTTCACTTAGCATAATGTTTTCAAGATTAATTCACATTGTAGTATGTATCAGAATTTTATTCCTTTTTAGGGCTGAACAGTATTCCGCGGTACCTATATACCACATTTGTTTTATCCATTCATCCATTGATGGACATCTGTGTTGTTTCCACCTTTTGGCTATTGTCAATAATGCTGCTCTGAGCAGTGACATACAAATATCTATTCAAGACTCTGCTTTCAGTTCTTTTTTTTAAGATTTTATTTTTTTCCTTTTTCTCCCCAAAGCCCCCCAGTACATAGTTCTATATTCTTCATTGTGGGTCCTTCTAGTTGTGGCATGTGGGATGCTGCCTCAGCGTGGTTTGATGAGCAGTGCCATGTCCGCGCCCAGGATTCGAACCAACGAAACACTGGGCCGCCTGCAGCAGAGCTCACGAACTTAACCACTTGGCCACGGGGCCAGCCCCTCTGCTTTCAGTTATTTTTGGTATATACCTAGAAGTAGAATTGCTGGATTGTATGATAATTCTATGTTTAATTTTTTAGAAACCACCATACTGTTTTCCACAGTGGCTGCACCATTTTATATTCACACTAGCAATGCAGAAGGATTCCAGTTTCTCCACATCCTCGTCAACACTTATTTATTTATTTTTAATAGCCATCCTAATGGGTGTGAAGTGATATCTCATTCTGGTTTTGATTTGCATTTCTCTAATCACTAGTGATACTGAGCTTCTTTTCGTGTGCTTATTAGGCATTTGTATTTCTTCTTTGCTAATTTTTGAACTCGGTCGTTTGTCTTTTTGTTGTTGAGTTGTAGGAGTTCTTTATATATTCTGAGTATTAATTCCTTAATATGTATATGAATTGCAAATATTTTCTCCCATTCTGTGGATTGCCTTTTCACTCTCCTAATAGTACCTTTGATGCACAAAAGTTTTTAATTTTGATTGAGTCCAATTTATTTATTTTTTCTTTTGTTACTTGTGTGCTTTTGGTATCATATCCAAAAATTCACTGCTAAACCCAGTATCATGAAGCTTTTCCCCTATGGTTTCCTCTAAAAATTTTATATTTTTAGCTCTTATGTTTAGGTCTTTGATGCATTTTGAGTTAATTTTTGTATATCATGTAAAGTAAGGGTTCAACTTCATTCTTTTGCATGTGGATATCTAGTTTCCACAACCATTTGTTGAAGAGACTACCCTTTCTCCATTGAATGATCCTGGCATCTTTTTCTAAAATCATTTATTTGGCCAAATGTGCAAGGATTTATTTCTGGCTCTATAGTCTAGTACATTGATATTTATGTCTGTCTTTATGCCAATATCACACTGTTTTGATTACTGTAGCTTTATAGTAAGTTTTGAAATCAAGAACTCCAACTTTGTTCTTTTTCAAGATTGTTTTGGGTATTTGAGATCCCTTGAGATTCCATATGAATTTTAGGATGGGTTTTTTTTTATTTTTACAAAAAATGTTGTTGGGATTGTGATAGTGATTGCACTGAACCTGCAGATCTCTTTCGGCATTGACATCTTAATACTATTATATGTTCCAATCCATAGACATGGAATGTGTTTCCATTTATTTATGTCTTGTTTAATTTCTGCAATGTTTTCTAGTTTTCAGTGTTGTAAGTCTTTGATCTCCTTAATTTTCTTCCTATGTATTTTATTTTTTGTTGCTATCATAAATAGAATTATTTTCTTAACTTTTTTGATTATTTCTTTTAGTGTGTAGAAACAAGTTATTTTTGAGTGTTGTTTTTGTATTCTGCAACTTTGCTTTATTAGTGTTTGATTTTGAATGTTAAGGAAGGTAACCACTAGTAAAAAAGGAAAAAATATACTTGTAAGTTAACAGAATAAAGGAAATAACAAAGTAAAATATGTAAAGAACCTAAAATAAAATGGAAGGAGTAAAATTAACCATATCATTTGCTATATCAAATGTGGACATATTGCATTTGCTTGTTAAAAAACTCAGACTGTCAGGACAAAACCCATATGTGTTGTTTACTAAAAACATACTTAAAACATTGATAAGGAAAGGTCAAGCTAAAGGTATAAACAAGCAAAGAGAAAACAGGAGTGGCAATATTAATATCTATCGTAGAAGGAAGAAAGTAAAGCTAAAGCATTAACTAGGATATTGTGAAGTTATTTACTTCACAGTTTAAGAAGATACATCAAAGACCTATAGGCACCAAAAATATTTTGGCTAATAGTTGAAACTCAGAACCTGTAATAGATTCAAGGAAAATGGATAAACATATAGCTATGGTAGGAAATTTCAGGTGCATTTCTTTCAGAATAGGACAGATCTAACACAAAAGGTAAATAAGTATAGAGGAATTGGATAATATAATCCACGAACTCCATTTGATGGATATGTAGAACTTTATATCCTTCAAATAGGGAATATACATTTTTATAGTCTATAAGCTGCTAAAAAATGTTGGTTGAATATGTGGTCCAAAGAGAATCTTAAGTTAAAGAAAAGAGATTTTATATTCTGCATTGTTCAGTAAAATTGGAAATAAATAATGACACATATAACCAAAAGATTCTTAACTAGAGATTAGAAATGACACCCCTATATAAATTTTGATAAATAAAATCAAAACTGAAATTATAAACTACCTAGAAAGTAATGGAAAAAAAGACGACATTACAACAAAACTTATGGGTTATTGCAAAAGCTATACCCAGAAGAAAATTTATTGCCTAAAATGTCTTCATTATTAATGTGAACGATAACTAGAAGGAATTTAGTACTGATCTTAAGACATTAGGGAAATAACACCAAAAGAAAGCAAAGTAGGCGATCTCGTCAAGATGGTGGTATAGGCAGACTGAATTCACCTCCCCCCATGAACACAACCAGGTTACAACTATTTTTGGAAAAATTACCCTGCAGAGAAAACTGAAAACTGGATAAAATGGATCCCCACAACAAGGGACAGTCCTGACTGAGGTGGAAGAGACAGAAATTCCTTCTGGAGAGAAAAAAAGCCACCTTTGCGAGTGGTAGAGCTTCATAGCCAGCTGAACAACAGCCACCCTAAGATACACAGCCTTCCCTGGAGAAGTGGGAACCTTAGCAGGGGCACATTACCACTATAAGCATCCTTCAGACTCAGCACAACTGAGACGAGTGTCTTACTATCTGGCTTTGCTGGCTACTAACTGTAACGGGGCATACCCCCAAAAAAGCTATGGGACAAAAGCCGGAAAAACCCACCTCTTAAAGGGCCCATACACAAATTCACCCATCTCAAAGAGCAACCTAAAATCACAAGAAAGAAGGCTGAATAGTCCTTTGGTGGAAAGAGACTTACCTGGTAGGCTTTGGGTGCATCTTGGTAAGAGGTGAGACCTCTCTGGAGACTGAGACATTGGTAGTGGTCCTTGTTGTGACCTAGTACAGGCGTGCTGACACAGATGCTGGCAGACACCACTGAAGTTCTTCCCCTGACCTGTTAGTGCAGGAGTCTGCCACACCCACTAGAGTGCAGATTTAATTAAGTTCAGCCAGGGCAGGCAGCCCACCCCAGGGCCAGCCCCACCCAAAAGCGGGTCCTCAGGCTACTTATCGGCCTGACAAGACTGGGTGCCTTGATCCTCTACAGGCAGCCGAGTGTGTTCTCCTCTGTGGGGCAAGGCCTGTGTGAGGACCAGGTGAACTGTGGGGGGTGTTGGTGGAGAGGTGGGGGCCTCTGCAGTGGGGCGTTGGGGTCTGCTTCTGGGGGTCGGGAAGTGTGCATGGACCAGGACTGTGTTGACACTGTCTGTGAACATGTACGGGATGGGGCTTATCAGCGGCAGAAGACCTGTGCTTAACAATCAGCCACACAGAGGATCAGCCCCACCTTGCTAAACCTGAAACATGTAGGTGCTCCCATGCCTAGGGCCAGCCCCACTCAACTGCACTCCTAAGAGAACTGACAACAGCCTTGTAGGCCTGAGGCCTATAACAACTGTAAGCCCCTGAACCTAGCAACCAGCTACACTGGGTACCAACCCAAGTAAGAGGAAAACTGCAACAGGACTGTGCTGATAGATTTTGTAGCCAACGTTACTGAGGCTCCCCAAACCGGATTTACAAACAGCTGGCCAGGGAAGGAAAGACTAGACTCCCTGGGTACCTGCAGTAAGAGCAACCCTGCCGCAGCAGAAAGACACAAGTAGCCCACAAAGGGGTCACTCCTTGTTCTTATGGACTGGTGATGAGAGGGAAGCACACTGCTGGGCCTCATAAGGCATCTCATACATAAGGCCACTTCTCCAAGATCAGGAGACATAGCCCACTCACCTAATACATAGAAGTAAGCACAAAGAAAGAGGCATAATGAGGAGACAAAGGAATACTTTCCAAGCAAAGGAACAGGACAAAACCCCAGAAAAAGTTCTAAATAAAACAGAAACAAGCAACCTACGCGACAAAGAGTTCAAACAGAATCTCATGAGGATGCTCACAGATATGGGGAGAAGACTGGATGAACACAGTGAGCACACCAGCAAAGAACTGGAAGATATAGAGAAAAAAACCAATCAGAAATGAAGAATACAATACTGGAAATGAGAAATTCACTAGAGGGACTCAATAGTGGAGTAGAGGATGCAGAAGAACGGATCAGCGAGCTAGACGAAAGACTAGAGGAAATCACCCAAGCTGAACAGAAAAGAGACAAAAGAATTAGACAGAATGAGAGCAGTCTAAGGGAACTCTGGGACAATATCAAGCATGCTAACATTCGGATTATAGGTGTCCCAGAAGGAGAAGACAGAGTCAAAGGGGCAGAAAATTTATTTGAAGAAATAACAGATGAAAATTTTCCTAGTCTGAGGAAGGAAACAGACATCCAAGTTCAGGAAGCACAGAGAGCTCCAAACAAGATACGCCCAAAGAGGCCCACACCAAGACATATTATAATTAAAATGGCCAAAATTAAAGACAAAGAGAGAATCCTAAAAGCAGCAAGAGAAAGGCCACAAGAGACACATAAAGGGAAGCCCATCAGGCTATCAGTGGCCTTCTCAGCTGAGACCCTACAGGCGAGAAGAGAATGGCACAACGTGTTTAAAGGGCTAAAAGGAGAAAACCTACAGCCAAGAATACTCTATCCAGCAAGGGTGTCATTCAGATTAGAAGGAGAGATGAAGGGCTTCCCAGACAAGCAAAAAGTAAAGGAGTTTATCACCAAGAAAACAGTTCTACAAGAAATGCTGAAGGGATTTATGTAAGAGGGAAAGCAATGACCACAAACACATATAAAAATATATATATATATATTACAGAAAAAACAAAACAACACAAAAAAAACCAGGCAATAAAATCACCTGTAAAGGTAAAAATATAGTAAAGGTAGCAGATCAACTTCCTGTGAAGATAATATGAAGGTTAAAAGACAAATGTACTAAAATCACCAATTTGAATGATAAGAGGGTAACATATAGACACACACTAAACAGGAGACTATATGTGATTTCAAAAACATAAAATGTGGGAGGAAGTGAGTGAAAAAGTAGAGCTTTTAGAAAGACGTCAAGCTACAGAGTCTATCAACTCTATATAGACCGTTATATAAATAGAATATTAAATAGGATCCTCATGGTAATCACAAATCAGAAACCTATAATAAGCAAGCAAGAAAGTAAGACAAAAGAAAAAAACATATTACTAAAGGTAGCCATCAAAGCACAAGGGAAGAGAACAAGAGAAAAAGAAAGGAACAGAGACAAACTCCTAAAACAACAAGAAAAAAAAGTAACAAAATGGCAATAAATACATATTTATCAATAGCTACTTTAAACATCAATGGACTAACGGCTCCAATCAAATGCCATATGGTGACCAATTGGATAAAAAAACAAGACCCACGTATAGGCTGCATACAAGAGACACACTTCAGACCTAAAGACACTCACAAATTGAAAGTGGAAGAATGGAAAAAGATATTCCATGCAAATGGCAAAGAAAAGAAAGCAGGGGTAGCAATACTTATCCCAGATAATATAGACTGTAAAACAAAAACTGTAACAGGAGACAAAGAAGGGCTCTACATAATGATAAAGGGAACAATCCAACAAGAAAATATAACACTTGTAAATATCTATGCACCCAACATAGGAGCACCTAAATATATAAAGCAATTATTAACAGACATAAAAAGAGAAATAGACAGTAACACAATAATAGTAGGGGGCTTTAACACTCCACTTACACCAATGGATAGATCATCCAAACAGAAGATCAAGAAGGAAACACCGGCCTTAAGGACACACTAGACCAGATGGACTTACTAGATATATATAGAACATTCCATCCAAAATCCACAGAATACACATTCTTTTGAAATGCACATGGAACCTTCTCCAGGATTGATCACATATATGGCCACCAAACAAGTCTCAATAAATTTAAGAAAACTGAAATAATACCATGCATCTTTTCTGATCACAAATGTGCGAAACTAGAAATCAACTACAGGAAGAAAACCAGAAAAGCCACAAAAATGTGGAGATTAAACAAAATGCTACAGAACAACAAGTGGGTCAATGAATAAATCAAAGGAGAAATCAAAAAATTCTTGGAGACAAATGAAAATGAAAATACGACATGCCAAAACCTGTGGGATACAGCAAAAGCATTTCTAAGAAGGAAGTTTATAGCAATTGAGGCCTACCTCAACAAACAAGAAAAAGCCCACATAAACAATCTAAAAGCACATCTAAAGGTACTGGAAAAAGAACAACAAACAAAGCCAAAAATCAGCAGAAGGAAGGAAATAATAAAAATCAGAGCAGAAATAAATGAAATAGAGACTAAAAAAAAAATAGAGAAAATTAATGAAACCAAGAGCTGGTTCTTTGGAAACATAAACAAAACTGACAAACCATTAGCTAGACTGACCAAGAAAAAAAGAGAGAAGGCTCAAATTAAAAAAATCACAAATGAAAGAGGAGAGATTACAACAGACTACCCAGAAATACAACAGATAATAAGAGAATACTATGAAAAGCTATATACCAACAAGTTGGATAACCTAGAAGAAAACGATAAATTCTTAGAAACATACAACCTTCCAAAACTGGACCAAGAAGAACTAAAGAATTTGAGTAGGCCAATCACCAGTAAGAAGATCAGAACAGCAAACAAAACCTCCCAAAAAATAAAAGTCAAGCATGAGATGGCTTCTCTGGTAAATTCTACCAAATATTCAAAGAAGACTGAATACCTATCCTTCTCAAACTCTTCCAAAAAATTGAAGAGGTAGAGTAGGCTTCCTAACTCATTCTATGAAGCCAACAATATCCTGACACCAAAGCCAGACAAGGATGACATGGAAAAAGAAAATTACCAGCCAATATCACTGATAAAGATCGATGCAAAAATCCTCAAAAAATACTAGGAAATCGAATACAACAATACATTAAAAGATCATACATCATGATCAAGTGAGTTTCATTCCAGGGATGCAGGGATGGTGCAACATCCTCAAATCTATCAACGTGATATACATCATTAGCAAAATGAAGAAGAAAAATCACTTGATCTTCTCAATAGATGCAGAGAAAGCATTTGACAAGATATAGCATCCATTTGTGATAAAAAGTCTAAATAAAACGGGTATAGAAGGAAAATACCTCAACATAATAAAGGCCATGTATGACAAACCCACAGCAAATATCATTCTCAATGGAGAAAAACTGAAAGCTATCCCTCTAAGAACAGGAACCAGACAAGGATGCCTACTTTCACCACTCCTATTTAACACAGTATTGGAAGTCCTAGCCAGAGCAATCAGGCAAGAAAAAGAAATAAAAGGCATCCATATTGGAAAAGAAGAAGTGAAACTGTCACTCTTTGCAGACGACATGATTTTATATATAGAAAACCCTAAAGAATCCACTAAAAAACTTCTAGAAATAATAAATGAATACAGTCAAGTCCCAGGGTACAAAAGCAACATACAAAAATTGGCTGGGTTTCTATACACTAACAACGAAGTAGCAGAAAGAGAAATTAAGAATACAACCCCATTTACAATTGTAACAAAAAGAGTAAAATACCTAGGAATAAATTTAACCAAAGAGGTGAAAGATCTATACTCTGAAAACTATAAAACATTGCTGAAAGAAATCAAAGAAGACACAAAGAAATGGAAAGATATTCTGTGCTCTTGGATTGGAAGAATTAACATTGTTAAAATGTTCATACTTCCTAAAGCAATCTATAGATTCAAGGCAATCCCTATCAAAGTTCCAACAACATTTTTCACAGAAATAGAACAAAGAATCCTAAAATTTATATGGAACAACAAAAGACCTCGAATAGCCAAAGGATTCCTGAGAAAAAAGAACTAACCTGGAGGTATCACACTCCCTGATTTCAAAATATACTACAAAGCCATAGTAACCAAAACAGCATGGTTCTAGCACAAAAACAGACACACAGATCAATGGAACAGAATCGAGATCCAGAAATAAACCCACACATTTATGGACAGCTAATATTCAACAAGGGAGCCAAGACATATGATGGAGAAAGGTGAGTCTTTAATAAATGGTGCTGGGAAAACTGGACAGCCACATGCAAAAGAATGAAAATAGACCATTCCCTTACACCATACACAAAAATCAACTCAAAACGGATTAAAGACTTGAATATAAGACCCGACCGAAACCATGAAACTTCTAGAAGAAAACATAGGCAGTATGCTCTTTGACATGGGTCTTAGCAGCATATTTTCAAATACCATGTCTGACCGGGCAAGGGAAACAAAACAAAAAATGAACAAACGGGACTACATCAAGCTAAAAAGCTTCTGCACAGCAAAGGAAACCATCAACAAAACGAAAAGACAACCTAACAATTGAGAGAGGATATTTGGAAACCATATATCAGATAAGGGGTTAATATCCAAAATATACAAAGAACTCATACAGCTCAACAACAAAAAAACCAACAATCCAATTAAAAGATGGGCAAAAGATCTGAACAGACATTTCTCCAAAGAAGATATATGGATGGCCAACAGGCATATGAAAAGATGCTCAACGTCATTAGCTATCGGGGAAATGCAAATCAAAACTACAAGGAGGTATCACCTCCCTCCAGTCAGAATGGCTATTCTTAACAAGACAGGAAACAACAAATTTTGGAGAGGTTCTGGAGAGAAGGGAACCCTTGTACACTGCTGGTGGGAGTGCAAATTGGTGCAGCCACTATGGAAAGCAGTATGAAGTATCCTCAGAAAATTAAGAATAGGTCTACCATATGATCCAGCTATCCCACAGCTGGGTATTTATCCAAAGAACTTGAAAACGCAAAGGCATAAAGATACCTGCACCCCTATGTTCACTGCAGCATTACACACAACAACCAAGACTTGGAAGCAACCTAGGTGCCCATAAAGGGATGAACGAAGAAACAAGATGGGGTATTTATACACCATGGAATACTACTCAGCCATAAGAGATGATGAAATCTGGCCATTTGTGACAACATGGATAGTCCTTGAGGCTATTATGCTGAGTGAAATTAGTCAGAGGGAGAAAGTCAAATACCATATGATCTCAATCATAAGTAGAAGATAAAAACAACAACAAACAAATACATAGCAAGGGAGATTGGATTGGTGGTTATCATAGTGGAGGAGGGGAGAGCAAAAGGGGTGATTAGGCTCACATGTGAGGGGTTGGACTATAATTAGTGTTTGGGTGGTGAACATGCTATAATCTACACAGAATTCAAAATATATTACGATGTACATCTGAAAGCTACATAATGTTATAATCCAACATTACTGCAATTAAAAAAAATAAAACTTTAAAAAATTAAAACAAATTTTGCAAATAGCAAGAAAAAAATAATTATTACACAAGGCTCAAATATCCACAATGGAGGGAAATGTCATCAAGAGAAAAAGGTATAAAAACCTTTTGTTGAGTTGTGAATTACAAATCAGACGTGCAAAAATAAAATTTAAAAAAAGAAAAGAACTCCCTAATTTTAAGGGAGAAGACTAAGCAAGAGGTAGTATGAATGCAATAAAATACAGTTCACATATTTTAATGATGTTAATAAGTAGAAAATATGTATCAATTGATAAATAGCCAATTTTATATATTATACACATATATATAAACAAAGATTGGAAAAGAAGCTACAATAATTTAAACATTTAAACTGCTCACTGGAATGTTTTGCTACAAAATTGTTTAATTATACTATAAAGAAATAAAACTTTAGGGAAAAAATGGGAAATTGTACATTACAAACTGCACAGTACTCACAGGAAAGTAATTAAAAGATGAGGCGCTTATCCTTCTGGGATTCTAAATGAGTTCATTTCTCTTAATTTTAAATATGCAGAAAATTAAGTGAGATCCAAAAACTGCATCAACTAAGTCCACCAATTCTGACATTCCTTTCAGAATAGAAAATTGCAATTGTTGTTCTCTGTGTAAATTAAAATTTATATATTTACATTTGCTCCACATGAGAGATTCCCAAATCTGGCTATGTATCCGATTACCTGGGGAACTTTTAAAATAAGTTCCTGGCCCCATCTCCTGGAGATTCCAATTTGGAAAGCCTGGAGTGGATGCCAAGAATCAGTATATATAATATAAAGCTCATGTTGGTGTATTAAGGGTACTCCTCCTCTGATTCAGCTAGCTTTTGGAACTGGTCCCTTATTTCAGGGATTTTCAAACTCTACTGTGCATACAAACCACCTGCAGATGTTACAAAGAAGCAGATTCTGATTCAGCAGGTCTAGGATGAGGCCTAGGAACCTGCAGTTCCAACAAGCTCCCAGCTGATGTCCATACTACTGGTCCAGAGACTATACTTTGAATAGCAAGACCTTATAGGATCTTTCGATCTTTCCACAGGTGAATGATAGATGGCATTCCCCTATGCAGTTCCTACCACTAGAATATTTTCTTCAAGTTTTACCTCAAATCCTTTAGCATAGCTAGAATATACAATTTGCAAAATACTTGACATATCTTTACTATGTACCCTAGTACCAAGTGAATGGAAATAATTTCCTCCATTTACAGAGTATCCCTAAAGGATGAGCGTTACTGATGTCACAATTCAGAGATGAAATCAAAATTTACATAGTTTTCAATATATATACAAGGAAGTTGATCACAATCATGGTTATAATAGTGAAATATTGGACAAAAATGTAGATGTCCAACAACATAGGACTGATTAAATAACTTATAAGGGCATCTATTAAAAATAATGATGTGTTGGGCCAGCCCTAGTAGCCTAGTGGTTAAGTTTGGCACACTGTGCTCCGGCAGCCGGGTTCAGTTTCTGGGTATGGACCTATACCACTCATCTGTCAGTGGCCATGCTGTGGTGATGGCTCACATACAAAATAGAGGAAGACTGGCAACAGATGTTAGCTCAGAGCTAATCTTCCTCAGGCAAAAAAAAGAGCAAATATAATAATAATTTTTAAAAAATGACGTAAATGCACAATTACTGGTAATGAAAAGATGTTCATGATAAGTAAAGAAAAGAAAAAAGGTTTCGTAAAATCTTTTTTTAAAGATTTTATTTTTCCTTTTTCTCCCCAAAGCCCCCTGGTACATAGGTGTGTACTTTTAGTTGTGGGTCCTTCTAGTTGTGGCATGTGGGATGCCACGTCAGCATGGCTTGATGAACGGTGCCATGTCCGCGCCCAGGATTTGAACTGGCAAAACCCTGGGCCTCTGAAGCAGAGCGCACGAACTTAACCACTGGGCCACGGGGCCAGCCCCCTATAAAATCTTCTAATACAATTCCATTTTGTGAGGGTAAAAAACACACAGTGATATATACATTTACACAAAAGAAAGAGTCCAGAGAGATATATACTAAAATATTTAAAGCATCTTCAAAGTACTGGAATTTCAGGTGATTTTGATGTTTGTTTGCTCACATTATCTAATATTTCTATGACATAGATCTTATAAAATTCTTAAAGGGTAAAAATAGGGTGAGAAGAAAACCAAGCAAACCCCACATGCACACACCTTTCAAGAACTACTAGATTGGCTTAACTTCTAGGTAACTTGCACTCCAAAGAGCCATAAGGGACTTCATGCAAAGCACTTTGAAAGCTTGTTAAAATTGCAATCTTGCATCCCACCCCAGACTTACTGAATCTGAATCCCTAACAATAGGCTCTGGAATCCTGCTTATAAAGCAAACACTGACTCTTACAAATAGAAAAGTTTCAAAAGTTTGGTGTTAAACAAAAAGCTTCCTAGAAATGCAGGGACCTGGACTAAATTTCAACCTATCTGAATGGCAACCTACAGCAAATTCAGAACGGGTGAAATCACAGTACATACATACACACCCACATGCACCAAGACCATTGGAATTTGAACAACCACAAAAACCTATACTTAGGGGCCGGCCCGGTGGCACAGCAGTTAAGTTCGCACGTTCTGCTTCTCATTGGCCCGGGGTTCACTGGTTCGGATCCCGGGTGCGGACCAGGGCACCAATTGGCAAAATCCATGCTGTGGTGGGTGTCCCACATATAAAGTAGAGGAAGGTGGGCATGGATGTTAGCTCAGGGCCAGTCTTCCTCAACAAAAAGAGGAGGATTGGCAGTAGTTAGCTCAGGGCTAATCTTCCTCACACACAAAAAAAACAAAAAACCTATACTTAGTGATTTATTTATTCAATCTTAATTTTAAGCATCTCACGTGAACACTGACTATTTCTCAGGAGCTAATTGACGTCACAAAGATTTTCCTTATAGTTGATCTACATCTATCTGAAACTATTCGTTTTTTTTTATCTGAAACTATTCTTATTATAACCCCTTCTATGATGTTTTATCCTCCTTTAGTCCTTTTTTAGTTAAAAGTACCACATAAACATTTATTATGGAACCAAATATTTAGGTAATTCAACTATTCTTCTATTGTTTTCATTTGTCCTTTCTAAACACATTCCAACTGACTAACCCCAGTAGATTCTGGTGATTATTTCTTCCAGAGATCCTCTTTGAGCTAAATTCAAAGGCATGGTGGAGTATATATTAAAAGAAGTCCTCAAAGAATCAAGAAAAACATTTCCTATTCTGAAAAATACCACATGAACCCCCCCAAAATTTACTGAAAGAAAAAGAGAAAAGAGAGATATCACACTGAATATATCCCTAACATATCACACTCTTAAGTATTTAGTATAACAATCAACTCATAAGGCATACATTTACTAAAAGTTTTCAAAATGAGATGTTAAGAGTTTCGGGAATTTTCTAAGGTTAATAAATTAAGAGCATTTTCCTAAAGAAAGCCATGATATTTTTCTCCTTTAAAACAGAGGGGAAAACATTAGGAGAAAAAAAGGTCGGCATGAGCTCCTAAGAGGATCTAGGAAAGGAGCACAATTTCAGGGAGGTGGGGGACAAACTCTTCATTTTATTTTAATCCATGATACATTTTAATCCTGGATCACTCAGAAGGCCAGGCCAGTTAAAACTGCAATTTATTAAAACCAAGAAGATTTTATACCCACCTGCAGTTCACACCAAGCAACCTCAACCCATGTTTCAGTGTCCAGTCCTTTATACACTGTTTTAAATGCTCCTCTTCCCAGCTCTATGTCAAATTTCAGGAACCTGCCACTAGGAGAAGTAGCTACAGCCTTCATTTCTGCTTCTTCTTCCATTTCCTTTTCATTTTTCTCCTTGAAACAATCTTTTGAGGATTCCGAAGTTGCCTTTGAACATTGTTCATATTTAACTTCTTGTCCTCCTCTTAGCACATTTGTAGGAAGCTTTTCTACTCTTGGAATATCTGTTGCAGTCTTTATTCTCTCATCTTTGGAGGAAGATTCAGCAACTTTGTCATCTTCTGTCATCTCAACACTCTTTCGGAAGAATCTCTTCCTTTCTATGGTTTCCCCAGAAGCAGACAAGGTACTGTTTTTTTCCTTTAGTCTTGCTTCTACTGTCAAAGTCGCTGGAGCCTGAGGAACTCTGTTTTCCAATGAAACTCCATCAGGTTTCTCAGAATCTTCTGTGCTAGCTGGCTCTCCTGAATCAGTAGCCATTGTAATTAAGGTTGGCACTAAAATTTTTCCTTTTCCACTCTTCAGTCCAGTTACATCTCAGGTATCAGAATTATCAGAATGGACTTCCTTTTACGCGGTCATATGTTTCCATAGCAACCTGAAGGGGAAAAAAGGATATTTTAAAATCAGCCCACAAAGGAAATCATTAAGGAGAAAATAAGTCACCTGATGGTTTAATCCCTTTTTTTTAAAATAAGATGTTTGCTCTTTTTCCTCTCCAATCTTAGCAACCATCAGACTCCAGGGACCATGTCTTATCTTGTTTATCACTGTAGTCCTCAGTGGCAGACTGCTTGGCATATAGCTCAGCAAGTCTTGATATTGTATGAATATTGGTTAGGAACCTGGTTTTCAGCCCCATCTATCAATCCATCATATTTAAAACAAGAATCCAAACCCTGAGTTCACTTAACTACAAGGTTAACACACACAATAAGTAAAACAAGCAGACAATTTCTCAGTAGGTGGTCTTTGTCTAAAATTCTGGAATCAATCCAACAGTAGTTTCTTTGTGGTGAAATATACTTAATATCAAATTTATGATCTTAACCATTTGAAGTGTACAATTCAGTGGCATTAAGTACATTCACAATATTGTGCAATCATCACTACTATCTTTTTCATCATCCCAAACTGAAATTATGTATCCATTAAACACTAACTCCCCATCTCCCCAGCCCCTGGTAATCTCTATTCTATTTTCTGTCCCTATGAATTTGCTTATTCTAGGTACTTCACATAAGTGGAATCATACAACATTTATCCTTTTGCATCTGGCTTATTTCACTTGGCATAATGTTTTCAAAGTTCATAGATGTTGTAGCATGTAGCAGAATTTATTTCTTTTTAAGTCTGAACAATATTCCATTGTACGTATATACCACATGTTGTTTTAAAGATTTTATTTTTCCTTTTTCTCCCCAAAGCCCCCCAGCACACAGTTGTATATTTTTAGCTGTGGGTCCTTCTACTTGCGGTATGTGGGATGCCACCTCAGCGTGACCTGATGAGCAGTGTCATGTCTGCGCCCAGGATCCGAACTGGCGAAACTCTGGGCTGCCGAAGTGGACCGCACGAACCCAACCACTCGGCCACAGGCCCGACTCCCACATTTTGTTTATACATTCATCTGGTCAATGGACTGGGTTGTTTCCACCTTTTGACATTGTGAATAATGCTGCTATGAACATTCAATAGTAGTTTTGAATAATGCAAATACTTGTTTATGAGCTTGCCTTCGGATTTTAACAGAAAGAAACTACTGTCAAATATTAACACACTATAATTTAAAAAATGGCAAGAAAGACTTAAAAATATGCAACCTCTTGAACCAGCAATTCCACTTATAGGAACTTGTCTTAGAAAAATAGTCAAGAATCTGTGCAAGGGGGCCGGCCCGGTGGCGCAGCGGTTAAGTTCGCACGTTCCGCTTCTCGGCGGCCCGGGGTTCGCTGGTTCGGATCCCGGGTGCGGACATGGCACTGCTTGGCAGCCATGCTGTGGTAGGCGTCCCACGTATAAACTAGAGGAAGATGGGCACGGATGTTAGCTCAGAGCCAGGCTTCCTCAGCAAAAAGAGGAGGACTGGCAGTAGTTAGCTGAGGGCTAATCTTCCTCCAAAAAAAAAAAAAAAAAAAGAATCTGTGCAAAGATTTAACTATAAAGACATTCATTATAGCACTTAAAATTTGGAAAAACTGTAACAAAACATAAGCCTAATAGAAGTTTAATTAAATACTCCAAAATGAGATTGGATACATCATTTAAAAAACACTGCAGTTTTTAGTGAGATGAAAAGACATTCCCTATAAATTATATGGTTAAAAAAAAGAAATAGATACAACAAGCTTCCATATACACACACACATAAACACACACACACAAAATATTAACTCTGAATGGTGGAATTACAGACTTTTTTCTTCCTGCTTTTCTGTATTTTCTAAAACTTTCCACAATGAACATGTGGAAATATATAGAATATATAAGGAAAAAAATTTTTCAAAAGAATAGTCAAACCACCAATAAGAAAATCCTTCCCTTCTCATGACAAACATGCATCACAAAGTTAAGCCTGTATACCTGTTTATTATACTATGTGCCTTACAAGGCACAATTTGTCATGTCAAACCAAAAAGAAACAGAAATATCAAATTTGAAAAACTAAAGAAAAACAACCCTGAACTAAAACAAACAAAATGGGGAGAAATACTCCAAACTGTTATACACATTCAACACAATTCCTATCAAAATCCCAGCTGCTTTCTTTACAGATATTAACAAGCTGATCCTAAAATTCATATAGAACTTCAAAGGGCTGAGAATAGCCAAAGCCAAAACAATCTTGAAAAAGTACAAAGTTGGAGGATTCACCCTTCCCAATTTTCAAATCTACTACAAAGCTTCAGTATTAAGACAATGTGGTACTGGCATAAGGATAGATGTATAGATAGGCAGAATAAAAGTAGAGTCCAGAAATAAACCCACATATTTATAATTGATAGATTTTCAACAAGGATGCCAAGACAATTCAATGGGGAAAGAGCAGCCTTTTCAACAAATGGTGCTGGGAAAACTGGATATCCACATGCAAAAGAATGAGGTCGGACACTCTAAGTAGGGTTTCCTGGAAAAAATGCCTGAAGTGAGTCTCAAAGAAAGAAAATTAGCTGATCCAAGCAAAGGGAAGATCACAAGCAAAGTCATGAAACAGCACAAAGTAAGTGTATGAGTGGTACCACGAACAGTTTACTTGCAGGCACATTAGAAGCAGGCAGATGAGGACAGAGAGGCAGATAGTCACCAAAGATTTCTATGTCATACAATGTAAAACAAGGAGACCAGTTAGAGAGCTACTGCAATAAACCATGAAATAGATGCTGAGGTTTGAATGAGAATAGTGGCAAGAGAGATAGATTCAAGATACATTAAAGAAGTACTAAATGCAAGATTTACTGCCTGAATATGTCTGTAAGGGAAAAGGAAGAGTCTATGATAACTTCCAGAAATTTGCCTATCAGATAACACTACTAGGACATAGCTGTACTAACACCAGAGGTAAGAACTAAAACAAGAACTCATGAAGTGCTCTATAAGGTTACACTGCCAAATCAATATACTTCAAAAGTCACTTAATAATATTAGTATTGCCTGCAAGTAAGAAAAGGCAACCAACAATGCCTCACTTAAGTGGAGGATTTTTCTTTAACTTTTTATTTTAACATAATTTTGGACTTGGGAAAAAACCTGCAAGGATATACAAAGAATCCAGTATATGGTGCACTCACATTCCCCAAATGTTAACATTTTAGGTGAGATATTCTTAAGAAAGAATAATATTATTCATTTCACTTGACTGAAGGTCACTTTGAAGGTCACTTGAAGAAACCTGAAGAGCAGAGATCCATAAGACAAAAGGACTTCTAAGCAGACACAAATAGGTAAAATCAGAGAATTAGTGCAGAACCTCCTTTAAAAAATGAAATCTTACTCAGAACCCTAAAATGAAAACAGAAGGGCAAGTAGTACTGCTCTGGTATAATAATTCTAACATGTTTGGTCACCTAGTTTCCCAAACTACAAGATAAGAAGCAACAAATAGGAGAGATGGAGAAAGGAGTGTTCCCTCAGTCTTTTAAAAACCAACCGTAAGACAAAAAATGTCACTAAAGACAAAGAGGGACATTTTATAAGAAAAGATTCATTAGGACAATATAACAATTATAAACATATACATATCTAACAACAGAGCCCCAAAATACATTAAACAAAAACTGAAGAGAAAGAAACAATTCAATAACAACAGTAGAAAACAACTAAACAGAAAACCAGCAAGAATCTAGAAAACTGGGCCATACTATCCACCAACTTGACCTAACTGCCATCTATAGAACACACCACCCAACAAGAGCAAAATATACACTCTTTTCAAGCACACATAGAAAAATCTCCAGAACAGATCATATACCATGCAATAAAATAAATATCAATAAATTTAAAAGGATTGATATCAAACAATACCTCCTACCACAAAAGAATTACATTGGAAATGAACAATAAGGACAGATATATAGATCATTGAAATAGAATTGAGAGTCTAGAAGTAAACTTTACCATTTATTGTCAATTGATTTTCAACAAAGAGCCCAAGACTATTCAATGGGGAAAAACAGTCTTTCAACAAAAGGTTCTTGGACAACTGGATATGCACATACAAAAGAATGAAGTTGGACCTCTACCTCACACCATATGAGAAATGAATTCAAAGCGGATCATAGACCTAAATGTAAGAGCTAACAATATAAAACTCTTGGAAGAGAACACTTCAATAAACCTTAGTGACTCGGGTTTAAGCAATGATTTCCCAGATACAACAACAAAAATACAAGTGATAAAAGAGAAAATTGAGAAGTTGGACCTCAACAAAATTTAAAACTTTTGTGCTTAAGGATGCCATCAAGAAAGTGAAAAGCAAAAAGGCTGGAGAAAATATGTGCAAATCATCTATCTAATAAGGGACTAGTATTCAGGATATATAAAGAATTCTTACAATTCAATAATGAAAAGATAAACAATCCAATGGGCTAAAGATCTAAATAGACATTTCTCGAAAGAAGGTATAGAAATGACCAATAAACACATGAAAATATTTTCCATATTGTTACTCATTAGGAAAATGCAAATCAAAACCACAATGAAACACTACTTCATACCAATGAGGACGGCCACAATAAAAAAGACAGACAGTAATGGGGCCAGCCTGGTGGCACAGTGATTAAATTCGCATGTTCCACTTCGGTGGCTTGGGGTTTGCCAGTTCAGATACCAGGTGTGAAGATGGCACCACTTGGCAATCCATGCTGTGGCAGGCGTCCCACATATAAAGTAAAGGAAAATGGGCATGGATGTTAGCTCAGGGCCAGTCTTCCTCAGCAAAAAAGAGGAGGATTGGTGGCAGATATTAGCTCAGGGCTAATCTGCCTCAAAAAAAAGACAGTAACAAGTGTCGGTAAGGATGTGGAGAAAATGGACCCCTCATAACATTCCCTTGTAAAATGGCGCAGCTGGTTTGGAACATAGTCTGGCAGTTCCTCAACAAGTTAAACATAGACTTACCATATGACACCACTACCCAAGAGATATGAAAACATATGTCTGCAGAAAATCTTGTACACAAGTGTTCATAGCAGCGTTATTCACAATAGTCAAAAGATGGAAACAATCCAAATGACTATCAACTGACGAATAAACAAAATGTGAGATACCCACTCAATGTAATATTATTTGGCAATAAAAAGCAATGACGTGTTGATATACCCCACAACTAGGATGAACGTTGAAAACATTATGATAAGTGAAAGAAGCCAGAGGAAAAGACCATATCCAGTATGGTTCCATTTATATGAAATGTCTAGAATATGCAAATCTATAGAGACAGAAAATAGACTAGTTGTTGCCTGGGGCTAGGGCATAGGAACAGGACTTACTGCAAACTGTCATAAGGGATCTTTTACAAGTGACGGAAATGTTCTAACATTAGAATGTATCAAGTTTATATAACTATACATTTACTAGAAATCATTGACATTTATACTGGTGAATTTTATGGTACATAAATTATAGCTCAATAAAATATGATGTCCCTCTTTAAGAATAGTTTTTTTTTTTTTAAGATTTCATTTTTCCTTTTTCTCCCCAAAGCCACCTGGTACATAGTTATGTATTTTTAGTTGTGGGTCCTTCTAGTTGTGGCATGTGGGATACCACCTCAGCATGGCTTGATGAGCGGTGCCGCATCCACACCCAGGATTCAAACCGGTGAAACCCTGGGCCACCAAAGCGGAGCACGTGAACTTAAGCACTTGGCCATGGGGCCAGCCCCTAAGAATCTTAAAATAAAATGTTTTCACTAAAATAAAAGCCATCATAACATCAAATATGCCTTTTTAAAACTATACTCTCTACCTCCCCTACCCCCATTCTGTCCACTCTCCTTATCTTCAGCCTGGTCTCCTAGGTTGAGAATCAGTCTTCTGAAAGGAAAAGATCTGACAAAAATAAAATGTAATAACTAGCAGCCGAAGAGTAAACAACAAATAAGAAAAATAAATTTTAAGAAATAAGCCAAGGATCACTGACGTCAGCAACATGATGGAATGAACTTGCCTGGGACTCTCTCCCCTCCAACATACAAACAAACATACATACATCCATACAAACAACATACATACATACAACAACATATATACAAACAAAAAGGGGCATCCAAACTCCAACAGAGGACACCCTAACATAATACAAAAACATCAGAGACACGCAGCCACATGATGGAGTACAGAGAGGCTGAAGCCCCCCTCAGAGGAGCTGGAACGGGGTAAGAGACAACTTCGCTCCCTCCCCTAAAGACTGCGATCACTGCCGCAGGAGGATCTGTGAGGGAAGGAGTCGGGAAGGGGACGTTTGTGCTTGTGTGCAGGATCACCAAGGACACCCTAGGGCCCGTGAAGACTAGAGAGAAGCCCCTCTAATGGGGCAAAAGCTTTCACGGGGGATAACCTCCTCAAGCCAAGATCCCAGGAGACCAGATAGCGAGAGCGAATCAAGAAAGCCCGGAGTGCCCACAGAAGAAAGTGCCCCTCCCCCTACCAGTCCTGTGCCATGCTGCTCCACTGCCTGGGATATTGAGTGAAAGTGGAGGGCTCAGAATACGTGGCTCTCAACCCCCACCCAGTGGCGATAGGTAGTAACTGCAACCAAATAATATCAGAATGAGAAAGGGCTGACTTTCCAACATCAGACACTACATCAAATCTCCAGACCAGAGAGAAAACGACAAGCACCCAGAACTCAGTCCTGAGTACAGAGAAATATGTAAGCTAAATGACAATGAATTCAAAATAGCTATCATCAAAAAACTCAACAAGGTAAAAGAGAATGTAGAGAAACAATTCAACGAGTTCAGGAGCTACTTCACAAAAGACATTGAAACTATAAAGAAGATTCAATCAGAAATACTAGAGATGACACAAGGGAAGAGATAAAATAATACAGATTCCCTGAATGCTTGAGTGCACATCACAGAGGAGCGTATCAGCATAATCGAAAATAGACATGTTGAAATGCTCCAGACAGAGAAGAGAGAACTAACACTAAAAAGAAATGAAGAAAGTCTCGAAGAAATATCTAACTCAATGAGGAAATGCAACATAAGAATTATAGGTATTCAAGAAGGTGGAGAGAAGGAGAATGGAGCAGAAAGCGTGTTCAAAGAAATAATAGCAGAGAACTTCCCAAATCAAGGGAAAGAGGGAAATCTGTGTGGAAGAAACTTCCAGATCTTCTAGATTTGACAATGTAAAAAGACCTACTGCAAGGCATAAAGTAGTAAAACTGGCAAAAATGAATGACAAAGAATACTAAGGGCAGCAAGGCAAAAGAAACTAACATACAAAAGAATTCTTATCAGGCTTTCAGCAGATTCCTCTGCAAAAACCGTCCAAGCTCGGAGAGCACGAAATGACATATTGAAATCTTTAAAAGACAAGAATCTGGGGGCCAGCCTGGTAGTGCAGCACTTAAATGTGCACATTCTGCTTCCATGGCAGGGGGTTCACCAGTTCGGATCCTGGGTGCAGAAATGGCACTGCTTGGCAAGCCATGCCATGGCAGGCATCCCACATATAAAGTAGAGGAAAATGGGCACAGATGTTAGCTCAGGGCCAGTCTTCCTCAGCAAAAAAAGAGGAGGATAGGCAGCAGATGTTAGCTCAGGACTAATCTCCCAGAAAAAAAAAGACAAAAATCTTCAGCCAAGAACAAACTATCCAGCAAAAATATCCTTCAGATATGTGGGAGAAATTAAATCTTTCCCAGACAAACAAAAGCTAAGGGACTTTGTAGCCAAGAGACGCTCCCTACAAGAAATCCTCAAGAAGGCCCTCATACCCGAAAAAAGAAAAAAAGGGAAAAAGGGGTCATGAACACAGAGTAAGGAGATAAATAGGTAGACAGAATCAGAAAAGGATAGCAAATATTCAACTACAGAGTTAGGCTAAAGTGAAGGAAAACACCAAAAACAAAGACGACCTTGTTATTTTAACCACAAACTCACAACACAAGTTGGAATAAGATATGAGAAAAACACCTTAGGAGGGGAGAAGGAAAGGGACTAAATCGGTTTAGTCTAAGGAAATAAGAGGCCACCAGAAAATGGACTGTCTTATACACGAGATTCTGAATACAAACCTCAGGGTAACCACTAAACAAAAAAGCAGAACAGAGACACAGATAATAAATAATGAAAAACCAAAGAAAAGCATCAAACAAAACTACATAATTCAAGGGCTAGACCAAAACACACAGGATGAGAAATAAAGGAAATGCAGGGAAACTGGAAAACGAGTGATAAAATGACAGCATTGAGCCCCCATACAGCAATAATCACACTAAACGTAAATGGATTGAATTCTCCAATAAAAAGATGCAAAGTGGTGAGATAGATTAAAGAACAAGACCCAACAATTTGCTGCCTCCAGGAAACACATTTCAGCTCAAAAGACAAATGCAGGCTCAGAGTGAAGGGGGGGAACTCAAGAATACAATTCCATTTGCAATCGCAACTAAAAGAATAAAGTACCTAGGAATAAATTTAACCAAGGAGGTGAAGGACTTATACAATGAAAACTATGAGACATTACTGAAAGAAACTGATAATGACAAAAGAGATGGAAAGAGATTCCTTGCTTATGGATTGGAAGAATAAACATAGCTAAAACCTCCATAACACCCAAAGCAATCTAAAGACTCAACGCAATCCCAATCAGAATCCCAATGACATTCTTCACAGAAATAGAGCAAAGAATCCTAAAATTCACATGGGACAACCAAAGACCCCAAATTGCTAAGGCAATCCTGAGAAAAAAGAACAAAGCTGGAGGTATCACAATCCCTGACTTCAAAGTGTACTACAAAGCCATAGTGATCAAAATGGCATGGTACTGATACAAAAACAGACACACAGATCAATGGAACAGAACTGAAAGCCCACAAATAAAACCCCACATCTACGGACAGCTAATCTTCGACAAAGGTGCCAAGAACATACAATAGAGAAAAGACAGTCTCTTCAATAAATGGTGTTGGGAAAACTGGACAGCCACATGCAAAAGAATGAAGGTAGACCACTATTTCATGCCATACACAAAAATAAACTCAAAATGTATCAAAGACTTGAAGATATGTCCTGACACTATAAAACTCCTGGGAGATAATATCAGTAGTACACTCTTTGACATCGAACTAAAAAGGATCTTTTCAAATACCATGTCTTCTCAGACAAGGGAAATAAAAGAAAAAATAAACAAGTGGGAATTCATCAGACTAAAGAGCTTCTGCAAGGCAAAAGAAACTAGAATCAAAACAAAGAGATAACCCAGCAATTGGGAGAAAATATTTGCAAGTCATATATCTGACCGGATGTTAATCTCCGTAATATATAAGGAACTCGTACAACTGAAGGATAAAAAACAAACAACCCAACCAAAAAATGGGTAGAGGATATGAACAGACATTTTTCCAAAGAAGATATACAGATGGCCAATAAACACATGAAAAGATGTTCAACATCACTAATCATTAGGGAAATGCAAATCAAATCTACACTAAGATACCACCTTACACCTGTTAAATTGGCTATAATTACTAAGACTAAAAATAACAAATGTCGGAGAGGGTGTGGAGAAAAGGGAACCCTCATACACTGCTGGTGGAAATGCAAACTGGTGTGGCCACTGTGGAAAACAGTATGGAGATTCCTCAAAAAACTAAAAATAGACCTTCCATATGACCTAGCTATCCCACTACTGGGTATCTACCCAAACAATTTGAAATCAACAATCCAAAGTAACTTCTGCACCCCTATGTTCATTGCAGCACTATTGACAATAGCCAAGACATGGAAACAATCCAAGTGCCCATCGACTGATAATTGGATAAAGAAGATGTGGTATATATATATGCAATGGCATACTACTCAGCCATAAAAAGGACAAATTCATCCCATTTGCAATAACATGGAAAGACCTGGAGGGAATTATGCTAAGCAAAATAAGCCAGTCTGAGAAAGACAAATACCAGATGATTTCACTCATATGTAGAATATAAACAAACACATGGACAAAGAAAACAGTTCAGTGGTTACCAGGGGAAGGTGGGTGGAGGGTGGGCACAGTGGGTGAAGGTGAGCACTTATGTGGTGACAGTCAAGAAATAATGTACAACTGAAATTTCACATTGATTTAAACTATTATGAACTAAATTAAAAAAAAATAAGCCAAGACCTTCACTAAGCCTTTTCCGGGGCCTTTTCATCGTAGATCCAATAGCTTCTTGACCATAAAACAGAGTTTCAGAACACAGGCTTTAGAGTAGTATAAACCTGGAATCAAATCTTGGTTCTGCCTCTCACTCCTCAGAGATTTGGGGCAAATTACTTAACCTCATTCATTCTTAATTTCATTTGTGAAATCTCACAGGATTGATATGAAAATTATCATATAAACTACTTAGCATGGTGCTTGGCACAATATAATAATCAATAAATGGAAGCTTTTTTTTCTACCTCTTAATAACCCATAGGAGCAGCACTATATTAAAGCACCATATTAAAGCATCAAAAATACTCAAGAAAACATTAAATGATTTTCAGGAGACTCTATTTAGTAAGGCCAAAATGTATATAATATACTCTTTTAAAGCTTTCCAGTAATAAACCATGTTGGTATAGCTAAAGGAGTATGCTTCAGTAACCAGGATCTCTCTTCTACATTCAGCAATGCAAAAACACAGCTCAGTGAAATAGGCCACAAAAATCAAGCCTTAAACCTGAAGTTTCTTTCTGAGTTCAACAGCTATATATCATAACCTGTGTGTGACCATTTTTTTTCCTTCATAAAATGGTAACACAGCAATCTAAGCCCTAAGAATATGTATAAATACAACTGCAAAACCACTCCTAGAGAGACTGAAATAATAGGAAAAATCTCACAAATCTGCACCCTATATCTACTCTTTCAACATGTTTGATATATAAGCTTGGAGCAGTTGAGTTAAAAGTTCAAAATAATTTTTCCCCTGTAACTTTTTGTGGTTCTATCCATGGGAAACCCAGCACACAATCAGTACTTTGTCAATCAATGACTCAAGAATTTCTTCAAATTTGGGAACCAGCAATTGAAAGAATGCATATTTAAATAATCAAAATTACACAGTAAATTTTCCGTTAGCAATTCTCTCTCTCACACACACATATGCATATTCATGAGAATAAACATTTACCAAGTGCCAAGTACTGTGTCAGCGTCTGGGGATAAAAGAAAAGTCAGTTCTTGTCCTCAAGGAGCCTACAGTTTATCAAAGTTTAAGACATACTACTGTTGACTTCTGGTTCAAGAAGGTGAAGTGAATCCCTCTCTCTCTTGTATTTTTCAAGACCCTGGAAAAGCGATAGGAAAAGAACATAAACGTATACATCACAAGTCAAGGACATGAATGGAAAATGGCATAGCAAATACAAGATTTCAACAATTTCTGACAGAGAGAAGACAGGAAAGAACTGACTGAAAACATAAATCAAAGGATGCTCCAATCTAAAGTATATAATAGAAAGGGTTCCAACCTAGGAGGGAGCAGACTTGCGGGGCAAAACTCCAGAGGGACTCCACATGCAAAGACTGATCCCAAAAAGAGCCAGAGTGAGAAAAAAGCTGAAAACAGGGATTAACTGAAGGTCTGAATTATGATACAGTTGATGAACTCTCCCCCTGAAAGAAAGAAATCCCTGCCTGCAGAATACCAAATTCAACAAACTGGGAAGAATAAGGGTGCCCCAAAGCAAAGGCCTCTGCCCTCTGGCATTTGGGCCGTCCAAGTGTAACAGCCAGCTTCCTACCTAGTTACCCCAAAATAAAGCCTACCAGTTGTAGGCTGTGTACTCTACCGAGGTACACAGAACTCCCAGTTAGCCCTTCTACTAGGTCATTCTTAAATACGAACAGAATCAGGAGACAGCCATTTGACGAAAATCTTTAACACAGAAGAGAAAGATCAAGAAAAAGAAAACAATGTCCTTGGAGCAGCTGAAACAATTCAAGAAACCATTATTAATTTAGTTTTTAAAAATATAATCATAAGATTCAAAAGTAAAAGATAGAGATATATAATGGACAGGTTCACTCCCAACCCTGTTTCCTATCCATTCAGTTCCCACCACTCCCCCAACCACTCATTAGATTCTTGTGCAGCCCTCTGGAGTTTCTTTGGGTAAATAAGCAACATAAATATACGTTCTCCCTCTCCCTCCCTTTCTACACAAAAAGAAGCATAGTATATACCAAGCTTGCTTTAATAGTCATAATAACTTAAGAAATTTTTTTCCCTGTCAGTACACAGAGGTTCCTCATTCTTATTTTTTAATATCTATATAGTATTCAATTATTTGCTATGACAGATAACACTGAATATTTCATTTTGCATATGTGTGTGTGTATACACATACATGTAAATTCCGTGAAATGGGACAGCTGGATCAAAGGAAATCTGCATATTTAACTTTTATTGAAGTACACTAATATAGCCAGAAGAGTACACATAATACATCTGCATCTTTATATAAAGCTGCCAAACTGCCATCCATGGTCATTGTACCAATTTAAACTCCCACCTGCAATGTGCGAGAGTGTCTTTTACCCCACAGCCTTGACAAGAAAAAAGGTGTTATCAAACGTTTTGATTTTTAACACTCTGATAGGTTTAAAAAAGGAAACTGTGTGGTTTCAATTAGCATTTATCTTATGAGTGAGGTTAAGTATCTTTCACATAAACAATAATTAAAGTTAGGAATAAGCCAAGAATTTCTATTATCACTGTTACCACTTAAGGAAATAAGACTTACAAATATTGGAAAGTAGGAAACAAAACTCAGAACTTGCAGACTATACGATTATCTATCTAGAAAATCCAAGGAAATCAACTAAAAAACTATAATAGGAACTAATAAAAAAGTTCAGCAGAAAGGCCAAAGACAAAATCAACAAATAGAAATCAACGATTCTGCTATACATCAGCAATAACCAATTAGAAAATGTAATTAAAAAACAACTATCCTAAGGTGAGGGCTCTGGGGTAAGGTGGCGCCAGGAGGGGGTCAGAAGGGATGGCTGCCCCAGAAGGACAGGTCACTGTGATTTAAAAAAAAAAAAAACTATCCTGGTCATAATCGCAACAAAGCTATAAAATATTCAGCTAGAAATAAACTCAAGAAGAAATATGCAAGACTTATATAAAGAAAACTGTAAAATTTTAGTGAAGCACTGTACATAAAATATACCTTTCTTTGGTAGAAAGACTCATTATCAGCATCTTCACAAACTCCCCTCTCCCAGATTACTCCAAAATCAATGCAAACCCAATCTAAATCCCAAAGAGATGTTTTTGTCCCAAATTTACAAGCTGATTTTAAAAAAGCACAAGGAAAGCAAAGAAAATCTTGAGAAAGAACGAGGAGAATTTGCTTTACCAGATATTACATATAATATAGCTAGAGTAAGATAAACAATGTGGTTTCAACACAGAAATAGACAAATGGACTAAGGGAGAACAAGAATCAGTACAGAAACAGACACATGTATGTATGGGAGTATAGTGCACGGGAAAGATGGCATTTCAAATGTGTGAGGAACAGATAGCATAGTAACTAGTGTCAGAATAATTGGCTATCCATTTTGGGGGAAATTTAAAGCCCCACTTAAAACCAGAAACAAAAATAAATTCCAGGTAGATTAGAGAGCTAAATGTAAAAACCAAAACTATATAACTACTAAAAGAAAACACAGCAGAACATATTTCTAATCTGAAGAAAGGCTTTCTTAAAAAGGCAAAATGCAAGACCATTAACAAAAAAGCTAATACATTTGGCCATTTGACCATGAACAAGGTTAAAAGATAAGCAACAGACTGGGAGCAAACATTTGCAACATGTATAGCAAAGCATTAATATCTAGAATATATAAAGAACTAAAAAAATCAGTGAGAAGAAATACAAATGGCCAATACACGTATGATTGGGGATGGCTCAAACTCTTTAGGAAGCAGGGAGATGCAAATTCAAACAACTTAATATCATTTTTTGTCCAAGAGATAAGCAAAAAAATCTGTTAATATCACTTTTGAGAAGTGTACGAGAAATTCGACACTCCATGCACTGTTGGCAGATAAACTGGAATAGCCTTTGCATATGGCAAATTCCAAGTATCTAGTGCATATTTGTCACCTAGCAATTCCACTTCTTAGAATCTACTTGAAAAATATTTTTGTACGTGTAAAACTATGTATGTACAAGGATTTTTTACTGAAGCATTGTTTGAAAGAGCAAAAAAACTGAAAAGAACTTAAATATCCATCTGTAAGAGAATAATGGAATAAACAGCAGTACATCTATATTTAGTAGTAACACGCATCTGTTTAAAAAATAAGAGATGGATATATACTGACGTATAAAACTCTCCTACACATACACACTCTTAAGTGAGAAAAGCAAGTTATAGTACATGTACATTACTTCTCTATATCATTTATGTAAAAAAAACCCACAAAACTTTATATTTCTAAATGTATTCATATATGTGTAGATGCATATAAAAAAAGACTGGAAGGATATGCTCTAAACTGATCCTAGTGGTTAAAGAAGCATGTAGTACGAAATACTATGTATCCACTCAAATGAATGAAGTGAACAGACATACTGGCGTGAAAAGAGCCCTAAATCATATTCTTTGGGAAAACAGCAAGTCATAAAATACGTGTTTTTTATTTGTATATGCATATACATATGCAAGTAAATACAGAGAAAAAGGACTGTACAAGTTCACAGTCAACTCTTAACAATGGTTACCCACCAGGAGGGCAGGACATTGGGTAAAGGGGGACTTTAAGGTTTAATCTACCTCTATATTATTTTAATACTTTAAAGCAGAATTGTCCATCAACAACCTGTACAAAAGAACTAGTTAAGGATATTATAATTTCCTAAACTAACTGAAGGAAGGACAAAACAAATAAGATATGTACAACATGTATTCAAATGAATATTCTCAGTTAACACTTATTGAGTGTTTTGTGCCAAGCACTGTAAGCCCTTTCATGCATTTTCTCATGTAACCATCACAAGAATCTTGAGGTAAATAATATTTCTATTCCCATTTTACAAATGAGGAAACTAGGCTCAAAAAATTAAGTTAACTTGCCTAAGATCACACAGCAAGTAAAAACCAGGGCCAGAATTCAACCCAGACATCTGACTCCTAAGTCCACTCTTAACTACTCATAATATGGGGTAACATATGACTTGGAGCCACATGCACACACTATATACAACCCTGACTTGCACAGAAACACATACACTGCACAACCACATCACAGTCATTGTGAGTTTATAACACTAAAATGATCTTCTTCCTCACTTTCATCCTCCAGTTTTGCTTTAGCAAGGTCATTTCCTCAATTAAAGACGCCCATTTTATGTGAAAAATAATCCTGGGTCCAAATTAGAAAAGGGGTTGAAACCACCTCCATATTCTTTCATCATAAAAATTAAGCAATTCCTATTTATCAATCACCTACTCTCACATCCCTAATTAACACCTTACTCTGCCTAACCTTTTATAACAGTGATTGCCAAAGTACAGACGGCCCTCAGGCCAAACCCAACTCACCTCACTGCCTGTTTTTGTGCAGCAGATGAGCTGAGAAAGATTTTCAAATGGTTGAAAAAAAATCAAAAGAAGAATAGTATTTCATGACACATGAAAATTATTCAAAATTCATATTTCAGTGTTCATAAATAGTTTTATTGGAACATAGCCACGCTCATTCATTTACATATCGTCTATGGTTGCTACCGCAGTAGAGCTGAGTTGATGCAACAGAGACTCCTTGGCCCGCAAAATCTAAAATATTTACTACCTGATCCTTTACAGAAAAAGTTTATCAAATCTTGCTTTAGGGTTTTCAAAAGAACTTCTTCTATTTAACTCAACTACTCCTAACAACAACCCTGAGAGCTACTTGGCATTTTGAAAATTAGAAGATTTTAGAATTCTGAAAATTAGAAGGCTCAGAGAAGTTTAGCGTCTTGCCCAAGTCACAGAGCTAGTAAGTGAAGGGGAGAATTCTGGAACCCAGGTTTTCTAGCTCTAAATCCAACATACTTTCTATCATACTATCACTTTCTAAAAACCCAACCCCTCCCAATTAATCAATGAGTTTAGACATTTGCTGCTAAAATTTACCACATGAGTAGAGACATAAAAGCTTTAAGTTGGTGGGAAAACATTTCTCAATTGAGAAACTTTGACTCAAAAAATATATTAACAGAATGCATTGCATTTCATATGTAGTTGTATAATTTACAAAGTATATTTTCTCATTTAATTAGCAAAGAAACACTGCAAAATAGGTAGGGCTTTTGTTTTGTTTAGTAACAAATAAGGAAAAAGATGCCTACAGACTTGCACAAGATTATACTGAGGCAAGACCAGAACCCAGGCTGACTCCTACTCCAGTGACATTTCCACTTGGGAACACTGTCTCTTCTCACAAGGAATGTACCTGGGTTTTTTTCCCTTTGAAACAAAAAACAGTAACTCACACATTTTTAAATAGTAGGAAATCTCAGGTGTTATTTTAGAAGGGATAAATTAACAAGGTAACAAAATAACAATTAACAGAAGGGGTATAATCAGAGGTGAACTATCACCTCATAGGTCTTAGAGCTGATCAAGCAGATTTCTCATTCTTGTATTAAAACACATCTCCTAGTTTTTTAAAAACTTCAAATTAATGTCCCTATTTTAATTATGCTTAACTAGAGGCTGAGATTTACCAACCAATTCTGCTGTGCTAAATTTTAATCCTCATTTTTACAAGTAACTAAACTAAAATAATCTTACATTATTCCTAAACAAATAGGATAATAAATGGGTGATATAGCCTAAGCAAATAAAAAGTCTCCACAAGGAACTGATCGATATACATTTTGGTCAAGAAGTTGGCTCACAATCATAAACTATTTAACACATAGATATGATTGCTTTAAGGATAAATCTAATGGCAATTTCTGGTTAATTACAGACTAAATCTGCTTTTTTTTCCCCTAGTTTTAAGCAAAGATTTCACCCTATACAAACAGTTTGAAAACCAAAAAATACTCATTATTAAAAACATCACTTATGTAACTTTAGCATAATGATTGCCTAGCTTACCATATGGAAAATGCCTCATCACGAAAGTCTCAAAGAGCTCTAGAATACCCCCACATTTCAAATATAAGTCATGACCTTCAAAAATGCATTGAGAAACATTTCTCCCCCACAACTTCCCAGAGTGATTAGAAATCACCACAACATAGCTTCATTTAACTAATATACACATATAGTATTGTGTATTATGTATTTTACAGTTTTAAAAACTTCAAGTTAACCCACACGAAAAAGAACGAAGCTGGACCCTTACCTCATACCATATATAAAAATTAACTCAAAATGGATCAAAAACCTACTATTAAAGCTAAAACTATAAAACTTATAGAAGAAAATATAGAGGTAAACCTTCATGATCTTAGATTTGGTAATGATTTCTTAAATATAACACCAAAAGCACAAGCAACAAAAGGAAAAAAAGATAAATTGGACTTCATCAAATTTCAAAACATTTGCGCATCAACAGATACTACACCATAAAAAAAGTAAAAAGACAACTCACAGAGTGGAAGAAAATATTTGCAGATCATATATCTGATCAGGATCTTGTATCTAGAATATATTTTTTAAAAACTTACAACTCAACAATAAAAAGATAACCAAATTAAAAAATGGGCAAAGGACTTAAATAGACATTTCTCCAAAGAAGAAATTCAAATAGCCAATGAGCACATGAAAAGATGCTCCACATCATTTGTCATTAGAGAAATGGAAATCAAAACCACAATGAGATACCACTTCATACCCACTAGGATGGCCATAAAACCCACAACAAAACAAACAAACAAAAAAAACCCCAGAAAGTAATAAATTGTTGGTGAGGATGTGGAGAAATTCAAACCATTATACACTGCTAGTGGGAATGTAAAATGGGTGCAGCAACTGTGGAAGACACTTTGGTGGTTCCTCAGCAAGTTAAACATAGAATCACCATATGACCCAGTAATTCCACTCCTAGGTACATACTCCCCAAAACTGAAAACATGCATTCAAATAAAAACTTGTACATGAATATTCATACCAGCATTATTCACAAAAGCCAAAAGGTGGAAAGATCCCAAATGTCCATGAACTGACAAACAGATAAACAAAATGTAGTATATCCACACAATGGAATGTAATTCAGCCATAAAAAAGAATGAAGTACCGATACATGCCACAACATGAACCTAAAAAACATGCAAAGTGAAAGAAGCCAGACACAAAAGGCCATGTATTATATGATTCCGTTTATATGAAATATCCAGAATAGGCAAAGCTATAGAGACAACAGACTAGTGGTAGACAGGGGATGTGGGGAAAGCAGAATGGGAAGTGACTGCTTAATGGGTCCAGGGTTTCCTGTTGGGGTAATGAAAATAGTTTGGAACTAGATGTGCAACATCATGAAGGTACTTAATGCCACTGAATTGTATACTCCAAATGGTAAATTTTATGTTATGTGAATTCTAGCACAATAAAAAAGTTACCAGGCTAAAACACAGAAAACAATGTGACGTCATTTCTATTTTTAACAAAAGTTAATGAACAAAATAATACATCCCTGGAAGAAAGGGGCATTGAAGCCTCACTTCTGCAGTAAGTTAATCTCAACATTTTCCAAATCAAGTATCTCATGACACGCTCTACCAAAACAATTAAAAATGGCATCAAACTCTACTTTTGAAGCTTTGGGAATTTCTGAATGAATGCCTTTAAAAATGTCCCTTACAGTCATCAAATATCTCCTAAGAGTGCCATAAATTTTATGATCTCAAAGAAAAATGGAAAAGATCCACCCCTAAGAGTGTATTCTGGCTTTTAGCCAAGAGACATAATCAAGTATATCTGCAAATAGAGCTGGTCTACTTATACTAAGATGGGAGACTGAGAAAGGAAGGTTTTTTCTTACACTCAATTCCCATCCCCACAAACATAAACACAAAAATTTAGGCCCTCCATTAATTATTTTTTAAGTAAATTACCTGACTAGAAATCTGATAGTAATTTAACAGTTCTCCTTTTCTTTACTTCTGAGTATGCTGGTTCTTTGCAACCACTGGCTTTATCATTTACTGGCTAAGCGATGGACGCCTTATTGAAAAGAAATTCCTCTACTTTACAGAAGAAAGTTAAAGTCTGAGTTACAGAAACATTAACTCCTAAAATACTATAGAAAAATTATATTAACAAATGCAGACCTGTGACATGAGGATTAACATTGGTCTAGAAATCAGAACTCCAGGGTCTACCACTTACTTACTAGGGAAAGTCTTATTTTTCTGAGCTTTATTTTACTCTCAGGTATAAAAAGGAAAACAATTTCCCGCCTGCCTGCCAACAGAAGTACAGTAATAAAAATATGTACGAGGTATGATGGGACCACTAAAGAGGGGCACCTAACCGAGTGCGGTGGAGGATGCTAGGAAAAGGGGGAGCAGCAAAGGCTTTCAGGAATAGCTAATGACGGAAGTTAGTCTAAAAAAATGAGTTCAAATTCAAAAGGAGGGGGAGACAGAGCATTACAGGTTGCAGGGCGGGGGCATCAGAAGCAAAGGCACAGAGAAGAACATCACAAATCTGTTTGTTATTCTCCTTCTTTAACAGTCAAGGGCTCCTAACTCCGCAGGGTAGTCCTTCACCCCACCCTCAAAGATTCCATGCTCATCTCATTCCACTCCCCAAAGAGACCATGCTTACACTTTCCAGCCTCAATACTTGAATGTTCTTCCACTCCAGGAACATATAATTCAAAACTGGGAGACTACCTTGTCTGCCAAAGTTAGTGTAACATTTCCAGGCTCTCATGGTGCTTTTATACTTCGGCGCTACTACTTAAGACACTAAGTATTCATCTTAATACAAGAGAATATGAACATAATATTAACTTTTGTATTTAAACTCTGGGTAGCCAAAACAAGGATTACACTCTTTCCAACATCAAAGCAGAATAAAAGAAAAAGGACATGGGAATGTTCCCAAATTTGCAACATTTCCAAGATAAATGATATATGTCAGTAAAGTTTGTAAAAAGTAATCATGAAAAGTTAAAAATCCATAAACTATTAATCTTGACCTAGAACAGAATGAGACCATCACAAGACATCCTTAACAGAAGATAATTAATGTATTCGGAGAACAAAATGTCCAAGTAATCTGCTGTAATTTAAACTCACACTAAAAAGCAAGTGCCAATTTTCAAACAAGGTAAATTCAAAATGACTTTAAAAGTCATGTACAATTATTTTACCACTCAAAATCAGCTTTAGTGCATCTTAGCTATCCTTTAATGCAAAGAATCTTTCTTTTGGACTGTTGATTTTAAACAATTTTTAAACTCATCAACCCAATGGAGAGAAACTGTCTAGAAGACATTCACTGCTCTGTGTCATATAGTGAGACCTCTTCAAAAGTTCTCTTGGTATTACAACTAACTATAGACGAAAAACAGGTAACAATGCCTCCCAAAATTGGATGCAATCACTACCATACAAAAGGTTTTCATAACTTAAAGGCTATTTATTCATATAATTGCTTCAGTCAATAGTAACTCTTAAGAAGTACTAGCCATAGCACTCCCATCTGTTTTGAGGGTTCAATTTCATTTTAACAAGATCTATCAACTCCCAAGATACGGAGATACACACGTGCAGGATTTCCACCCACATCCCACTACATAAATGTTTCACCACTCTTAAACTTGTCCAAAAAAACCCTCTTTCAGAACAGTGAAGCCACCTCACCACTTTTATCCTAACCCCATCATACCATCTCCTCCCCATCCCCAACCTGTCAGTCACAGAACACACCACCCATTCCCAAATAACACCTCTCAATCTCCTCGAACCTAACCCATTTATACAACTAGCTAGCAATATCCCTCACCCCGATCCAGACGTAACGACCTTCACACACATCAAGTGAATCTCTAAACTAAATCCACTTTCCCCCACCCCATTACCCACTGAAACTCAACTTCCCATACCCGAAGCGATCTTGCCTTTCAGTAGCCTCAATCCCTCTTAAATAAGATCACTCAGTCCTTTGTCAACCGTCTCGCGGCCCCCCTCATGTATTCTCCTCACCTTCCCCGTTCCCTAGTCTTCCATCAACTCCCAAAGTTGCCACCCTCCAACAAAAACGAAAAAGAAAAGACAAAAAACGCACCTCAACCTCAAACCTGCCCTTCCTCACTTTCCCCTCTGAATTTCCCTCTCCGCCTGTTCGCTCACACCGACAGCAGCTACGATAACCCCGAAGACCCGAGCCCGGCCTCGTCCCATACCTCTTGGTGAAGGCAATCACCCTGCCTCGCTCAAGCCGCCCCCAACTAGGGCGCTTACTCCGAACAGACTCTTGGCCGCCGCTGCCTCCCTCCATTCATCCCCGGCCCATTCATCTCTCAGCCCGATCCCAGACACGCCCCCCGGCCTCCTCCCTCTCTCCCAGCACCCCTGCCGGCCCGGGACCCTCACCAGGTTTGAGGCTCTCGCGGAGGGAGACTGACTCTTTTCGCTTCTCCCTCGCCCTCTTTCAAGCCTCAACTCGCCCCTCGACGAGCCACACCATAGAACACACACATACACACACACCGCCTCCTCCTCTATCGCCTCCTCGGATGCTTCTTACTCCCCTCCTCGATGGCTCGAGCTCAGCACCGCGTTGTGTGCGCGTGCGCGCACGAGCGTCTCCCCGAGAGCCCACCGGGCCAGCTACGGCCGGTAGGTAAAGAGCGGGCGGGGTTAGGGGAGTGGGGTACGAGCCCAAGCTCGGGCTCGCCCGGGAGCTGAGCAGGCGCACGCGTACTCCAGCCAGGGAATTCAGATGGAGAGGAGAGGAGAGGGGGGCGGAGGGGGACGGAGGGGGGCGGGGAAGGGAGGGGAGAAAAAGAGAGGAGGAGGGGCAGAGAAAGCCGACGGAGCAATCCCAACTCCGAACGGCCCTTATTACTGCGAGGTGCCGAGTGGCTAGCCAACTGCAGCATGCGCACTCCTCCCCCGCCCTCTTCAACGCAGCGGGAGAGAAGGATGCGCGTCGAGGAGAAAGGCTTCTCTCCTTTCCAAAAAGAAAATCTCAGTTAGGAACCACGGGTGACGCCTCCTATGTGTTCAAAAGCTCGCTCTCTACGGCAGATTTACCCTCTCCTCTCCAAAAAAAGAATTAAAAAGTCCAAGCACACTACTTTCTACCCACCCACAGCCCACCCTCAGTTCTCCTCAAGCATCTAAATGCGGGAGCTCTCCTGAGATGTGGTACCCGCCGGCACCTCTTCGCCAGCCACCCCAAACTCCTTTTCCAACTCCCAGCTTTTCTCGCGAGACCCATACCTGCCGGCTTCGGGATTAGAAATCGAGGCACAGATTTACAAATACCGGTCTCCCGGTTACGTTGCGAGGGCAACGACCACAGCATGTCTCCCCCACCCCCCAGGACCGCAGTGCGCGCGCGCGGGGGCTGGGCGACAAGGAAAGTAGGGGTGAGAAAGGGAAGCTATGAAACGGATTTTTGACAGCATGTAACCACTAGGCCTGGGCACGTGCCCTGCGCTTCGCAGGCGGATGCGGTGTACCCTGGGAATTGTAGTTTTTCTTCCCAACTCTAGTCCTACTCCCACCCTCAGCCTTACATAGGCCTCAGGCCGGGAGGGGGATTAGCGACGCCATTTTGCCGGGAACAATGGCCCTCGGCCCTAGCGGTGGCGGGTGGGGGAGGGACTTATGTTTTAAGGGTTCGGTTAACCTCCCCTGGCCCCTCGGTGCCATAGCAACCCCTTCAGAAACCTGGCCACGCCCCCTCGCTGTTCCTCCAGGCTCCCAGACTTCGCGCATGCGGAAAGGCCACCTCCCCTTGAGGCTGGCTCTCAGCTTCTCGTACCGCCCGCCTTTCAGATTCTCTAGTTTGTAGTGACTGCTACCTCCTTCGAGCTTTCACTACATGTTAACCTCGGCACAGCGGCTTTATTTAAGACCTACTTCGTGCATGGTATCAGGCGCAGTGCAGAACTGTTTCTCTCATTCTCACATGAACAATCCTGGCTCCACAGAGGAGGAAACTGAGGCTCAGCAAGGGAAAATGGACATGACTTGCTCAACTTCACACAACTGTGTATGGAGGAGTCAGAACTTTAAGCCAGGTGTGCTCACTCCAGAGCCCATGCATTTTTCAATCCCCCAGGCTGCATCTGGTGTCACAGCCCCTGAATGAAAACTCCTAAAGGGCGGAATTTCTTTCTGAATGCCCCTCAAGCCTTAGCAGGATGCCTTGAGGGTAGGAGCCTGTGTAGAAAATGCCCAACCTCAGGGCCCTATCGCTGAGTTATACCAATCTCTCCTCTGTCCATAATTTTCTTTTTTCTTTTCCTTCTGTAGGCCTCAGAACCTCAACCTTTTACAGCTCTTAAAAAAACCGTCAATAAATTTAACTCTGAGATTTCCTAAGTCCAAATGGTGGGAGCATTGCACCCTTGTTTCTTATCTCTACACCTTTCCTCTTGAAGATTGCTTATTAATCCCAGTATTTCTAGAACATTTAAGGAAACCAGACCATGCCCTTAATAAATTTAAACCCCCATCTTCCAATTCTGACAATGAAGGGAGACTCTGAGGAAATGAAATTCAGGGCTATGAGGTCCAGCTACTCCACCTGTAGAGATCTTCCTTCCTGGGTAATTTTGGAAGAGCAAGGTGTAATTTCTCCAAATAGTGCAAACTCTCTACCTTAAAGGTCTCTGCATTCCAAATTAGCTGCATAATGAATGATGTCTCCCAAACTCCATCTTTCCTCACTGCCCCAAAGATGGCCCCTTTCCCCTGTTGAACTGTTGACTACTGTAAGGAAAACAGGAAGCATAGCCAGATAACCACCAAAGAGCAGTTTCAAAGGTTACTAAGTTACTCCAAGTTTTCGCAGGTCCTAACTACCACTAAGATGGTAATGAAAAACTTGTGCCCACCGTTTTTATTTTTCAATATCACCCTACTTCCACCACCACTACACACATCCACCTTAAGGAAAATCAATAGATACCTTCCTCAATTGTAGCCTGCTCCTCTTCCTTCATCTCTGAGCCTGTTGATGTAATCAATACAGAACAGTACTTGGAAATGTTAGCCCTTCAACCTGCTCAGGTGTGAACCCTTCTGAGAAGTCCGTTTTTGACATTTGCTAAATAACTATAAAGTAGTGTAACTTTTACAAACTTCAGAAATTAGAAAATCAAACAAGTCTGTTCCCCATCCAAGTACAGGCCCTTCTCAATTTAGGCCTTTTATTGACATACGTGCTCTTCTGTTTGAAGCAGCCTGTCCATAACTCAGCACAAATGCCACTATAGGCAGAAAGGGGATTGGGCTAAATTATAGCTAGTCAACAATGTACAGCAGAGAACATTGCCTTCTTACTTACTTGTTTCCACGGACTCTCAAGTGACACTTGTGATGTTTCTGTTCATCAAATAGAAAATTTGACTTATATTAACCACTTGTAATTTGGCTTTACATTATTCCAGGAAAATGTCCTTCCAATAATCTAGTTCATCTTATCTAAAGGCTCTGGTACCAAGAAATTACAAAAGCCTTCACTGGAACGATTTTTAGACCCCAGCATCCCAGGGGATGGAGGGGATCTCCTCCCTACCACACAGGATGGTAACTCCCGCAGTCAACAAGATGGAACCAAGATGAACCTCAAAGTTTACAGTTAGCTGGTAGAGTTGTGGTTATTTCTGGAACTCAGTTTCTGATCCTGAGCCCTCCTTTTACCAGGTGATTGGGAAAACAATATAAGTCATTCTCGGCATTCTTTTCCCTTATCCCAGGTGATGCCACAGTTTGGGGTTGTTATGTAGTGCCCAGGCATGGGGGTGGAGAGTGGGGGGTAAATAAAGATATATATGCTTCTAGGTCCTTAGATCCTGTCAGCTACTGCTGAGCCCTCTGCCCACATGGATCCTCTCAAGTGCTGTGGTCCTCTCCAACATCTCTGCCACAGTTGAGGCACAGAACTCATTGCCAAGGTCACCTGTTGGTCCATCTACCTAGACATTCCATACAACCCTTCTTCTCTTGAATCTTCCTGCCAACCAAGTGTTGCTTCTGGGAGTATATGCTGCTTAAGCTCCCACAGAGGTCTCTCTGCCTCTTCCCTGCACGGAGAGGTGGGTGAGGGAGAGAAGAATCCTTTTTTTAAGCTTATGCAAATGTTTCTTCCTTCTAATTTCTTGGCCCAGATACTTTGTCTCTGCCCTTGCACCCTAATCCCCCTTCCCTAGGACTTAATGCTTTTGGAACACAAAAGCCAGAAAAACTGGCAAAGTATTTATTTTCCTGCCATGCCACCTCCCTCCCCTGTGATACACTACAAAGCTGACTACTTTGTTGAGGGTAGGGGGAAACAGGCAGAGAAAAGGAGAAAAATATAGGAAAGAAAAAAATCCGTTTGTATCTCAAAATAATATTGTAGCCACATTCTCCCTCTATTAAATCTTAGCATCTCAGCAAAGAAAATTTACTTCTCATCTAGATGCCCCCTGCTCAAGACAATAACTCCCAGGGCTTGGATCCCTGGGTGATCTTTTCTCCAGGCAAGCCCCAGCACTCAGGAAATTTCTCACCTGGATCGTCTAGGGGCTGTTAGTGTCCTCCTAGGAGGCTCTCTTTCCTCCCAACGCAAGGTGAGTGTCCCCTGAGTAAGAATAAGGATCACCTGCCTCAGAAATGAGCGGCTATCTTTGGCTTAGTGACTCACTTAGAGACACTCCACCTTTCAGATTGGACAGTGCAATTTCTCAAACCTTACTGTGGAGTCTGACCTCCTCTTCCTAGACACAGTCTTTCCTCATGTGCCCTAGGCCATATATCAGGGGGCAAATTTAAGCTAAGTGCCTTTGCCTTGGCAACTGACTCTTGGCGAACCTAAAGAAAGAGTAAGCCCACATCACTTCTCTAAAATTTGCTAAATATCTGGAATCTTAACTCTTCTGCAAAGTCTGCATGTGGACAGGATACAGAGCCTGAGTTGGAGTTGGAGTTGCTAGAACTGCCCTTTCCCTCTCCAGAAGAAGATCAGTTCCTTTAGAAATGTATAGTCTAACATAGTATATTCTTCTCCGAATCAGAGAATTCAGTCTCCCGGGCTAACTAACAAGGCTACATTTCCCTGCCTGCATTTCCTTCCTCCACCTTCTCTCCCTCCCTCCTTCCCTTCCTCTGACCCTTCTGTATCTGTTCCAACATTCCGTAATAGCGTTTCAAAACAGACTTGTTACAAATCCTTCATGTAGCAGGAATGAATCAGAGTCTACCACTAAGAAGTATAATAATAGCTAATAATTAAATAATATTTATTATGTGCTTTATACAAACCCACTGAATCTTATGGGCTAAGTGTCACTGTCAACACCATTTTTCAGATTAGTAAACCAAGGCACAAAGAGGTCAAATAACTTGCCTAGGGTAACACAACAAGTAAGTTGCAGAGCTAGATTTGAACCCAGTTAGTTTAATTCAGAGTTCATGCTCATAATCATTTTGTTGTATCTTTCTTTATTGTCTATGATTCCATTTAACTTTAGACTCCAAGCTCCCCATTCCATGGGGCTGGTAAAATAACTTAACCTCAATTCTTCTTGACACTCCTCCACCCCAGGCTCATGCCACAGTTCTGGGCTATTACACAGTGCTGAGGCCTGGGAGTGGAAGTCCATTAAGTCCTTGTCATCAGGCAACACAGCTTAGTAGTCAGAGGTCTATTGCCTCTGCCCACAGTGTTCCTTTATGGTCTGGCAGGCCCTTGTTGCATTGGGACCCTGCTGGTGGCTTGGAAGTTTTTGTTAAGGCTGCCTAGTACAGCCCCTATTCTCTCAGGTTTTCCTGTATACCTAGGGATGGTGCCAGGAAGGAGGACACAGGTCCCCTGTACCTAGGACCCATGGATCGTCCTGATAGCATTACATTATCCCCAGCCTAGGGAGCAGGAAGGGCTAGAATCTCTTTCTAGTCTGGATAAAATCCTTTTCCCTTCATATTTTCTGGCCAAGACACTTTGTCTGTGCTGCTAATCCTCATCCCCTAAGGACTTAGGCTTTTGAAACACAAAAATAAAGAATTGGCAAGTGAAATCTGCTTTTAGTCTTGCCACATCCCTTCCCCGACACAATAAAACCTGAGTGAAGGGGCAGGATGGGGGAGAGGGAGATACAGAAATTAAAAGCAATAAATACAGAAAACATAAAAATATGTGTTTTAATTCTGTGCAAAAAGGATAGTTTATTTAATAAATGGTGCTTTCAAAATTGGTCATCCAACTACAAGAAAGTAAACATCCCTGCCTTATGCCATATATAAAAATAAATTCCAGATAGATGTTCATTTCCCTGCTTCCATCCATTGCTGATGGAAGTATGACTCCCTACTACCCTTTTTGCAAAGTAATCTGGGAGAATCTAATAAAATTAAAAATCTATAATATCAGTTCAGAATGGTTTGGGCTGCAAGTGACAGAAAATCTAATAGTGACTTAAACAAATAGAGGTTTGCTTTTTTTTCTCACATAACAAGAAATCTAGAGGGACACAATGCTAGCATTGGATCATCTGCTCAACAAGGTCATAAAAAATCTAGACTTTTTCCATCCTTCTACTCCACTATCCTTGACATGTTGGCTTTTTGTCCCTAGGCTTTTTACTTCATGCTTTCAAGATGGGCTGCTGAATCTAGATATCACAATTGCATTCAAAGGCAGAAAAAGGAGTGAGGGAATGGCAGTGGCCAGGGAAGCAAGGGAGGTGCCACTCTCGTTTACTCAGAGAAGGCAATTTTTCCCAGACATCCCCCAGCAAACTTACCCATACATCTCCTTTGCCATAACTGGATCACATGTCACGTATAGACCAGGGAATGGGACCACCTTCCTTGAGATGAGGGTTCTCTGCCTAACACCTGAACAAAATTAGCATTTTGTTAGCAGGAAAGAAGGGGGAGAGTGCCAGCTGATTAGGCAACTGATATCTGCTGCGTAAACTTACCCTTTGACCAAGCTCTTTGGAGTCTATCCTACAGAAATAAAAGTGCCAGAAAACCTGCATGCCCATCAATAGAGGAATGGTTGAATAAATTGTGGTATATCCACACTGAAGCATATTATGCAGCTATTAAAAATAGTGAGTGATATTTATTCCTTTTGACCTGGAGAAAATTGTGACACAGTCCATAATTTTAATAATGGTTACCTCATTTGGGAGTGTGCATTTAGGGGTGGTTGGTGCATGTTCCTTCTGTAGTAACAATTTTACCTAGCTGAAATGGAAATGGCATAAGTAGGTCTTTTACCATAATTTCTTGAGAGAAAATTGCTTTGATTTGCACAGTTTTAAGCCATGCATGTCTTTTCAAGGATACATCCTTGCATATGCCAAGGAGTACTCGTAATTACCTTGGTAAACTATTTCTGTTAAGAGTGCTGGTTAGTGGTATAGTTAAAAAAGAGTAGTGGACTGGGAGTCAGGAAACCTGGGCAAAATAATTATACTAATGCTACTACTTGTAGAAAAGAGAAGCACACAATTGTAGTCCCTGATTCTGGTAGACTTATAAAACAAGTGAAAAGGAAAATAAGAATTCAAGAATTGTTATAGAGTACTGAACAACTAATTGACATGTGCATGTTGCTTGTAATAAGTGCTGCAGGCATTCATTCATTCATTCATAGGGTTTTAATGCACAATCCAAGATGTCAGACCTTGCCTGGGTAGCTGTCTCTGCATTCCCCCTTTCTCAAAATTAGTGTCTGAAACTTATTTCTCATCTGGTTTCCTGGTTTTGGTGACTGATCTCCTGGCTTGTTATCATCTACATAATCTGCCCTGTGCTTTGGGCCTCAGCCCCAGTCTTGCTCTTCCCTCTTCCTCTCCTTCCCAGAGACCAATCCTAAAATCTGTCCTGGGAATGGCTGAGTGTGTGCTTCTTGCTGCCAGATTTCCATGATGCTGCTTACATGGATCTAAGTCTAAATCCTTGCCAATCTCTCTGCCTATGGTCCAGTACCACCAGTCCATCTCTCACGTCAGCCATGAATGATCTTTCTAACTCATAGATCCATCCATATCATTTACCTGCTTAAAACCCTTCAGTGAGCTTTCAGCCATGATGGAATAACAGGGACCAGATTTACCCTCTGCCTAAAAAAACCTTAAAAAACAGACAAAATATATGGAAAAAAAGGTATTCAGACATTGGACATCAAGCAGTACAGAGAAATAAGCCCTGAGAGATGGGAAACAAATGAGGTGAGTTCTACAGTTGCCCCAGCTGACGCCTGAATATAATTTCGAGGCCACAGTGCGGGGAGAGGGGATTCAAATGGAGCTTGATGCTCTCCCTAAATTGAGGAGGTGGAGCTGAGGATTCAGGGAAGCCAGGATGGCTAGAATTGATAGCACAAAATATCAGAGAGGGAAGAGCTTCATAGAGAATAGAGAGCTGCACAGGAGAAGAACTCCAGAGACCTGCAGAAGGTTCCCCTCAGATCTTCAGCTGAGTACTGGTCAGCACATGTGTGTAAAGAAATTATCCAAGGCTGAGGAAAGAATCACCGGAAGGGAGCAGGGGCAAAAATTCTTGGGGCTCATGTAGAGCTAGGATCATTCACATTTGCAACAGTCAGCGTGGAGAAAACTTGAAATACATGGAAAAGTACTCAGAGGCATATTGCTGCAGTAGTAAGGCAAAATTAGCCCTAAAGACTGCTCTGGTCCCATCTACAATGCTTGAAAGCAAGCCTCAAAAGGATAAAATTGTTTCCAAGTAACTTATCTGTTTCCTAAAACAAAGCTCAAAATCATTTAAAGGAATAAAAAAATGAAATCCAGAACCCAACATGGTAAAATTCACAATTATCTGAGGTCCAATAAAAAAATAATCAGGCATACACAATGGCAGAAAAATTTAACCAATAAGGAGAAATATCCATCAATAGAAAGAGACCCAGGAGTGACACATATGATAAAATTAATGGAAAAGGACATTAAAACAGCTATTATAAATACATTCTATATGTTGAAGAAGGTAAACGAAAGAGTGAGCATATTAAGGAGAAGATGGAAGTTATTTTAAAAAAGATCCAAATTGAGCTTCTAGAGATGAAAAATTGATTGTCTGAGATGAAAAATACAGTGGATGGGATTAATAACCTCATTATTTTCCAACAAATATTTGCTGATGCCCATAGAAGAGGTAAAACAATTCTTTAAAGTAGAATGTTTTCAAGTGTAAGGCTTACTGTGAAGGGAGCTTCTATTCCCAGTAGGTTATATTGTTTCCAACAAGAAGTCTGCTATTATCCTTATTATTGTTTTGTACATAAAGTATCTTTTTTGGGGGCCGTCTCTGTGACCCAGTAGTTAAGTTCACCTGCTCTGCTTTGGCGGCCCAGGGGTTTGCAGGCCATGCTGGGGTGGCATCCCACATGCCACAATTGGAAGGACCCACAACTAAAGATACACAACTATGTACCAGGGGGCTTTGGGAGAAAAAGGAAAAATAAAATCTTAAAATAAAAAAATTTTAAAATAAACCATCTTTTTTTTAAACAAATTGCTTCAAGATTTTCTTGGACATTGGACATTGCAGAAGAAAAACTTAATGAACTTGAAAACTTGGCAATAGAAACTATCTAAAACACACAAGAGAAAAAGTGAACAGAGCATTACTGAGCTGTGAGATAACTTCAGGGTGCCTTAATATGCATGTAATTGGAGTCCCAGAAGGGGGAGGGGTCAGAAAAAGTATTTGAACAACTATTGGCTGAAAAGTTTCCAAATTCCTTGAGAATTAGAAAACCACACATCCAAGAAGCTCAAAAAAAACCCAAGCAGAGGAAACATACAGAAAACTACACTAAGGCATGTCATAACCAAGTGGCTTACAACCAATGATAAAGAGAAAATCTTAAAGCACCTCGTTTTAAAAAAAAGATACTTTGTGTATGGAATGATGTTAAGGATGATAGCAGACTTCTTGTTGGAAACAATATAACCTATAGGGAACAGAAGCCCCCTTCACAAGTAAGCCTTACACTTAAAAACATTCTGCTTTCAAGAACTGTGTTATCTCTTCCATGGACCTCAGCAAATATTTGTTAGAAAAAAGTGAGATTCATTTATTTATTACATTCACTAATTTAACACACTCTGTGCTCAACTTAAGGTGAGAACCTAGGACAGAAGACTAAATTAGGCCAAGTCTCAGCACTTGAACTTACAGTTTAGTTAGGGGTTCCAAAAAAGTTCTACGGTTTTATAATCTTAAACAAATTTTGAAAAATTCTGGCCATTAGTTCTTCAAACACTTTTGGTTTTAATGTTGGGAAGAAGGACTTGTTGACTTGTTGAAGAAGGACTTTCAAAGGATTGAGCAGGTAATCTTCATGTTGGCTTTGAGGTGTCTTTTCAACTCTCGACAAATTTGTCCAAAGGAAGTCAAACACCAGCCTTCTTTTTTCATTTTATAGCATTCTATATAGTAAGTTGTGCCCCAATCACAGCTCTGCAGAGCTGTGAACCTCTCTGATTCTGGAAACCCGTATTTTTCAGTAATCTCTACTGATTCTCAGTCCAAAATCTAAAACAATTTCTCCATTTCCTTCATCAATACACTGTACCTTTTTGACTCAATTTTCAATGAGGTATTTTCAGTCATGTGTACATATTCTTTTCCCTTGTTCTTTTCCTTCACAATCGAATCCCCTGTTGACCAGCTGCTCTAATATGTTTATCTCAAGAGTCATTGCTTTTGACATGTTTAATTTTATTAATTTTTGTCTAAATTATAATATTAGCCCTTTCACGTTTTTGGCTTTCCATTTGTATTTTTATAAAATAGTAAGAGGAAATATAATAAAATATTTGAATCACTGTGCAAAATCTGTTCTACCAAGATGGCTTCATTGTAGGAATTAGGGAGTTGGCTGGCAGGGAATAGCATGAAACCTTTGTCATCTGATGTATTCAAGTTCAAATTCAGCCCAAGAAGATGGTTTGGGTATATTAATATATAATGTATGACTGTGCAAATTTTATAAAAGTCAAGTGTACAAAAGATGAAAACCCGTGAAATCAAATAACCCTTATACAAAGTAGAAACTAATGTGTACTATAAAAACATATACAAATTCAGGCCGACTGGTTGGTGTAGTGGTTAAATTCGCACACTGTGCTTCAGCAGCCCAGGGTTTGCCAGCCTGGATCCCAGGTGCAGACCTATGCACCACTCATCAAGCCATGCTATGGCAGGCGTTCCACATATAAAATAGGAAGATGGGCACAGATGCTAGCTCAGGGCCACTCTTCCTCAGCAAAAATAAGAGGATTGGCAGTGGATGTTAGCTCAGGGCTAATCTCTCTCAGAAAAAAAAAAAAGATATGCAACTTGGAAGAGCTAGGGGAATTATGAGGGATCAGGAAGAGGTAACATGGATGTGGGCCTTGAAAGACTGGTAAGGTTTAGACAGGCCAAGATGGTGCGAAAGGACATTCTAGGTTTAGATATTGGAAGTTTGTAACTTACTTGGGTTGGTGGGAAGAGTTCAAGTTTTCCTTATTCCCACCTACTCCCCATTTTCATTTGTTTGTCTCCAGAAATTTTTTGATTTCTCCTTTGATTTCTTCATTGACCCAATCATTGTTCAGTAGCATTTTGTTCAATCTCCACATTTTTGTGGCTTTTCTGGTTTTCTTCCTGTAGTCGATTCTGGTTTCATACCTTTGTGGTCAGAAAAGATGCATGGTATTATTATGATCTTCCTAAATTTATTGAGACTTGTTTTGTGGCCTAATCTGTGATCAATCCTGGAGAAGGTTCCATGTGCATTTCAAAAGAATGTGTATTCTGTGGATTTTGGATGGAATGTTCTATGTATATCCACTAAATCCATCTGGTCAAATGTGTCGTTTAAGGCCAGTATTTCCTTATTGATCTTCTGTTTGGATGATCTATCCATTGGCGTAAGTGGAGTGTTAAAGTCCCCTACTATTATTGTGTTACTGTCTATTTCTCTTTTTATGTCTGTTAATAATTGCTTTATATATTTAGGTGCTCCTATGTTGGGTGCATAGATATTTACAAGTGTTATATCTTCTTGTTGGATTGTTTCCTTTATCATTATGTAGTGCCCTTCTTTCTCTCTTGTTACCGTTTTTGTTTTAAAGTCTATTTTGTCTAATATAAGTATTGCTACTTCCGCTTTTTTGCCATGTGCATGGAATATCTTTTTCCATCCTTTCACTTTCAGTTTGTGAGTGTCTTTAAGTCTGAAGTGTGTCTCTTGTATGCAGCATATACATGGGTCTTGTTTTTTTATCCAATTGGCCACCCTATGCCTTTTGATGGGAGCATTTAAAGTAGCTAATGATACATATGTATTTATTGCCATTTTGTTAGTTTTTTTTCTGGGTGTTGTAGTAGTTTTTCTCTGTTCCTGTCTTTTTCTCTTGCTCTCTTCCCTTGTGGTTTGATGGCTTTCTTTATTAATATGTTTGATTGCTTTTGTCTTACTTATTTGCTTACTTATTATAGGTTTCTGATTTGTGATTACCATGAGGATCCTTTATAACATTCTATGTATATAACAGTCTATATTGAGCTGATAGACTCTTCAGCTTTACCTCTTTCTAAAAGCTCTACTTTTTCACTCCCCTCCTCCCACATTTTATGTTTTTGAAATCACATCTAATCTCTTGTTTTGTGTGTGTCTATCCATTACCCTCTTATCATTGAAATAGGTAATTTTAGTACTTTAGTCTTTTAATCTTCATATTATCTTCACACCACCTACTCTCCAAATGGAGATCTTCTGATAAGGTTCAAGAACACATAATTAAATCACTCTCTTGAGGGGTGGAGCTTTATGAGGTAAGAACTGAGAGATTAAAAACTGTTGCTACGGGACCTCTACTTTGGCATATCTCTATCTTGACCTTCCCCTTGGACATCTTTCTGTAGTTAACTTATTGGATTGTGCCTTTTCTCCTGTGCAGGTGGTATGGTAGGAATGTCCATCCCTAGACCATCATCCTTTACTGAGCAGGCTACGTGGGAACTCACAGAGTCCAAAAGATTGGAGCCCTGGGATTGGGAGGTGGGAGTGAGGTATGTTCTACTCTAAACCCTCTTATCTAGGGTTTCTCAACGTCAGTACTATTGACATTCTTTGTTGTAGGGGCTGTTCTGTGCGTTGTAAGATGTTTAGCAGCATCCCTGACCTCTACAAAGTATATGCCAGTAGCACCTCCCATACACACAGTTATGACAGCATTTCCAAATGTCCTCTGGGCATGAGGGAGGGAGGGGACAAAATTGCCCCTGGTTGAGAACCATGGCTCTAAGCCTTATGAAAAGGTTTTCTATGCTTCCTGCTGCTCATAGTCTGGGTAGTAAGATTGAGAGGGACAGAACCCAGCACATGAGAGCCCAGAGGGAAGGGCCAAGGATCTTAATTGGCCAGTCTCTAGTTTAGACCTTAAGCTAGAAAGATTCATCCCTTTTAGACTCCTTATGGCTTATACGTGCTCTAGTTCCTTTTACAGGGGTAAGAACTGGAGCTCTTCCTGATCCTGCATTGCAAAGTTTCTTCTCATAGAGCACAATTAATACCTAATGTGGCTCAGCCACCTGTGGGGAGTATACACACATAATGTGGTAATGCCAATATCTCTGCTTATGTCTGGGGAATGGTAGTGCATGCCCCTCAATGTCTTGCGGAGGTTTGGAGGGTGGGCAGAAATCATGGAAAGGGGACTAATGATCTCTCACTGGCCAGTTTGTGGATCTTGCCCTCTGATACATCTCAGGACAAAACTCAGCTTCATCTCAGCAAGAGTTAGGCCCCTCCTCTTCCTGAGGACTTTTTCCCAAAGCCAAACGACAGCCCAGGCCATAGCAACAGAAGGAATTCAGTCCCCCACCATGCACCTGGGTGAGATCCCTTTGACTGACAAAAATGAAAGAAAGAAGATGCTTTGGATTATTTGGGGGTTTAATTTTTTCTTGGGAAAAAAGGATTCATTTGCTCCTGGAAAGGACTTGATATTATTAAATTTTATTGGGTATTGTATAGATCATTGTAGTTACTTGATACATATTGTGAAATCTAATATGTAGAGCTCAGTTGGATAGCAGGTTCATTGTTTTCAATTCCTGGCCCCCATACTCACTTCTCACAGAGCCTTCCCACAGCCCCACTGAATGGGCAATAGGCCATTGTCACCTCATTCCCAGGCTGCAGCTGATTGGACCAGGGTAGTCACCTAACCTATGCTGAGCTAATCAGCTTCTCTTCTCTAAGAATTTGGAAGAGGCCTCAAACACTCCACTTAGCTAGCTACAGGTGCTGGACTTGTAAGGATATAAATTTGGAGTTTGGGGGCCATGTTGGCCCACATGAACTGATGAGCTGGCAGAGAAACTGAGTCTTCATCCAGTCTGTTAGTATCTGTCTCCCCTACAAGATTATAACCTCAAAGAGCACAGGAACCATGTTTCTTTTGCACATCACCGTAGTCCTAGAGCTGGTACGGTGCCTGATGTATAATAGACAATAAATATTTATTGAATAAAGTTATTACCAGCTTTCCCATGTAAGAGTATAATTTATGGCTATTTGTCTTCATTCTCCAATTTACTGTTTAAGCACTCATTCTCCTTTATTAATAGGAAGTCACCATCTCCCTTTTGAGGCCTATTCCCCCCTAACTTCATAAAGAACCTAGGCACCTATTCATTCCAAGGTTATGAGTCCTATTTCTAAACTCTAGGCAGAGGGAGAGAGAACTAAAAAGTCCAGTTAGTCCACCAGCACTATTGCTTCTCCTGCTGTCTCCCCTGGTCCTGCACAGTACAAGAATTTATAGTAACAGTTTTACAGCTCTTTGAGTTAATTCTTCATGTTCATCTGTTGACTCTCAAAACATACCATTGTGCCTGCCAGTTTCAGTCCTGGGGCTTTAAACCTTAGAACCAGTTCAACCCCCAACAACCCTTAGTGTTGAGCAGCCCAGATTCTTGCTGCCTTCAAGATAATTTCTCCTTTGGGACCACTGGCATCCTTTCTTGCCTCTCCAACAGATTTCTAAAACTTTAAATCCAGGAAAGAAGAGATTGGATTCTTGGTGCCTTCCCTTTCAGAAAGCCTCTTGCTTTCTTATGCAAATTAGTCTGCTCCCTTCCCAAGACTCTCCAGAACTCTGAATAACACTACTCAAACACAAAAAAAAGATCTTGTTATTCCTTGGCTAAGAGTGCCTTCCTGCCTTCAATTTACATGACTTAGGGAACTAGCCAAGTGATTTTTTTTCTGTTAGAAAAAATCTGCCCAGAGTGAGTCATAGTCTTCATCTCTAAACATCAAAGAGATTGGGATCATTTTTTTAAAATTCTACTTTACTAGATACCTTGTTATAAAAGAACAAACAAAGGTGCAGTTAACTGGAATGTGCTTTCAGCATAACTCTTTCAGGAATCTGCAGAGGCAGTAGGTCAAGGATTTGTGTCATCAGGGTTCGAACTGTACTCTGAAGTGCCTAACAACATGCAAGGGCAAGAGAGAGGAATATCCACTATCACCTCATCTTAACTGCAAAGACCCTATTTCCAAATAAGGTCACATTTCCAGGTAATGGGGGTTAGGACTTAAACATATCTTTTTGGGGCATAGAATTAAACTCGCAACAGAGACTAATACCCACCACCTGTGTTAAGGGTTCTGTCTCTTGCTGCTTCCAATCTTTGAGGTGCTAGAGATATGCTGTGTTCTGCATAGGGGTAGGGATAAGTTCCATCGCCTCCACTCTGTGTCACCTTTTGTCCCCCTGTGTTTCATAGGGTTCCTTGTAAAATCAACTCATATTCTGCCTGAAACCTCTTTCTCTAAAGAGTTCAGACATCAGTCCACAAAGTTAGGAAACAGACAATATATATAGCAGAGTGGTCAAGAATGTGGGCTCTGCAGTTAGACTTTCTGGATCTACTAGTATGTGTGATGTTGGTTAAATTAATTAATCTCCTTAAACCTTAGCCTCCTCATTTGGAAAGTAGATATGAATGATAACCTACCTCATTTCAGACTTAAATGAGATATAAGCTGTATAAAAAGTTTAGCAAAGTTCCTGGCACATGGTAGTTGTTTAAATGAGTATGAACCCACCACTAAGATGAAACATATTAATATATTTCCATAACTGCTGCAGCTATTTTTACTTTTGAAAGAAATAAAACATTACAGATACTTCTAGACCCCACTTCACATCATTTTCCCCTCTGTGCCCCCTCAGAGGTAACTGATGTGGGCTCGGCAAGCCAAAGAGTCAAACGAAAGATTTCTTGGACTCCCAAGGTCTGGCAGTAGTGGTCTTTTATTCAGAGACTAGCATGGAGTAGCATGGGGAAAGGACCCATGGGCAGTGAAGAGCTGCAGTGGGTTGTGGGTAGGGCTAAATTTATAAGGCATAGGTATGTGAGTTATTTCTTTACAAGACAAAGGAAAGATCATGAAAATCGTTAAAATGATATCAGTGCAGGTGGGGCCTTGTTATTGGGTGGTCCTATAACTTTGGATAGGAATCAGGTCAGACCAGGTCAGGATGTCCTATGCTTCCCGCAGGATATAGATCGGTATGTAGGGCAGGACACCTCGGGCTTCTCTCCCTGGGGCAGCCTTGATCCTCATCAGTAACCATCATCCTGAGGTTGGTATATATTATTCCAATGAATGTTTTTATACTTTTGCTTCTTATGTCAGTAGCCGTACACAATATTTACCATTGTTTTTGCATAAATGGTCTCATAGTGTATGTATGATTTTGCAACTTGCTTTTTAAACTCAACATTGTTTTTCAGATTTATCCAACTTAATTGATGTAGACCTAGTTCCATTGCATATTATATTCCATTGTATGAAGAAATCACAATTGATTTATCCATTCCTTTACTGAGGGAGAGTTGAGTTAGTTCCACTTTTTTTGTGGTTACATGCAGTGCTGCGGTGAACATCCTTGCACATGTCTACCTATACTCATGTTTGAGATTTTTTTCTAGGGTAAATACCTAGAATTAGATTGCTGGGTAATAGGGGATATGCATCTTTAATTTTTATTCAATGTTTTATTATGAACATTTTCAAACACTCAGAAAAGTTGAAAGAATTGGACAGTGAATTCACATGTACCCACCACCTTGATTCTCCAACTAACATTTTACCATACTTATTTTATCACACATAACTATCCTTCTACCCATCCCTCTATTAATCCATCAATCCATCTTATTTTTTTGATGAATTTCCAAGTTGCAAACATCAGTATACTTCACTCCTAGATACTTTGGCACACACATCATTAAATAGAGTTCAATATTTGTTTATGGTTCTTTTTTCTTTTGAGGTAAAATTTACATTTAATAAAATACACAAATCTTAAGTAGTAATTCAATGAGTTTTGACAAATGCATGTACTTGCATTGTTGAAACTCCTTTCAAGTCACAGAACATTAGCATCAACCCAGGAAGTCTCTTCACACCTCTGGGATCTGGATGTCTGGTTTCGTTCACTTAATGTCATGTTGGTGAGAGTCTTCCAGGTTGTTTCATGTAGAAGTAGTTTATTCATTCTCATTGCTATATGTTATTCCATCTTATGAATATACTACACTTTATCCATTTTACTGTTGATGAGCATTTGAGTAGTTTCCATTTGGGGCTATTATAAGTAGTGCTGCCACAAACCTTCCTATATATGTCTACTGATGAACATATGTATGTATTTCTCTTGGTTATATATCCAGAAGTGGAATTGCTGGGCCATTGGGTATATGTGTGTTTAGCTTTAGTAGTTATTGCCAGTTTTCCAAAGTAGCTATACCATTGTATTGTTTCCCATCAAGATATTCCACATCTTTGCCAACATCTGGTGTTGTCAGTCTTTTCCAATTTTCATACTGGTAGATGTGTAGGGGTGTTGCATTATGATTTTAATTTGCATTTTTATGATGACTTACAACATTGAGCAATTTTTCATATGATTATTGGCCATTCGGATGTTCTCTTTTGTGAAGTGCTGGTTTTAAGTCATTTTTCAATTGGATTGTCTGCATTTTTTTTACTGATTTGTATGACTTCATTATATATTCTTAACATGAATCTTCTATTGGACATATGTATTTCAAATATCTTCTTCCTCTTTTTGTCTTGCCTTTTTACTCTCTTAACAGTGTTTTGATAAGCAATCGTTCTTTATTTTTATTTTAAAGATTGGCACCTGAGTTGGCGCCTGTTGCCAATCTGTTTTTTTCTTTTTCTTCTTCCTCTCTCCGAAGTCCCCCAGCACATAGTTGTATATTCTAGTCGTGAGTGCCTCTGGCTGTGCTACGTGGGATGCCGCCTCAGCATGGCTTGATGAGCACTGCTAGGTCAACACCCAGGATCCGAACCGGCAAAACTCTCTGCTGCCAAAGTGGAGCTTGCGAATTTAACCACTCAGCCATGGGGCCGGTCCCAATAGTTCTTTATTTTAAGGAGTCCAATTTTTTCCCTCTATGATTAGCACTTTTTGAGTCCTATTTTAAAAACCTTTGCTTATCTCCAGATAATATTTTGAAATATTTGGGTTTTTTCTCCCTGTATTTCACCCTTTCCTTTTCTCCCTTTCTGGTAGATAGCAGACTCTGTGCTTCATTGTCTTCTGGGAAGTATGTGGCCAAGCTGAAAGCAGATTAGCTTGAAAGATATTTGAACTTCTTTTCCAAAATCCTAAGCACATTGAGGAGAATTGGGTTTGAGGGAGAATGGGACTTCCATCAGATTCAGAAGAGATGTCCCTTGGAGTGGGAGAAGAGAAGGTGGGAGAAGTCAGCTGGGCCTTGGGCCTTGCTTCCTGTGGCCTCCTGATGAGGCCCCAGAGAGGAATGGCTGCTTTAATGAACTTGAAGGACAGGAATGCAAGGCCTGAGGTCACAAACATTATAAGAGATTTTTGTGTCCTAAGGCTGGCACAGAAGCCACAGAGAGACTGCCAGTCTAAAGATGCCAAGTGAACATTGTCCCTCAGTATTAACCTGTGAGGACAAATGATCCTCCTTAGTACCTACCCAAGGTTTGACATTGCATAAGACCCTAGACCAGTTATGGAGGTCCCAAGAATTATATTGACCCCCTTCCTGCCCCAACAGAAGAAGCTGTATCTACTTCCTTTTGTGGCATTTTCTGAAGTTTGAGATTGATTTGAGAAAGGAGAGCATTAAAAACTATTTAAAGATGTAGACATGGAACATGGATGGAAATTACTTGATGTGAACTGCAGGTGAAAGGATAATCTTCTTAATAAATTCCAGTTTTAGCCAGCATAGCTTCCTGAATGATCTAGGATTAAAATAATAACATAATTTAAAATGGAACATTATTTTTCTTTTTCTCTGAACTGTATTTCTTTTCTTGATCCTCTTACGAGCTCACCAAACTTTTCTTCCTCCTGTATTTTTCCTTTCCATTTAACAAATGAACTTTTTTTGCTTTCTTTAGATGTTAAAAAAGCTCTTAATTTTCCATGATAAAAAATTAAAATGTTCCTAATTTATTTTAAAAAATATTTTAAATGAAGTAATATTTGATGCATACAAAAGAATATTTGTGATTTGTGTTTAAGTTGTAAAGCTTAATAATAAAATAAACACCCGTTAGCCTACCACCCAACTTGAAAACTAGACCATTACCAATAATTTGCATTTAGCTGAATGTTTCTCTATATCCCATCCCCTGACTCTCCACATAACTAACCACTCTTTTGAATTTTATATTTATCGTGTGTTTAAAAAAGTTCTATTGCCTATGTTTATATTCATAAATAATACATTGCTTAATTTTCCCTATTTTTATAAATATAATATCATGCTCTCTGTAGTCTTCTGCATCTTGCTCTTTTATTATGTTTCTAAGATTCATCCATTTTGTTACATGTAGCTGTAGTTAATTCATTTCCAAAGACGTATAACATTCCATTGTGTTCATGTATCACAATTTGTTTTTCTCTCCATGGACATTTGAATTGTTTCCATGTTTTTGCTATTACCAATAGTGTTGCTATGAACATGTCTCATTGTGCATAAGTGAAAGACTTTTTCCAGGGCATATACCTAAGATTAGAATATCTGGGTTGCAGACTATGAGTATGCTCAACTTTTTTAGTTACATATTACCTAAATGTTTCTGAAGTGGTTGTCCCAGTTTATTCCCACCAGCCAAAATATTAGCATTCCCCTTCCTATCACTTTGCATTGGAAAACTTCTTAACTTTTGGTGATCTAATGAGTAAAAATGGTACCTCATTGAGGTCTTAATTTGCCTTGCTCTGATTACTAATGAGATTGAGCATTCTTTCATATGTTTATTTTACATTCCTGTTTCCTACTCTGTGAAATGCCTGTCCTTTTCTTTTGCCCATTTTTCTATTGAGTCATTTTTTCCCATTTTGATCTGTGGGAGTTCTTGATTTATATTCTGGATACTAGTCTTTTGTTAAGCATGTGTATTGCAAATATTCTCTTTACAATTTATACCTTTGTGATTTCACTTTAATTACATGTCTTTTGATGAACCAAATTTCTTAATTTTAATGTGGTCTATATTAGCTATTTATCAATATGTAATAAATTACCTCAAAACTTAGCAGCTTAAAACAACAGACTTTTTTTTTTTTTTTAAAGATTTTATTTTTTTCCTTTTTCTCCCCAAAGCCCCCCGGTACATAGTTGTATATTCTTCGCTGTGGGTCCTTCTAGTTGCGGCATGTGGGATGCTGCCTCAGCGTGGTTTGATGAGCAGTGTCATGTCCGCGCCCAGGATTCAAACCAATGAAACACTGGGCCGCCTGCAGTGGAGCGCGCGAACTTAACCACTCAGCCAAGGGCCAGCCCCTAAAACAACAAACTTTTATCTCACATTTTCTTTGGGTCAGAAATCCAAACATGGTTTAGCCTTTGGCTCAGTCTATCATGAGGTTGCAGTCAAACTGTCAGTTGGGGTTGTAGTCTCATCTGAAGGCTAGAGACTTATGAGGTGGTTAATGGACCTTGGTGTCTTGTTATGGGTGCCTCTCCATAGAGGTGTCTCATGACATGGCAACTGGCTTCTTTCAGGGAGAGCAAGCTAAGAGAGGGAGAAATTGAGAGACAGAGACTACCCAACACAGAAGCCACAGTGTTTTTATGACCTAATCTCAGAAGTGCCATCCTATCACTTCTGCCCTATTGTATTCATTAGAAGCTAGTCACTACATCCAGCCCAGTCCCAAGCAGGGAGATTATGCAAGAGTGTAAAAACTAGGAGGAAGGGATCATTGGGACCATCTCAGAGGCTGCCTAACACACACTAAAATTTATCAATTTTATCTTATATTGTTAGTGCTTTTGTGTCTTGTTTATGAAATACTTCCCTACTCTAAAGTACAAATGTATTTTCCAGTATCTTCTTCTAAACATTTTAAAATTGTCAATGCCTTCCAGCCAAAGACTACCAGTTCTCCTTTCATTGCACCGTGCTGCCTCCTGCTTGATGTAACATTAAACTCAGCAGCTAATGTGATCTCGTTTCTTGCCCTTCAAATTCCAGTGGTCTCTGTGAATATGAATATGTATGTATAAAATACCATGATTTCACCCCTACTGTATTTGCTGTAGGTTGCCATTCAGATAGGTTAGGACTTATTACAGGTCCCTGAATTTTTAGGAGTCTTTTGTTTTAGTTAATTAATTAATTAATTAATTTGAGGAAGCTTAGCCCTGAGCTAACTACTGCCAATCCTCCTCTTTTTTTTTGCTGAGGAAGACTGGCCCTGAGCTAACATCCATGCCCATCTTCCTCTACTTTATATGTGGGATGCCTACCACAGCATGGCTTTTGCCAAGCAGTGCCATGTCTGCACCAGGATCTGAACCGGCGAACCCCAGGCCGCCAAGAAGCAGAACGTGTGAACCTAACCACTGCACCACGGGGCTGGCCCCTAGTTAGTTTATTTTTTAAATGAATTACCCATGGTCACTTATGGCATCTGTGGCAGAAGTAGGACTGGAAGCCTGACTCCAGTATCCCAATCCAGAGATCTCTGTAAAAGGTAAAAATGAAATACTAATCAGATCTACCATTTCATTAGCACTTATTAGGAGTCAGGCACTGTTCTATGTCACACGGATTAAGTTTTATATATCTCACAACAACCTATCTTCACTTTACAAATGAGAAAACTGAGGCACAGAGAAGGAAAGTTATTTGCCCAAGGTCACACTACTAGCAAGTGGCTAAGTCAGAGCTAGAAGCAGACAGCCTGACTCTAAAGTTTGTCCTCTTAATCTGTGTGGTATTATACACTACCTCCCAAGAAGAAACAAAGATCTTGGTTAATATGCACCAACCTCAACTGGTGCAAGATGGGACTGTAGAACTGATATCACATTCCTTTCACTCCTCATCACATTGTAAGTAGGTGTTGGTCCTCACTCCTCCAGTGAAATTGCCCTTGGCAAGGTTACCAGTGAACTTTAGGTTGCCAACTGTATTCAATACTTCTTTATCCTTATTTTTATTTTTATTGTTTGATGAAGAAGATTGTCCTTGAGCTAATGTCTGTGCCAATCTTCCTCTACTTTGTACATGGGACACTGCCACAGCACAGCTTGATGAGCAGTATATAGGTCCATGCCCAGGATCTGAACCTGTGAACTCTGGGCCACTGGAGCATGCAAACTTAACCACTATGCCACCAGGCCAGCCCTATCCTTGTTTTAATCAACAGCTTACCAACCATTATGTACTGAATGTTTCTGTTTCCCAAAAATTCATATGTTGAAATCCTAACCCGCAATGTGATGATATTAGGAGGTGGGATCTTTGGGAGGTGATTAGGTCATGATGGTGGAGGCCTCATGAATGAGATTGGTGCCGTAATGAAAGAGAACCCAGAAAACTCTCTTGCCCTCTCTGTCATGTAAGGATATAAGGAGAAAATGGCTGTCTGAAACCCAGAAGAGGATTCTCACCAGAACTCAACCATGCTGGCATCCTGATCTTGGACTCCTGCCTCCATAACTGTGAGAGACAAATTTCCATTGTTTATAAGCCACCTAGTCTATGATATTCTCTTATAGCAGCCTGAACTGACTAAGACACCAAGATTCCACATAATTAATCATTCCATTCTTACAATATTTTCTTCTCTTGGTCATCACAACACTGAAAGCTTGTAGTGTTCCTCTTGTCTCACTGGCTGCTCCTTCACACTGTCTTATGCTGTCTCCAGTTTTTTTCCTCAGCCTCCAAACCTTGGAGTGTTTAAGGTTCAGTCCTCAGATATTTTGCCAGATAATCTCATCTAGTCCTCACACTTTAACTATCATCTATGTACTAATCACTCCCAAATAGACATCCTAGCCTTGACTTATATCCTGAACTCCACACTTGTATATTCGACTGCCTGCTTGAACTTTCCAGTTGGATGTCTCATAGGCTTCTCTAATTTAGTATGTCCAAAAGAGAATCTTGATCTTCCCATCACCACAAACCTGCTCCTCTTGCAGTTTTCCCCATCTTGGTAATGACAACTCCATCTTTCCAGTTGCTTAGATTAAGAACCTAAGAGTCATCCTTGATACCTTCCTTTCCTTCACACTCTATGTCAAATCCATCATCAAGTCCTCTCAGCCTGATCTCCAAAATGTATCCTAAATCTGTCCACTTCTCACCATATACACTGAGAAATCTTGAGAATCATTGATAAGAAAAGTAAGAAGAAGGAGCGCTTGTATTTTCCCTAATCAGGAAATAGCACATTTCCTGTACCCACCCATGGCAAATGAGCCAGAAGTGGGGAGTGAAAAGCATCATAGTGCCTGCTGGCATTAATTATAACTGAAGTCCACAGTGTGATAGTCTCAGTATTAGCCTCTTTATCCACTTATTCAAAGGAAAATTTTTAAAAAATTCCTCAGGAGCATTACACACCTTGCCCTTTAAGGAGGTAGAGAGTGTTGTTACACCTTTGCATATTTGCATGCATTCTCTCACCTGCAGTTCCCTCTTTATACTTGTCTGCCTAGCCAACTCTTAACTCCTCCTTCAAGTCTTAGTCCCAAATCTACTTTTCCCCTAATTTATTAAATGGTATCTATAGACTCAGCTATGGCTCTAGGTGTTAGAGAGATAAAAATGAATGAGACTCTGTCAGTTTTCAAGTAGTTTCACAGCTTTTTATCAGAAAAAGAAACATAAAGGAACAGATGCAACAAGGAGATATAGGTGCTATGACAGAAGTCTAAGTGGGTTTCACTATGGGCATGTCCAGTTCTACCTGAAGGCATCAGCTGAGTCTAGAAAAATAAATAGGTGTTCACCAGGTGCAGTGAGAAGCAAGAGCAAAGACACAAGAGTGCGAAACGGCCTGTGAATCCAAGAATGTTGAGCCATTCAAAGCAGATGGGACATTAGAGTGGTAGTTTGGGTGGCTTGAGAAATGAAGGTGTTGAAGTCTATAGTGGCTAAATCCTGAAGAAATGTAAATGCTTTGCTGAAGAATGTGGGTTTTATCCTGTGAATAAGGAAGAGTCATTGAAATTTTAATCAATGGAGTGACTTTGTCAAATTTGCATGTTACAAAGATTCAGTTGTGCCAGTGGTTTTCTGGAGCTGGCTCCTACCAGCTCCCAAGAGAGACAATTCTTAAAATTCCAGGAACTTTGCAAGCGAATCAATATGTTAGTAGCTTAAATTCAGTCATGATGAGAATAATTACATCATTGAAATCAGCAAATGCTACAAATCAGAGCTTTTTCCCTAGAGAGCCTGTTCTTGAACCTTTAGTAGGACACAACTGGCAGCGGCCATTGTGGCAAGTGGACTAGAAGAGGAAAATTGAAGTGAGAGAGGCAAATGCAATAATCGAGAAAAGAGATATTGAGACAGAGTTAGGGAGGTGTCTTCAGGGATGAGAAGAGGAGACTGATTTAATAGACCTTTAGTTGTACAGGCATCAGTCCTTAATTGGAGGAATTGGGCAGGGAGCAGGAGAGACAACTGCAAAGTTCCTGGCTTAGGTCATTGTGTGGATGGAGTTGTCACCAGTTAGGGTAGGAAACATAGGAGAAGAAACAAGTTTAGAAAAGAAGACAGTGAGTTTGGTGAGACTTGTTGAATTTGAAGTGTTTACAGGATGTTCACAGAAAGATGTCCTGTAGGCAATTGGAGATCTGGGTCTGGAGCTCAGGGAAGAAACCTGGGCTGGTAATAAAGATTGAGCATCATCTGCATGAGCAGCCATGACCCATGGCCTTTGTTTAGTTCACTGACTTCTTTAAGAATATCATGCCAGCTCTGGACCTTAGGAAAATGCACATTAACCCTATTTTGTACATATTTAATTGCAGTGAGAATAGCAAATAAAATAAATATTTTCAGATAACTGTCTCTCCCACTGTCATTTGTTATGCAAAAAATAAGGGCCAGTTCCCTGGGTGGGGGGAACAAAATAAAAAGGAAACAAATAAAAATTATGAAATTAAGACAAATACAAAGAATCCCCTAATTCTGCTCAAAGGTAAGTTTAAACCAATGATGTATAAAAAGAATTATAACCAAAATCCAGTGGAATTTATTCCAGGTATGCAAGGCTGGTTCAACATAAGAAAATCAATCAATATAATCCATAATATCAATAACAAGAAGAAAACTCATATGATCATATCAGTTGGCTCAGAAAAAGTGTTTGACAAAATCCACTACCCATTCATGAAAAAAACCCTCAGTAAGTTAGGAATAGAGGGGAAGTATCTCAACTTGATAAGGAGCACCTACCAAAAAAACCCCTTTATCTTATAGATGACATAATTGCCTTAGTAGAAAACCACAAGAAATCTCCAAAAGCCCTACCTAGAATTAATAGGTGAGTTCAGCAAGGTTGCAAGACACAAGATAAACATACAAAAATCAACCACATTTCTATATACTAAAATGATCATGCAGAAACCAATATTAAAAACACAGTACCACTTACAGTTATTCCAAAGAAAATGAAATATTTATGGATACACTTAAAACATGTACAAGATTTTTATGCTGAAAATTATAAAATGCAGATGAAAGAAATCAAAGAAGACTGAAATAAAAGGGGAGACGTACCATGTCCATGGATTGGAAGACAACATAGACTCAAAGAGGTCAATTCTTCCTAAATTAATCTATAGGATTAATGCAATTCCTATAAAACTCTCAGCAACATTTTTCTAGAGATAGGCAAACTTATTTTATGTATTTAATGTATGTGAAAAGGCACAAACCCTGGAATAGCAAGGCAATCTGGAAAAAGAATAAAGTGGGAGGAATTAATCTACTCAATTTCAAGACTGATTATATAGCTACAGTAATCAAGACTCTGTGGTATTGGCAGAGGGGGCACATATATTAATGGAAAAAAATAGAGAACCAAGAAATAGACCCACATAAATATGCCCAACTGATTTTTGACAAAGGAGCGAAAGCAATTCAATAGAAGGATAGTCTTTCAACAAATGTTTCTGGAGCAATTAGACATCCATAGATAAAAATATGAACCTTGACTTAAATGTCACATCTTATCTGAAAATTAAGTCAAATGGGTCATATGTTTAAATGTAAAACATAAAACTATAACACTTATAGGAAAAAGCAAGAGAGAGAGAGAGTGACGTCAGCCTCATGGTAAAGAGAACTCTACCCTTAGACACTCCTCGCTAAGATACAACAAAAAGGACATTCATATACCAACAGAGGACATCCACACAACACAACAGATGTCTGGGAGACCCATGCAGTCATATTTCTGAAGGTGGAGGTACTGGACTCACCAAAGGAAGTGGAAGGAGGTAAGAGAATCTCCTCTTCCTCCCCCAATGGCAGTGACCCTGGGCTCTGGACCACTGAGAGGAGAGGGGTTAGAGGCAGCCCTCCACAGGAACATCTTTGCTCTCCAAGTTTCCTCGCAGCCCATGGGAAAGCCCCACACACAGGTGACTAAGCTATTGTGGGGGTGTATTCATTAAGCTAGCACTCCAGGAGAGCAGATAGTGAAGGCAGAGTCAGAACGCCCCCAGGATTGCTCAGGTGAAAGAAAGCGCCCCTCCCCCCACCCGGTGCTGCAGCTCAGCTGGTTGGGAAAAGCAGCTGCACTGATAGAAAAGCAGTAGCTGTGAGTGAGCAAGCCACGGATTGTGGCAGGGTCAGAATAGACAGCTCTTGACCTCCACCCAGTGGTGGCAGGTGGAAGCTGTGACCAGATAATATCACTATGCAAAGGCACAAATCCATGCAATCAAACAGTATGAAAAAATATATTAAATCTCCAGACCAGAAGGAAAATCACAAGCACCCAGAAATCAATCCTAAAGGCACAGAAATTTATTATCTAAATGACAGAGAATTTGAAATAGCTATCATAAAAAAACTCAGCGAGTTACAGGAAAATACAGATAGATAGTTCAATGAAATTGGGAACTTCTTCAGAAAAGAGATGGAAACTATAAAGAAAAACCAATCAGAAATGTTTGAGATGAAAAACACGATAGATGAGATACAGAAAAATCTGGATTCCCTAAATCACAGAGCTGATATTATGGAGGAGCAAATCAGTAGTCTGGAGGACGGAAATGTCGAAATACTTCAGATGGAGGAGGAGAGAGAGCTGAGACTCTAAAGAAATGAAGAAATTCTCTGAGAAATATCCAACTCATTTAGGAAATACAACTTAAGGATTATAGGTATTCAAGAGGGAGAAGAGAAGGATAAAGGAGCAGGAAGTTTGTTCAAAGAAATAATAGCTGAGAACTTCCCAAACCTGGGGAAGAAGCTGGAAATACAAATGAAAGAAGCCAATAGATCTCCTAACTGTATCAATGTAAAAATACCTTCTCCAAGGCATATAGTAGTAAAGCTGGAAAAGTCAGTGAAAAAGAAAAAATATTAAGGGCAGTAAGGAGGAAGAAAATAATCTGTAAAGGAATCCCTATCAGGCTTTCAGTGGATTTCTCAGCAGAAACCTTACAGGCTAGGAGAGAGTGGAATGAAATATTCAAAATTCTGAAAGACAAAAACTTTCAACCAAGAATACTCTATCCAGAAAAATATCTTTCAGTTATGATGGAAAAGTAAAAACTTTCCCAGATAAACAAAAGCTAAGGGAGTTCATTGCCACAAGACCCACCCCCACCCCGCCAAGAAATGCTTAAAAAGGCCCTCATACCTGAAAAAAAAAGAGAAAGGGTTTACAGAGCCTTGAGCAAGGAGTTAAGCAGGTAGACAAAATCAGAAAATTGCAGCTCTCTATCAGAGCAAGTTAGCGAACGTTTAATTATAACATTAAAGATAAGGTGAAGGAAAACACAAAAAATAAATATAATCTCGTTATTTTAACCACAAACTCACAACACAAAATGGAATAAGATGTGACAATAATAACTTAGAAGGGGAAGAGGAAAAGGATCGAATCAGCTTAGTCTAAGGAAATAAAAAGCTATTCGAAAATGGACTATTGCTTCTATGAGATTTTTTACACAAACCTCATGGTAACCACTAAACAAATAATCACAACAGAGACACAAGTGATAAATAAAGAGAAAACTATGAAAACCATCATAGAAAACTACCTAACTGAATTGGTAGTCCACAATACATGGGACAAGAAACAAAAAAAAATGCAGAAGAATTGGAAAACAAGCAATAAAATGGGAATATTAAGCCCACATACATCAATAATCACTCTAAATGTAAATGGATTGAATTGTCCAATGAAAAGACACAGAGTGATGGGATGGATAAAAAAATAAGACCCAGCAATATGCTGCCTCCAGGAAACACATCTCAGCTCCAAAGACAAGCACAGGCTCAGAGTGAAGGGATGGAAGATGATACTCCAAACTAATGGCAAACAAAAGAAAGCAGTTGTTGCCATACTTATATCAGAAAAAGTAGACTTCAAGATAAAACAGCTAATGAGAGACAAAGAGGGGCAGTATATAATGATGAAAGGGATAGTCTACCAAGAAGACATAACATTTATAAATATATATGCACCCAACAGAGGAGCTCCAAAGTACATAAGGCAACTATTAGCAAAACTAAAAGGAGATATTAACAACACAAGAATAGTAGGGGATCTTAACACCCCACTTACATCAGATCATCTAGACAGAAAGTCAACAAGGAAATAGTGGATTTAAACGAAAAACTAGACCAGATGGACTTAACAGCTATATATAGAACACTATCCAAAAACAGCAGAATACACATTCTTCTCAAGTGCACATGGAACATTCTCAAGGATAGATCCTTGTTTGGAAACAAGGCAAGCCTCAATAAAATTAAGAAGATTGAAATCATATCAAGCATCTTTTCTGACCATAATGCTATCAACCTGGAAATCAAGTACAAGAAAATAGCTCAGAATGGGACAAAGATGTGGAGACTAAACAACATGCTACTGAACAAGCAATGGACCATTGAAGAAACTAAAGGATAAATCAAAAAAATCTGGAGACAAGTGAAAGTGGAAACATACCCTACCAACTCATATGGGATACAGCAAAAGCGGTCCTAAGAGGGAAATTCATAGCAATACAGGCCCACCTTAACAAACAAGAAAAATCTCAAATAAGCAATCTTAAATCATACCTAAAAGAACTAGCAAAAGAAGAACAAACAAAGCCCAAAGCCAGCAGAAGGAGGAAAATAATAAAAATTAGAGCAGAGATAAGTGAAATTGAAACCAAAAAAACGGTAGAAAGGATCAATGAAACAAAGAGCTGGTTCTTTGAGAACGTAAACAAAATTGACAAACCCTTAGCTGGACTCACTAAGAAAAGAAAGAGAGAAGGCTCAAATAAATAAAATTAGAAATGAAATAGGAGAAATTACAATGGATACCACAGAAATACACAGGATTATAAGAGAATGCTATGAAAAACTATATGCCAAAAAATTGGACAATCTAGAAGAATTGGATAAAGTCTTAAACTCATACCACCTCTGAAAACTGAATAAGGAAGAAATAGAGAATCTGAATAGATCAATCACAAGTAAAGAGATGAAACAGTAATCAAAAACATCCTCCCAAATAGAAGTGCAGGGCCAGATGGCTTCTATGGAGAATTCTACCAAACATTCAAAGAAAATTCAATACCTATCCTTCTCAAACTATTCAAAACACTGAATGATAAGACAGAACACTTCCTAACAGATTCTAGGAGGCCAGCATCACCCTGATACCAAAACCAGACAAGGACAACACAAAGAAGGAAAATTATAGGCCAATATTGCTGATGAACATAGATGCAAAAATCCTCAACAAAATATTGGCAAACTGAATACAGCAATATGTTAAAAAGATTATACACTGTGATCAAGTAGGATTTATACCAGGGACACAGGGATGGTTCAACAACTGCAAGTCAATCAATGTGGTACACATTAACAAAATGAGGAATAAAAGTCACATGATCATCTCAATAGATGCAGAGAAAGCATTTGACAAGATCCATCAGTCATTTATGATAAAAGAAAATCTCAATAAAATGGGTATAGACGAAAAGTACCTCAACATAATAAAGGTCATATATGACAAACCCACAGTCAACATCATACTGAATAGGGAAAACCTGAAAGTCATCCCTCTGAGAAAAGGAACAAGACAACTCTCACCACCCTATTTCAATATAGTACTGGAGGTTTTGGCCAGAGCAATTAGACAAGTAAAAGCAATAAAAGGAATCCAAATAGGCAATGAAACTCCCACTGTTTGCAGGTGACATAATTTTATATATAGAAAACCCTAAAGAATCCATCATAAAACTATTAGAAAAAATGGACAACTACAGTAAAGTTGCAGGATACAAAATCAACTTATAAAAATCACTTACATTTCTATACTCTAATAACGAACTAACAGAGAACTCAAGAATACAATCCCATTTACAATTGCAACAAAAAGAATAAAATATCTAGGAATAAATTTAACCAAGGAGGTGAAAGACCTATACAATGAAAAATATAAGACATTACTGAAAGAAATCGATGATGACTTAAAGAAATGGAAAGACATTCCATGCACGTGGATTGGAAGAATAAACATAGTTAAAATGTCCATACTACCTAAAGCAATCTACCAATTCAATGCAATCGCAATCAGAATCTCAATGACATTTTTCGTGGAAATAGAGCAAAGAATCCTGAAATTCATGTGGGCAACAAAAGACCCAGAATAGCTAAAGCAATCCTGAGAAAAAAGAACAAAGCTGGAGGCATCACAATCCCTGACTTCAAAGTATACTACAAAGCTATAGTAATCAAAACAGCATGGTACTGGTACAAAAACAGGCACACAGATCAATGGAACAAAATTGAAAGCCCAGAAATTAAACCACACATCTACAGACAGCTAATCTTTGACAAAGGAGCTAAGCACATAAAATGGACAAAGGAAAGTCTCTTCAATAAATGGTCTTGGGAAAACTGTACAGCCACATGCAAAGGAATGAAAGTAGACCATAATCTTTTGCCATTCACGAAAATAAACTCAAAATGGATCAAAGACTTGGCTGGACCTGAAACCGTAAAACTTCTAGAAGAAAATATAGGTAGTATGGTCTTTGACATCAGTCTTAAAAGGATCTTTTTGTACTTCTTCTTGGTCCAGTTTTGGAAGGTCATATGTTTTTAAGAATTTATCCATTTCTTCTAGATTATCCAATTTGTTGGCGTATAGCTTTTCATAATATTCTCTTATTATCTTTTGTATTTCTGAGGTGTCCGTTGTAATCGCTCCTCTTTCATTTCTGGTTTTATTTATTTGAGCCTTCGCTCTTTTTTTCTTGGTGAGTCTAGCTAAGGGTTTGTCAATTTTGTTTATCTTTTCAAAGAACCATGGTTTCATTTATACTCAATGGACTACTACTCAGCCGTAAGAAATGATGAAATCTGGCCATTTGTGACAACATGGATGGACCTTGATGGTATTATGCTGAGTGAAATAAGTCAGAGGGAGAAAGTCAAATACCATATGATCTCATTCATAAGTAGAAGATAAAAACAATGACAAAAAAACACATAGCATTGGAGATTGGATTGGTGGTTACCATAGGGCAAGGGAGGAGGGGGGAGGGCAAAAGGGGTGATTAGGTTCACATGTGAGGGGATGGACTATAATTAGTTTTTGGGTGGTGAACATGATGTAATCTACACAGAATTTGAAATATATTATGTACATCCGAAAATAAGTAAATAAATAAATAAATAAATTTTCTTAAAAAAGGATCTTTTCGAATACCATGTCTTCTGGGACAAGGGAAACAAAAGAAAAAATAAACAAATGGGACTTCATCATCCTTCTGCAAGGCAAAGGAAACACAGATCAAAACAAAAAGACAACCCACCAATTGGGAGAAAATATCTCTAAATCATATATGTGACAAGGGGTTAATGTCCAAAATACATAAAGAACTCACACAACTGAACAACAAAAAAACAAACAACCTGATCAAAAAATGGGCAGCGGATATGAACAGACATTTCTTCAAAGAAGATATACAGATGGCCCATAGGCACATGGAAAGATGTGCCACATCACTGATCATCAGGGAAATGCAAATCAAAACTAAACTAAGATATCACCTTACACCCATTAAAATGGCTCTAATCACCAAGACAAAAATTAGCAACTGTTGGAGAGGATATGGAGAAAAGGGAACCCTCATACACTGCTGGTGGAAATGCAAACTAGTGTGGCCACTGTGGAAAACAGTTTGGAAATTTCTCAAAAAATTAAAAGTAGATATACCATGTGACCCAGCTAGCCCACTACTGGGTATTTATCCAAATAACTTGAAATCAACAATTTAAGGAGAATTATGCACCCCTATCTTCATTGCTGCATTATTCACAATAGCCAAGATGAGGAAGCAACCCAAGTGCCCATCAACTGATGAGTGGATAAAGAAGATGTGGTGTATATATACAATGGAATACTACTCAGCCATAAGAAAAGACAAAATCCTCCCATTCACAACAACATGGAGTATGATGTTAAGCAAAATAAGCCAGACAAAGACAAACACCGTATGATTTCATTCATATGTGGAAGATAAACAAACACACAGACAAAGAGAACAGTTTAGTGGTTACCAGGGGGAAGGGGGTTGGGGGATGGACACAAGGGTGAAGGGGCACATTTACATGGTGACTGACAAATAATAATGTACAACTGAAATTTCACAATGTTATAAACTATTATGACCTCAGTAAAAAGAAAGGCAAAAAGAAAAAACAAAGTCAAATCACCAGTAATGAGACAAATCAACATTGTGTACCTAAAAGCAACATGGGATCGTTTTTGTGATATTCCTATGAAAAATGTACAACCTGAGTCTGTCTCTTCATGAGGAAACACCTGACAAATGTAATGGAGGGGCATCCTGTTAGCCTGTCCTTTCCAACTGTATCAATGTCATGAAAGACAAAGTCAGATTGAGGAACTGTCCAGAGAAAAGGAGACTAAGGGGACTGGACAACAAAATGCAATGCATGATCTGAGAATTTTGTGGGTTACAAAAGATGTTATTGGGACAATTAGCACAATCTGAATAAGATATGTTGATTAGATAAAAGTAATGTAACAATGTTAAAAAAAAAAAAAAGGAAGAAGCGGGAGAAAATCTTTGTGATCTAGGGCTAGGCAGAGTTCTTAGACTTGACACCAAAAGCACAATGTGTAAGAGTAAATTTGATAAATCGGAATTATCAAAATCAGAATTTTTTACTCTATGAAAGTCCTTGTTAAGAGTATGAAAAGACAAACTAGAGACTGGAAGAAAATATTTTACATCCACATATACAACAAAGGACTAGTATGTAGAATGTAATAAAGAGTTTCTAAAACTTAATAGAAAACAAAAACCAATTCAACTAAAAAATGGACAAAAGATGTGAGGAGACGTTTCACTTAAGAGGATATGGAGGGGCTGGCCCCGGGGCCGAGTGGTTAAATTCACGTGCTCCGCTGCAGGCGGCCCAGTGTTTCATTGGTTCCATCCTGGGCACGGACGCAGCACTGCTTATCAAACCATGCTGAGGCAGCGTCCCACATGCCACAACTAGAAGGACCCACAACTAAGAATATACAACTATGTACCGGGGGGCTTTGGGGAGAAAAAGGAAAAAAATAAAAATCTTTAAAAAAAAAAAAAAAGAGGATATGGAGTTGGCAAAGAGGCACATGAAAAGATGCTCAACATCATTATCCATTAGGGAAATGAGCATTAAAACCACAATGAGATTTCACTGCATATCTATCAGAATGTCTAAAATAAAAACAGTGACAACACCAAATGCTGGTAAGGATGCAGAGAAGCTAGATCACTCATACATTGCTGGTGGGAATGTGAAATGGTATAGCCACCCTGGAAAAGAGTTCAGCAGTTTCTTAAAAAAACTAAATGTGCAATTGCTATATGATGCAACAATTGTACTTCTGGGCGTTTATCATAAAGAAATGAAAACTTATGTTCACACAAAAACCTGTATGTGAATGTTCATAGTAGCTTTATTTTAATAGCCAAAAATCTTTCAACAGGTGAATGGTTACACTAACTGCAGGACATCCATATCATTGAATACTATTCAGCGATAAAAAGGAATGATACGTGCAACACATTGGATGAATCTCCAGGGAATTATGGTAAGTGAAAAAAGCCGATTCCAAACGGTTACATATTGTATGATTTGATCAATATAACATTTTTTAAATGACAACATTTTATAATTAGAGGACAGATTAGTGGTTGCCAGTGTGGGGATGGCAAAGGAACCCAGTAGGGAGGTGTGGGTAGTTATAAAAGAGCAACATGAGGGATCCTATGGTGATGGAACAATTCTGTATCTTGACTGTGGTGATGGACACAACACAGATAATAAAACTGTACAGAATTTAATACACACACAAATGAGTATTAGCAAAACTGAGAAAATCTGAATAAAATCAGTGGATTGTATCAATCTCAATATCCTAGATGTGATATTATACTATAGTTTTTGCAAAATGTTACCACTGAGGGAAACTAAGCAAAGTGTACAAGGGATCCCTGTATTATTTCTTACAACTGCATGTGGATCTACAATTATATAAAAACATCTTTTCGATTTAAAATGTTTAACATCAATTTAATAAGAATCCTGCTATTTGTCATGAATTATGGAGCGATGTTCGACATGGCAATCGATTCTTTTTTTTCATGAAAATAAGAAGAAAAATATGACCCTAGCTTTACATGTCACAAACAGATTAGAGCTCCCACACCTCACTTTCCTAGATGATAATGCTATGTAAAGAGAAAGCAGCTTCAGGGCCGGCCCAAGTGGTTAAGTTGGCGCACTCCGCTGGCAGGGTCTCGCTGGTTCGGATCTGGGGCGCGGACATGGCACCACTCAACAAGCCATGCTGGGACAGCATCCCACATGCCACAACTAGAAGGACCCACAACTAAAAATATACAGCTATGTACCGGGGGGCTTTGGGGAGAAAAAGGAAAAATGCAATCTTAAAAAAAAAGATTTGTTTTATAAAAAACAAAAAAAGAGAGAGAGAGAGCAGCTTCCCCGAGCCCTTTGGGTTGAATTCAGGTTGCATCATCTCCTGTGTTGTTCAAGTAAATGAAGTCTGAACCAATGCTCCCGTTAACATCAGTGATAAAATGACTGCAACTCCATGTTTCAATTTTTAAGGCTATCTGAAAGAAGTAACCTTTAAAAACACTTATGTAACATTTCCAGTTAACTGTAGGCTTTTGTACTCAGAGAAATCAACAGACTATTGTCACTCTCAACTCCAGCCTATAAATACTCATCAGCACTAGAAACTTAGTGGAGTTACATATCTCAGTCTGCTCTAAGACTAAGGGAGCAATATGGTTCTTCTTGAAAGCCCAAATTAACTGTAGGCTACAGAAAGTGATGTAGGTAGTGAATATTAAAAATTAAAAGGGTCTTCTAAATAGCACAAAAAAATCTTGAAAGAACAAAGTCAGAGAACTAACACTTCCCATTTTTAAAACTTACTACAAAGCTACAGTAATAGAAACAGTGTGGTAACGGTATAAGGACAGATATCCAGATTAATAGAATAGAATTGAGAGTCCAGAAATAAACCCTTACATGTATGGTCAATTGATTTTCAAGAAGGTTTCTAAGACCATTTAATGGGGAACAAACAGTTTTTTCAACAAATGGTGCTGGGAGAACTAGATATTCACATGCAAAAGAATGAAGTTGCACCATTACCTCACACCATATACAAAAATGAATGCAAAAATGGATCAAAGACCTATATAAGAACCAATATAAGAATTAAAACTATGAAACTCTTTAAAGAAAACATAGGAGTAAGTTTTATAACCTCAGATATGGCAATAGTTTCTTAGATATGACACCAAAAGCACAAACAACTAAAAGAAATTGATAAATTAGACTTCATCAAAATTTTTTTTTAAAGATTTTATTTTTTTCCTTTTTCTCCCCAAAGCCCCCCAGTACATAGCTGTATATTCTTCGTTGTGGGTCCTTCTAGTTGTGGCATGTGGGACGCTGCCTCAGCGTGGTTTGATGAGCAGTGCTGTGTCTGTGCCCAGGATGGAACCAATGAAACACTGGGCTGCCTGCAGCGGAGCGCGCGAACTTAACCACTCGGCCACGGGGCCAGCCCCTAGACTTCATCAAAATTTTAAATTTTTGTGCATCAAATGACACTATCAAGAGAGTGAAAAGACAACTCACAGAATGGGAGAATATATTTGCAAATCATAACGTCTAATAAGGGACTAGTATGCAGAATATATAACAAACTCCTGTAGCTCAACAACAAAAAGACAAACAACCCAATTAAAAATGGGCAAAGGACTTTAATAGACATTTATCCAAATAAGATATACAAATGCAAATCAAGACCACAATGAGATAACACTTTACACCTACTTGAATGGCCTTAATTAAAAAAAAAAAAACCCAGAAATTAACAAGTGTTGATGAGGATATGGAGAAATTGGAACCCTTCATACATTTCTGATGGCAATATAAGATGGTGCAACCACTGTGGAAAATAGTTTGGTGCTTCTCCAACAAGTTAAACAAAGAATTACCACATGATCTAGAAATTCCACTCCCAGGCATATAACCAAAAGAATTAAAAAGAGGTTTTTAAATAAAACCTTGTACACGAGTATTCATATCAACGCTATTCACAAAAGCAAAAGGTGTGAAAACATCCCAAATGTCCACAAACTGATGAGTGGACAAATGCAGTATATATCCATACAATGGAATATTATTCATCCATTAAAAAGGAATGAAGTAATTGTACGTGCCACAACATGGATGAACCTTAAAAACATTACGCTAAGTGAAAGAAGCCAGACACAAAAAGCCACATATTGTATAATTCCATTTATATGAAATAGCCAGAATAGGCAAATTCACAGAGACAGAAAGCATGTTTGTGGTTTCAGAAGCTAGAGGGAGGGAGGAATGAGGAGTGACTGATTAACGAGCATGGGGTTTCCGTTTGGGGTAATGAAAATGTTCTGCGAATAGATAGTAGTGATAGTTGTACTTAATGCCACTGAATTATACACTTTAAAATGGTTAAAATGAAAAATGTTATGTTATGTGTATTTTACCACAATAAAAAATAGAAAGAAAAAGTAGAGAGGTGTTGCTGAAACAGCTAAATTAAATATCGTTGTCCTCCAAGCCACTATACAAGATGTTATGTGACATACCAAATAGGGTAAGGAATTGTCCAGAAACCTGTGAAATCTACGGAGATGTTAAAATTGGCAGCATAAGCAAGTCTCAGTAGTGTAAATGTGGATGAAGATGGGACCACTACCCCCTTTAAAAAAAACAACCTAAAAATACTCATATGTATGCCAGGAACTATTCTCAGCCCTTACAAAATTAGACTCTTGGTATCCTTACAACAACCTTATAAGGAAGGTGCTGTTATTATCTCCATGTGCTACCATGTCTGGATTAATGATGAGGCCACTAACTAAGGAGTATGATTGCATTAGTTTTCTATTGCTGTGTAATAAATTACTGTAAGTTTAGTGGCTAAAAACAACATACACATTTATTATCTCCTAGTTTCTGTGGGTCAAGAGTCTCAGCACAGCTTAGCTTGGTTCTCTGCTTGAGAGTCTCACCAGACTGCACTACAGGTGCTGGCTTCTTCAGAAGCAGCAAGTGAGAGTCTCTCTGACTCCACATCTTCTAAGGCAGATTCATGTAAAACATAATGTTATCACAGGAGTGACACCTGATCCCCTTGGCCATGTTCTATTGATTAGAAGCAAGTTACAAGTTCTGAATGCACAAATGAATGGACATCAGGAGGTGGGAATCTTTGGAGGTCATCCTAAGGTCTATCTGCCACAATGATTGAGCAAGTCAATCCAATTCTGGACCCCAGAGAGTCAGGATTTAAAAGATTTTTAAAGGATTTTAAAAATAAAAAATTTAAAAATAAAAGAAAAATTCCCCCAAAGAGATCCATCTTCAATTTGGTGGCAGGAGGACCCTGTAAGCCTCTTGCTTCCTTTACCAGTTTTGAAACTTGCTCTGGCTTTGGCTTACATTTCCTGCCAAGATGACCATACCAACCAGTACCTTTAAGGACCTCACCACCTCCCTTCCACTTCCTCATGGCAAGCAACCATTGTCAAGTGGTTGCTTCAGACTGAGGCTCCCAATTCATTGCCTAAAAACATGACAGTTGTTGTTTTTTGGGCTATCCAGTTTCATACTTTCCACTGTGTGTAGTCTTGGCAGGAGGGGAATTCCCAACACCTGCTTCCCACTGCTGGCTCCCATTACAAAAGCTTATGGGGCCAGATTCTTTTTTTACCTCCCCTCGGTATAGACATGGTGTGAGCACTTGACCCAAATTTGGCTTACTTTTAGGACTTTGAATCCTGAGTGAATGATGCAATAATGGGGGAAACTTTGGAAGTGAGTGTTCGCTGCAATTCCAATAATGTCACAAATCTTTTCTTCCCACTCTTCAGGATCAATAATCAAAGAAACTTGTGCTCTGGGTACTAATGTGGGACTTGTGGAACAAAGGGTATCCTAAGTCTATTACCTAAATATCGGCTTTGTTCCCCTCTGGGGGTGACTATATTATGTGACATCCTCTAGCTAGGGCTGCACTTTTGGTTACCAGAGAAAAGTCATAGATTGATTCATTCAACAAAAATTTATTCAGCATCTGCTTTGGGCCAGGCACTGTTCTAGATGCCGGTGATACAATGAAGTACAAGGCAGACATGGGGCTTGGCCCTCATTAGGTTGCTTCCCAGTGGGGCAAGACAGATAATAAATAAATAAGTAATAAGTTATATGAAGAAAATAAAATAGAAAATAAAACAGGAAAATGTAATCAAATGGGATTTAGGGTTGAAGTGAGGAGGACCACGTTTGATAAGGTAGTCAGGGAAGGCCTCTTTGAGGAGATGACATATGAACTGAGACCTGAAGGATGAGGAGTCAGTGATGTGGATATCTGGTGGAAAAGAATTCCAGGCAGACGGAAAAGCAAGTACAAAGACCCTAAGACGAGATGGGCTTAGGGTGTTTAAGAAACAGAACGAAGTTCAGTGTGGCTGAGATAGAGTGATTGAGGGGGAGAGAGGTAGAATTTAAGATTATAGAGGTATTGGGAGGCCAGATCATGTAGGGCCTTGTAGGCTACTATAAGGACTTTGGTTTTGACTCGGAGTGAAGTGGGAGCCACAGGAGGATTTTGAACAGAGGAGGGATGTGATTGACTTAGATTTTCATAGGACCCCTTTGGCTGCTGTGAGAATAGATTGAAGGAGTCAGGGGTGGAAGCAAGAACACAGTTGCTTTTTAGGTGCTGTTTGCCTATCATTGTGTGACTTTGAGAAAGGTGCCTCCTCCAGGCAGACGTAGCCCCATGGTACTTGGTTTAGAGAAAAGGGCCTTCGCCTAAAGAGAAAGATACCCCTTCTTCCTGCAGATGCAGCCCCACACCATAGTGCATTACTTAGGACCAGAATACAGGCTGGACTTCAGCCCCTACTGGGCCCTTCAGCCAGATGTCCTTGTGCGGTGCACAAACCACACAGCTGTCTATAGCCCTGATCAAAGACACTGGGAGGAGGCTGTTGCAGTAATCCAGAGGAGAGATGATGATAGCTTAGATCAGGGTGGCAGCAAAGTGGAAGGAGGAAAATGCACAAGGGATATGCTAAGGAAATCCCTAGCCCTGTGTCCCAGCTCTAGCCCTTGGAAGCATGGAGTATTAATTGATTCTCTCAGAGAAGTTCTAATGTCCACCAAACATGTGGGCTCAGACTCATTCCAGCCTTAAACAACTCCCCCAAGGGAGGGGTGGAGGTGGTTAGTCTTGGGGGGAGGAATTTCTCTCCCCGTGGAGAGAAACTATAACCCCCAGGAAGCTTTGGCCCTCAGGAAGGATGACAGCCAATAGGCTGCCTTCCCATGGGAGTCCAGGAACAGTTGTGCATCTGTGCAAATTGTGAAAAATGAGGATATTAATCCCCACTTAACATTAGAGGGTTGTTGTGAGGATCAAACATATGTTCAAAGAAGCTAGACTGGGCCTGACACTGAGTAGTCACTCAGAAGACCTCAGCCCTAGTACCAGTTCCTCCATGGACTCACTGAGGGGTCTTAGACAAATCACGTTTCCTTTCTGAGACCCAATTTCTTCATTTTTACAATGGATGCAATATTCCCTGCAAAGAAAAAGTTGAGAGAGCAGATAGAATGAAACCCTGGATGTGAGGGAAGCTCTTGGAGAGCTGGCCATAAGGTAACTGGTGGCATCATGACGTTGCAGCCTTTCTTTCTTTCCTCACTGTCCCATTAGTTCAGTCCTCATCCCTTTTGCCAGGACTTCTGAAAGAGCCTTCCAGCTGATTGCTCTACCTTTTGTCCCCTTGCTGTCTGATCTACTTTTCCTGAATCTCAGCTGTAGGTATGTTTGCCCTTGCTCCAAAACCTGCATTGGCTCCCTAAAGCCTACCAGGTTTGTAGGCGGAGGCAACAGCTAGGTGCCATGAAAGGACCTGGACATGACAGAAATGAGATTGCCCTAAAAATGTTTAGTGGAGTGGTACTCAGAAAATGGTTATTATTCTCCCAAGGGGGCTAGAGAAGCCGGTTTCAACCACTTTTCTTCACTCTTTCTTTTCTTCCTTTATTTCTGTCTCTCCTTCCTTTTGTCTTTCTCTGACCTGTTCTCCTTCCTGGCCTCCCTCTGTGTTGCCCCTTTCTCTTTTCTGTGATTCAAATTTCTGCTTTTCTGTTTCTCAGTCTCTCTCTTCTCCTTCCCTTCAATGGATCAGTCTTTGGGTCCATCTAACTCTCTGCCCCACCCCCACCCCCCAGTGCTCTTTGTCTCTTGTGTCTGCTCCACCCCGCCTCTACCCTTCCTCCCTCCTCCCAGGTTTAAGGATGAGCAATGTCTGAAAGTCTGGAGCTCTCACAGCTGTTCTGAGCCGCTGGGGCCTCCCACCTCACAGGCCTGAATAAGGCTGACCCTCAGCAGGGGCCAAAGGAGAGGGTAGCAGGAAAAAAGTGGTGTTGTTACATTTGTAGTCTCCCTTTTTGCTCTTCATTTTGGAGCGGAAAAGTGAAACAAACTAGGAATTTAAAGCTTCCTATTCTGTCATGCCCCGATGCAATTAATGACGGTCTAAGAGCATGGTTTGACTTTCTAGGAAAGAAAACTCTAAGAAACCACATCCTTTAAACACTAGATTTGCCTGGACCACAGCATCTGATAAGATAATGAAAACAGAAAAGGCTTTTAAAACCAATTTAACTCACATACAAATGTAATTCTAATGAAAAATCAATAGTCTGGTGTATTATTTTTCCTGCTACTCCTTAGAGAAGCAAAGAGACTTTCAATCAATTGGGTGGATAGTGAATAAAATATTCTTTTTGAAATAAATCGAGTTGATTTAAAGATGAAGATTAAGTAAATAATAGCCAAGATGGTACCTGGTCTCGGGAAACATTCTAAGGTGATTCTCTGGTGGCTGCTGTTTAGGAAACACTGATCTAATGAAATCAATATACGATAATGAGAGGTGGCCAAATGACTACACAAACTCATCAGTGCTATGAGTACATTTGAAGGAAGAATGGCTCCATGGACTAGCATACCCAGCCTTGAAAAGGAGAGATGCATAATTGGAAGAGTGTGGCTCGTTCTGTCCAGGGGAGAAAGATTTGGCTATATTGCTTGCCAGTTTTTGGTTGCCCAGACCCACTTCTCCGCCTTCCTTTGTTGTCTTTGTGGAATTCTCTGTGATTCATTGTAGCAGGTCCTGTTGGTTGCCCCCTTCTTCTAGGCTGTCATGGCCCTGCTTTGGTTCCAGGGACCACTCTTCCTCTATGTGAGTCAGGAATGAGTTCTGATTGATTTAAGCTAATGGTTCTCAAAGTGTGGTCTGAGGCTCCCTGGGGATCCTCAAGACCCTTTCAGACTACAAGGTCAAAACTCTTTTCATTAGGTGGAGTTTTCCAGAGGTTACATGACATATCATGATGTCATCACTCTGACAGTTAATAGAATGTGTGCTTGTGTATTGTTATATTTTCTAGAATTTTCTAAGGTTTAACGTATAAATATATGTGTTTTTACCGATTAACTCAGTTTAATCTCAGTATTTCTACTGTGCTATTACTAGCTGTCTTCAATTGCACCTGCTGTAATTTCTGTAACTTTATTATCATCCAATATATCATTACTTTTAAAATCCAAAGTTTTCCTTGAATCTACATGGAAACACACAAGAAGTTAGTACACTTTGTCATTATGTTTTGCAATCGTATTTTTAAAATTACTCAGTCTTAATTTCTAATACTATAAAAACTGGCAGCTATCATTCATATAAACAAAGGATTTTTGAGGTCTTCAATAATTTTTAAGAATATAAAGACTATAAAAATGTCCTGAGGCCAAGAAATTTGAGATCTGTTAGTTTAAGCCAATCATAGGTGACCCATTCCTCTTTCTAGCAGTTGGTTAAAGAAGGAGAATGTGACACTGTTCTATCATGAGACTGAAAAAGAGATTCACTGTTGGTTGGTTTTATGGAAAGGGTTTCCTTGATCTGAAAAGGAAACAAAGAAAATCTTTTGGTATTGTCCTGTCTAGGAGTGATGCTGGGACTTGGCAACCAGCAAGGCAAGGAAGCCTTTAAGAACAAAGTCAGTGCACTAAGATCTATAGCATGGCAAGGTGGAAAGGACTGGATCCTTGAGGTGCTGAATTAACCAACCCAGAAGCCCCCATACCTTAGGACTTATTTTGTGAAATAATACATTTCTTTGTTATGTAAGCCAGCCAAGTAGAGTTTGAAATTACTTGCAGCTTAATTAATTGATATACTCATTGAATGTAGTCTTGGTGGGACAGTAAAACCCACTGTGAGAACCTAAATAGGCTAGCAATTACCTCTTTTCTCCCTAGTGTGTTGAGGGGAGTGGGCTTATCACCTAATCTTAGCCAACCAAGCAGTATGTTTGAATCATGAACAAAGAATATAAGGATGGAGGAAAGAGTGTGAAGGTGTGAAGTTGTTCACTCCCCATAGCATTCCTGCAGCTCCCTTATTTTCCTGCCCTGTCCTCAGCCTGGTCCTCCGGTCACACATGGATTCTACAAGCACAGAATTGATTTCTGTTGTTCACAGCCAACAACCTTAACAGAGATACAGGGTCAGAGAGAGGAATACACCAATCACTGTTTCATTTTGTTTCATCAGGCAAATATCACTCAAGACTCCATTTCTCTTGGCACTGGTTCTCTGCTCAACAAGGTAGCCACTCCATAAATTAATTGAGTGGCATCTGATTTGTGGAGTAATTGAGTATACCGTTTGCCTGTGTCACCCAACTCTCAGTTGGATCAGCTCTATGTGTTCTTGAAAGTCAGGCTTCTGGACCCAGATGGCTGAGGCTCATAGGCTTTGGTTTGTGGAAGATAAGGAGCTTGAGCTAGCAATGAGTAGGTCATTCATTCAGACAGTCAGCAAATGTTTACTGAATATCTAACTGTTCTAGGATAAGGATATAGCAGTAAACAAAATAGACATAGTCCCTGTCCTTGTGGAGCTGACATTCTAGTTGGAGACACAGGCATTAAACAATAGATTGTAAAAATATTTAACTGCAATCAACACTAGGAATGAAAAATACAGGGTGTCTTGAGATGTATAGCTGGGCCCCAAGCTGGTCTGCAGTGTCAGGGAAGGTTTGCCCTGAGAAAGGGACAAAAGGGTGAAGGAAGCATTCCAGGCGGAGAGGACAGCGTCTTGTGAAGGTCCATAGGCGGTACGCTAGGAGAACAAAAAGAAACTCCTGGTTGTTGGGGCAAAAAGTGAGGGGGACAATGAGGCCAAATGAAGCTAGAGAGGTGGCAGGAGCCAAAAGTGACTTTGTAGGCCAACTCTTCTTTTTAAAAATTTTTAATTGTGGTAAAATACACATAACATAAAAGTTACCATCTTAACCGTTTTTAAGTATACAGTTCAGTGGAATTAAGTGCATTCACATTGTTGTGCAAAAATCACCACCATCCATCTCCAGAAGTCTTTTCGTCTTGCAAAACTGAAACTTTATACCCATTAAACAATAACTTCTCATTCCCCCCCTCTCTCCAGCCCCAGGCAACCATCATTCTACTTTCTGTCTCTATGAATTTTTCTATTCTATATACCTCACATAAGTGGAATCATACAGTCTTTTGTCTTTTGTGACTGGCTTATTTCGCTTAGCATAATGTCCTCAAGGTTCATCCATGCTGTAGCATGTGTCCAGAATTTCCTTGGGCCGGTCCTTCTTAAACTGTAATTCTGCTGCTCCTTGGATCCACTTTGATTAGCAAGGTTATAGGCCATGCTAAAAATCTCAGGATAAGATCTTGAAATCTTAATCTTCGGGTTTTTGTTTTTTGCCTTACCTTTCTTAACTCTTCCACTAGGAAACAAGAGCATCCATGTTTGTATTAGTTTCCTAGGGCTGTCATAACAAAATACCACAAACTAGATGGCTTAAAACAACAGAAACTTGTTCTCTCACAGTTCGGAGGTGAGAAGTCCAAAATCAAGCTGTCAGCAGCTGCCACAACTAGAAGGACCAGCAACTAGGATATACAACTGTGTATGGGGGGCGGGGTGGTGAGATAAAGCAGAAAAAAAAAAGGTGTCAGCAGGGTTAATTTCTTCAGGAGGCTCCAAGGGAGAGTCTGATCCATGTCTCTCTCTTGGTTTCTGGTAGTTGCTGCCAATCTTTGGCGTTCCTTGGCTTGTAGATCCACTCCAATCTTTGCCTCTGTCTTCACGTGACCTTCTCCCTGTGTGTGTGTCTTCTCTGTTTCTGCGTCCAAAATTCTCTCTTCTTATAAAGGCATCAGTCATTGGATTCAGGGCCCACCCTAATCCAGTATGACCTCATCTTAACTTGATTACATCTGCAAAGACAATATTTCCAAATAAGGTCACATTATAGGTTCTGGGTGGACGTCAATTTGAGGGGAGGACACTATTCAATGCAGTACATTGTTACCTCCAAGGGAATTTGGAATTAGGATTGTTAGAGAAGGAACATAAAGAGAAAGAAGTAGATAATGTTCAGTTTTTTGTTTTGTTTTGCTCCTAACTTAGACTTTTGTACAAAGTTAATGCACTTTGACTTTGTATGAGAGAGAAATCCTTGTTTGGAGCAGAAAATATTATAATAAAGATTGGAAAGAGAGGAGAGGAAAATAGAAACCACCTTATGGAGCTCTCCCCCAACCAGGTACTACTTGAGAGTCTCTTGATCTGGTAAGGCGGAGGAAAGAGTAGTGACAGCGACATTAGGGGAGGTCAAAGCCCCTAAGAAGGAAGGATTGAATGGGAGGATCATGAAAAGGAGAAGGAACCGAGTGAAAACAGTGCCAAGCACTGTTGGTGGCTGCTCAAGGATTGCTCCTGGTGTATGTAGCGGCAAGAGTGGCTATGGCACCTAGCAGGGCAGTGCAAAGTAGCAGAAGGGCCCAGAATAAGTAGGAAATCTGGCCAAGATAAATAAGATTCTGCCAAGAATCTTCAGAGATATTAGGGGAGATACCAGATTTTCCAAGTGGCTAGGATTTAAGTCATTTTATGAGAATATTAAAGAACTAGGAGATCATATCAGGCTGTACTTTTTGGGTACATCTGGGCAGAAGGCATTTAGATGACCTTAGGATTTGTTCAATATCACTGTCTTGTTTTAAAGCCCCTACAACATCGACACCCCTATCACATTCATTCATTCAGCAAGTTTTTTTGAGCATCTACCATGTGCTAGGTTCTGGGGATGCAGGGATGAATAAGACACACAAAGTCCCTGTCCTTCTTGGTCTTTTCTGGCTGGGAAGAAAGATACAACTAATAATTACATAAAAATATATGTAGCATGTAGGGCTGGCTCCGTGGCCTAGTGGTTAAGTTCCGCATACTCTGTTTCAGCAGCCCCAGGTTCAGTTCCTGGGCATGGATCTATACCGCTTGTCGGCTGCCATGCTGTGGTGGCGACCTACATACAAAATAGAGGAAGATTGGCATAGATGTTAGGTCAGGGTGAATCTTCCTTGGCAATAAATACATAAATACATAAATAAATAAAAATTTTAAAAAAGAAATCTGAGATTATTTTTAAAAATATATATGTAGATTATATGAACAGCTTTACAACTCTTGAGGTGCAAGAACAATCACATCTATTATATTTCTCCAAATTAAATGAAAACTAGCTTGAGCCTTCACGGACCAGATTAGCAGGAAGTTCAATTAGCCACACTCTTTGGCTCTTCTCTTCCTCTGGCTTATCCAGGAAAATGTTTAGTCCACAAAGGAGTTTGGCCTGATGTCCATGCCTCAGCCTAGAAAAGCCTCCACTGCCTTGCCTGCCATTGTGCCTCATTGCTACAATGTATCACTATTGAACACTGATCTGCTTCCATCTGGCACTGCTGGTCTACTTCAGAGCAAAGCTTTGCTGACTCCACCTGCCAGCACAGGTCAATGCAGTCCTTCAAAGGTTCCCCAAGTTGCAGCTCTAAGTGACCAGTGTCTTTGGGTGTATACTCAGCTCTTCTCCTCAGAGACTCACTGCCTCAGAGACACTGGGTTCAGATTGAATCAGGTACTTGACCATCACAGACCCTCCTTTTCATTCCCTCGGGATTTATCCTAGGAGTTGAGAGGTTTTCCTTTTCAAGCCCCTGAAATTCCCTTTCTTGGGCAAAATAACTTCATTGTCTCCAAGGTGGGCCCAAATCTAATGAATACCCAAAGGTTTGTTAACACTTCCTGGGAAAAATACCTTCCAAACTCCACCCTCTCAAAGAAGACCAAGGGTGAAATGGATATTTATTTGGTTCTTGGCCACCCAGCATTTGTTCGCCATTCTTTTGGCAACAGCATCCTGATTTGGGAGATTTGAATTATCACTTCTCCCATTGTCTATAGTCTGGAAGGACTGTCAACGATGCTATAATGCCCTCCTCTAGTCAAGGGACGGACACATGATCCAAACCAGACCAACTGGGTGTTGAATAGGGCAGTGCTTCTCTGAACTCTAATTTATGTATGAATCACTTGGGAGTCTTGCTACAATGCAGATTCTGAGTCAGTGGGGCCTAAGATTCTGAATTTCTAAAAAGCTGCCAGATGATGCCAATGCTGCTAGTCCACAGATCACCCTTTGAGTAGAAAGGGAGTAGAGTGAGTAAACAGCTGGAGTGCCTTCATCCAGATGCAGCAAACCTTAAAAGGCCATCAGTCCAGAGCTGCTCTGGATCCTGTCCTATCTGACCTGAATCTTCAGCCTTTCCTTCCATTCTGCAAGCTTCCTATATTCTTACAGTAAATTATTTTTCATATTCAAGGTGACAGAATTGACTTTTGTTTCTTGCAACCAGAGGAAGGAAGGAAGAGAGGGAGGGAGGCAAAGAATTGAGGGAGGGAGGGAGAGAGAGAGAGAGCAATTTCCCTTCAGTATGCAACTGGGTCAAAGTACCATTGTCTCTCCAAACAGCCAGCACCTAGTTTTCAGCCTTTGTGTGCTGCTGATGTCATCAAAGACATTCTATTTTGTGAGCCCCTTTGGGAGACTGTTAAGGCTCTTGGACGTCTTCAAAGTGGTAGAAAGTTCCTTTGCCCAGCAACAATTGGAAGAAAACTTTGGAGAACTATATGCATAGATACCTCACTGTTCATCTAGTTTTGCTGCTTTGGTGAAGAAAGAAGGTCTGCACATCACTGTGATTCTTTGCATTGATGTAAAATTCTCCATTAATAATTATTCTGTTCATCAAGTTGCTAGAAAGCCATATTTGAAAGATTTGTCATTACAAATGCAGTGGCTTATTGTAAGCTACATGGCAGGAGAGAGATACGGTTAAGGAGTGATCTGAGCTAATGTCCCGAACTCACTGTTCTCACTATTCAGGTATACAGCTGCAAGAAAAAGGACAAGTTTATCAGTGTATACCTGAGAGATTGTTAGTAGCTGATAAGGACAATTCAGAAATTTCTTCCTTAATAAATAAAAATAAAAATAAAAATAGACAACATTTCTGTGAGGGTTAATCTCTGAAAAAAGCCCTCTTATGAAGCCTCTGTTTCCCATAGATGGAATGAATGCTTGAGGACCTAGGCATTATTGTGGATGAGGCTCAGCAGCTGGGAATTTCAGGAAGTGTTCAGCTTTGGTTTCTTCCAGGCAAGGTAATGGAACACTCTTATGGGATTTCCATCTGGGGCCATATTTGGTATGGAGCAGATTCCATAGTGGAGGAAGCAAAAATCTGGGTGAGCTTTTCTTGTACACACTGTTCTCACAATCTATGGTCCTAGCCTGCCCAACATTTTGCCCAAATGACTCTGTCTCCAAGGCTCCAGAAATTTTCTGATGGCAAATAATATGAGGTATTACATCCACCTGAACTTTGGTTTACAATAGACAAATTATTCTATATTAGTCTTAATAGTCATAGTAATTTATTCGCATCTACCCATAGAGAGCAAAACTTGAATCTGTAAGACTTCATTCATTAGTGTTCAGAATGCTATTCGGGGTTCTACCCTCAAAATCATTATTGTAAAGTTGGCAGAAGGTGATCCCAACCTCATCTCTTCACTTATAACTGTGGGTTTTGATCAGGATTCTTTGCCTGCCAGTAACAGAAAGTGGCCTTAGCTACCTTAAGCAAAAACGGAATTATTTCAAGGCTGGGGGAGAATTCACAGGATTGAAAGGAAGGTTGGGCAGACAGAAGCCCTTCAGTTACCAAGGGAACTTGATAATAGCATAAAATTATTAACAGGTTCCTCCAGATACCACTCCTGGAATGAATGAACACCAATCATTTTTTCTATCTTTTCATTGTTGGATACAAAACCCATAGAAATATGGAAAAATAAGCAAAGGGTATGAACAGAGCATTCACAGAAAAGGAAATATAGTGTAGGAATGAGTGTTAGAGTAGACTGTGAGAGACACTAGGTGAGTAGAAGTGGTCCCACCACCCTCTCCAGGGTTCCCCATAAATTAGCTCCTTTAATCCTCACAACAAATCTGTAAGATAGGTATGACTATGCCCCATTTGTCCAACAAGAAAACTGAGGCTCAGGGATGGGAGGTGGCTAGCCCTAGGTTGTCTAGCTAGGAGGTGGCAGAGCTGAGGCTGACCTCATATAGGTCATTTCACCTGCACATGCTGCCTTGGCTGCTGTATATGATTATGCAGTTTAGGCATTGTACAAGAGTGCTCAGTCCAGAGGATTAGTGGGATGTAGGCTGAAATCTAGCTTGTGATCCACTCAACAAGCCGATTGCCCCTTTGTGAACCTGTGCCTATCTGGAAGAAGGGGTTCATTTTCTGATTTGTCCACCCAGAGGAGTGTCTTTTTCACTACATTCAGAGAACGGCACTGTATGATCTAGTAGCAGCCTTACCTGCTACATCTCCCTGGGGTAGGCATGTGGAGGGCATGGGTAGAGGTGGCTGGATAGGGATGAGACAACATAGGATAAGAAGCTGTTAGCTTGACAGAGGTAGAGGGAAACAAGATGAAACATTGCAGAAGACACAGGTGGGTACTCAAGGCAAGTGGGAACTCAGGGCAAGAGCTTATGTAGGGAAAAGGGCAAGCTAAGTGCATAGCCTCTCCCTGGGAATTTACTTAGGCATATGTGAGCTTCTCAGTTCAATATGGAAACTTGATTTGGGAGCATAGAATCTATGTGGCTCTACCTCAGGATCTCAGTTTTAGGGCTCCATTTAGAGGGGACTCATTTTATGAGGCTATCATAGATGGCTAGGTCTTGGATGTAGATGACCCATCCACCATCTTGGCCTCTCAGTTTTCTGACTTCCTCATCTCTAACCTTCTCTTCCAGCCACCTCAGCCTCCTACTTCCATGGTCACAGCCCAGCCCTTGTCCTCAGCAAAAATGGAATCTCCTCCCCAAATGCCAAGTTCAAACATACCACTCTCTAATGATCATTTCCTGGTCCTCTAGCTGATTTACTCTCATACCTGTCTGGCATAAGAATTCTTCAACCACATCTTAACCTATGATTCTTTCACCCCCGCCACCTTTTCACTGCCCCTCACTCCCCGCATGTCCTCACGTCCTTCCTTATGTAGTGTGATAGGCAGAATTCTAAGATGGGCCTCATGATCTCTACCCCCTGGTATTATGCACTGTATAATCCCCTTCCCTGGAGCATGGGCAGGACTTGTGACTTGCTTCTAAACAACAGAATATGGCAAAGGTGATGGAAAATATCTATCTACCTATCTATCTGTTTGCTGTTAGTGCCATCGAGTTGATTCCGACTCTTAGTGACCGTGTGTACAGCAGAGCAGAACCCTGCCCGGTCTGTTTGCACTATCCTCTCATCTTCTGGGGCTGAATCAGACAATCCCCACTGCTATTCATAGGGGTTTCATGGCCAATTTTTTGGGAAGTGGGTGGCCAGGTCCTTCTTCCTAGTCTGTCTTAGTTTGGAAGCTCCACTGAAACCTGTCTACCATGGGTGAATCTGCTGGTATTTGAAATATCGGTGGTATAGCTTTCAGAATCACAGCAACACACAGCCACTACAGTATGAAAACCGACAGATGGGTGGTGTGACTCTCTGACCAGGAAATGAACCCAGGCTGCAGCCGTGAGAGCTAACCACTAGACCACCACCACTATCCGTATGTATGTCCATATGGCTCCATCTTGCTAGCACACAAGGAACTCAACTGCTGGCCCTGCAGAGACAAGCTGCTATGCTGTCAACTGCCTATGGAGAGGGCCACACAGCAGGAAACTTCAGGAAAACTCTAGGATTTGAGAGCTTCAGTTCTACAAGCCCAAAGAACTAAATTCTGCCAATAACCATGTGGTCTTGGAAGAGAATATGAAGTAATATGTGGCCTCATAAGAGGCTGTAGCCCTGGCCAACATCTTGATTCCAGTCCATGAGACCCTGAACAAAGAACCCAGCTACTTTGTGCCTGGACTTCTAACACAGGCAGACTGTGAGATAATAAATGTGTTGTTTTAAGTTGCTAAGTTTGTGGTAATTTGTTATGTAGCAATGGAAAACTAATACACCCAGCTTAGATTTCATTATCCATCATTATAATCACTCTCTTGCAAACATCCTTGCTATTCTAGCCCTTGTGGCTAACAGACCCTAAAGTGACCTCTAGTAATCCCCACCACCTGGTGTTCATGCCCCTTGAGTGTGAGTGGAACCCGTGACTTGCTTCTAGCCAATAGAATATGACAAAAGTGATGGCATGTCACTCCCCTAAGACTCCATCTTAGCAGACTGGAGTTTGAGAGACTCTGTCTTGCTAGCTGTGAAGAAGTAAGCTGCCATGTTGTGAGAGGGCCTACGGAGAGGGCCACGTGGCAAGGAACTTGGTTTCTAGCAGCTGAGAGCCATCTCTGCCGGAAAGCTAGCAAGAAAATGAGGACCTCAGTCCAACAGCTTCAGGGAGATGAATTCTTCCAAAAAGCTGAGGGGGCTTGGAAGTGGATATTTTTCCTAGTCAAGCCTCTGATGAGACTGCAGCCCCAGTTGACATCTATATTGCAGCCTGATGAAACCCTGAAAGAGAATACCCAGCCAATTTGTTCCCAGACTTCTGACACAGAAACTATGAAATAATAAATGCATTTTGTTTTAAGCCTCTAAGCTTGTGGTAATTTGTTAGGCAGTATAGAAAACTAATACAGTCCCCCTCTCCCATCTTTATACTGGCCGGGGCAAACAATCCAGGTTAACCATAGTGCCCCACCTACTCTCCATCTGTATCAGAGCAGTTGAATGTTTTTAGAGAAAACCAAATACCACAAAACAAGTCAATTGAAATCAATTGATTTCACTCTAAATTATTGATTGCAGACCTCAAATGGGCATTAATAACATAGCAATCTTGCTATGCTCACCTCCCCACTCTCAGAGACAACTGTTTCATACCTTATCCTACCCTCCCGAAACTCGCACATCCCAACTTCTGTCCTCACCTTCAGCTGATGACCTCACATCATTCTTCATTAAGAAGATAGATGCATTCAAATGGGAATTTTTAAATCTCACCACTAGATCTACAATTGTCTCTGCACCCAACTTCCTCTTCTTCTGATTTGTCATGTGGAGGAATTGTCCCTCCTCATATCAAAGATTAGTCCCTCCACTTCTGCTGTAGACGCTTCCCACCTACTCAAGGACTTCACTCCTTCAGTTACTCCCATCTTTCCTGCATCACCAGTTTCTCCTCTTTTGGGCTATTCCCATCAGTGCATGCGTGTGCTCTATTATCTACCATCTTTAAAAGTCCCTCTTGAATTCCATGAGCTCTTCCTGCTACTGCCTGTTTCTTTGTTCCTTTCACAGCAAAGCTTCTCAAGACATAGGTTACACATTTCTTTCTCCGTTGCATCTCCCATTCACTCTTCAACCAACGCTGGTCTAGTTTGATACCACTCTGTGGAAACTACTCTCGTCAAAGGCACCAAAGACTTCATGTTGCTAAATCCAACAGGCAGGTAATTTTTCTTTTCTCACCCTGTTTGTCCTCTCAGTAGCATCTGACACAGTCAACCAGTCCATCCTTCTTGAAACATACCTATTTCTTCTCATTCTCCTTTGCTGATCTCTAAATGTTGGCATTCTTTGAGCTCTAGATCCGACTCTCCCCTTGTCATCTCCACTTGAATATCTCATAGGCACCTCAAATTGAACATGTCTACAACAGAAATCTTGATATTTTCCCCAAGTCTGTTCCTCCTGCCACCTTCCCCTATTTCAGTACAACTACCAGTTACTGAACTAGAAAGCTGAGAATCATCCCTTTCCCTCACCTCCTGCACACTCAGTAGTACTTTTTATGGAGTTCTATTGGTTTTATTTCTAAAATTTATCTTGAATTTGTCCACATCTCTCTGTCTTCACTATCACTAACCTATACCAAAACACCATTGTCTGTTGTCTGAACTATTATAGTAACTTCCCAATGGTCTCTCTGCTTCCACTTTTGCCCCTCTGTAATTCCTTCTCCACACAGTAGTTAGAGTGGTTTTTCCAAAAATTAAATCACATCAGTTCGTTCCCCTGCATAAAACATATTCCATTGCATTTCAAATAAAATTCAAGCTTTTTGCCATGATTAACAAGGCCCTTGACTGTGTTACACACCTCATCTCCTGTAGCTCTTTTTCTCTCTTACTAAGTTCTGTTACCCTGGCCTTTGTGCTTTTTGTTCCCTTTTCTTGGAATCTCCTTCCTCTGGCCCTCCATCTCCTTCTTATGAGCACGGCTTAAATGTTACATCTTCAGAAGTGCTTTGCCTTATCACCCTAACAGAAACTGTTCCTCCCTCCCCTGTGATCCTCACTCAAATGTAAGCTCTGTGAAAGCAGAGGCTTTGTCTGTCTTGTTAGTTCTCCAGTGCTTAGGGCAGTGCCTGGCACATATTCAGCACTCAATCAATATTTGGTGAATGAGTGAATGAAGGAATGAACAAGTGAGGCAGTTTTTCTGAGGATCTGAGTGCAATGTACCCCAATGCAAGGACTGAGATTGGTGTAAAAGAAAAAGTGCACTGGACAATTAAGGAGATGATTTTATTCAGGCTATTGCAATAGAGAGACCGTACACTAATGGGAAATGTCTCAAAGAAAAGGAAAAGAGACTGAGATTTTATGGAGGCAAGTAGACAATTTGGGTGTCTTATGGGGTGATGAGGAAGGACAGAGACAGGTCTTATCTGAGCCATTGAGGAAAGGTGGAGCTGAATCTTATCTTGGAATATGTGGGAGCACAGAGGTCCTTTGCAGTTAGCCCTGTCTCAGAGCACAAAAAGGTGGGAGGATTTTTTTTGACCATGGCTGTTTTCCAGGGACACAGGGCTCAGATAAGTTTCAACATTGTCACCGGTTATCTCTGTTTCAGTATAGAGGTTGATCTGAAGATTTCAATCTGAGGAATCAGTTTGGGAGCCTATATTTGGGTGCAATCTGACCACCCCAAGTAGATCACCTAGGGCTATCATTGCAGGTAAGTCAGTCTGGAGTCTTAGCCTGAGGGACTCAATATTGGGACCTCAGTTTGGTAGATCAGTTTCAGGGAGCTCTATCCGGGAATTTTACTCTGGAGAACTCAGCTTGGGGGCTCTGACTGGGATATTCTGTCTCCTAGGCACATTCAAGGGGCTCATTCTGGATGTGACAGGCAGGTACTTCATTCAGGACTCATTCTGAGGTTGGTACTATGAGTTTAATTTGGGGAAACTCAGAGCGTGGCCTTGGTATGGGGGTCTGAAACTTCATTCTGCAAACTGAGTCTCTTGTACACAGCCTGGAGAACTTCTTCATGAGGCTCAGGCAGGGTCTTTGCTCTGAGGATATATCATTTTGGGAGTTTGGTCTAGAGACGCTTGGACCATCTACTTTATGGTCACCTTCTAGGGGCTCAGGCACTGATGGCTTAGTAGCAGGGATCAATCTCACTGTGTTGGTCAGTCAGGAGCTTCATCTGGATCACTCACTGTTGGGTGCTCAGCATCAGGATTTGGGCTTAGAGCGCCGAGTCATTGTGGCTCAAGCATCAGCCCACTCAAGAGGGCTCAGCTGGCATCAGATGCTTTTGTATGTAACAAAAAACCTCCAAATAATGATTGCTTAAGACAGAAGGCTCTATTTCTCTCATGTAAAAGCAGCCTCAAGAAACTGCCCCCTCTTCCATTTAAATCTCATTGGCCGAAGCTTATATCATATGGCTATACCCAGTTGCAAGGGAGACTGGAAAATGTAGTCTTTTAGCGGGACTTAGGTCCACCCAGCTAAAAGTAGGGATTCTATTCCAAAGGAGGAAAGGGAGAAGGTAAATTAGAGTGTGATGCTAACAGCCTTACCACACAGGTGTCTCAGCCATGGATTCTCAGTCTGAGCCCCTGATTCTGTGGACATTATTTTGGGTATTCAATCTGTGAGTATGAATTAAGGGTCTGAGAGGTTGGAAACTCAATCTGTGGGAATCAGTTTCATGATCACAGTTGGGGAGATCTTGGTCTAGTGGCTGACTCTAAAGGATTCAGTTCAATATCTGAGTCTGTGGACAGTCTGGTAGATTCAGCCTACAGATTCCCATTCTTGGTGTTCTGTGTTAGGGGGCTCAGTCTGGAGGTGTTCAGACTAGGGGATCATTCTAGTATTTCAATACGAGAGTTCAGTCAGGGAGCTTGATTCTTGGGGTTCTACCTGGGGGCTCAGTCCAGGGTCTGTCTGAGCCTCTGTATTGCGAGTCTGGTGCTTCATTCTGGGCTTTGGGTTTGTGGGCCCACATTTTGGAGGCTCAATCTAAGGGAAATAGCTCAATCTGGGGGACTAACCTTCAGTCATCACTTTTAGGATTCAGTGTAGGGTCCTCAGTCTGGATTGTCAGGGACCTCCTTTCTCTGGATGCCAGTCGGGGGATTCCTTTTTGGCACATGTCTTGGGAGCCCAGACATTGGGAACTCAGTCTGAGGGTTCAGTGTGGGAGCTTCCTCAAGGGGGTGAATTAAATGGATAACCTAGGAGCTCATTCTGGGGCATTTAGACGGGGGGCTCAGTCTTGGCAGCTAATTCTGCAAACATAAGCCTAAGGTACATAAGCCTGAGAGTTCAATCTGGCAGCCTCTGGGGTCCATCTGGATCACTCCCTCTTCCATGCAAGTCAGAGGACTCAGAATAGGGTATTAGTTTTGGGCTGAGACCTTGGAAGCTCATCTGGGAGCATTCTGGCTCCTGATCTCAATCTGTAGGCTCATTCGGAAAATGACAGTTGAGGGTCTCAGATGCTGGCAGCTCCATCTGGTGCAATTAACCTCACAGTCTCATGCCCGGGAACTTGTGTTAGTTCTCAGAAGCAGATACCAAGATGGTATTAAGTGAGCAAGGATTTTTATCAGGCGAAATGCTCATGAGAGAAAATGGAGTGGGTGCCATGGAAGCCTGGGAGAGCCGTCAGAAGGCAATGCAGTCTGACCCAAAATAAGGAAAGAAGGAGGGAAGGTTGAGTGGAAGTGTTCTAGACGGCTGTGCAGTGCCAGGAAGGTTTGGCAAGGCTGTCGGGGATTCCTTGAACCAAAGTTGCCAAAGTATCCCTGCCATACTCAGTCACTGGCTGAGAGTAGCTCGTGGGAAGCATGGTTTCTGCACAAATGTGGGGATGGATTTCAGAACACAGCAGCTGAGGCCCTCCATCAGTTATGCTCCCTGAAGTCTAAAGTCTATGAGATTTATTCTCATGGCTACCATGGAGTGCATACTGGTGGTTCTCTCTGGGGAGTCCCTCTAGGGCTCATTCTGGGCATGTTATCTGGGGGCTCAGACATTAGGTTTTCAGTCTGAGGGAACCAGTTTCAGAACATGGGCTCAGTCTGTACTTGTAGTGGAGGGGATATATCTGTGGCCTCAGTGTGTGAGGGGTCCTTCTGCAAACAGCCTGGGCCCACTTCCTGGATATCATCCCCGTTCTTCTTCAAGGAGCTAAGTTTGGGGTGTCAGTCCCATAGCTCTGCCTAGAGACTCATTATAGGGACATGACTTTGAGGGTTTAGACGTTGACAGTTCACTCTTGACACACCTGAGGATTCAATATGGGAGCCTGAGTTTTGGTCTAAGATATGACTGAGGCTTTCACTAAGTGAGTGTCAGGCTCAGGGCTCAGTGTGGGTGGCTAGGTCTGGCCTGCTTTGGAAGGTTCAGATATTGGAAGCTCAATCTGGGGTATTTTAGCCTGAGGAGTCAACCCTAGGGGGATCTCGATGTAATGACCTCACCTGGAGATCTCTAGCTGGGTCCTAGGCTGAAAATTTCCACCTGGAAGCGTTTATAAACTAACAGTTCACTTAGGCAGTTGAATCTGCGTTTCAGTCTTGGAGCTCAGTCTGTGGCCTCATGCTGGGGATTGAGTTTGGGTTTAGGTTTTGGGAGTTCAGTCTTCAATACATTAATCTGATCATCTTCATCTGAAGGCTTCATTTAGCCTGAAGTGTTCCCTCTAGAGTACAGTCTCGAGTAGGAACACTTAACCTGGGATGCATAGACTTATAAAGGGTCATGCACAGAATTTGGAGTGTCTGTGTATTGGATGAGAAAAAAATACATCTTATTTTTACTAACCTCCAATGAAATTTGGCATTTCTTTCAATACTGAATCTAGGTAACAAATCACAGTAGTATTATCAGTATCTATGACTTTGCCAACAATACACAGATGTTTTTCATAGCAGATCTCTTAAAATATGGTTTACATTCATCATTAATTTGAAATCACAGTTGTCATTTAACCTGCTAGTAGATCATAGTATTTAACGCATTAATAAAGAAACGGGTATATTACAATTAGTTTTTGTAATATTTTGATAACCGTATTTTAATATAGTTGGTTTCCTTTGTAATCCTATGTTTTATTTTATGCATTTAAATGCATTATTCTGGGAAGGGATATATCGGCTTCATGAGACTGCCAGATGGGTTCAAGGCACAGAAAAGGTGAAGAAGTCTGTCACTTAGTGTACTCAGCCTTGGACTTCAGTCTCAAGGCTAAATCTCAGGGTTCATTCAGAGGCCTTGGTTTATTGGAGCCCAGAGGGACACTCCACGTATAGGGATTTCTAGCAGGCCGACAGTGACATTGTGATTTATAATAAGAAATATATTTGTGGAAATTTGTTCTTTGACCCCATTCCTGGCACAGAGCTCCTAAAACGTTTGGAATGTCCTAAGTGAGATGAGGGTGGTAAAAGGTTCTTTTGTTATGTTAATGATGTGACTTTTGGAAAGGCTGTAGGTAACCTAAGGATCCGGGCTGGTTGGCAGAGGATCCAACCCTGTGACTAGAGGGGTGAAACTTTCAGTCCCACCCCTCCACCTCCTGGGAGGGGAAGGGGGGCTGGAGATTGAGTTCAATTGCCAATGGCCAATGATTTAATCAACTGTGCCTATATAATGAAGCCTCCACAAGAACCCTAAAGAACAGGGTTTGGAGAGCTTCCGGGTTGATGAAGATGTGGAGATGCAGGGAGAGTGGCACGCTCAGAGAACTTGGAAGCTCCGTGTCCCTTCCCACATACCTTGCCCTATGTATCTCTTCCATCTGGATATTCCTGAGTTAGATCCTTTTGTAACAAATCAATAATCTAGTGAGTAAAATGTTTCTCTGAATTTTGCGAGCTGCTCTAGCAAATTAATAGAACCCGAGGAGGGTGTTGTTGGAACCTCTGATTTCTAGCCAGTCTGCCAGAAGCACAGGTGACAACCTGGACTTCCAACTGACATCTGAAATGCCTGTGGGGGGCGGGGGGCGGGGAGAGACACACACACACTGACAGCGGTCTTGTAGGCCTGAGCCCTTAACTTGTGGGATCTGATACTATCTACCTGGAGATAGTATAGTATCAGAATTGAGTTGCATTGTAGGACACGCAGCTGATGTCAGAGAATTGCTTGGTGATGTGGGAAAAACTCCCCGCTACATTGTCTCCGGTGACCATGAATTTTACCTACTCTCTCCATGTACCTTTGAGACCTCAGACCCTGGGAACTCATGCAGAGGTGCTTAATCTCAGTTTCTTCATTTGGGCCTCTGAAATCAATTGCCGAGTCTGTGGGACCCAGTCTCTGGAGCTCGGGGGCAGTTTACACCTGCTGAGGTTATCAGTCTGGGAAGGCTCATGATTATCATTACACACCATGTTGTTTCTTGCCTCTGCGGCTTTGCATACAATGTTTCCAGGGCATGAAAGACTTTCTTTCTTTTAGTAAGACATCCCCGCCCTCATACTACAGACTCCCCACTGCCTGGCAAAATTCCACTCAAACTTTAACAATCAACTCAGGCATCATCTCTGAGAGGCTTACCACAATCCCCAAGGCTGAGTCAGTGACCCCCTCTGCTGGACTCCCATGGGCCCCTGTGCTCTTTTTCCTCTAGCATTGCACAGGGATGAATTTATCATAGAACTAATAAAGCTTAAGCCTCAGCACCTCACACTTAGACAGGCCACTTCCAAGTCCCTGCTTATTAAGCGTTGTCAATTTGAAGAGTATTTAAGATTTGTCACTGCACGAGAACAGTTAAAATACCTTGAAATTTTACAACTCACATGTAAAAGAAAATATATAGAAGTTTTCCCAAATTTGACAACTATCTTAAAATTTACATTATTAATAACGAGTTGTAAAGTGGAAACTTTTTAAACTACCAATAATAAAAACTTTTGATCAACTGAATAGAATTGAATTCAATGGAATTCTTTGTATTCTCTCTAGAAAAGGTTATTATAAAATAATTGTCATATTCATTTAAAAGAGGATATCAAAGAGTTTGCAGCCCAAAAGAGGAAAACTCAGTAGAAAGGTGAGCCAGCAATTAATAAAAATATTTTTCTGGATTTGAGGATGTTTGTGGGATTTATCAGTTTTTTTTTTTTAAAAATTGTGACTTCACTTATAAATCTAAAGTAATACTCACTTTCATACCCAAATTTGTACTATTTTTCTTAAAGAGGGCTTGCAAAATTCTATCTGCCTGAGGCCCTTCAAAACCTAGATTCACCCTGAGCACCGATCATAATCTATGGTCCTTGGACAGTCTTGCACAACAGACTGAGAGCTCCTTGAGAATCTCTCCAAACCCTGTGACCTAGCAGCATTCGGCACAGGGCCAGGCACAGACGCGTCAGTACTGTTTGTTAACAGGGTCTAGTCCAAAGTTTGCAAGCTTCGCTGTGAGAGGGAATCACCTACAGTACTTCTCTAAAAACAGCTTTATTGAGATATTATTTATATACCATAAGTTTCATGCTCTAAAGTGTACAATTAAAGGTTTTTTAGGATATTTACAGAGTTGTACAACTCTATTAGTTTGCTAGGGCTGCCATAACAAAATGCCACAGACTGGTGGCTTTAACAACAAAAATTTATTTTCTCGAAATTCCAGAAGCTAGAGGTTTGAGATCAAGGTGTCGGCAGGTTTGGTTTCTTCTGAGGCCTTTCTCTTTGGCTTGCAGATGTCCACCTTCTCTCTGTGTTCACATGGTCATCTCTCTGTGCATGTATGTGTCTAGTGTCTCTCTCTGTCAGTGCCCTAATCTCCTCTTCTTTATAAGAAGATACCAGACTTCTTGGAGTAGGGTGCCCTCATATAGCCTCACTTTACCTTAATTGCCTCTTTAAAGGCTCTATCTCCAAATACAGTCGCTTTCTGAGATGTTGGGGGTTAGGGCTTCAATATATGAATTTCGTGGAGGACACACAACTCAGGCCCTAACAGCAACCATCACCACATCTAATTTTAGACCATTTTAATAACCCCGAGAAGAAACCCTGTGCCCATTAGGAGTCATACCCCATTTCTCCCCTCCCCAAGCCCTGGGCAACCATTAATCTATTTTCTGTCTCTATAGATTTGCCTATTCTGTACATTTCATATATCTTAAAATATGTGGGCTTTTTTGAGTAGTTGGTAGTGATGTCACCCCTTTCATCCCTGATTTCAGTAATTGGTCTTTTCTCTTTTTCGTCAATCTAGCTGAAAGTTTGTCAATTTTGTTGATCTTTTCAAATAACTGACTTCTGGTTTCACTGATTTTCTCTATTATTTTTTTTCTTATTTATTTTATTGAGGTCACATTGGTTTATAACATTATGTAAACTTCAGATGTACATCATTATATTTCAGCTTTTGTATAAACTGCATCGTGTTCACCACCAAAAATCTAGTTTCCATCTGTCACTGTACACATGTACTCCTTTACCCCTTTTGCCCTTCCCCCACCCCCTTCCCTTCTGGTAACCACCAATCTGTTTTCTGTATGGATGTGTTTATTTGTTTGTTTAACTTCCACATATGAGTGAAGTCATATGGTATTTGTCTTTCTCCATCTGACTTTTTTCACTTAGTGTAATACCCTCAAAGTCTATCCATGTTCTTGCAAATGGCACAATTTTGTCTTTGTTTAGGGCTGAGTAGTATTCCATTGTGTATGTATACCACATCTTCTTTATCCATTCATCCATTGATGGGCACTTAGGTTGTAGCCAAGTCTTGGCTATTGTGTGTAATGAACATAGGGGTGCACATATCTTTTCAAATTAGTGTTTTCCTGTTCTTTGGATAAATACCCAGAAGTAGAATAGTTGGATCATATACTATTTTTGTTCTTTAATTTTTTGAGAAATCTCCATACTGTTTTCCATAGTGGCTCCACCAATTGACATTCCCACTGGCAGTGTAAGAGGGTTCCTTTTTCTCCACATCATTGCCAACACTTGGTATTTCTTGTCTTTTTAATAAAAGCCATTCCGATGGGTATGAGGTGATTTCTTATTGCAGTTTTGATTTGCATTTCCCTAATAATTAGTGATGTTGAATATCTTTTCATGTGCCTGTTGGCCCTCTGCGTATCTTCTTTGGAAAAATGTCGGTTCAGATCCTCTGCCCAGTTTTTGATTGAGTTGTTCTTTTTTTGTTGAGTTGTATGAGTTCTTTGTATATTTGAATATTAACCCCTTATCAGATATATGATTTGCAAATATTTTCTCCCAGTTGTTAGGTTGTCTTCTCATTTTGTTGATGGTTTCCTTTGCCATGCACAAGCTTTTTAGTTTGATGTAGTCCCATTTGTTTATTTTTCCTTTTGTTTCCCTTGCCTGAGGAGACATGATATTCAGGAAGATTCTGCTAAGGCCAATATCAAAGCGTGTACTGCCTATGTTTTCTTCTAGGAGTTTTATGGTTTCAGATCTTACATTCAAGTCTTTGATCCTTTTTGAGTTCATTTTTGTGTATGGTGTAAGAAAATGGTCTACTTTCATTCTTTTGCATGTGGCTGTCCAGCTTTCCCAACACTATTTATTGAAGAGACTTTCTTTTCTCCATTGTATGTTCTTGGCTCTTTTGTCAAAAATTAGCTGTCCATTAATGTTTGGGTTTATTTCTGGGCCCTCAATTCTGTTCCATTGATCTCTGTGTCTGTTTTTCTGCCAGTACCACGCTGTTTGGATTACTACAGCTTTGTAGTATATTTTGAAATGAGGGAGTGTGATACCTCCAGCTTGTTCTTTTTTTCAGGATTGCTTTGGCTTCTATTGTTTTTCTGTTTTCTATTCCATTTATTTCCTCCCCAATCTTTATTATTTCTTTCCTTCTGTTTGCTTTGGGACTACTTTCTTCTTCTTTTTCTGATTTCCTAAGGTGGAAGGTTAGGTTATTAATATAAAATCTTTCTTCTTATTTATTTATTTATTTTGAGGAAAGTTAGCCCTGAGCTAACATCCTGAGCTAACCTTGAGCCGCCAATCCTCCTCTTTTTGCTGAAGAAGATTGGCCCTGAGCTAACATCTGTGCCCATCTACCTCTATTTTATATGTGGGACACCTGCTACAGCATGGCTTAAGAAGCAGTGCTAGGTCCATGCCCAGGATGCAAACTGGCAAACCCCCGGCCACTGAAGCAGAGTGTGTGAACTTAACCACTATGCCACGGGGCCGCCCCTCGTCTTTTTTAATATGAGTGTTTATAGCCATAAAATTCCCTTTAAGCATTGCTTTAGCTGCAGCTCATAAATTTTGGTGTACTGTGCTTTCATTTTCATTCATTTCAAGATGTTTTCTAATTTCCCTTATAATTTTTTCCTTTGACCCATTTGTTATTTAGAAGTGTGTTAATTTCCACATATTTGTGAATGTCATATATTTCTTTCTGTTATTGACTTCTAATTTCACTCCATGTGGCCAGAGAACATAATTTGTATAATTTTAGTTCTTTTAAATCTATTGTGGCCTGCTTTATGACATAGTATATGGTCTGTTCATGTTCCACATGCCCTTCAGAAAAGCGTGTATTCTGCTGTTGTCGGGTGCAGTGTTCTATAGATGGGAGGATGGTTTTTTTAATGCAGATTTTTAGGTTATGCTCTCTGAGGTTGATTCCTCTGTCCCAGGGTCTGGAATCTGTATCTTTACTAAGTTTCCCGCATCTTTTCTGCGCAGTACCCACAGGTCCAGAACCCATGATCCCACGCGTCCTCCACTTCTTACTTCCTTTGATTTCATTATTAAACGCGCCTAACTGTCTTGGTGTCATCGATTGCTCTGACAGACTTTCCTATTGCTCTAGCTTTGCTGCCAAGTCCGCGGAAAGGCACATATGCGTTCTCGGGCTCGGCTTCCGACTCATTCTGCCTGGGCCGTGCTGCGGAGGGATTGGGTCGCTTGGGCCCATGTGGTCCGCGGCCGGATGATGGCCGGCGCTGGGGAAGACCTGCGAGCCCTTTTCCGGGCTGGCGTCCGCGCCGCGCTGGAGGCTTGGCCGGCCTTGCAGGTGAGTGGGGCCGCGGCCAGGATAAAGGTTAGGGCCTGAGGCAGAACGGCAGTTGGGCGGGCGAGGCGCCTGAGGCTTGGCTGGGCGGCGTAAACGGCGAACCTCTACGCCACCCCAGGCTGGCTCCCGGGCTGACGTGGTGGGCTTCGGCCTGTGTTCGCAGATCGCTGTGGAGAATGGCTTTGGGGGCGTACACAGCCAGGAGAAGGCCGAGTGGCTGGGGGCTGCAGTGGAGGAGTACTTCTTCCGCAATGGTGAGTGAACGTGAGGCGCTGCGAGCTGTCTTTGGGGACGTGGGGAGGAGGAGGCCGGTCCTGGTGAGCCCGCACTTCCTCTTGAGCAATTGTCATTTGGTACCCCAGGGCGAGGTGGAGTGAATCCAGGCTTTGGGGTCAGAATCCTGAGTTCGGAGGCCTTACAGGTTGTGCCATTGACTCATGATGTAACTCCGGACAAGTCATTTTACCTTCCTGAGACTCAGTTTTCTAGTTCCTGAAATGGGTATAAAAGTATTCACCCCAGCGCTGTCCAATGGAAATAGAATGCGAGTCACATCATGTAATTTAAAATTTTTCAGCGGCCACTTTAGTAAAGTAAAAAGAAGATGAAATTAATGTTACTTAACTCAGTTTATCCAAAATATTTCAACATGTAGTCTATATAAAACGTTATTGAGATACTTTACATCCTTTTTTAGTATTACGTTTTCAAAATTTGGTGAGTATTTTACACTTTTAGCACATCTCAGTTTGGCCTAGGCACATTTTAAGTGCTCAGTAACCACTTTTGGCTATTTGGACAGCAAAGATCTACACCTTTGATGTGTCTTGAGGGTCATATAAGAATAAGGGGCCCTGCAGAGGGCGTTTGGCGTAGTATTATTTTTACAAAATTCTTCATTCATTTTTTTGGTCTTGGAGATGACATTAGGCAGAGTCCTTTCTTTCAAGGAAGTTTACCATCTAGTGAGGGATCCAGATAAGTAAATAGGTGTTTACACATAGGGTGATACATGTTCTTTTTTTTTTTTTTTTTAAAGATTTTATTTTTTCCTTTTTCTCCCCAAAGCCCCCCGGTACATAGTTGTGTATTCTTCGTTGTGGGTTCTTCCAGTTGTGGCACGCGGGACGCTGCCTCAGCGTGGTCTGATGAGCAGTGCCATGTCCGCGCCCAGGATTCGAACCAACGAAACACTGGGCCGCCTGCAGCGGAGCGCGCGAACTTAACCACTCGGCCACGGGGCCAGCCCCTATACATGTTCTAATAAAGAGGAGCTCAGGGTGCTTGGGTAACATGAGACTGGGGAGGAGGAGGCTTCTTTTGGAAGTTGTTAGGGGAAGTGGTGACTGGGCTGAGTCTTAAAAGATGAGAAGGAATTAACTAGGTGGAGGAGGCAGAGGGAGAAACACTCAAATGTTTAAGTTCTGTGCTATGAGATTATGTGTTATATTCGGAAAGTGGCAGGGAGCTCAGGATTGGAGTAAGGGTGTGTGTGTTCTTGTGGGTTTGTGGAGGGGAGGAGTGGTAGAAAATGAAGCTGTGGGATGGAGAGGCCCTTGGAAAAGGGTAAGACATGGAAGGCCTTCCATGCCTTTGATGTTGTTCTTTGGGTCAGCGTTTGCCAAAATGCATGCTATGGAAGACTAGTTCCCTTAGATGCTCAGTGAAGAAAAGGCTTCACCAGTTAAGTTATGTAAGAAAAGCTCTTTTCTTCAGTTCTTTCTTAAAAGTCACAATAATCATTAACATAGTAAAGCCTCGTGTAAGGATAAAAACCAATAGAAAGAAACCTGTTTACCTTTGTTTCTCATTAGCTTTCTATGGACAGCATCCCTTAAAAGCCAGCAGGACAGTTATTTATCAAAAGCAGAATATGAAACACTGCAGTAGGTGATAAAAATTCATGGGTAGGTTCTAAGGTGAGTAATAGGATGGGATTTGCTGGCTAGAAAGTTTAGAAAGTAATCAATATGGAGCATGGACTGGAGAGGGAAAGACTGATTAGAAGGCTGTTTCTGTCTGGAAAATGAGGAGGCCTGAACTAGGGCAGCAGCAATAGTCATGGAAAAGAAGGGATGGATTAGGGCCTTGGAGATTGTTTGGCTGTAGAGGGAGAGGGAAAAGTAGGCAGGTTTCTGGTTTGTGTCACTGGGTGGATTAGGTGCCTTTCATGGAATAGAGGAAACCTGGAGGATGAGAAGTAGGTTTGGAGGGTTAGGTAATGAGTCTGGCTTTGGATATGGAGGTTCTGAGGCACCTGTGAAACAGATGGAGAGTAGTTTGGGTTGGAGACAGATTTGGGGGATATTAGGTTGGAGTGGTAGGGAAAGCCAAGGGGGTGAATGAGCTCTCCCAGAGGGGAGAGAGAGTGAGGAACTTTGTGGAAGACTTTCTTGAGTTATTCTCTAATTCAGAAAAAGTAGAGTGTAGGCCCATAAGGTAACCGAAGCCTAGAGAGGAAGGCTCAGCTAAAGTCACACAGGAGGATGTTGGTGTCAAGGCTCTGATGATTTCATCATTGCAGGTACTTAAGATCTATTTCTTCTTACCTATCTCATTGGTTTGTGGCCTCCTGTATCAGTGGAGCCACAGTTGTGAAGGGTCTCTGAACTTCAGAAACTTCAGCTCTTGAGTGATGGGAATTAACATGGATTATGGATCTGCCCTGTGCTAGGCATTGTTTGGCTGACTCCTCATAATAGACCTTCAAGGCTGCCACTATTAGCCCCACTTTGCAGATGAGAAACTGAGGGACAGAGATGAATATGTAACTTGCTCAAGGTCACAGAGAGAGGAAGCTGGTTAAAATAGGCCGGATGAAAGAGGGTGAGTGTGGCTAGTCGGCTGTGGGAATAGAGGGCTTAGTAGGATGTAGGAGATTGGAAATTAGGTATTTATATTTAGTGTTTGGGTTTTTTTAAAAAGAAAATAAATGTTAAAACCTGGAATGCGGGGCTGGCCCGGTGGCGCCGGCCTGGTGGTGCAGCGGTTAAGTTCGCACGTTCCGCTTTGGCAGCCCCGGGTTCGCCGGTTCGGATCCCGGTGTGGACATGGCACCGCTTGGCAAACGCCATGCTGTTGCTAGCGTCCCACATATAAAGTAGAGGAAATAGGCATGGATGTTAGCTTGGGGCCAGTTTTCCTCAGCAAAAAGAGGAGGATTGGCAGATGTTAGCTCAGGGCTAATCTTCCTCAAAAAACAAACAAACAAACAAAGAAAAAAAACCCCTGGAATGCAGAGTGCTTCAGTGAATAAAAGGCTCACTGTTTGGACCATTACCCACCAACCAGATGTGGACCCACCAACTAGGTACTGAAGAGTAGCAGTCAGGAGTGACGAAGTTGGCTGGTCTTTGACCAAAGGGCCCTGTCCTTTCCTACTCAGCTGACTTGGAGCTAGATGAGGTGGAGGACTTCCTCGGGGAGCTCATGACGAATGAGTTTGATACGGTTGTGGAGGATGGAAGTCTGCCCCAGGTGAGTATATCCTGGACACAACTGCCATCTCCCTGCCTGCAGTCTTTCTTCTCTTAAACTGTCTGTTTTAGGCCGAGACTCTTGGCTCTAACCATTCTTTTCTTGAGTACTGCAAAAGAACGTGCTGTGACTTCTTATTGCCTAAAAGAAAAAGTCTAGTCTTTACAGGCATTTCCAGACCCTGCCTCTTCTCTTTTATTTCTCTCCATCCATCATTCTCAGCTAGGTCTCTTCCTCACCTCCATCCCAAGGGGAGGTCAGGCCAGGTACATTTCCACCCCTGCTCTGGTTAACATCACTCTCTCTGCTGGGATTGCCTTCCCTTTTACATCTTCCATCTTTCAAACCCAGTTCTAGTGCCTTCCCCTCCTAGGAAGCCCTCCTTCAATGCTTCAGGCCCTTACCTGAGCCCTTCATATGTAGTTGCTTCATTAGTGAACTCTTTGGGTAGGAAAGAGCCCATTCTCTCTGGAAAATTCCAAGTCCCTCCCCACTGTTGCTGCAAACACAGGTTGGTTGTATTGTAGGTTCTCGAGAAAATCCAACTGGTTGAATGTTTTTTTGGTAGGTGAGCCAGCAGCTGCAGACCATGTTCTCCCATTTCCAGAGGGGTGATCGAGCTGCTCTAAAGGAGATGGCCTCCCACATCACCCAAAGAAAATGCAAGGTCAGAGCCACTGCACTTACGACAGCCAGAGAGACTGATGAGGATGAGGATGCGGACAGCGTGGAGGAGATGGAGGTGAAGGGGGTGTCCCTTGGGTGGGGATATGCAGATATTTTCCAATTGTTTGGGAGATCAGCTGATTTCACAGCGAAGTGATGGGGAGTTGGGTAGCGGTGGTGGTTGTATTATCTAGAGATGGCAGGGAACTTTCCTAAGGTCACACAGCCAATCCTTGTAAAGCTGGGAGGAGAGCCTGGGTCTCCAGTGGCCGCAGCCAGGAGGTGTTGTATTTAGCTCTCTCTTGTATTTATTCTCCAGGTCACAGCTACGAATGATGGGACAGCTACAGATGGGGTCTGCTCCCAGCCTGAACCCTCTGGTCAAGACTCCAAGACTATTAAGGAAGAGGATATAGTGGAGGATGGCTGGACCATTGTCCGGAGAAAGAAATGAGTGGGACTGGAAATGGTTTGGACCCTTGTTTGCTAGTTGTTTTGAGATTCATTTGTAGGGTTTTTGGAGGGTTGTGGGACCTCTGGACTGATTATCTGATCTCCACCTGCTCCCCATTCCTCTGTCCAGCTCCTTCCAGGGGAAGAAGAGCCCTAGGGTCTGTGGTCTTGGGGTGGTGAGACCTGGTTCAGCACACCCTCTTGGGCCTTAAGTTACTGAGTAATGAGGCCTGGTTTCCCAGCACAGTGCCTCTTGGGTGCAGTCAGTGTGAAGAGGGAGGGATGAGTGGGTGTGGGTGTGGCTGGAGGAGAAGCTAAATGCTGGTTGACAGTGGGCAGGTGGATTTGTGAAGGGAGAGGACCAGCAGGAGAACCAATACTCAGCATTAGAGAACCAGTACTCCTGCTTCAGGAATGGTGAGATGAACATGCAAACGGACAAGAGATTAAAGATGTGAATGAAAGTAGCTGTGGTACTTCTCCCTCTTCTCCTCCTCCACACACACCCCCCCCCCAGCTCTCTACCCCCACCACACCCACACCCACACATGCTCTCTATCCCTGCCCAGAAATTGGAACCTCTCAGGAATGTCCCCTTCCTGCAGCCCAGCCTCCAGCCCTGGGCTCCTTCAGGAAGTCTAAGACCTTGGCTAGGTGGGGAGCTTGGGAGACCTGGGCTTTGTTTTCTGCTGCCTCCAACCTCTTTCCAAACTCTTCATCCCATCCAAGCCCACGCATGAGGCTTAAGACCTCAGTAAGTAAGACCTTATTGTTTAATCTGTGGCTTGACCTGTGAGTAGCCTTGGAATCAGCCTTCTGGGAGCTGAGCTTCAGAGCTCAGCAATGGAGCAGTTTCTGGGCCCACCTTAGCAGCCTGGTACTTAGGACAAACAAACAGATGAACGAAGAGAGACAGCACTCTGAAAGTTTCCGTAAGCCCGAAATAAACTGTATTTTTCTTTAAAAAAACAAAACAAAGAGTATCCATTGTCCTCCCCCCTGTTACCTGTCCTGCCCTGTGGCCCTGCCATGGGTCTGGACGATAAAATACTGGGTAGCCATGAGGCTGAGTAGAAGCTATAAGCCTTGGGAGAGGCAGGAGGGGTCTGGTCACCACCCCACATAGCATCATACGTGTGAAGACACTGGCTGAGGGGGCAGAGCTGGCACTTGAATCCAGGTCTCTTGCTCTGGTGCTTTGGGGGGAATTGGGTGGAGGCAGGATCCGTAGGGTGTTAAGGGGATGGGGGAAAAAATGGCCTAATTCAGGCGGGTCTAGCAACAGTTCCTACCCTCCCTGGGGAGAGGGATTTAAAAAATTAACATCACTGTAGGAATATTTGTTTTAAAAGCCCACGTTTTGTGAAAAGGTGAATTAAAAAACCCAAGACCCAGCATTCAGGATTGAAAGTGCCCATGATGGGAGTTCAAGTATTGACTGAGCTGGGAGGGAGGGGGCTGGGGCCCCCAATCGGACATGGGCAGCTAGAGTGTGGGGCAGGGGGCCCCAGCTCCCTCCAAACCCTCTAGGTCTTGTCTTGGGTCTGGGGGCCTTCAGAGGGTTCAGCAGTGGCTCCTGAGGCTGCCACCGGTGCCTCCTCCATCTCCCTGTCCTCAGACAGTGTGGGGCCTGGGCAGAACGTGTCCCCACGGCCTGCCCGGCCAAGCACAGCCATCCAGCGCCGCTGCAGCTCCTCTGTCTCAGGGCTGAAGTACCAGCTCAGGTGGCTCTGGGTGATCTTGAAGACATGCCGTCTGTCAGGCCGCTCCCCTGCCTCGGGAGGCCCCACCTCAAAGCCAATGAGGGGCAGGCTGCGCTGGGCTTTCACATCCTGTCGCAGGGACAGAGCCAGGGTCACCTTGGGGCTGGGCTTCTCACTGGGTTTGCATCTGCTAAGCCCCTCTTTTCCTTCCCCTGCTCAAGAATCTTCCATGGCTCCACTGATGGCAACGGGAAAATGTCTGAACTGGGACTAGAATGCAGGCTGGTTCAAATACCTGTTTCCTCCCACACCCAAAACCAGCAGGGCTCGTCTTTAGCGTATAGCAGATAATCTTTTAAGGCCTTTGCCTAGGCTGTTGCCCCCATCTGCATGTTCTTTCCCATTCAACATTGGACCCAGCAGTGCCCTGTCTCCACTCTGGCTTCCTCCAGGAAGCTAGCCCCCTCAACTCACCACACTTTTTCCTATATATACTGACCCACAAACCTTGTCTCTAGCCTGTCTTTGTCTCACAAGGGTGGGGCTTCTGATTTTCCTTTAGGCTCACTCTATAGCCCAAGCCAAAGGAGAGGTCAAGGACAGGGGGAAGGGGAGCAGCCTGGTTTTGCCAGGTGGCTGAAGGGACCCGAAGGAGTAGGATGCACACCTGGGGGGCGCCATAGATGTACAGCACCAAGGGTTCGTTCTCAGGGACCACAAACCATGCCTTGTGCCAGCCTTTCCCGCCCTTCTCCATGTAGTGCAGGAAGCTGCAGATGACGCTGTTCTCCGCAGCCACTGAGGCCTGTTTCTGTGGCCAGAGACATTGAGGGGGAGGCATCAATGCTGATGGAAGGCCTAGCCTGGCTCCTCTTGGCTCCACTAATCCCTCAGAGCAGTGACTGCCATTCCCATAATCTCGGATGAGGAAGCTGAAGCTCAGGTGGCAGGAGTGATGTGCCCAGCGTCACCCAGTGAGTCTGAGTTGAGATTCAAAGCTAAGCTTGTCTGCCAGACTTGGGCCATGGCTGCTGCCTCTGAGAGTTGGTGAGAGGGATGTACAGCTCTCAGTGAGGGCATTCAATTGCCAGTCAGGCATTCTTTCTTCCATCAGTCCATTTATTCCTCAAGACATGTATGCATTTACACCTCACCATTTCTTTCATCTTTCATCACACATGCATTCCCTACACTCAGCGAAAGGCAAACTAGCCTTGTGGGTAAGTGGATGGGTGGTTGGATGAGGCAGTCTGGCTCAGAATCTCAACTCTAGATGAAAATGTGTTGACTTGGAAGGAGAGCATAAAGGGTTGTTGAAAGGATCAAATGAGTTAATATACCCAAAGTGCTTAGAATAGTGCCTGGCACAGGGTAAGCATTCTTTAAATGTTAAATAAATACCTTGATTGGGTTAAAAAACAAAAACAAAAGTGAAATGTGTGTATCTGCGTACACCTAAAAAGATAGGAAGGTTAAGTGGTAATAGTGGTAATCTCTGGATAGAAGGAATATGGTGTTTTTATTATTTTTGTTTATATTGTCTAATCTTCAGTGCACACAGCCTACTTTGTGATAAGAAAAGGTAATTTGTTAATTTAAAAAAATCCCAGCTCTGGCACTCATTGGCTGTGTAACTTGAGCAGATAACTTCCCTGGGCCTCAGTTTCCTCATTTGTAAAACAGGGATAGTAATAGCATGCATAGATTAGTTACTGCGGGGATTAAATGTCTAAAGCACTTAAATAAGAATTCTTGGGGCCGACCCGGTAGCACAGCGGTTAAGTGCGCATGTTCTGCTTCAGCGGCCCGGGATTCCCCGGTTTGGATCCTGGGTGCGGACATGGCACTGCTTGGCAAGCCATGCTGTGGTAGGCGTCCCACATATAAAGCAGAGGAAGATGGGCATGGATGTTAGCTCGGGGCCAGTCTTCCTCAGCAAAAAGAGGAGGATTGGCAGCAGATGTTAGCTCAGGGCTAATCTTCCTCAAAAAAAAAAAAAAGAATTCTTTTCATTCACTCTTGCACTCATTTGCTCACTCCAAGCCTGGGTCACTTGTTCAGTGGATGTACATGGCACCCTACAGTTTCAGAGATGCCCAGGCCTCAAGCACACTGGGTGGGTGGCTGGGGCCCATGTAGTCAGTGTGGGAGGTTAGTTGGGGGCCTGGCTCTTACCTCCAGGATGGACCTCCAAGCCTGGGTCACTTGTTCAGTGGATGTACATGGCACCCTACAGTTTCAGAGATGCCCAGGCCTCAAGCACACTGGGTGGGTGGCTGGGGCCCATGTAGTCAGTGTGGGAGGTTAGTTGGGGGCCTGGCTCTTACCTCCAGGATGGACCTCCGGCGCTGGGGTGTATGCTGGCTGCAGGCTGGACTGCTCCCGGGCACTCCGTGCAAGGCCACGTAGCAGTCAGTGCACACACGGTTGGAGCGGTTGTTGTCATAGATGAGGCGGGCCCGGAACTCAGAGCACTTCCCACAAACCACCTGGGGTGGCAAGCAGGCAAGAGCAGCCTGATTCCAGCAGGCCTTCCCCTTCAGTACCAATTCCCACAGCGGACTTGTGGCCTCACCCCCCTTGAAAGGTGCCCACTCAGAAGTAGGCCTTCAGGCTGCCAGCCTGTCCCCTCCCTAGTTCTTCCCTTGTCCCCCAACACTCACATGCCCGCAGGCCTTGCAGTGGTGCCTGCGTTTGGTGATGGAATTGAAGGGCTCCTGACAGCGCATGCACATGGTGACTTCCTTTTCTCGGATGGGCGTAGGCGCTCGCTTCCCAAGATCCACGTTCTGGAGAGAGGGCCAGGTCCCAGTTCAGAGTCAGCTACTCCCCAGCCCAGTCCAGCCAGCCCTTGCCCCTGCCCCAAGATTTGGATCATCACTGGGAGACAGCGGACACATTCAGAAGACCTGCCTTTGAGTCCTGGCTCTGCCCCTACCTCACTGTGCTACTAAAGACAAGTTACTTCTATTCTCTGGGCCTTGGTTTCCCCAGTAATTTCTCTGTGGCCCTACCAACAGAAGACTGGGCTTCTGAGATCATGCACTGCCTCTCTGGGCTTTACTCTCTGAGAAGGGGAGAGGAGCATCTCAAGGTAAGGTGGGGACTTGGAGGCCTGGAAGGGGTTCCAGTGCAGGGGTAGAGGGTAGGGACACTTACTGGAGAGTTAGGGGGTGTGTCTTCATCTTCCCTGTTCGTTGAGTTCAATAGTTTGAAGGTCTCCAGCGTCTGTTCATGCTTCAGGAGGGTGGAGTTGATGGCCTGGGGAGGATGTGTAAGACATGAGAGGTCAGATCACCTCAGAACGCACCCATTTCCACCCTCACCTCACCTTCCTGTGACCTAGCCTGAAGTCAGAAAAGTTGGGTTCTAGGCTCAGCTCTACCCCCTGCTAGGCATATGACCTTGAGGATGTCCCTTTTTCAGCCATTGATCCCTTTCCTCCATTTCACAAATATAAGAACTGAGACCTGGAGTTGGGAAGGGACATCCTGGCCGCTTCCTGGGCTTAAGGTTTTACAGGGCTTACCTCACGGGGGTTACACCCTCAGAGGAGCCCACTTTCTAAAGGAAGAATTTGAGAGTTTCTGCTTAACCTCTAGACGTCAGTTTGCTTATTTGTAAAACAGGAATGGTAAAGTTTGTTGGAAGGCAAGTGTCCAGGCGCATTCTGGTCAGATGTGAGTTTGGGGGAGAGTCCACCAACCCCTAGGAAACCTGTTAATACTCCTCCAGCCCCCTATCACAAAGCCTTCTTAGATGTTACCTGGACCCAGTCTTTCTTCTCCTCTTCAGTCCTTGGGGGAAAAAAAAGAAGTTGGGTTAGGCAGACCAATCAAAAGCAAGTGGAGTGATAAAGAGCAGCTGTTTTGGAGTCAGACAGACCTGGGTTTCACCCTCTGCTCCTTCACTTATTACTCATGTGACGTTAGGCAAGTTATTTAAGCTGAGTTTATATATTTCAACAGTTGCTAATACTTTCCAGACCTTGTGCTAGGAACTTGGGCCTCAGAGAGGACCCTATCCTCAAGGAACTCATGGTCTAGTGGGGAGACAGGGACAATACAGGGGGATCAGTGCTGTGACAGAGTGAAAACAGGGCTGAGGATTCCAGAAGATGAGACCTGCCCCAGCCTGGAGTTTGGGTGGGAGCACTAAGGAAGGTTTCCTCAAGGAGGTGCTAGGCCTCAGGTAAAGGGGTAAGGGTGAGGTGTGGGTGCATAAGAGTGTGGGACATAGAAGAAACCATAAATAGTTCCCTGTTGCTGAAATGTAAAGTTTGAGAAAGGAGGGCAATTAATTTTTCCTCACTTGTAAAATGGAGATGATAACAATCAGTCTGGGTTGTTCTGAGCAGTAACTGAAGTGACAGTCCCTAATTATGCTAGGTGCTCCATCAGTGTGAGTTAGCCGCTTACTTTCCCTCCTTCCCTGACTCTCTGTCTGTCCTGCAGTCTCCAAGGCCTCTGCCCTGGTGCAGCCCCATCAGCTGCTCACTAGGAACAGGGCCCAGCCTCTTTGCTGACTTCCACCTGGCCTCTTCTAATCCCCTTCCACATCCACACACCAGACATCAAAAGTACTCCTCTAGGGGCTGGCCCCATGGCCGAGTGGTTAAGTTCGCGCGCTCCGCTTCGGCAGCCCAGGGTTTCACTGGTTCAGATCCTAGGCGCAGACATGGCCCTGCTTATCAAGCCATGCTGGGGCAGCATCCAACATGCCACAACTAAAAATAGATAACTATGTACTGAGGGGGGGAGGGCTTTGGGGAGAAAAAGGAAAAATAAAACCTTTTAAAAAAAAAAGTATTTTTCTAATATGAAAGTCTGACTACATCCTCAGAACCACTTCATGAAAAATTAAGGATGTGAGTCAATATTTAGCTACAAGAATGTCCATTGCAATGCTATTTATTGTAGTGAAAAATTTGAAGCAGCCTGTGCCCAACAAAGGGATCAGGTTAAAAAAAAGGAATGAGGGGCTGGCCCCGTGGCTGGGTGGTTGAGTTTGCGTGCTTTGCTTTGGCGGCCCAGGGTTTCACCGGTTCAGATCCCGGGCGCAAACATGGCACCACTCGTCAGGCCATGCTGAGGCGGCATCCCACATGCCACAACCAGAAGGACTTTACAACTAGAGTATAGAACTATATACTGGGGGAGCTTTGGGGAGAAAAAGGAGAAAAAAAAAAGATTGGCAACAGATGTTAGCTCAGGTGCCAATCTTTAAAACAAAGAAAATGATGGTACCTCACTACTGCCAGTGAACATGAATGATGTAGAAGGCTGTTTATAATATGTTAAATGAAAACAACATGTATAAAATACACATAGCATTCCATTTTGATTAAAAATATATGTAACACAAGTGTTTACATTTGTCAGAACTCATTGAGGGTACACTTAAGACCTCTATATTTCACTGTATGAAAATTTTACCTTAAGAAAAGAAAGGAAACTTAAACAAATACTGAACTCCAGTTAATGATATGCACACCAAAGTATTTAGGGGTGAGGTAGAGTGATGCCTGCAACTTACTTTGGAATGCATTAAAAAAAATCAGATGGATTAGTGGATGGATACAAGGATACATTTTTGATAAATATAGCACAATGCTAACACTTGTAGACTCTATATGGTGGGTTTATGAGTGTTTACTGTACAATTCTTTAAATTTTTCTGTATTTTGGAAAGTTTTCATAATAAAATATGGGAAGAAAACACTGTGTTTATGCTTGTGTATATATACACATACACATGTGAATAGAAGAAAGGCCTGAAAGGGATTCTGCCCACACATCAGCACTGGTTATCTCTGGGTGATACAGTTCTAAGGGATTTTACTTTATTCTGATTGTATTGTTTTTTTAAAAATCTGTTTTATTCATATATATTTTCTAACTCCTAATTTTTTTGCAGTGAACAATATTGCTTTTGATTTTTAAGAGCCACATAGTGTTTTTGGCAATGCGTGCCGAAGTATATCGGGGTGAAGTATCATGTCTGTAATTTACTTTAAAATGGTTCAGCAGAAGATATATATGGCATGTCAACAGTTGCTCACTCATAAGTCAGTGATTCTAAACCCTGGTGCACACATTAGAATCACCTAGGGAGCTTTTAAAACTCCGCATGTTCAGGCTACACCCCAGACAAATCAGAGTCTCTCCTAGGCTGAGTCTCAGACATCAGTATTTTGTGTGTGTGTGTGTGTGTGTGTGAGGAAGATTGGCCCTGAGCTAACATCTGTGCCTGTCTTCCTCTATTTTGTATATGGGATGTCACCACAGCATGGCTTGATGAGCAGTCTGGGCCCAGGATCTGAACCTGTGAACCCCAGCTGCCAAAGCGGAGCGCATGAACTTAACTGCTATGCCACCTGGCCAGCCCCCATCAGTATTTTTTTTAAAAGCTCCCCATCTAATTCCTGTGTGTCGCCAAGGTTGAGAACCAGTGATGGGCATGTGGGTGTTTGTTGTATTTCTACGTTTCTGGATATTTGAAAATTTTCATTAAAAATTTTTCTTAAATGCAAATCAAAACTACACTAAGATATCACCTTACACCCGTTAGAATGACAAAAATATCTAAAACTAATTGCAACAAATGTTGGAGAGGTTGCGGAGAAAAAGGAACCCTCATACACTGCTGGTGGGAATGCAAACTGGTGCAGCCACTATGGAAAACAGTATGGAGATTCCTCAAAAAATTAAAAATAGAACTACCATACGATCCAGCCATCCCACTGCTGGGTATTTATCCAAAGAGCTTGAAGTCAGCAATCCCAAAAGTCCTATGCACCCCAATGTTTATTGCAGCACTGTTTACAATAGCCGAGACGTGGAAGCAACCTAAGTGTCCAGCAACAGACGAATGGATAAAGAAGATGTGGTACATATATACAATGGAATACTACTCAGCTGCAAAACAGAACAAAATCATTCCATTTGCAATAACATGGATGGACCTTGAGAGAATTATGTTAAGTGAAATAAGCCAGCGAAAGAAGGATAATCTGTGTATGACTCCACTCATATGAGGAATTTAAAATTATGGGCCAAGAACAGTTTAGTGGATACCAGGGGAAAGGTGGGGTGGGGGGTGGGCACAAAGGGTGAAGTGGTGCACCTACAACATGACTGACAAACATTAATGTACAATTGAAATTTCACAAGATTGTAACCTATCAATAACTCAATTAAAAAATTAAAAAAAATTTTTCTTAAAAGGTAGTACAAGTGATTGTAAAGCAAACCCTCCATGCCTTCCCTCTGCCACTAGGAGGAAACCCTATACCACTCGGTGCACCTTTCTGGGCCCAGCATCCCCCTGCAGCCCCCTCCCCCTCCCATCCTCCCAGCAGACAAATGTGTCCCAGTCACGTGGCTTGTCACGCAGGCTCTGCTGAGGCCTGACTGGGCCCCACACCTGCCCTCCCCTGGATGTGCCAGTCCTGTTGTCAGCTTTGTTCTCGCTTTCCCCAGCTACAGCCCTCCCAGATGCTCTCTCAAGTCTCCAGGAGCTTCAAACCCAGCTCCCATCTCTTGTTCTCCAGGAGGACACTCTCTAGCCCATATTCATCTTTCCCGCCTCCATGCAGTGCCAGCAATGAGTGTTCTGACTCTCATTTCCCACTTCCTTGCACCCTGTCAGAAGCAGATCTGTAAATGGGGGTTGACGGTAACGGTAGCTACTTCAGGGGTCATTTTAAGGATTCAACTAGTTAATTTAAACTTAAGTTAAAATTAACTCAAAGCAGTACCTGGCATAAGAACAAGTCTTCATTAAATGTGAGCTATTATTATAATCATTCAAGTAGAAGACGGAGGTGAAAACCCCTTTGTTTAAGTGGCTGGGCATTATTTTTAAATTTATTATTATTATTATTATTTTTTATTTTTGTTATTATTTATTTACTTTTTTTTTGAGGAAAATTAGCCCCGAGCTGCCAATCCTCCTCTTTTTTTGGTGAGGAAGACTGGCCCTGAGCTAACATCCATGTTACTTTATATGTGGGTTGCCTGCCACAGCATGGCTTGCTAAATGGTGCATAGGTCCGCACTCGGGATCTGAACCCACGGACCCCGGGCCACCGAAGCGGAATGTGAGAACTTAACTGCTGTGCCATGGGGCCGGCCCCCAAATTTGTTATTATTTTTTAAATTTTTATTATGAAATATTTCAAGCACACAGAAAAGCAGACAGGATCGCACAAGTACATTAAATATATACCCACTATATAGATGCAAATTTTAAAAATATTTTGCTATATTTACTTCATATATATGTGTACATATTACTATATATTTATATATGTATGTATATATGTGTGCATATGTAGATATGTATGTATTTTTTGATTGATAAATCATTTAAAAAGAAATTACAGATATTGTGATACTAAATCCTCAGCACGCATCACTAAAAAACAAGCCATTCTCCTGTATAACCACTATACCATTATCATACCTGAGCAAGTTAGCAATAATTCCCCAAAGCTCAGTTCACATTCAGATTTTCCCTATTGTCTTATAAATGTCTTTTAGGGCTGTTTTTCTCAAACCAGGCTCCTATCATAGACCCAGCATTGCATTTGGTTGTTATTTCTCTTAAATCTCTGAATCTACAATAAACTATTTACGTTGTTGTTATTCATGTTTGGATTAATATCTCATTCTTCCCTCTCCTCTAACAAAGCCCACCAGGAGAGCAAGCCTGCATCTTTGGGGAAAGGCACCCACCCTTTCTCTGGAACAATCTCTTCCCTAGGGAGGTAGCTTGTCACCTGGCACTAGGCCTAGAATGCCTCAGCATATCTGAAGGGAAGAGGGGGCTGGAGGGAAGGTATAGGCAAGGACAAGTACCTGGCCTGGAGCTCCAAGGAGCGTTGCTTTCCTGACACCAGGAAGGTCCGAGGCAGATTGAGGTTGGAGCTTTCCTTTAGCTGAATGGAAGGAGAAAGAGGCTTTGTGAGGCCCACTGAGCTCCATAGGACCCTTGCCCTCTGCACACATGCACACACAGACTTGGGGTCAAAGTCAAGGACATTTTTGTTCCTCTCAGCACCAAGGCCCCACTCCAGGTCCCCGTTTCCCACCTCTTGGTGCTCACCTCCATGCCATCTACATCAATGCGTGCCCGCACGCTAAACTTCTGGCCAAGGAGCCGCAGCCTGGGCACGCAGTAAAGGAGGCGGTCGTTGAACTAGGAAGGAAAAGGTTCGTGATGTATGTGTGGATGACCCACGAGGAGTGTGGCCCAGTTCCCTAACCTTATAGGACCCCTGAAGCTTTATTGCTGGGGACTCAAGGCAATAGATGGAGAAAACAGCCCAGACTAGGCACAAAGATTGCAAGGAAAGAGCCTAGGCATGGGAGTCACTTCCTAGTTGCGTGACCTTGGGCAAGTTACTTCTCTCTAAGTCTGAGTTACATCATCTGTAAAGTAGAGAAAAAAAATCCTAGTATAGGCAGTGAAAATACAATGAGTTAATAGAGGAAAGAATGTCTAGCAGGAGGTATAGTCTTGAGTGAGTACCAGGTTAACGTGTATGTGGGGACGTGGCCCACCCACAACCCCACTTACTAGTATGAGGTATCGGTCTTGAGTGGTCCCATTCTTTGCTGATAGCTTAAGGATGTGGCCTTCTTTTATGAGCTCTTTGGTGGGGCTGACAATGTCTTCCTCACCCCCTAGCAACTCATATACCTTCAGCAGCTTGTGCATTCGCTCCTGGTAGAAGACAGTGAGCAAAAGGCAGGTTTGGGGTGCTTGCCTCCCCTCAGATGTCCACAAGTCACAAGTCCCACCAAGACAGGGACACCACAGGTGGGTGGCCAAGGAAGGGCAAGGACTAGAAGGGCCACTCACCATTTTGCGGATGGCAGCATTAGAGTGCTCTGCTGCTGTGGCTATCAGCTCCAGAGACTCTGAGGGAAGAATGGGAGGTCAGATGAGGGACGAGCAGAGAAGAGGCTCTTGTGGGCTTCTCCGCTCCGTGAATACCTCCTCCTGGCCTGACCCTACCCTCGCCATCCCAGAAAGCTGTCCATGGCAACATCACTTAAAATCAGAAATTGTCTGAATTAAAGCCACAATAGCAGAATCATCGTACACGGAATAGCTGGCGGCCAATAAAACACAAGCTTAACAAGATTATTATTACCATTAAAAGTAACAACAATAATAGTTACATATATAACTGGAAGGAAACATACCCATGGTTAAGAAGTTGTCTCTGGATGGTGAGACTATGGGTGGTTTTTACTGTCGTCTTTAGATTTTTCTGTATTTTCCATATTTTTGACAAAGGACATGTATTACTTTGACAATCAGAAAAAGTCATATAAAGAAACAAAGAGGTGATCCCATTCTTTATCTCAATAATTCTGATTATAGGACTCTATTCTAAAAAAATACATGTTCTATGTACGAATACACTTTCATGGCAGTTGGTGTTTACAACAGTGTCAAACCGAAACAAAATGTCCAACTGTAGGGGGTTCAGTTAAATAAATTAATGTGCATGCATATAATGGAATACTAAACTTCTACAAGTGATGCTTACGTAGGTTTTTTCATAATCTGTGAAATGCTCAGAATATTTTAAGAAAAGGATATAAACTTGGATATACCAAATGATTTCAATTTCACAAATATATATGTATTAAAAACACCAGGAAGAACATATGTCAAAATGTGTTCATGCTTATTCTCTGGGGGCTTGCATCATAGGTGATTTTTTTCCCTCTTTCGTCTTTCCTGTAATTTCCATATTTCCTATAGTAACCAGGTATCATCAGGAAGAAAAACTGAAATAAGTCCCTATACATCTCCACACACTAACAAATCCTGCCCACACTTGAGGCCCAGCTGCAGCTGCACTGCACCCCACTTGCGCTGTACTCCACTCTGTCTGTATGATGCTGGATTGTCCCACTAAGAAAATATGCCTGTAATGGAGGAGCACAGGTGAATCTGAAGAGGGTCCATATGGTTGGCAAACCAAGTCTTGTTTTCCTGGGAGGCTCTCCCTCCATGACCAAGTCTTGGTGCTCAACATCCGTGGCCCCTGTCCCAGCTCAGGCCTTTCAGGTGCCAGCCTCCAATCTCCAACCCCTCTTCCACCCTAGCTGCCAGAGGGAACTTTCTCACACACAGCTTCCTGTCACTCCTCTGCTCAAATCTGTCAATGGCTCCCCTATGTCTGTAGGGTAAAGACCCAGCACTTTAGCCTGGCATTCAAAGCCCTTGGTGATCTAGCTTCTGCTGACATCTCTAACTTTCTCCACTTGCATCTCCTTAAATATGTCCTGTCTTGCTTCATCTGGCCAACTGCCACTCAGTCTTCTGGATCCAGCTCACCTCCTCTAGTAAGCCTGCCCTGAGTTCCCAGGCTGGGTTAGGGCCCTGTCTGGGCTCCCACATTCCCCTTTGCTCCCCTCTGTCCCACTAGTCACACTGTGTATTCATTGTGCATTTATATATCTGTATCCCTCAGTAGACTAGGAGCTCCCTAGGATGGGGCCAAGGTCTCACCACCCTCTCTGGGGCGTCCCAATAGCTGCTTTGCATAAATTAGCTCCCTCAATCCTCACAACAACCCTGTAAGATAGGTGCAGTTGTGCCTGTTTGTCCAATGAGGAAACTGAGACTCAGAGAAGAGGTGGCAGCCCTATGTTGTCTACCTGGGAGACAGCAGAGTTGACATCAGAGTGGGTGCTGCTCTCTCAGCTGCCCTTTCTCCTACACATTCTGCATCTCCCCACCCCAGGGTAGGGGGCATGCTGGGTGGTGGAGGTAGGAGGTACCCAGGGAAGGGGACAGGAAGGAGACTCTGGCAAGGTGTGGGCATACAAGCTCAGGCCTGCGTATGCCACTGGGCTGAGACTAGAGGCTTTGCTATCAGGAACTCTGTCTGGAGATGTCTTGTGTGGGGTGCAGACTGGCATTTCCAGGGCTCCAGTGTGTGTGGGCTCTGTCTAGGGCTTCAGTGTGGGGATGTCAGTCCAGGATTTCATTTGGGAGTTCAGGCTAGGGAGTGCAGTTTGGGGGAGCTTGGTCTGGAAGCTTTGGTGGGGCCTGGTCTGAGCTTGGCAGTTCAGGATCTTTCTTGGTTTGGAGTTGAGTCTTGGGCTCAGGGTAGGCAGCTGTGGCCAGGAGTTCCAGCTGGCCTGGTCTGGGGAGCCCAGTCTAGGGTTCTGGCTCCAGAGTTCAGTCTGGGAAGTAGAAAGTTGGGGAGTTAGTCTGGGGAACCAGAGATATGATTCAGAGGAGCTCAGACCTGAAGTTACTTTCTGGGGCTCTGCCTGGGGATTTTAGTCTGAGGAGTAAAAAATAAGGAGGTTTGCTTAAGATCTTGGGCTGGGGAGCTTTGTGAGCACATCTCGGGCTGGCTCTCATTCAGCGCAGCTCAGAAACCTGGACTGGGAAGTCCTTTCTGGGGAGTTCATCTCTGGGCTCAGTGTGGGGAGCTCAGTCAGCCAAGCTCAAACTCTCAGGTTCATTCTGGGGACTCAGGTAGGGTTGAGATTTGCACAAACTAGGAACCTAAGTTAGGCGAACTCAATCTGTGGACTGATTTTAGGGGCATTCTGTATGGAAGGTGTCAGCTAGGGCATTCAGTAATAAAAACAGCTAATATTTATTGAGACTTTACCACATGCCAGGCACTGTCCTAACAGCTTTACCTGGATTACCTCATTTATCCTCAAAACAACTCTGTGAGGTAGGTATCATCATCATCCCCATTCTACACATGAGAAAACTGAGGCCAAGAGGCTGAGCAGCTTGCCCAGGCACACACAGTTGGTAAAAGGGACTCCATCTGGGGCCCAGTCTAGGGAGCTTACACTGGCGGCTCATTTTGGAGGTCTAGTCCAGGGAACTCGTTTGGGGAATTTCAGTTTGGGAATGCCATGCTAGGGATCCAGTGTGGAAGGAAAACTGCAGTACTCGGTCCTGGAAGCTCAGTGTGGACATGGGATTCTGCGGAATGCATGAGCTCTGAGCGGAGAGCCATGAAATGGGAGGCTTTATTCTGGGGAACCCAGTAGGAGGGGTATAAAATGTGCAGACTCAGTGTGGCATTGAGGTGCCCTTCTTGGGTCTCAGTATGGGGTCCAGTCTGGAGACCTCTTTCTGCTGGACTCAGCCTGGGAATCTCAATCCATGAATCCAAGTCTGAGAGGTAGAAAATGGGGGGCTCAGTCTGGGGGAGTCAGTCTAGGAGTTGAGACTGGGAAGATCAGACATGGTGCTTGGCATGGGTAGCTTAATTTGGGGGACAATCTAGGGCATTAGTCTAAGGGCTTAGTGAGGGGGATGGAAAAAAGGGGTCTTCAGTCTGGGGGACTTGGGCTAGGAAGAACACAGTCTGGAGTCCCTGTTTGGAGCTTAGTCTGGGCAGCTCAATCTCAGAGTTCCCTTTGGGGTTCTCACTGGGAACTCTAGAAATCCAGTCTGAGGGCTCAATGGTTTGTCTGTGGGATGGATCTGGAGAGTCAGTCTTTTGGGCTCAGGCTACAAGTCTTGGTCTGAGGGACAATAAAAGGGGGGATTAATCTAGGGTGCTCAGTTTGGCAATACCTGTCTATAGAATGGTGGCCAGGGAGATCAGACTTGGAAGCTCTTTTGGGGGAATCTCACTTTGGGACCTCAGGCTGAGGGCACTGACTGGGAATCCACTCTGACATCTCCGAGTGGGGACAGCATTCTAGAGGCCCAGTTTGGGGATCTTAGTTTGGGGGATCCAGTGTGGGGAATCTATAACTGGGACCTCAGACTGGGTTCAGCCTAAGGGCTCAGGTTGGAGATGTTAGTCCATGGGGTTCATCCCAGGGAATCAGTCTAGAAGGATTTTTTAGAGGTTTAGGTTATGTAGCTCATCCTAGCATCTCAGTGGGGGCTCTAATACTGGGGGGAAGGAATGAGGCACTTAGTCTGCAGATGTCTGTAGAACTTAGCTATCAAACTTTCTAGGGTTCTAGCTGTTTCTAGAGTTCCAGATTTGGTAGCAAAGTGCCCCATCTGGTGGGGTGGATGGGGCTCAGTTTGGGAAGTGGACAGTACAGTGGACACAACTGTCTACTCCCATCTTTTGTGGTTTCCAGGACCTCACACTTTCCTGGTTTTCCTCCTACTTTTAGGGCTGCTCCTTCTAAGTCTCCTTTGCTGATTCCACCTCCCTCAGCTTTGTCCTTGGCCTTCTTTTACTTCTCCATTTACATTCACTCCCTTGGTGATTGTGGCCAGCCTGATGGCTTTGAATACTGTCTATGTGCCAATGACATCCAAAGCTTTCTCCCCGGGATTCTAGACTCATCTAATTGTCTAAATGGCAGCTCACTTTGAACATGTCCAAAATCAAACTCCTAAGCTCGTCTCAGGACCCATCACCACCAGCCCAAAATCTGCAAGTCATCCTTGACTCCTTCTCCCAAGCCCCACACCCATTCCACCCTAGTTCTTTCAGTGCTACTTCTAAATATAATATATCCTGAATCCAACCATTTCTCACTACTTCCACCACTACCATCCTCATCCAAGTCAACTTTTCTCACTTACATTATTGCAAAAAGCTTCTAACTATTCTCTTGGCTCCCTCTCTTTCTCCCCAAGTAATCCCAATTGAAACCTTCCCATGGCTACCACTGCACTCAGAATAAAATACATCTCCTTATCTTGGCCTTCAAAGTCTTGCTCCTCTCTTCAACCCTACTTCTACCATTCTACCCTCACTTGTCATGCTCAGGTCACACTGGCCCTCTTGTTGGTCCAGAGATATGCAAGCTGCTGCCCGGTCCCCCAACCCCTGCCTTAGGAACTCTGTACCTGCTGTTGCCTCTCCCTAGGGCATATTCCTCCCCAATCTGCACGTGGCTCCCTTCTTGTTATTCAGGTTTGACTCAAATATCTTCTATTCAGAGAGGCTGCTCAATCTAAAGTAGGCCCCCCAGTCCCTTTCACATCACCCTCTTATTCTCTGAATTACACACAGCACCTATCTAATGTTCCCCCCATGTATTTATTACTTTGCTTATTGTCTGTCTCCCTGACTAGAATATACACTCCCTGAGATCAAGGACTTTGTCTGTCTTTTTCATCTCTGTATCCCCTGTGCCTAGGACAATGCTCAGAATACCGAGGTGCTCAGTAAATAGCTGTTACATTAATGAAGGAATGAATGGAAATAACAGCCTGGGGGAGAGAAAGTTGGGGAGACTCTGGGGAGCACTCTTTGGGGTGTGACCCTGGGGGGGTGGGTCTCATACTGGAGGAATCAGAATGAAACACTCTTCTAGTGGTTCAGTGTGTGAAGACTCAGTCTGGGGATGCGGTATCTAAGCCTAGAGATCCAACTCTGGGAGGCAGAAAATATGGGGTCCAATCTAGGGTGCTCAGTTCTAGAGAGCTAATTTTGTGGGGCTCTGATCAGACTTGAAGGTGCTTTTATTTTTCTTTTTTTTTTTAAAGACTGGCACCTGAGCTAACATCTGTTGCCAATCTTCCTTTTTCGTCTTCTCCCCAAAGCCCCCCCGTACATAGTTGTATATTCTAGTTGTAGGTCTTTCTGGCTCTGCTATGTGCGATGCCACCTCCGCATGGCTTGATGAGCAGTGCTAAGTCTGCATCCAGGATCCGAACCAGCGAAACCCTGGGCCACCAAAATGGAGCGCATGAACTTAACCACTTGGCCATGGGGCCAGCCCCAGACTTGGAGGTTCTTTTGGGAGGTTCATTCTGGGTGGTGGCTGGCAAACACAGAGTGGAGCTCTAAATGTGGAGTATGGAAAATCAGGGGCTCGGTCTAAGGGAGTCAGTCTGGGCTCTCAGCATGATGCCTCAGTCCCTGTGAGTTCAGGCTCAGTTTCATTTTGGACTTGGGACAACTTCATTTGAGGACAAGTTGAGGAGTCAGCCTTGCGGTCCCAGCCTAGGAAATGGATGGCTCCCTTTAGGGGATCATTCTGGGCATGCCCCTCAAACTCTCGGCTTCTAGTTGGGAACTTCAGATTGGGGGACTCCTGACTGCTCTGTCTGGGTATTCAGGCAGAGATCTCAACCTGGAGGTTCATCCTGGGATCTCACTCCAGAGCCTCAATGTGGGCCTTTCAGTTTGGAGGTTCTATTCTGGGATCTCAATTATGTGGCAATGGAAGGCTGATCTTGTGAGTTAAGTCTGGGGGTAGGGGGACAGGGCCCAGGTATGTGTACTTACTTTGGGCATCTTTGCTGTCCGGGGAGCCATGCGGCAGCTTTAACAGATAGTCCTTGAGAAGCAGCTCATAGCGGGGGATGCGCTGCACAGGTTCCAGCATGTGGTGCTGTAATGTCAGGTTGCCACAGGCTTCTTCCTTCTGTGACAGGCAGAAGCAGAGGGGCTCAGGTCTGGCCACAGAGCCCCCCATTGGGTCCCTCCAGACGTCTCCTCCAAGTTTGCCCCATTCAGCTTCGCTGCTTACCTGCACCTCATGGATAATCACTTTAAACTGGGTGGAGCGCTCTGTCCAGGTGTTGACCAGCTCCACGGCCCTGTCAAAGTTCTTCACATACTCGCCATACATCTTGAGGAAGGGTGCCAGCTTCTGCAGGATATCTCCTATGCGTGGGTAGCGGTCCCTGGGGTGGAAGCAGGGGCTGACATGGTCCTGCTGATCTTTGTCCTCCAGAATCTCCCTACTCCTTAGGTCTCCAGCCCCACGCAGGCTGCTCTCATCTCAGTCCTGGAAATCTACTTCTCAACCAATATGCTCCTTTGGAAATGCTGCTTATTTATAGGCCAATTAGGCCAAGCTCAGCTTGACCTGAGACCGTGGCCTGGGCTGCCACCTGCCCCAAGTCTGCTCTGTTTGATCACCAGGAATGACATGTCCTGGAATACCCACTCTAACCTCAACTGTAAGGGCCACTTCATATACCGATTATTGATTCTGTGCCCAGCATTGTGCTGGGTGATTCTGGGGACACAAATGAGTCACACTTAGTTGGGCCCTGAGCGGGTCACTGTCTGGTAGGCGAGGTAAAATGACCAAGTCTGGTCACACTTCTCAGGAGTCAGTCTGCTGGGGGACACACAGGACCAGTACTGGTTCCAGCCCTCAGGGGTCACAGTCAACTGGGGAGACGTAGGAACCAGCTTCATGCCAGCCCTCTGTGGTCACAGTCTGGTGAGAGGGACACACTTTATCCTGTAGGTGTGGGGAGCGTGGAGATGATTTTAAGTAGGAAGTAACATGGTCTGATTGTTGTTCAGAAAGACCATTATGGCAGGTGGCGTAGACTTCAAAGTAAGGATCGGAAGAGGAGAGCCTAGAGGTCAGAAGACTGCCTATAAACCCTGTCCTTCTACCTCAGGACTCAGCTCAGGTATCACTTCCTCCCTGAATCCTTCTCTAAGCCCCAGGCTAGGTTTGGTCCATTTGTCTGGATTCCCACAGCCTTCCATCCTCAGCTCTATCATAGCACTGATAACAAATAACAATAACGCACACTCATTGAGCACTCATTATATACTGGCTACTCGTCTAAGCTCTCTACATGTATCAACTCATTTAATCTTTAAAACAACCCTACAAGGTAGGCTATTATTATTATCCTCATTTCATAGATGAGGAAACTGAAGCACAGTAATTTAAGAAACTTGCTTAATGTCACAAAGCTAGCAAGTGGCAGAGCGGGAATTTGAACTCAGCCAATTTGGCTCCTAACCTCATACTCTTAAGGACTATGCTATTCTGTTGTAATTTTCTTTCTTTCTTTTTTTTTTCTGAAGATTGGCCTTGAGCTAACATCTATTGCCAATCTTTTTTTTTCTTCTTCTCCCCAAAGCCCCCCAGTACATAGCTGTATATTCTAGTTGTAGCTCTTCTAGTTGTGCTATGTGGGAAGCCGCCTCAGCATGGCTTGATGAGTGGTGCTAGGTCTGCACCCAGGATCCGAACTGGTGGAACCCTGGGCCCCTGAGGTGGAGCATGTGAACTTAACCACTTGGCCGTGGGGCCGGCCCCTGTTGTTTTTCTGAGTCCTGGTCTGTGTTTCATATTAGATTGGGAGGGCCTAGAAGGCAGAATTAGGGCCTGATTCTTTCTGTGAAAGGCAGTACAAGGAAAGGGCAGGCAAGAATAAACTCTCATGTACAAATCTGGCCTAGGTTCAGCAGGCAAGTGGTCAGGAGGGTGGGCAACCTAGATCTGGGGCTCCTCACCATTCCTCCATGCGCTTCTCTAGCTCAGGCAGCAGGAACTGCTGGTGGAAGCAATAGATGGAGCAGATATTAGAGAAGATGCCGTGGACAACATCAGCCGGGAAGGAACTGCGGTTTCGAGCTTCCTCCAGCAGCCGGGCACAGAACACCTGTGGGGCAGGGCAAGTGTGCTCAGCCCAGCTGGGCCGGGGGCTGAGCCAAGGAAGGGGCAGCTTGCAGGTGAGGGCAGTGTTTATGGGCAGCTCTGTGGAGCTTTGGGATCAGCATTGGTCTTGAGACTGAGGAAAGAAGGAATGGAGTTAGATTATATATGGAGGCTTGGATTTCAGGTTGTCATGGTTAGGACCTGGAGGTAGGCGTTGGAACAATGAGAAGTCAGGATCGGGGTCAAGGTCAGAATTAGACCCAGAGTCAGAGAGAAGGTCAGATTTAGATCCATTTACTTAACACATATTTTTGAGTCCCTACTGTGTGTCAGGCACTTTCCTAGAGTCTGGGATAGAGCAGTGAACAAAGCTGGCAAAAAATCCCTACCCTCAGGAATTCTAGTGATTTGGGGTCAGGAATAGGGCCAGGGTTAGAATGAGGATCAAAGCCTGGTTCACAGCCAAAGTTAAATTCAGGATCTGGGTCAGAGTTGCAGTCAGGGCTGGTGTACCCAACCAGGGTTAGGAATGAGGGTTGGTACAAAGATCGAGCTTAGGGTCATAATCAGAGTTGGCTTCAGGGACACGATAGGGGGTCAAGGTCAGAAAGGGGCCTTACCAACTCCAGATTTTGGCCCCAGTGGTGGAGTTGGGCTCAGGCCCTAGTCTTTCCTCCTTGGAACCCACCTATCAGGTCCTGGGGCCCTGGGACCCCTGAGGGGCCATTCACCTGATCCAGGAGATGGAGCCTGGAAACGTAGGCCTTCTCGGTTTGCAGGAGCTCATTGGCAATGTGGAACACCTTCTGCTGCACAGTCAACTGGAAGGGAGAAGAGGCAACTGCTGATTCATCATCCTGTACCCTAACCCTCACCCAAGCTCCCAGAATTCTCAGAACAGCTCAAATGCTACTCTAAGCCCATGACACCCTGGGACAACCGTATCTCCCATCTCTAGACCCATATGCCCCCCAGCTTCATCCCTGACTCCCCAGCGCATCATAACGGCCACCCCTCAATTCTGATGACATGCACTCCCTTACTCAGCTACTCATTCACTCAGCCATCTGCCCTCTCTATTCATTCAGCATAGTGTAGTGGTTAAGTGTGTGGGCCAGAAAGTCAGACTTCCTCGGTTCAAATCCTAGCTCTGCCATTCATTAGCTTGCATAAGTTGTGTAACTGCTTTGTATTTATGTCTCCTCATCTACATATACAGATAATAACAGGATCTAAGTCCATTTGTAATCGAGACAATTAAATGACTTAATATAAATAAAACATAGTAGGCTATAGATTAGGTAGTCTATAAATGTTAGTTATTTATTCACCCACTCAGTTCACTGTCAGCAAAGGCTCGCTGAGTACCTGGGGTATGAAGAAAACACAAAAGTATAAAAATGTATAAAACTCATTGGCCCAGTTTCCTATCCACCAGACACATATTTCCTGAGTCCCTGGCCTTAGCCCCCACATTTGAGTTAGGTTTTGGTGGAGCAGGTATTCTGGCTGCAACTTAAGTGCAAGGATGCCTTTGGAAGCAGTGTTAGGCTGCCAGGGCACAGAAAGGGGTTCCTGCTGCCAAGAGCCTTCATCTTCACACTCTGGGGGTCTCTAGCTCTTTTGTCCCTCCAAAGGACAGCTGTTTGGAAGTCTCTCTGGACATGAGAGACTTTCCATTTTACAAATAAGGAAGCTGAAGCTTGTGCTGGGTGAGTGGAGAGGGAAGAGACTTGCTCAATGTCATATAGCTAATGAGTCTTGGGATTTTCCAGCTAGAACTGGACTTTAAAGATCCCCAACCAGGATGCCCATCTTCAAGATGGAAAAACAGGTTCAGCTAGTGGTTCTCTGATGAGGATAGAACAACTTTCCCAGTGGGCACTTGGAACTGTGCATGGTCATTTTGGTAGTCACAGTGATGGAGGACAGGGTACGGGTTTGCTACTGATATTTAGTACCAGGAGACCAGGGAAGCCAAACATCCAAAGTGGAAACAATGCCATGTTTCAAGAAATACTGAGCTGGGGGAAGAACCAAGTGCAAAAGCCAGGCTCCTGGTTTCTCCACATGGTCTTGCCTCTTGGTGAATATGGATCAGTACCTCCACAGACTCCTGTCTCTCCATTGGGGGCACTGGGATTTCTCTGTCTTTCTCATCCTCCTCCTCATCGTCTTCTTCCTCCAGGTCACTATCAACCTCCTGGGAGCCAGGCCGGTGGGGGTCGGCCAAAGCAACAGGGACGCTGGCCAGGGCAGGGGGCCCAGGGCAGAGGCTGTGGCTGGGGGGCCCGTCATCACTGACGAAGCATGTCTCCTCGCTGTTGGATGGTGAGCTGATGCTGTCAATGCCGCTGTCCCGGTTGGGCACCTTCTCGCCATCCCGGGGCCCAGGAGCCAGCAGGAACAGGCAGCGGGAGGCCTCACCCTCGGGGAGCTGAGGCACTGGTGGCTGCGGGGGTGGCTGTGGCAACATGGCTGGCTCTGTGGGACCTGGGCAGAGGCCAGGGGTTGGCCTATCCGAGGTGACAATCACAGGCTCTCTGAGGTGGGTGGTGGACACACATAGAAGCAGAGTATGAGCTTGACTGAGAGGCCTGTCTTATAACTGTCCTTCCTGTCCCAGGCCCACCCTCACCCCCACAGGGTCCCCCAGGGACCAGACTCACCTTTCAAATTTCTCAATCAGTGAGGATACTGCTGCAGAACTGGGGCTGGCCTCCGACCTGGGGGCCAGACCCTTGGCCACTCGGGGGTCGGCAGGCAGTGGGCGTGATGGTGGAGGGGGAATGGGCTCAGGTGGGAGAGGCATCCGGGGCATCTGCAGGTAGCTGGGCTTCGGGGGGACTGGAGAGATGGACAGGGAAAAGAGAACGGGGAGAACCCAGTGAGCCAGGTTTGGAGGTGGCTGCAATGGCCAGGCCACAAGCCCCACCACGAACTCCCAGTCTGTACCTTCCCCGATAGGCACAGAGCACAGTCTGAGGCAAGATCCCAGTATGCTCACGTTAGCCCCAGGCCACAGTCCTCTGCCCCTAGACCATGGTGTTTCTTGTCCTTCTAACAAGCCCTCTCCTCTGCCACAGGCCCACCTTTCCTCTCTTCTGTCCCCTCTCTTGGGCCATTTCTCTGTCCCTTTCTAGAACCACTTACCCTGTGGCTTTGGGCCCGGTGCCCGCTTCAGTGGTGAGGGACGCTGGCTGGGGGTTTCAGTGGGGGGGCCTGGGTCTGAGCGAAGTCGCTGGGGACCTTCTGGATGAGGCTCAAGGCTTTGGCCAGGTTCAAGGGACAAACTTTTAACCAGGATCCGGTTTCCCTGGTGTAGCCCTGCAGAAAGGGAGAAACTGGGTATGAAGTGACTGACGTTACCCCAAAGGGCACTGGGGAATTGCATGTCTTAGGAGATATCTGGGATGTTGTGTTTCCCTGAGCCCCTTACCTGGCCACACTGCCCTTCTGGAAAGCTCCTACTCCAGCCCTCAGATGGGGAGCCAGGCCCAGGGCTGTGGCTGGCTGTTTTTATCAGTAGATAAGAGTTCTTTGTGATTAGTACATCGATTCTTTGTATGTCAGCAGGCGTTATTACTAGGGAGTTTAACCAGGCTGGGGGTGGGCGTTAGCACCCTACAGTTTGTGTATGTGTTTGCCGTTCTTATTTATATAGCCCCAGTGGGTACGCTGAGCCTAAACCATCCTTCATCCTTTTTCTTAAGGTCCTGAGGATATCTGGACTTCCTTGTCTTCAATTTTATATAGTTGAGTGTGCTTGAAAATGACAGAATTGTATTTCACAAACAAAAGTTTTGCTTCTTAAAATCCCAGCTTCTCACTAATCTGTACTACCCTCCTCTACTTCCACACCTACACCCAACAAGCACCCAGAGTTCAGATCACAGGAATAGCTTTAAAACAGCAGGCAACAAATTCAGAAAAAGGGAGGTCTTTTTGCACTGTCCTTCTTCGCTCACTGTGGGCTCCCTAAACCTACCTCTGTCTTTGGCCCTGCAGAAGCAGACAGTCACACTCAAGAAAGTGCAGTCTGGGAGGCAGTTAGGGACCCCCCAAGGATGACATGTCCTGAGAGAAAGAGTGCGGGGCTCAGGTGGGCCTGGCTGGGCAGGGAGCTGTAGGGCATCTTAGATGACAGAGAAGTTGGTGGGGGGGCAGGGGAGGGCAGAGTGGAGAGGGCAAGCCCCGGATGGCAGGCTGAGGAGCTGGGCAACTATACTGTGGGCAGAAGGGACCCACGAAAGGCTGTCATGTAGGCAAGGAGGCAGGCAACAGGTGTGAGGACGAGAGAGCAAGCAGCAGTCAAGAGCTCCCAGAGCTTCCACCCGCACATCATGTTGGTTTTGCTGTGCCACAGCCACACGACCTTTCACAGCCACAGAGAGTCTGTTACCCTATGTCACACCGTCTCATACATGGCCAGTCACAAATGGGCCACTCAGTCACAGAGACTCATGGTGTTATCTACACTGTTTCACACAGCTGCAGGGCCACACAAATTCAAACATCCAATCACATGTTATCATGCTCCTGAAAGCCTGGTCACACACAGTCACAAAGACCCACAGTTACAATCTCACATATTATCACACAGCCTCACAGTATCACATACACTGGCAAGCATGGTCATGCACAGTCACAAAGACACAGTCACACAGTGGCAAGCCTACCATTTCACACAGAGCCTCATACAACAATCACCCAACCACTTATCATCATATACCCACTTACATACTTACATTACATTCCTCAAATAGGGTTCCACTGAGTCACAAAGATATACAGTGTCATTTATACTGTGTCTCACAATCTCAGGGCCACAAAGTGTCATATACACCATAATATAGTATTGCAAGTTCACATGCCTGCAAATGGTTCACACAGTCATAAAGACTATAGCCACACAGGGTCATTATACCATGTCAGACACAACCTCCCACAATGGCAAAACAGCACAAGTCACACACCACCATGTACTCAGAAACACAGACACACAATCACAGACATATGGCATAATTTTCTACATCATATTCTGAAACAAACATATCCATGCTATCCCTGGGTCCTAGGGGCTCAGACATACAAACACACGTGACACTTGCCTCCTGGTCTAAATGGTTATGGTCTCACATATGGCCTCTGCTGCAAAAACACATAACTACAACATGCACAGAGACACCCTATAGGGTCACATAGGCAAAAAAAGTCACAGGGAATTTTAGGTCTCCCAGTCCTGAAAGGAAGGAGTAGTCCAACCCACAGGGTTCCAGCAGCTTCCCTGTGTTCCTGACCCCACCCTGGCCACAGTTCAGCTAGGTAGGCCCCAGGAAACTCAGGCCATGGTCCCCTCCCAGCCTGAGGAAACATGGTGCCCCAGGCCCCAGGCTGAGCCCCACCCTGCGCCCACCTAGTACCTTGCTTTGGGTGCAGATTACCCGCTTCCTTTCCCACCTGAGCAGGCAGGGCCCTGGCCAAGAGGGAGGAGGTACTCCTCTCAGCTCAGCTGGGCTGCTTACCCTGCCCTGCTCAGCACATCCTGGCCTGGTCCTGCCCTGCCCTCCCCCTGGGCGTGGGGTTGAGGAGGATGAATCACCTGGAGGGCGGCACATGTGGACATATACTTTGAGAGACACATGGCAAGAGAAAGGAGGAGACACAGAGAGTAGCTGACAGGGCCAGAAATCCAGCAAGCAAAGCCAGGCACTCCACCATGCAGAGACCCCTCTCAGAGATACACACATAGGTGCCAGGGTCCCAGGTGCCCCTTGTCTGCCCCCTTGGGCCTAGAGGAGCCCACCTGGCTCTGTCTCCACACCTCAAAGCAGGTGGGCCTCCCTGGGCAAGCCCTCCCCACCCAGTCTGTACAGGGCAGTGGGGCCCCTGGCTGGGCCTTCTCTCCCTCTGCTCCACTGCCTGTCCTGAGGATAGGGTGATCATACCACCCTCTGCAGCCCTACTCTGGCCCACCCTCTGCTCCCTCCTTACCCACCTCACCTGGGAGCCCATAGATGGGCCTGATTCTCCTATCTCTCTGCCTCCTTGCAGGCAGCCCTGCAGAATGGGAGACTGAATGAAATTTAAATATTCTGGGACACCATGGATTCCTAAGTGAGAGGGGCAGAGGCTGTCAGCCCAGTTTCTAATGAAGAGAGAAAGGCAGAGAGAGGGGCAGTGACTTGCCCAAGGTCACACAGCAAGTCAGTGGCAGATTTTCAGCAGACCAGTCCTGGACTGGATGCCTTTCTTAACCCTGTTCTCCAAGGGAAAGCTGGAAAAGACGGGAACCAGGAGGGGCAGGGGTATACTCGAGTGCTTCAGAAAGTCATGAGCTGTAGTATGGCTAGTGAAAGCAACACCCCCAAGCCTGCCCACAGGAAGATGACGACAGGGTCCTAGTTCAGGAGTCTAGGCCTGGCCAAGAACCAGGCAAGGCTCCACTGAGGGAATAAGGTTCAAGATCCCTCCCTCTCCTATTTCAGTGTTCCCCCTCCCTGTCCTTCTGTCTACATTTCCCTGTCTCCTCCTGTGTTTTCCCTCAGCAGCCCCCTTGGCCCCAGGTCTTCCTCCCTCCAAGTGGCTGGATGGACCTCGAGCTCAGGTCATGCCACTTACCTGCACAAGAACCTTCTGTGACGCCCCCATTGCCCATGGGGAAAATAAGAACTTCTCAGCTAGGCCTCTGTGGCCCCTCACAACCCCACTGAATTCTCTGGCTTCCCTCGGCTTAGTTTACTCCCCCAAATATTTCTGAGCCCTGCTCTGAGCTCGGTAGACTCTGTGCTTGGGGATGTGAAAATCCCATGTCTGCCCTAGGGGAGCTCCCGTGGGAGGCCCTCCCCCTCCCTAGATACCACAGCCCTTCTGCTACCTCATCCCTTTCCCACCCAGCTAAGTCCTGCATTCATTTTCTCCAGCCCATTTTTTATGGTTGATAATCTACAACACTCTCTCTCACACACGTATTCACACCCACATCTACATACCTGACAAGGTCCTCTACCAGCACTGTCCCCTCCACCACTGGGTTTACCAGAGTCCCCAGTGCCCATTAGAGCACAGGCCACAAAGGGCCCCACCCCACACACAGAAAATCACACCACCAAACCTCATAACAGTTTGTGAAAACGTACCCAGCCACACACCCACTGTGCACAGCCCTCAAAGACCTAGTGAGAACCACAGAGCTGTTCACGTGTCCATGTGCAACATGCTTGGCACAATGTGCACACACACAACCACCACTGCCACTCGGGTGTCTCTCATCACTGATGGGAAGCATACCCTGTGCACTCCTTGGAGTGCCTGGGTGCTGTCCCAGCTCTGCTGTGGGAGTTGGGGTGTGCACCCTGATAAGCCCTCAGCAGGCTGAAGGGCAATCTTGATCCTGACCTTCAGGGAGCTCCCAATCTCAAAGACAAGAGACTCTCATTCAGGAAAAGCTAAGTGTGGCTCAGGAAGTGCAAAGGGGTCAGCGTGTCAGGACTGGGGAAGCTCAGGGGAGGGAGAGGCCGGGGACAGGATGGCCAGATAAAATACAGGATGCCCAGTTAAATTTGAATTTCAGATAAACAATGAATAACTTCATAGTATAAGCATGTCTCATGCATACTTATACTAAAAAATCATTATGCTACACTAAAAAATTATTTGTTATATATCTGAAATTCAAATCTAACTGTATTTTTTTGGGGTGAATTTCAGTAACCTAGTCAAGGAGAACTTTGAGTGAATAAGGCAGAGCCAGGCCTCCAAGGCAGCACCTGGCAGCCAGGGCCTCCTAGACTCTTGTCCATTTAAGCCTCAGGCAAGCTGTGGCTCTACCCAATTTCCCTGCAACGGGCACCTGAATACTCATGACAATGACATTATTTCAGGAATAACCTTGAATCTGGTCTTATTTATTAAAAAGTAAAGTCAATAATTTTTTTCTTTTGAGGAAGATTAGCCCTGAGCTAACATCTGCTGCCAATCCTCCTCTATTTTGCTGAGGAAGACTGGCCCTGAGCTAACATCCATGCCCATCTTCCTCCACTTTATATGTGGGATGCCTACCACAGCATGGCTTGCCAAGCAGATCCGAACCGGTGAACCCCGGGCCGCCGAAGCGGAACGTGCGCACTTAACTGCCGCACCACCTGGCCGGCCCCTAAGGTCAATAATTTAAAACCTGTAGTACTTGACTATTCCAAGGAAGGGTGGCGTGATTACACTCGCTGATTGGACCGCATGGGTTCAGGTGTTGAGGATAATCTCAGCTCCCTGATTTTGGGAAGTCCAGGAGACAAAGGAGGGAAAAAACATAGTGCCCCCCACCCACAGAACTATGTGGGTTAAATTTGAAAGCCAACAGAAGCGCATATCTATGAAGACACAAAACTACTCACACAGACACATATAAACCCACAGGCCGCAGGCTGCAACCCACTATAAAGCTATCGACACAGTGAGAAGCACAAGCAAACCCAGCGAGAGACGGACACAGAATCCAGCCCCACTCCCCATGACAGCTCCTCAGAGACAGCTTCTCAGATCGCGGCAGGATCCCTACTAGAGGCAGCATGGCAGTGAAAAGACAATGGTTGCCACCCCCCCATTCAAATTCAATTGGTGATATAAACCATACAAAATTGTAAAATAAGCGTCAAGAAGTATAACAGAGTTTTGAATTTCTCCATGACAACTTAATGTTATTGAAATAGGAAAATCATTCCAAAAATTGTTTCTGGTTGCTGCTCGTGCCTGCTTGGCAGGTGCCCTGAGCACATGCTTCTGGGCTTACTGGCAGAGCAGGTCTACCCTCTAGCTGAGTTTGAGGACAAGGACTCCTCCGTTTGCCCTTTCCCACTGGACTAGACTGTGCTTCTCCTTTCTCTTTCTGGCAATTTCAGCTCACAACTTTCCCCCTCCCTGGCCAGCAGCACCCCTCTCTCTTCTCCCAGCTTTAGCCTTGGCTTAATCTCAAGACAGCTAATAGGCTCCCAGACTAGACCTTGGCCATCAACTTGCTGGTGACCTGGGCAGTCACTTCACAGCTCTGGACTCCAATTTTCCCATCTGCAAAATGGGGAGAATATGTGTGTGCTCCTCATTGTGAGGAATTGGTGAGATGCTAGAGTGGGCAGAAGCTGGCCCCAGCACTCAGGCCTCCTGACCCCTAATGCATGCTCTTCCCTGCAGCCCCCAGATGTCTGCCTCTCCAAGCTGAGAGGTAGGCCCCAGGGACAGCTGGAATTCCTGGGGGTGGGGTGGGATGGGGAAAGGGAACAGAGGGAGTGGAGAAGAAAGAACAACAGCAAATAAGAAAGTGCCTTTTGGAGAGCCAGCTCCATGGGGGGAAGGGAAGTCCCTCAGCTTGGGAAAAAGCATAGCTGCCCTACCTCTTCCCACCTGCCCCTTGAACTTGAGGTCCAGCCCAGCTGCCCCACTCCACCTTTCTGGCCAGACTGCACCCAGGCCTTGGTAGGCCTAGCAGATGTTCTCTCTGAAAGTTCAAACTCAAAGTTCTGTCAAGTGTGAGAAGTGCAGGGGGAGCTGTCTACAGGAACCCTGTAGCGAGCCTGAAGCTTCCTTCCCTGAAGTGGACTGGTCTCTTGAACATAAGGACTCTGCAGAAAAACAGGCACCTTCTGCAGAGTGAAAGCACTTTTGGAAAGTGGGAGTCATTCTGACAAGTAAGGAGCTTCCTAGAATGTTCCTTCCTGCAAAATGGAGAAGCTTTCTATAAATGGAGGTCTCTTTGATAAAAAGAAGCCCTCTTCAGTAAAGGGAAGAAGTTTCTACAAAATGGAGGAGTCTTCTTCAAAGTGGAGGGATATTCCTAAAGTGAGGAATAGTTCTGTAAATTAAAGAGTCTTGTAAAATGGATGACCTGTCTGTAAATGAAGGACACTTTGACAAAATAGAAGACTCTTCTGTAAAATGGAGGAACTCTTTTTTGTAAAGTAAGGCCCCTTCTGTAAAGTGAAGGATGTTTCTGTAAAGTGTGGACCCTTGTGTAAAGTGAGGACCTTTCTGTAAAATGGGACAGTATAAGGCAAAAGGGATTGGTGACGACCGGGGTAACCTGGAGAGTACCTGCTTCACCTAAAGTAGGGACAGCAGCTCCTCCCCTCCATCTAATTGTCACATGCAGTAATGGGGCCCTGTATTTTCAGATCTTCCAATATTTTGAGAGAATCAGAAATCTAGACTTTTACTGTGAAATCTCCTAATTTTAAAAACAGCGAGTAGGCCAAATGAAACTTGTGAGTCAAATTCAACTTGTGGGCCACCACTTTGCAACATGAGTTAGATGGTCCCTTCCACCTCTACCATTTACCTCCTGCCCTATCTGACATGCTCTGGCCCTTGAGAGGTAGCCTTGGAGGTCATCTCTTTTTACCTTCTGGAAGGGCCCAGTCTCCTCTGGGCCTAAGCAGGCTCAGGGAGCTGGTTCACGCAATATTTGTCAGCAGTTCCCTGGACTGGAATCTGCCTTTTGTTCTGTCTGGTCCAGTTCATGTTCTGCCCTGTGTAGGATGCCTAGAGAAGAGAGCAGGGGATTCTAAGAACTTTGAGAGCTCTCTGGAACTCAAGGTGTTCACTTTTTTGTGGAGGATATAAGGTATGGGGATTCAACTGTTTGTTGAGCACCTACTCTGGGCCAGGCATTGTGTTGATGCTTTCCTGTATGACATTCTCCTAACAACCCTGTGTGCTATTAGCTCCATTTTACAGATGAGGAAACTGAGGCACAGAGAAGCAAAATAGGTTGCCTGAGGACACAAGGCTAGAAGTGGTTGAGCTAGGACTGGATCCCAAGTGTGTCTGTGTCCAGAGTCACAGAGCACATCCTCAGTCAATGTTTACTGAGTTGGGAAAGAAATCACATTTGTGGGGAGAGGACTTTCTAAAGGAGGTGGTTTTTGAGTTCAGCTGTCCAGGATGGGGTGTGTTTTTTCACGTATGGATGGACAGTCCTTCAGGCAAGGGAAGAACAGTGAGAAAAGGTGTGGATGGGGTGGGGAGGTGAAGAGTGTGTTTGAAGGCACAGTGAACAGAGTCCTGCGTTTGCATGAAGGTTCCAGAGCAGGAGGAAGGGGCAAAAAAGGCCAAAAGACAGGCAGGCAGATCCCCCTCCCACACCAACCACCACCACGACCAAGATACAGACCCATAGGGGGCATACAGACAGTGGCACAGAAACAGACACACACACACACACACACACACACACACACGACCTACAAAGACCCACACAAAGAAACATCTAGAAACCACTAGGGGCTTAGATAGAGCCAAGGTGACACACAACCAGGCATACAGGCACATACAACAATGTATACAGCTCTAAAGACATACATAGACACACACGGATATATACAGACACATAGTCAAACATAAACACAGACATACAGAAACAAGAACATGAAGATATACACAAACAGACCTATGGGGACAAAGACAGCCAGGCAGCCAGGCACATGCGCATGCATGCGTGCACTCACACACACACACACACACACACAACCACACAGCCACATGGGAGCACAGGCAGCCCATCCCTCTTCCAGTTGCTTGATTGCTGTGAGGGCCTGGCCACCTCCTCCCTGTGTCTCTGGACCTGAGGCCAGAGAAGGATGGGGGTGGTGGCTCCACCCCTGGGAGGGGCTGGGGACTTCAGAGGACAGGAAGGGAAGGGAGTGGAGCTGCAGCTGGGAGCACTGGGAGCAGTAATTACCCGGTGCTGGGGCTGCCACGCTGGCTGGGATTTCCCTCCCCATGAGGACAAAGCCACTAGGGGATGGCCCTTCTGACCCCTGCTGTGTATGACCCCAGGGACCCCAAGAGCCACTCATCTCCCCTCCCCCTGCACCAGAGGCCTGGTCAAAATTGAGAGTTGGCGACACACAGAGATTATGAGGGAAAAAGACAGAGGGGACAAAGACAAGGAGAAAGATGACAAGAAAACCACAAAGACCCAGAGAACCAGAGAGCTAGAGAGGGAGACAGAAAAAAGGGGAAGGCAAGTCAGAAGGAAGATAGAGCCAGTGAGGGATGCAGGCCCAGAGAGGTAAAGGGGCAGGGACAAAAAGGGCAGGCTAGAGCCATTTGTTGAACAATGTGCCATGCCCAGTGGGCTTTACCTGTGACATTTAACCCTTACAACAACCCTAGGAGGTGGGATGATAGCCCCATTTTATAGATGAGAAAACCAAGGCTCAGAGAAATGAGGTGACTTGTCCAAGGTCACATGAAGCTAGAAAGTGGCAAAGCTGGGTCTGGGGGGCTCTCACCACTGTCTGACCCTGCTAGAGACATGGGGCCCAAACAGAGATCCCTGAAGGAATTCTCTGGAGACAGAAGCAGTCAGGGAGACCTGGAGTCCGGGGCCCCTAAGAGAAGAACAGTGAAAGCATCTCACACCTTCCCTGCCCCCCTCCCTGCTGCCCCGGGGTGGGGGAGGGGGCCGTTTCTACACCTGGAATGCATTAGGCAGGGAGGCCTGCCCTAGGGGAGCCAGGAAGAAGCTGGAGGGGGAAAGGTGAAGGTGAAAGCGAAGGCGGTGGTATGGGCGGGTGGCTGCGGTGCGGGCCTAGCAGGCCCTGATGGAAAGGGCTTCTATGCCAGCTGCTGCTCCTTGGGGCCAGCCCTGCCAGTCCCGCCTTTCTCACTTTCTACAGGCGCCTTCCCTCCGTGACTTAACCCTTTCCCTGCAAGGGCCATGGGGAAGCACCACGGAGGGCTAAAAGCTGCCGGAAAGAGCCTTCCGTTGTTCCCTCTCTGGGCCTCAGCTACACACCTGTGCCCCTCACCCACCTGCTCTAAAGACATACATAGACACTCTGGGGCCCAGCTGGGCACAGCTGATGCCTACTGGGTGCTGCCACCTAGATGCCCCATCTTCAGGCTCCTCAGACTCAGTGCATCCTAAACCACACCCCTACCCTAGCCCCTAGTGGCTCCTCTTCCTGCCTTCCCCAGCCCAGGAATGGCACCTCTATCCACCCAGTTCCACAAGCCAGAGGCTGGGCTTCCTCCATGACTTCTCCCTCAACTCAAAACATCCAGCCAGATCCCAAGTCCTATAGATTTGACTTCTTAGTAGCTCTAGAATCCATATACTTTTTTTTTCCACTTCAGCCTCCTAACTGGTTTCCTTCCCATCCTCAGGGCTCTCTACAAAGCATTCTCCACGCCACAACCAGCTTGTGAAGACACAGTCCCCTTCAATTCCTGCAGCCCTGTGAAGGGCTCCCCTTGCCTCCAGCATGAACACCAAACTCCTGAGCACAGGGACAAGTAAGGCCCAGCTCACGAACACTTCCCTGCCCCCACACTCCAGCCACAATGGCCTCTTGTCTGTTCCTCGAAAGTGCTCTCTTCCGCCTGGGGCTTTGGCACAAGTCGTTCCTGTGGCCTGAACGGCTTTTCGGCTTCTCCTTTCCTCTGGACTCCTATTTATCCTTCAGGTCTCAACTCAAGTGTCCTCTTTTCCCTGCCTGCCCCCTCCTCATATGTTTTTGCAGCATCTACGCTTGGAATTACTTGTCATGTATGTCTTCCCTGCTAGAAAGGAGCTCCATAAGAACAGGGATTGTGCCTGCCTTGTTGCCCACCAAGCACCTTGCACTGGGCCAAGCACACAGCAGGTACTCAATAAACATTTGTTAAATAAACAAATGCCCTCCTTCCTCCCCTCTTCCTTATCTTATCGCCAAGTATTTATTGATGCCCTAGTATATGCCAGACAAATGTGATGACCAGGTTCACAAATGGGGAAACGAAGGCCCTGAGAGGGGAAGGGAAGTCTAGGGGCACAGTGAACCAATGGCAGAGCCAGGAGTGCTGAGGCTTCTTTGGTTACTGCCCTGCATCCTTGTTGCCAGCCCTGTGTGTGTTTTGAGGCACCTTTTGGAGATGTGATGCCTTCCAGGTCCAAGGAACTGGGTATTGGAGCCTTGAGAGGCTGGATTCACTTCTCCAAGGATGTCTGCTCTCTCCAGATGAGGGAATTTAACTCTGTGGGGCTGGCCAATAGCAGACGGTGCTTCCTGCCCTCATTCCAGACAGGTCCTAGCCCCACCCAGCCAGCGTCTGGCCAGCTCCACATCTGCCTAAGGCATTTAGGTGACTGGCCCCCAGAAAGCCATGGCTGGCATCTGTCTGGGGCACTGTTAGCTGCCACTCACCCTTGAGGGAGCAGGTAGCACCATCCGGGGCCCTCCCTCAGGGACAGAGGCACCTGAAAGAGATGAGGAATGGGAATGCCAATCTGCAACTTGGAAACATCAATTCTTTTTTCTTTTTTAAAGATTGGCACGTGAGCTAACAACTGTTGCCAATTTTTTTCTCCTCAAATCCCCCCAGTACATATTTGTATATTGTAGTTGTGGGTCCTTCTAGTTGTCGCTTGTGGGATGCCACCTCAGCATGGCCTGACAAGTGGTGCCATGTCCGCGCCCAGGGTCTGAACTAGCAAAACCCTGGGCCACCGAAGCAGAGCATGCAAACTTAACCACTCGGCCACGGGGCCGGCCCCAAGGAAACTTCAACTCTTTTAGTCTTGTCAGGGGAATCCTTTTCCCAGATACCCAGAGTCATTATATTTTGTTGTGTTTGCTTGGAAGGCCCCAGCTGACTAGGAACCAAATCTGGGTCTTTTCCCAGACACTCTCCTGGAATCTCAAACTGCTACTCTCCAAAATTCCCCACAAGAGCCCACTACCCCTCCTGTCATAAGCCCCCTCTTCTCCTTTATATGAGCAAACCATCCTACGGCCTCTTAGGGTGCCTTCAACAGGGAGAACATTGAGGGAGCCACAGGAATTTACTTTACTGGTGTTTGCTTTGCTTTTCAGGAGTACTCCCTCAATTCTTTGCAAAAGCCACTACCCTGGGTATATGTGAAATGGGTCTCAGCTTTATGTAAATATGCTTTAAAAACTTCTCCCCTGCCAACCAAAGGCATTTCTAAGGCAAAGTTTGAGCAGGTATTGAATAATCCAACTGAGCATGACTCTGCTGACCTCACTATCTATGTCTTCAAGGATGGGACTGGCCCCCAGAACCATGCACACTCTCCCCATGAGCCACTGTATGATCCAAGGCATGTGTTTGGTGGTGAGAACTCCCAAACATCTCCAGCCCAGACCTCTCTTCTGAGCTTTCCAACCCTACATCCAAATGCCTTCTGGCCACCTCCACCTGGATGTCTCCCTGGCCTCTCAAACTCAACACATCTCAAAAACAACTCAGTATTTTCCCCCAAACCTGCTCCTTCTCTTGCATGTAGATGGCTCCACCACCATCCACCATGTCACTGTAGTTGGTTTCAGAAAACAACCTAGGCTCATCCTGGACTTTTCCCTCTTCCACAGCCTCTACATCCAAGCCACTAGCAAGGCCTATTGGTGTCAGCACCTAAATTTCTCTCAGATCTTACCTTCTTCATCTGCCACCACTCTAACTCAAGCTACAATCACCTCTCGCTGGGATGACTGCAATCCCCACCTGCCTGTCTCCCTGCTCCCACTTTTGTGCCCCTACCACCCACTCTCCACATGTTGCTACAGGGATCTCTCAAACACCCACATCTAAGCACATCATTCTCCTGCTTAATAAACCCTTCAATGGTTCCCCTTTGCCCTCGGGATAAAGTCCTTCTGCCAGCCTTATCTCTCCACTCCTCCCAGTATCAGCCCCAGGCCCCAGGATGCCCCATGTATCAGTGCCTTTGCTCCCACTGAACTTCCTACCTGAACTGCCCTCCATGTTTGTCCTAGCTTTACAAACCTTGCTGACACCCCTCTAGAGTCCTTCCTTTGGGCCATGCCCTGTGCTGGGCACTGCTGATGCCAGAGTTTCCTCTGCTTAGTGTCCCAGAACTACAACTGCCTTCCAGTTTGAGCTGCCAAATGGCAGTCATTCACAAGAGCTGGGCATAGAGGGTAAACTGAGGTAGCTAGTGTTTATGTGTATGTGGGTGAAGGGTTGACTCATTCCCTTTAGCTTAGATCCCATGCCTCCCTTCCAGGTTGGGAGTGAGGGAGGGAGGCCCACATAAGGCCTTGAGGAGAGGACCTCAGAGGGAAGGAAGGCTGATACATTCTCTTGGCCCTAGTGATGATGAGACTTACTGAAGGACCATAGCTAAACTGCCTCTCTGAGCCTCTACTACCCCAATTAAAAAATGGCTCCCACTCTAGGCTGTGCATCAGAATGACCTGGGGAGCTTTGAAAATAGATTTCTGGGTTGCAACCCCAAGATTCTGGAGTGCTGAGGTAGAGTCTAGGAATCACATTTATTTTTCAAAGTCAAGGGATTCTGATGTTCACCCAGTTTGGGAAACCCAGAACCATACGGTGTCTAGGGGCCTTTCCAGCTCCAATTCTAACTCTTGGAGTCTCTGATGATGCCCCAGGATCCAAATCAGAAGGAACAAGTCCCTCTTGGTGCCCCCCTCGATTGGCTCAGTCTTCCACTACCCATGAAAAGGCTCTAACATCAGGTACAACTCTTTTGACTGAGCTAGAGTCAGTCCCCAAGTTACCCCCCACCTAGCATTTGGAAGGATATCAACCCTGAGGAATAAGGTAGGGTTCCCCTCAAATGTCTATGAGCAAACCTACACCTGGCAACTCCTTTCTGACTCTCAAAGCCCTCTCTGGCATTTCACTGGGTTATCTCAGTAACCCAATGAGGCCTTAGGTTTTACAAAGCTGGCAAATGGGCATAAAAACAGTCGCCCTTCCCCTCACCAAGAATCAGGGTAACCAAAAGAGAAAGCACTTTGAAGTAATATAGGGCTTTCACATGGATAAGATATAACTATTATTTTAAAAAGCACCCCCCCACTCCCAGGATGGGCCACTGGCCCCTAAGGATGGTGATTCAATAACGGCCTCAGCAGTCTGAGGGAGGAAGTAGGCAGGCACACAGAAATCTTAACATGTGGACTAAAATGTTTCAACCCTTTAATTGAAGCTCAGGACTCTCTCTCTCTCCCTCTCTTTCTCTCTCTCTCTCTCACACACACATACACACACACCCTACAACCACCAACTCTGCCTACTTTGGGCCAATTATAGGCAAGTCCTGTGGAGAGAGAAGCAAGTCACTTGTGCCTATCCCTGGGCTGGCTGGGCAGTGGGGGAGGCGGGCCTCTAACACTCCATGCTGCTGTGAATCACATGGCCCAGCGCCCGCCTTGCCAGGGCCTGAGTAATTCCTCCGCCTCCTCTTCAGAAGGTTTTCCTCTTATTTTTTTAGAAAATTTATTTCATTCTGCAGGCTTTGCAACCAGTACCTCATAGATTCCTCATGGCTTTCTCTAGATGAGGAAAGTGAGGCTCAGAGAAGGGAAGTCACTCACCCAGGGTCACACAGTAAGTCAGTTAGGAATGGTTGGATGGAAGGCCAGGTCCTTCCCTGACACACTTCTTATTCCCAATCCTCATTTTGGGGTAAAAAAAAAAAAAAAAGATACCCACCAGTTACAGAGGCAGAGACTTCATTGGGAAAAAGGATCCTGGGAACTTTGTGTTGCTTTTTGGGAGAGGAGGGGAGTGGTTCAGGATGGGTATTGTGATTGGTAATTTGGACAGATTGGTGGAGTGGGAAGACAACTCAAAATCACCACCGTGTATTGATCAGAGGCCAGAGACCAGTGGTCTAGACACCACCCAGCTACTGACTCCAAGAATAAGAGTATCTGGAGGGCAGGAATTCAGTTGTCCTTCTCTTAGACAATAACTACTGAGGGTCTACTATGTACTTCCTTAGTATCTGTTCAGGCATTTGTTCAACAAGGGTCTTTTGAGCACCCACTTTGTGCCAGGCACTGCACTAGCCACTGGGGATACAACAGTGAACAAAACAGAACAATCCCCTTGCCCTCACTGAGCTCACATTCTAGTGGAGGAAGACAAGCAATAAAGGAGTAGATACATACAATATAATTTCAGACTGTACTAAGTGCAAGGATGGAAGCACACTGGCAACTGCAAAGGAGGCTTACAAGTGGCCCTACCTAAAGAGCTCAGGAAGGTCTTTCGGAGGAGGTGACATCTGAGCTGAGACTTGAAAGATGAGGAACAAGCCAGGTGGAGAGCAGGGGGAAGAGCTGCCAGGAAGAGGGAAAGCAGATGCAAAGGCCCTGAGGTGGGAGTGCTTGTGGCATGTTTTGGGATCTGAAAGAAGGCACTGCAGTGAAGTGGGTGAGTAGCCTGCTCCACACAGTGTCTGTCAAGGGGAGTTTGGAAAGCCAGCTGGAGCAACATGCAGGGCAGGGCATCAAAGGCCTGTTGTCAGCTGGATATCTCCAGCCCACACCAAGGGAGCCCCTGAAAACTCCTGGAGTTTCCATGACTAGCCCAAGGTCACAACAGCAGCAAGGGGCACATCTTGTCTGCACTTTATGCTTCACTACTGATACCTGGTGCTGCACCACAGTCCCGAAGATCTGTGAAGCCTGGGATGTGAGCCCTGGGGGCCCCAGAGTCTCAACAGCTCCTCAGTGTTTCCCAGGGGAAGGCAGAGCAGACATGCACCGCTCTTCCTCTGTGGCTCCTGGGCTCAAGTCCCCATGAGGATGTCCCAAGATGGAGCAGGCCCTGCGAGACTCCTCAGACACTTAGGTCTGTGCAGTGCAAAGGCCTCTCCAGGCAGTGGTCTGTAGCCCCAGCCTAACCTAGAGCTGCTCCACCTCTGCAAATCCAAGTTTAAGTATCCTGATTTCGCCTCACAAGCAACCTTGTAGTCCTCCAGCTCTCCAGCTCTGCTACAACTGACTCCTGCCGCCCCTGACCTTTCTGCTGCCTCCCTACCTCCAGCTCGCCCCTACAGCTTGACCCTCAAGGCTAGAGGGGAGCCTCCAGCCCCAAGGTCTACCTCTTCCACCTTTCTCTCTCATCAGCACCTTCTACTCCCTCCTTCCCTTGTCCTCCTGCCACACACACCTGGCAAAACCCCAACCTTGGATCAATTCACCATTCCTTTTTTTTTTTTTTTCCACTCATACTCCAGAGCTACTGAACTGTACAGGAGAAAATCACATACGCAGAAGGCTTGGCATTACTTTCATGGTCTCCAACCTCAGTGTGGGGAAGCAGAGAGACCACAGACTTCGGACTCAAATAGATCTCGTTTTGAATCCTGGCTCCATACTAGATGTGTGATCTTGGGCAAGTTACTTAACTTCTCTGAGCCTCAGTTTCCTCCCCTACAAAATGGGGCTAATGATACCTAGTTCACAGGAGACTGCTGAAGATGAAATGAGAACTCATGTAAAGCACCCAGCCCATTGCCTGGCACAGTGTAGGGGCTTGGCAAATGGGAGACTCCTTTTCTCCTATTCCCCCAAACAAACCCGGGTTCCCCCAACCAAATATCCCTACTGCCTTGCAATCCTGCCCCTTTTTATTGGAGTGCTCCCTCTCCCATTAGCCTCAGCAGATAGAAGAGAAGGGGGTCGGAGCTGTTGAGGGGGCACAGGGGACAGAGAAGAGACGGAGGACAGAGGTTGAAAGGACTGGAGGAAGGACGAGAAGCAAGGGAAGGGGTTGGGGTTTGAGAAGACTCGAAGGGCCCGGGGTGAGCGGGCCGGCCCCGAGGTGGAGCTTAGAGCCCGAGAACAAGAACCCGCTCCCAGTACCAGGCCCGTGGCCCAGGCTCCCATGCTCTCTCGATCACTCACCAGGCCGGGGCTGCGAGCCCTCCAGGTGGTAGGAGAAGCGCAGGGCCCGGTGGTGCTGTGGACTGGGGCCGCAGGGCAAGACCCGGGGGCCTGGAGCAGCGCCCAGGCTGGCGTCCGAGGGTCCGGCAAACTGGGGATCCAGGGGGCCGCCGAAAGCCGAACCTGAGCCCCTGGGCACCGGTAGTCCGGGCTCCGAAGCTCCGGGGTCCGAGTTGGCACAGGCCGGTGGAGCGGCGCCTGGGGGGTTCGTGGTCGGGTGTTCGGACTCCGAAGGCCCGGCGCCCCCCGGGGCTCGGTGGCCATGCATGGTCCGGGCCTGGGCGCGGGGCCCGGGCTCCCCGCTTGGCTCCAGCTCTTGGGGCGGAGGCGCGGGCGGAGGAGGCCCGGCGCCCGGCGGAGCAGCGGCCTCAGGCTCGGGGGGCGGGGCTGCGGGCTCAGCCCCACTGCAGAGACTCGAGACCCCGGCCCGGGCCCAGGCCAGCAGCCGTGGCAGCGGCGGCAGTACCAGCAGCAGCCGCGGCCACCGCCGCTGCCGTGCCAGGCATCGCCGGCCCGGGCCCCGCACGGGGAGTGGGCTTGGCGGGGCCGGGGGCCCGCTGGGGAGCGCTGTCTATGCGGCAGCGGCTGGGTGAGGGTCGGGGGGCTGCTCTCGGCGCGGGCTCTCTGGTAAGCAGCGAACCACTTCCGTGGCCCGGAGCGAGCGGTCGGTCTGTTCGGAGTGCGGGGTCTCTTCTTTCTCCCCGAATGGGAATCGATTTGGGCTCTCTTGGCTGGTCGGAAAGGGTTCTTCCTCCCGCCGCAGCGGAGGCTGGGGGGCGGAGGGGAAGGGCGGGGAGGAGAAGGGAGGGAAAAGAGGGAGGAGAGGACGACGGTGGCGGGGGGCGCGCGCGTGTGCCGCGCGCTTGGGCTGCGGGGCTCGCCCTCAGCCAATCCCTCCGGACGATGCTCCGGCCGCGCGTGCAGAGGAATATCCTGGGCCCGGCTCCACCGTCCTCCTCAGCCTCGGCCTGGGTCTCCGCGGCAGCGGGCGGGAAGGATCCCAGGGAAGGGGGATGGGGAGGCGGGAGCTGTCGCTGAGGCAGCCGCAGCCACAGCGGCGCTGGGACCCAGTTACCCGGGCCCCGCTCCCTCGCCCGGGATTTGCGCTTGGCCACGCCCCCTCACTCGGGCCCGCCTCACTTCCCGCTGCGACCGCCCTCAAGGCCCTCCTCCTCCCCGGTAAAAATTCTCTTTGCCTGCCTTCCCCATCCCTCCCAGGTCCTACATAGGCAAGTTTCTGGGCTGAACCCCTCGAATCTGCCATTCTGTCCCATCTCAGGTCTTCCTCTCTCCTCCTGTCCTTCAATTTCTTTTCCAGAAGCCTTTCCACATGTTCCAGAGTTTCCCTACAACTTGGCTCACAGAGGACTTGTCTTTGATACTCTTCACTCTGCTCAGACCAGACTTCATGGTCCTTTTCTTCCCCACTCTCTTGCCAATAACCCAGTTCCCAGGATTGTCGCATCGGCCTGGCAACATCAAAACCTTGGATCAGTCCAATTGTCCGCCTTTTCCATACCTGTGCCCAGGCAGCTAAACACTGCTGGAGAAAACTATTCAACCTCACAGATTTGTGCCACTATAAACTCACAGTCTCCAGCTTGTACCAGGCCCTCAGTTCTGACACAGAACTCTGCTGTGTGTCCCTAGGCAGCTCTCTCTCCCATACTCCACAACAGCCATTTCAAACCTCCCTTCTCCTCACACCCCCAACTTCTCCATCTGCCCCCTAACCCTCAGCAGATGACCTCACCTCCTACTTCAGAGAGTAAACATAAGTCATGGAAAAGGAAGTTCTTGACTTCTTGCCACCAAACCTAGAGTCCCTCCCTTGCTCCTTCCCATCAGCATCTAAACACACTCAGTTCTCTTCCATCTAAAAACAAATTACCAGGGGCCGGCTCCGTGGCCGAGTGGTTAAGTTCTCGCGCTCCGCTGCCGTGGCCCAGGTTTCGGATCCTGGGCGCGGACATGGCACCGCTCGTGAGGCCGCATTGAGGGGGCGTCCCACATCCCACAACTAGAAGGACCTGCAACTAAGATATACAACTATGTACCGGGGGGTTTGGGAAATAAAGCAGGGGGAAAAAAAAAGATTGGCAACAGTTGTTAGCCCAGGTGCTAATCTTTATAAAACAAACAAACAAACAAACAAACAAACAAAAAACGCTGGGGCTGGCCCCGTGGCCCAGTAGTTAAGTTCGCGGGCTCCGCTGCAGGCGGCCCAGGGTTTCGTTGGTTCGAATCCTGGGTGCGGACATGGCACTGCTCATCAAACCACGCTGAGGCAGCGTCCCACATGCCACAACGAGAAGGACCCACAACGAAGAATACACAACTATGTACCAGGGGGCTTTGGGGAGAAAAAGGAAAAAAATAAAATCTTTGGGAAAAAAATAAAAACAAATTACCAGAAAGTCCCAGAAAGTCTCCCTCTTCAACCACCTCCCCTATCTTCTCTCTAGAAACTTCTCAAAAGTCATCTATACTTAACTGTCTTAATTTTCCCACTTACCACATATCTTTCAACCCACTCCAATCTGCCTCCACTACTTGCCTGATACTGCTCTCTCATCAAGGTCCCCCATGGCCTGTGCCATTAAATCCAATAGACTCTTTTCAGAGGTTATCCTGCTCGACTTCTTGGTAGCATTTGGCACTGGTGACCACTCCCTCCTCCTTAAATCACTTCCATGAATCCATGCTCTCACTTTCCTCCTATTTCCTTAGTAATTCCTTTTTAATTTCCAGGCCCCTCTTGTCCAACCGTTAAAGCTTGGTGCTCTTTGGGGCTTTGGCCTGAGCTCTGTTGTCTCCTCTATATTCTTTCCTTCAATTATCACATTCACCTCCATGGCTTCAATTATTATCCCTTTGCTGACGACTCCCAAATCGATACCTTAAGTCCAGATATTTCTCCTGACCCGTGCATTCAATTAGTTAGTAGACAGCTCTGAGTACCCCAGAAACACCTAAAACCTCAGCTTCTCCCCAACTCAAGCCATCCTCCTCCAAACCTCTTTGTCCCCTCTTTGTACATTAGCGAATGACCCCAGAAACCTGAGCAACAACCCTGACTCTTCCCTCTCCTCTACCCCCATGCAATCACCAAGTCTTGTCATTTTTACCTCCTGAATACCTCTCAAATTTATTTACACAGTCTCTTCATTTCTGCTGCCATTATCCTAGTCAAGGCCAGCATCATTTCTAACCTATGATACTGTCACAGCCTCCCTGTTTCAGTCTTGTTCCCTGGAATCTATTCTCTGCACTGTAGGCAGTGTGATCTTTTGAAAAGGTAAATCAAATTATATCACTCTCATGTTTAGAACCCCTCAAGGAATCCTCATTGGCTCAAAAGGAAACCTGCCTTCCTCAACAGGGAGGGTTAAGCTGGGCCCTTCATGATCTGGCCCCTGCCAGCCTGTCCAGACTCCATGTGAGTCAAAGCTGACATTTTTAGACTGTTCCTTAGTCTCTCTAGCCTCTGAGTCTTTGCATATGCTCTTGCCTCTGTGTGAAACTCTCTCCACATCTCCCCAATTTCACTTCATTTGTTCTTCAGATCTCCACTCATTTGATGAATGTCTTTTGAGCACACACTATGAGCCAGGCACCATGTGAGATACTAGTTATGCAGTAGTGAATAAGACACACACAAACAAGATGGCAGTGAGCAAACTCAGCCCTCAGAATTTACAGTTTGGTGCTGGGGAGGACGTGAAGTAAACACACACAAAATTACAACACATAAACACACATAATTACAAATTGTGATAATACTATAAAGGGACAGAACAGGGTGATAGGAAAGAGCATAACGGGTGGGAGCAATTTAGCCTGAAGGGTTAGGCAAGGCCTGATATTTAAGCTGAGGCATGAAGGAGTGGGAGTTAGCAGATGATGAGTGCAGGCAAAAGTATTCCAGGCAGGGGATACAGCAAGTGGGGAGGCCCTGGGGAGAAAGGGAAAGGGTATACTGCAAGAACTGCAGGAAAGTAAATGTGGCTGGAGCATACTTAGCTGAGGACAAGAGGGCTGGGATATGAGGTCGAAGAGGTAGGCATGAGCCAGATTATGCAGGACTTTATAGGCCATGATAAGGAGAATGGATTTTATTCTACAAGCAATGGAAAGGTATTGAAGCAGTACTTTTAAATGTGGGTCAAACTGCAGAAGGTACTGAAATTAATTTGAGAAAAGAACAGAAAATATCAGAATGTATCATGAGATCATGTAGGAAGAAGGGTAAATATGTTTCATGAAACTTTTGTTTCAGTTTGTATTATATGAACTGGATCATGATGAAGTAGTAGCTCTTTTGTAGATCCTTCATGTCCCCTAAATGCTGAAATACACTACATCGAAAGGTTTTAAGTTTGGGATTGACATGGTATAGTTAATGTTTTAAAAAGATTACTTTGGCTGCTGTGGATTGAATTACAGGTGGACAAGATTAGGAGCCTACTACAATCAGAGATGATGGTGAGTAGACTAAGGTGGTGGTGGTGGAGATGAAGAGAGGTAGACAGATTTAAGATATTTTTGGAGTTGAAAGGGCTTAGCGTTGTGGCTTGGGGGTGAGAGGGAGAGGGAGAAATCAAGGATGTCTCCCAGGGATCTGGTGATGTGGGGCCAGGTCAGTCATTGAGATGAGGAAGACAGAAAGAATAATGGGTTTTCAGGGGAAGGTCAAGAATTCAGTTCTACATGCCCTTGTGACAGCCAAGTGGAGAAGTCAAGCAGGTAGTGGTATATACATCCTAGGGGAGAGGTCTGGGTTTCAGATATAAATGAGTGCCGTCAATATAGAGATGGCATTAAAAGCCATGAGAGAAGAGGTCAGTCTGAAACAGAGAGGATCCTTGACTGAGCTCCAGGGAACTCCAACTTTAGAGGTTGGGTGAAGGAGCAGGAGGGGGCAAAGAGACTGAGAAAGAGGTAAAGAGATAGGGACATAACTAGAGGTGTGTCAGGGATGTTCAAGAGTGCTGAGAAGTCAACTAGGATGAGGACTGAAAAGGGTCCATTAGATATGGCAACATGGGTAGTCACAGTGACCTTGACAGAAGTAGTTTTGGAGGAGTGGTGGGGGTGAATACCAGAATGGATGAAGAGTGAATGGATACACCATTGGTGGGAGTGTAAGTTGATACAACCACTCTAGAAAAAGTTGGACATTTTCTAGTAAAGCTGAATGATGCACATACCCTATGACTTAGCAATTTTAGGTATATATCCCAGAGCAGCAGTTCTCACAGTGTAGTTTGGGGATCCTGGGGGCAGGGGTACGGGTAGGGGGGAGCCAAAATCATATTAGTAAGATGTTATTTGCTTCTTTTACTCACATTCTCTCAAGAATGTAGAGTGGAGTTTTACAGAGGCTACACGACATGTGATATCATAACAGATTGAATGCAGAAGCAGATATGAGAATCCAGCTGTCTTCTATTAAGCTAGACAGTAAAGAGATTCGAAAAAATGTAAAATGATGCCACTCTTCTCACTAAATTCTTTTGTTTTGGAAAATAGTTATTTTTCATAAAGATATTTTATTTCTGTTAAATGTAATGAGTTTATTATTGTTATTTCAAAATTAATATATTTAAGCTTTCTCAGTTATTTCTAATACAGCAAGTATCAATTGATATAACCCACATACATCAAAGCTCTTGGGGTCTGCAGTAGTTTTTAAGAATGTAAAGGAAGTCCTGAGACCAAAAAAGTTTGACAATTGCTCTTCTAGAGAAATCCTTGCACATGTGTACTGGGAGACACTACAAGGATGTTCACCAAAGCCTGTTTGTAACAGCAAGAAACGAAAATAAGAGCATGGAATGAATAAATTGACACATTTATATAATTGAATACTATAACAAAATAACAAATGAATGAACTCTAGCTACATGTATCAACATGGATGAAACTCAGGAAACCTAATGCTGATTCAAAAAAGTCATGAAAGAATACGTTTATATAAAGTTGAAAAACATGCAAAATTACATAATATATGGATACAGTCATGTGTTGTAAAACCATACAGAAAAGCAAGGAATGAAAAATTCAGGACTGTGGTTACCTTAGGGAGGGGAAGGAAATGTGACTGGGGAGGGCTACACAGGGGAATTTTGTTATTCAAAAAATGATCTGTTTAGGGGCCGGCCCCGTGGCCGAGAGGTTAAGTTCACGTGCTCCGCTGCGGCGGCCCAGGGTTTCGCCGGGTAGGATCTTGGGCGCGGACATGGCACCACTCGTCAGGCCACATTGAGGCGGTGTCCCACATGCCACAACTAGAAGGACCTGCAACTAAGATATACAACTATGTACTAGGGGGATTTGGGGAGATAAAGCAGAAAACAAAATTATCTGTTTAAAATTATCTGTTTTAGAAGCTGTGTGACAGGTACACAGATATTTGTTTTATCATTTATTCAAACTGTACAGATATTTATATTCTAAAATTTATAATCTATATCATGAAAAATAAAATTAAAAAAAAACAGGAATAATTGGATCAAATGTTGGTAGGAGTGTAGGTTGTTAGAGGACCCTCCTAGAGGGGAGAGAGAATAGAACACATCCCCCCACCCCGCTGAAGTGGAGCTAGGTGTGGGCAATTCCCTTGAATGGGAAAAGAACCCAGCGAGATAGGGCGATGTTATGAGGAGGGTCAAAGAATGATTTTTTTTTAAGATGGGAGATACTAGACTGTGCTTGTTTGCTGCTAGGAATGATCCAGTAGAGAGGGAAAGGACAAAGAGAAAGGGGATAATGCAAGGGAAAGGAGGGGTTGGGATCGGGGACACCGGGCCTCAGAGCAGAGGAGAGTTCCCTGGGCCCCTTGTTGTAACAGGAAGGAACAAGACAAGTATGGAACACAGATACTGGGCGGTTTAGAGACTCTTTGGTGGGAAGATGAAGGCCCTGTAACAATTCTAGATGTCCAAGGGCTTCTATTTTGTCACTGAAGCATGAGGTGAGGTCATTTTCTACACAGAGAATAGAAATATTAGTCAGTCTTTCTTAATAGCATGGTTTATAGAAATTTTTTACTATTGATAGTTTAGAAAAGTTTCAGCGGCACAATATTGTACATTTTTAGGACTGCTGTCAAATTTGGGAAAACCTCGGTTTAGTTTCTTTCATGTACGAGCTATGTCAGGGCATTTCACTTTTCTTGTAGAGTGACAGATCTTCAGCCCTCTTTGATTTTCACTGGTTGTTAACCAGGGCCTTGGAAGGGACCTGTGCAAATGAGGGGCCCTGAAGCTTCACTGACTTCTATGTAAACCTGCCTCTGGCCACTTTGAACTACCTCCTCCCCCTCCAGGAAGCCTTCTCTGATTTTTCCAGGCAAAGTTCTCCCACAGGGCTTTATACCTGCCACTCATAGGACTTTTCCCAGTCTCTTTAAGCTAGCCAGGTCAGCCTCCTTCACTAGATGGAGGGCGCTCCAGAGGGTAAGGAGTCAGGACACACTTACCTTGGCTCAGCAGTCCTCCATTAGTCTGTCAGCAAGTCTTCACTGAAGCAGTATGGCACGGTAGTCATATATGTAGGCCTTGGAATCAGACAGACTGGAATTTGTTTTTTTGCACCTTGGGAGGGCAGGCAGAACAGGATTCATCCTAATCTTTGGTCCGCGACATGCTTTCACCACTGGTCCAGGCTTCACTCCTAGCTCCTCTGTGTGGCCTTGAACAAGTTACTCATCACTCTGATTCTCAGTTTCCCCATCTGTAAACTGGGGATGATAATAATAATACCTATTACACTAGAGTTGTGAGGACTCGATGACATAATCCATGCAATGCATGCACATTCCCCGGTACCTAGTGTTTAATAAACGGTAGCCCTCCACATGATCGGGACTATGTTGTGGGTGTAGGATACAGTAGCGAATAACAAACACCCAGGCCCTTCCCTCCTGAGCTCACAGTCAAGTGGGCACCACCTAGCCCAGTGCCAGCCCTGAAATACCCGAGAGACTTGTGAATAGTTGTTCAATTAAAATGACTTCATCCTTTTGTCTCTGTTTCTTTCTTATTGTTTACTGTCTCTTCCCTCTAGTTCATCATCACTGTCGCAACCTCTCAGACATCTCCCATCTCTGTCTCTATTTTGCTTTTTCTCATCTTTCTGTTTACATCTCTCTTGCGGTTTCCCTGTCCTGTCTTTAATATTCTCTCTCAATCTCTCTCCCTTTCTTGCTCTTGCTCTCACTCTCTTTATATTGTCTGTGTTGAGGGTCATCTTGTCTCCATCTTGTCACCGTCTAACCCATCTTGGTCTGTGTCTCTGTCCTCACATATATAATATATAATTTTACCTCACCTGTTTCTTAATTTCTTTGTGTTCCAAAATTTCTGTCTTTTCTTTCTCTTTCAATTTCTTTCAGCTCCTTGGCCTCTTTTCTGTCCGCCCTTTGTCTCCACCACTCTGTCCCTATTTCTCTTAGCTCTGGCTGTCTCCCAGTCCTCATCTTTCTATTTGTGTTGCTGCATTCATCTCTCACTGTTCCTCATCTATCTTTCTCTGTTCTCACTTTACTGTTCCCATCTCCGTCTTCATCTTCCCCCTCCAACATTTACATTCTTTGTCTCTGTTTCTCTCTCACACACACACACCTTTATGTTGGTCTTCTTGCCCTTGTTTCCCTATTTGATTCTCTCCTTATCTCTCTATCACCCCTTTTCTATCTCTGTTACCATCTCTCTTGTTGGGTCACTCTGCTCCTGTGCCTGTCTCTTGTCTCCATCTCTCCATCCCCATGTGTGTTTCATCTGTTTGCTATCTTGTCCCCAGCTCCCTGTCCCTCTGTCTCTCTATCACTGGCAGAGTAGTCAAGAGAATGGCCACTGGTGCTAGACTGTTTGGATTCCAATCCTAGTAGTGCCACTGACTTGCTGTGCCTCAGTGTCCTCATCTATAAAGCAGGGCTGATAATAGCACCTGCTTCACAGTGTTACTGTGAGGATTAAATGAGCTAACACATGTACAGCCCGCAGAACCATGCCTCAGACATAACACATACGCAAAAATGTTAGCTTCTACGTCATCAACCTCTTCCTCTTCATCGTCATCACCATTTCTATCTTTATCTCATCTCAGTTACTCCCTCCCTGGCTGTTATTCTCTCTCTGTCCTGTCTTCTATGTAGCTGCCTCTTTGACCCCAATCTGTCTCTGTCCCCATCTCTTTCTCTCCCTGCATTCCCGCCTCGTTTCTGTCAGTATCTCTTTCTCCACCCTACCCACTCCATCTCTCTGTATATCTCTCTGCCCCCATCCTTCTTTGTTTCTTTATCCCCATTTCTGATTCCCATCTTTCAGGCCCTGTTTCTTGGTCTCTGTCTCTATCACTTGTCCTCATCTATCTGTTCCTCTGTCCCCATATCTATCTTTGTTTATTTCCTTAAAAAAATCTCATTCTGTTTCTTTGTCCTCATCTTCCTGTGTCTTCTTCTGGCCTCTCTGGACAATTGAGATTGGAAGTGGTCTGGTAGATAATGTGGAGCTATAAAAGGGTTTAGGAGGAAGAAGTAGGCCTGGCAAGAGACGAGTGGCAGGGTGTGGAATTTCATGGCTCTGCCAAATCTTCCTGAAAGACGTGGCCTCTGAGGTCAAGGTTAGCATAAACCCCCTCAACTCAGTCTCTTGAAGGAAGACAAAGAATGCTGCAGTTATTGGGAGGACCAGGAAGGGGTATTTTTCTGAGTGAAATTCCATCCGGAAGCTGGAATCCAGAGCATTTCCTGTTGTAATGTTTCTTCCAGACTTGGAGAGTCTGAACTTGCCATGTAGCATGTGCACTCCATGCATATATTTCTACAGTGAAACACAAGAGATGCATATAGAATCCCCTGCCCTTAGAGACGGAGACATGTGCAGAGACATAAAGATACAGAATCACGAACCCTCATAGTTGCAGATACTCTGAGATGTGGAAAAGCACACAGAATGAATCCCCCACTGGCACAGATGCAGACGTACACAGGGACATTGAGAGACCCATGGAATTATCCCCTCGCAGCTCCCCTGAGGGATCCATGTGAACAGATATAGAAAAATAGCTACGTGGGGAATCATCCAGCTAATTTCCCTTTGAAAAACTGTTCTCTTTCAGTCTGATATTTTTGTAGAAACATAAACACCTCAGAGCATCATGTATAAACACACACATTCATATACAGTCAAAAATATCCAAAGCAACAGAGAAGCACACATAGCCACTGCTTTGCTAGAAGTGCTACAGTAGCCCAACTCCCTCTGCCCCCAAATGATAAACATACTGCTTCTCCAATGACCCTTGTCTCTGTGAAGGCACCACCAGGTACTCAAGCAAGAAACCTGACTGTTAGGAACTAGACAGAAATAATTGGAAAATCTAGGTAAAATTTTTTCGTAAAAAAATATAAAATGACAAAAATGGGATAGGAAGAAGTAGCAAACTTGAATATACCACTAAGCATTAATGAAATTGAAATGGTAGACAAGGACCACCCTTCCCCCTAAATCCATGCCCAGATGGGTTTACCGGTATATTGTGCCAGACTCTCAAGAATAGTTACTTCTCTTCTTATACAAGCTATTCCAGAAAACAGAAAAAGAGAGAAAGCTGCCCAGCTCATTTTATTAGTTTAGTACAATCTAGTATAATCTTGAAATCTTGATTCTAAACCAGATAAGGACAATAAAATAAAAGAAAATTATAGACTCATTTCACTTATGAATATAGATGCACAAATCTTAAACAAAATATTAGCTAATCAAATCCAACAATATGTTAAAAATACATAGCAATCAAATGGAGTTTATTCTAAGACTGCAAGGAGAATTTATTCAACTCAGAAATTCTATCAATGTAATTTACCACATTAGTAGACTAAAGGAGAATAATCACATAAGGTAGAAAAAGTATGTCACATGCCTACTTATGATGAAAACTCTTAGCAAACTAGGAATAGAAGGCAAATTTCTTAACTTGGTGAAGGATACCAAAACCTTACAGCATATTTTACACAAAATGGAGAAACTAAAGATGCATTTCCTTGAAGATTGAGAATAAAACTAGATACTTTCTCTCACCAACTACTGTTTAACACAGAACTGGAAGTCTTGTTCAATACCATAAAGGGAAAAAAAAGAAAGGATTGGAAGAGAAGAGAGAAAACCGATACATTCAACAGACATACTATTTGAATTAAAAAGAGTTCAGCAAGGTTGCCGGGTAGAAAACCACTTATAAAAATCAATAGTATTTGTTTTTTTTGTTCTCCTCCCCAAAGCCCCAGTACATAGCTGTATACTCTAGGTCTAAGTCTTTCTAATTCTTCTATGTGAGCTGCCTCCACAGCATGGCTACTGACAGAAGAGCAGTGTGGTTCTGCACCTGGGAACCAAACCTGGGCTGCTGAAGCAGAGTGCGCAGAACTTTAACCACTAGGCCACCAGGGCTGGCTCTCAATAGTATTTCCTTACATTAGCAACAATTAGAAAAAAGTAACAAAAAACAAGATACTTAAAATTAACCACTAGACCAAAATGTAAACTTTTCTAAATGTTAGGATAACTACAAAAAAAAAAAATCAAACAAAACAGACTATATAGTAAAATGCTTTTAATATATAAACATTTGGCTAAAAATAAAATTTAAAATAATATGACAATATTAACACCAAACATCTTTTGTATCAATAAATATAAATGGCCTTAGCTCACCTATTTAAAGAAAACCATTTCTCCATTGGGGCACTGAGCAAAACCCAACTCCTGTATTCAAGAGAGTCAACTAAAACAAATTGATTCAGAAAGGTTAAAAATACAAGAAAGGGCAAAGGTAAACCAGTCAAATGCAAATAAAGAAAGCAGGGATTGTAGTTTTAATTATCAGACAAGTTAGGAACTCAGAATGAAAGATATTAAGTGACTGTTAAGGTCATGAAAAACAAGGAAAGACTGAGGAACTGTCACTGACTGATGATGACTAAATGCAATGTGGGATCCTGGATTGGGGTCTGGAACAGACAAAGGATAGTAGTCATGTGCCACATAACGACATTTCAGTCAACAACGGACTGCATGAATGACAGTGGTTCCATAAGATTAGTACCATATAGCCTAGATGTGTAGTAGGCTATACCATCTAGTTTTGTGTAAGTACTGTAGGGGAGGAAGAAATTTTCCTCTACCCTTCTAGGTTCTTCTGGCTGGTCTAAGAATTAAATTGACATGAGCAAATTAACAGGAGAAAAACAAAAGTTTAGTAACATGTATACATAGGAGAAACCCAGGAAAACGTAGTAACTGGTCAAAATGGCTGAAGCTCTCACCTAATACCACCCTCAGCTAAAGACAAAAGAAGATGTTGGGATTGGGGAGAGTCAAGGACTTCAAAGGCAGGGAAGCCAATTCACTGGTAGGTGAAAAGCAGCAAACATTTGGAAAACAAGTGTGTGTTTGGCCACACAGAAAGAGAAGAACAACAAAAAAGAAACAGAAGAACACAGAGGGGAGCCCAACAAACAGACTTTTCTAGGCTCCTCTCAGTCTACCACCTAGTTCATGTTATACTAAGGTGGTCGCTTCCTGAGACAGGTTTTTTTTATCTGAATTCTTTTAGGCAGTTAAGGGGGAGGTAACAAGAAAAACTTTCCGAGTCTTTTGTTTCTTAAAAATAATCAGCCTAAAATAATCCTCATGTTAAAGAGACACATTTTGGGGTGGCAAATTTTGTTCCCCTTCAGTACGTTCTACGATGTTCATACAATGACAAAATCACCTAACGATCCATTTCCCAGAACGTATCCCTGTCGTTAAGTGACACATGACTAGTGGAAAAATTGGTGAAACCCAAATTAAGTCTGGAGTTTAGTTCATAGTAATGTACCAATGCTAGTCTCTTAGTTTTGACAAACATAGTCATATAAGATATTAATCTAAGGGGCAACTAGGTGAAGGGTATATGGAAACTCCGCACTATCTTTGCAACTGTTCTATAAATCTAAAATTACTCCAAAATAAAGAGCTTATTACAAAAAGCATTAATTGAGACAAAAAAGGCCACAACTTACAATGAAAATATAAAGTTATGACTAATTTCATACAAAATAACATAGCAACCTTCACAAAGCTGAACTGTTAAGAGATACAAAGAGAAATAGATACTAGATTGAAACACACTCACCTTTTACTCACCTTTTTCATTCTAGGACAGATCAAATGAATGACAAGAATAAAACCATGTTAAGAATATAGAAAACCTATATTCATAATATATAAACAACAAAATCAATATTGGCAAAGAAGAAAATCTCAATAAATTCCAAAAAGTAGAACCAATACAATGTTCTCTGATCACAACTGGATAAAACTAGAAATCAATGTAAAATGAATCTTCCATCTGAATATGTAAAAACTCTCTGTCAAACAATTCTTGGGTCAAAGGAGAAACTCAAACCAAAATTACTGAATTTCTAGACAATAATGATAATGAAAACAGAACCTATGGATACAGATAAAGCAGTGGTCAGAGAGAAGTTCATAGCCTTAAAATACTCACATTAAAAACAAGGGAAAAAATTAAATGAATAAGCATCCGACTCCGAAAGTTAGAGAAAGAAAAACAAAATAAATTTAAGGGGAATAGAAGGAAAGAATTAATGAAGAGAAAAGTTCAAATAAAGGAGTTAGAAACAGATAACAGTAGAACCAACAAATAAATAGATGAGCTGATTCTGTGAAAAGAAATATATAAGCCATTAAGTAACATAATCAAGAAAAAGAGAGAGCACAAATACACAAATTAGGAAATGAAAAGTTGGACACAACCATAGTAAGAGGACATTTTAAACATCATAAAAGACTTCTTCATACAACTCTATGCAAATCATTTTAAAGACCTGGAAGAGGGGCAGGCCCAGTGGCGCAGTGGTTAAGTTCACATGTTCCGCTTCTCGGTGGCCCGAGGTTCGCCGGTTTGGATCCCAGGTATGGACATGGCACTGCTTGGCAAAAGCCATGCTGTGGTAGGCGTCCCACGTATAAAGTAGAGGAAGATGGGCATGGCTGTTAGCTCAGGGCCAGTCTTCCTCAGCAAAAAGAGGAGGATTGGCAGTAGTTAGCTCAGGGCTAATCTTCCTCAAAAAAAAAAAAGACCTGGAAGAAATGGAAAACATCCTAGGAAAATATAATTTACCAAAACTGACTCTAAAAGAGAAAAGTTCAAATAGACCAATTTCCATGGAAGAAATAGAGAAAGTTATAAAGGCTACTTTCCCCCTAAAGCACCAGACCATGATGCTTTCACAGGGGAAGTCTAGTAACACTAAAAAGCAGATAATTTGAATGCTACTTTTATTTTCCTGAGCCTAAAGAAGGAACACTTTCAAATTCTTGTTATGAAGTGAGTATAACATTGATACCAAGATCTGACAAAGATTCTACAAGAAAAAGAAAATGATATTGACCAACCTTCACTTGTGAATATCAATGCAAAATCCTAAATAAAATATTAGCAAACAGAATCCATGACTGTGTGGGGTTTATTCCAAGAATGCAAGAATCATTCAATATTAGGAAATCCATTGATACAATCTAACATATTATTAAATCTAAGGAGAAAAATCATATCATCATTTTCAGAGATGCCAAAGAATCATTTGACAAAATTCAACACCCATTCTTTATAAAAAAAATTCAATAAAAGGGGAATATATGGTTTCTTCTTTGATATAATTATGTGTGTAAGTATATATATCTCCCCAAATCCAACAATCCAGCATTTCACTTAGCCAGGAAACACTAGCAGCATTATACGCTAAAATCAGAAACCCGGTAAAGATATCCACTCTCTCCACTACAATTTAACATTGTACTGCAGGTAGCAAGCATTGTAATTAGAAAAGAGAAAGAAATTAGAAGTATTCAATAGGAATGGAGGAGGTATAGCTATTATTATTTATTGATGATAAGATTGTATATCCAAAAAACCCAAGCAAGCCAACAGAAAAACTACAAACAAGAGAACCCAGTAAGGCAGCAGGATATAAAATTAATATATAGAAATCACTCAGTTAGAAGATATATGGAAGAGGGTGTCATTTATTGTAGCAACAAAAAAGAAAAAATACTGTCTTAGTCCGTTGGGGCTGCTATAACAGAATATCATAGACTGGGTGGCTTATAAACAACAGAAATTTATTTCTCACAGTTCTGAAGGCTGGGATGTCCAAGATCAATGCACCCACAGATTTGGTGTCTGATGAGGGTCTGCTTCCTGGTTCACAGACAGCCATCTTCTCCCTGTGTCCTCACGTGATGGAAGGGGCAAGAGAATTCTCTGGGGTCTTTTTTTTTTTTTAAAGATTGGCACCTGAGCTCACATCTGTTGCCAATATTTTTTTTTTTCCTTCTTCTTCTCCCCAAAGCCTCCCAGTACATAGTTGTATATTTTAGTTGCAGGTCCTCCTAGTTGTGCTGTGAGGGACACCACCTCAGCATAGCTTGATGAGCGGTGCTAGGTCCTCGCCCAGGATTGGAACTGGTGAAATCTTGGGCTGCTGAAGCAGAGTGCGTGAACTTAACCACTCAGCCACAGGGCTGGCCCTTCTGGGGTCTCTTTTACTAGGGCACTATTCCTATTCATGAGGGCTCCACTCTCATGACCTAATCACCTCCCAAAGGTCCCACCTCCAAAAACCATCACACTGGGGATTAGGTTTCAACATATGAATTTGCGGGGGGGGGGGGGGGGGGGGAGGGGCACAAACATTAAGTCTACAGAAATACCTAGAAAAAAACTTAACAAGAAATGTCCAAAACCTTCATGAGAAAACATTTATAACACTCTGAAGGAACACATAGAAAGGCATCCCATGTTCTTAAATAGGAAGACTCAAAGTCATAAAAATGTCAAATTAATTTATAAATTTACTATAAGCTCATTAAAAATACTAATATTTTTTCTTTTTTTTTTTTTGAGGAAGATAGCCCTGAGCTAACATCTGCCAATCCTCCTCTTTTTGCTGAAGAAGACTAGCCCTGAGCTAACATCCATGCCCATCTTCCTCGACTTTTATATGTGGGATGCCTGCCACAGCATGGCCTGATGAGCGGTGTCTTGTCCACACCTGGGATCTGAACTGGCGGACCCCAGGCTGCCAAAGCAGAATGTGCGCACTTAACTGCTGCGCCACCAGGCCAGCCCCCCAAAATACTAATATTTTTTCTTTTTCTGAAAATAGACAAGCTGAATTAAAGTTAAAATGGAAGAATAACAAGCAATCACAGCCAGGATATCTCTGAAAAGGAAGAATAATGATGGGGGACTATTGCCACAATAATCCTTTGTAAAAATCCAAAATGAATATTTATGTACCAAAACTTACAGTCTATGAGTCAGCTGGGAGGTTCTATGATCTGGATCAGGCTCTGCTGATCTCAACTGGGCTACCTCATGTGTCTGTACTAAGTTGGTCACTTGGCTGGAGGTTGGCTGCTATTGGACGCCCTGGCTGGGAGGACCAGGCTCATTTCTACAAGTCTCCTACATCCCTCCAGCATGCTAACCTGGATATGTTCTGGTCACAGTAGCAGGGGTCTAAGAGAGGAATGAGAAGATGTAAGAGCTTTTTCAAGTCTCTGCTAATACCAAGTTTGCTATTCTTCCATTGGTTAAAACAAGTTATATGGCCAAACTCAGAGTCAGTTTGGGAGGGCACTATTAAAGGGTGTAAATAGAGAGACACATGAAAAATTGGGGTCATTAATGCAACCTACTACAAAACTATGACTCAAAATCTAGAATGCATAAGAGAAAACATAGATAAATTTATTTACATAAAAGTAAAATTTGCTTGGGGAAAAAATCCATTAGCAAAGTTAAAAGAATGCTAAACTGGGAAAAAATATTGACAACTGATGTCATTCACAAAGGTCTGATCTAATTATATAACAAGGTTCTAGAAATCAAGGAAAGGCCAACCCAAGAGAAAAAGAGACGGGATATAAATAGATAATTCACAGACATTCACATAAAAATGAACCTTAAACATATGAAAAGATGCTCAACTTCGCTCATGATGAGAAACATAAATGAAAACTACAATGACATATCATTTCTCACCTATCACATTGTCAAAAATCCAAGTCTTTAACAATACACTTTGTTGGTGAGACTGTGGTGAAACAGATAAACTCATACACAGGTGATGAGTGCAAAATGGTACACCTATGGAGGGAAATTTTGGCAATATCTCCCAAAGGTACAAATGTAATTCTTGGAATTTATCCTACATAAATATCTGCATACATATGAAATTTCTATTCATTATGGTACCATTTCTAATACCAAAGGACTAAAAATACCCCAAGCATCCATCAGTAGGGGACTACAGTTGCTAAATAAACTATTGTATACCCACATAATGTAACACTTTGTGGAAGTACTCTATGCTTTTCCATACAGTGACTTTCTATGTACTGGAAACTCTCTAATGCTCTGATATGGAAAGACCTCCAGCATGTATTATTAAGTGAAAAAAGCAACATGCATAGCAGTATATATAGTACGTCACCTCTTGTGTACGAAAGGGGGAGATACAATAGAATATACATTTATATTTGTTTGTATCTGCATAAAGAGACACTGGAAGAATACAAAATAAACTAATAAAACTGGTAACTGTGGGGGGGCTGTATATGGTGGCAACTGGATGGAATGGACAAGAGTAGGTGACACTTCTCAAAGTATAGTTTTTATATAGGTTTGATATTCAAAATGTATAAGTATTATCTATTCAAAAAAATAAAAGTCAAAATAGTAACAAAAACCATAAAGCAACTAGCAATTACATTAGTAAAAACACATAACAATTCTAAAGAGAAAACTTTAAACTCTTAATAAAGAACACAGATAGAAGGCGAACTGAACAAATGATGAGATATTCCATGTTCTTGGATGGGATGAGTCACTATTGTGATGATGTCAACTCCCCTAAATTAATCTATATATTCAGTGCGATCCTAATCAAAATCGCAGCTGGATTTTTGAAGAGCTTGATAAACTCTTTTTAAAATTTATGTGAAGATATAGCTAAGACAACTAAAGAGGAGGGACTTGCCCTATCAGATGTTAAGATACACTGCAAAATATTAAAAAACAAGGAGGTATTAGTACAAGAACTGAAACAGACCTATGTGTGTGTGTTTCATAATATATGACAAAGGTGGCATGGCAAATCAATGAAAAAGGAAGGATTGTTTAGTATCTGATGGTGGGAAATGTGGCTCAATATGTGGAAAAAATAAAATTGTATCACTACCTATCACCACATATGAGAGTGGATTCTAGATGGATTAAAACCTAAAGGTGAAAGGTAAAACTACGAAGTTAATAGAAACAAAGTAGCAGAATATCTTTGTGACCTAGGAGAAGGGAACTACTTTTTAAATAAAACTCCTAAACCAAAAACCATAAAGCAAAAATTTGATGAATTTCGTTGCATTAAAATTAACAATTTCTGTTCAAACAAGACTATCATGGGCAACGTTAAAACAGAGAGAGACTATTTACAATGTCTGAAACTAACAGGGGACTAATAGCTAGACTATATGAGGAACTCTAGCAAATCAACAGGAAAGATAGAAACCCCAATAGAAAAAATGGGCCAACCATACAAACAAGCAATTTACAGAAGAGGCGAATAACACACACATGAAGAGATGCTCAAAATTTCATTAGTAATCACAGCAATGCAAAGGAAAACAAAATAAGATATTACTTTACACCTCTTAGACTGGGAAAAACTAGAAAGCTGGAAAATGTCAAGTATCAGTGAGGATGTAAGGGTACAGGAATCTTTGTACACTGATGGTAAAACTGTGGACTGGTGTAGCCATCTCAGAGAACTATCTAGCAGTATTTGTGGTCTCCATCAAACTAAGTATATGCACAGTTTATGATGCTATTATTCTGCTCCTGGGCGTATGTTCCAAAATAAATTTTCATACAGGCCAATAAGGAGACAGGCACAAGGATGTTCATCACAGGATTACTTGTGGTATTGGGGAGCTGGAGGTAATCTTGCTGTCCATCATTGAGGGAATATCAGGAAAAATGTAGTGATGGCACACTGTGGTTAGCATGAGCAGGTAGAAGCAATGGATTAGATGTATACACAGCAATATGGATAGATTTTAAAACACAAAGATGAATGAAAAAAGTAAGAAACATAATGAGATATCATTTATATAAAATAAAAATGCACACACACAAAGCATCCTCCATAGTGGGACAACGTGATGTTATGTGCCTCCGAGGTGATACAATACGAAGTAAATGATATCTCCTATGTACTGTTATTGCTAAAAATATTTAATCTGAATCTAATCATGTGGAAAGAGCAAATGAATCCAGAATGTGGGACATTCTACAAGACAACTGGCCTGAACTCTTCAAAAATACCAGTGTCATTTAAAACACAAACAGGGGCTGGCCTGTGGCGCAGTGGTTAAGTTCGGTGCATTCTGCTTTGGTGTCCTGGATTCTCAGGTTCAGTTCCTGGGCACGGACCTACACCACTCATCAGCCATGCTGTGGTAGCAACTCACATATAAAGTGGAGGAAGACTGGCACAGATGTTAGCTCAGGGCTAATCTTCCTCAGGGACCCCCCCATACACACACAAAATATAGGGGTACTAGTCTAGATTTAAAGAAGTTAAAATAATACAACAACCAAATGTAATGCATAAACCTTGATTAGATCCTGGGACCAAAAAATAAGAGGAGGTCTAAAAATATTTTAGGCACAATTGGAAAATATGAATATAGGGTATCTTTGATAGTATTATTGAATTATTGTTAAACTTTCTTAGGTATTATAATGGTATTGTGGTTATGTAGGAGAATGTCCTACAGAATGTCCTAGTAGATGTGTGCTGAAGTATTTAGGGATGAAGTGCTATACTGCCTGCAATTTTCAAATGGTTCATCAAAAAAGAAAATGTATATACACATAAAAAGAGAAGTAGAGCAAATGTGGCAAAACATTAAGGGTATATGGGCTTTCATTGTACTATTCTTTCAACTGTTCTGAATTTTGAAAAATTGAAAAATAAAAATTTGGGGGAAATATATGCACATAAAACAATGGTACATATTTTGAAAGAACACATGTAAACAAAAAGATACTTATAAAACACCTTAGAATGGTTGCTTACAGGAAGGAAATGAGAATGGATAGAACAGATGAAAGTGAATTTAAACAACAAAAAAAACCCCGCTCCCTCAAGTAATACATATTCGCTGAACATGTGGAAAACACAGAAAAGTACAATGAAAAAAACTAAATTCACTGATAATCTCATTTTCTCAGTCAGTAGTTCTCAAAATGTGGTACCTGGACTAGCAGCAGCAGCAGAAGCTTCATCTTCATCATCATCATCATCACTCGAGCACTTGTTAGAAATGCAAATTCCTGGGCCCTACACCAGACTTACTGAAACACAACTCTGGGCTTGGGGCTCAGCAATTGGTGTTTTAACAAGCCCTCCCAGTGATTCTGATGTTGGTCAAAGTTTGGGTACCACTGATCCAGATTTAACCACCATTAATTTTGTTGTAGATCCTCAAAGTCTTTCTAAAAAAAATTATGAAATATTTCAGGCACACAAATAAGTATAGAGAATAATGTAACACACACCCATGTACCTATACCCAGATAAAATATTAGACAAACAGTTGAAGTCCCCTGTGTATCTCTCTTATTCTGTTCTTTTCTTCCTTCTCAGAGGTAATCACCATTCTGCATTTGGTATTTAATTCCCTAATTTAAAAAATATTGTTTATGTATCTATATAATCTATAAACAACATAGTACATTGTTTTCTAGATTTAAAAAAAATCTATATAAATGGTCTCATACTTCATGTATCCTTCTACAACTTGTATTTTTTCAGCATTGTGTTTTTGAAATGTATCTTGATTGCTATGTGCAACTCTGGTTCATTTTGTTCTCACTGTTACATTCTGTTGAATGGCTGTACCACTATTTATTTATTCATTCACCTGTTGATGAACTTTTAGAATGGTCATGTTTTTTCCCTATTACAAAAATTTGTGCACATGCCTCCTTGTGCATATGTATAAGAATTTCTCTAGGATTTAAAGTCTAGGGGATATATACATATATATCTCTTAACAGTAGAATTGCTGGGCCATCTTCAACTATTCTGGATACTTCCTGTTTTCCAAAGTAGTAATTCCAATTTTCACTCCTATCAAAGATTTCATTACAATTTTTTCCCTTACAGTTTGTGCACTTGGGACTTTGTTTAAAAAGTCCTTCCTTAGTCCTAGGTCACAAAGATATTCTCCACTTTCTTATGTGGAAATAAGTGGGCATCCACTTTTATTTTTCTCCTTATGGTGAGCCAAATTTCCCAACGCTATCTACTAAAATGTCCATTTCCCATTGATTTGTGGTACAGGCCTATAAACTCACCCATTTAACAAACACTGCTGAAGCCTGCCTTGTACCAGTCTTGCGCTGGGTCTTGTTGTGGGCTGGAAGATATATGGCCCCTTGTGTCAGGGAGTTCACTCTCCTGTGGAGATACAGTCTCATAAATTATTACAGTATTAAGTGACAAGTGTGACAAGGTGTTCTGAGTTTTTAACTCAGCTGGAAGAGTTCACAGAAGTGACAAGAGTTAGGTCCTAAAGAAACAGCAAGAATCTGCTAAGGCAGGAGAAAGGTAAAGGTGGCCAGGGCTGGTTTGGGGTCCAGAGTTTTGTTTCTCTCTAGGGGGAGAGGTTAGAAGCCCTCCATGGATGCAGGGGCAGTGAATCCTGTGTATATAAGGAGTAAGAGTAGGCAGAGGGAGTCATTTTCTGCCTGGATATGCTAGAGGTGGAGGAACAAACCCTCGGGGTAGAGGGGCTCGGCCCCATCCCGAAGTTGGAGGGGCTAGAATTGAATTACCAGGAAGAAGACATTTTCGGACTAATATTTACTGTTTTTAGGGGAAGACCTCATTCTCCAGTGGGGACACGAGCTCCTCGAGATGGTCTCTAAAGAAACCCTTACTCGCCCCAACTCCAAATATATAAATTCATTCCCTTCTGCGGTTGCCGCTCCGGGGCCTGAGGGAAGGGGGGGCGAGGAACGGAGGGGGGCAAACGGGTGGGAGAGGCTTCCAGTTGTTCGGCTCCTGGGCCTGGCCACGGATCTGAGCTTCTGCAGAAAGAGTTGGGAGTGGCTGCCTCAGGGTTGGTCTGGGGCCCTAAAAGCTGAGCAGGTTGTCAGGAATAGCTAACCAAGTCACTTCAGGTGGAGAATACTCAGCAAGACATGTGACCCAGGCGGCCATTTTCTCACACCCTGCCCGACGCCATCTTCCATCGTAAACAAAGACACCGATCTCCACCCTTGTCTGATGCGGTCATGGTGATCGCCTGGTCACTAAGATTCGGGAACATGTAAATTTAGGCCCAGGTACCGGAGACAAGATCTCGGCTTAAGGCCACACCAGTCGACCTGCCGCTCCCCTCTCCACCTTGCCGGTTCCCCGCCTGTCCCCTCCCCGGTCCCGATTCCCCGCCTCCTCCCTCCCTCCAAACCCTCGGCTACTTCCTTAGCTTACCGGGCAGCCTGGAGGCGGGGCCAGCGCGGCTGCGGGGAAGGGACCGGCGGGCGCGAGCCGTCAATCCGAAGCCCCGCCCCTCGAGGCTGGTATCCGGAAGTCGCAGACCGGCGGCGTGAGCGCAGCCTTTGGGCCAACCGTGTTGCTGTGCTATCCTCCCCTCTCAGACACCCGCCGGAAGTGGAGGTAAGAGATGACTCTCCTCTTTTTTTCATGGTGAACCCTCGCTCAGCCGGCTGCGCGGTACAGGTCGTCTATTTAAGGTGAAACTAGAGGCGCCCTCCACCCTGGAATAGAGAGGTAAAGAGCCCGTTACCTTCCAGGGTAGAAGGGCCCAGATGAGGGGCAGGGATCGCTCCACACGTGGACATGCACCCACATGTACTCTTGCGGGATAGAGGGGCACGGCCCCACCCTGATGCGGGGTCGGTGAGCCGAGGAGTCGAAAGAAAGATTTCTTAGACTCTCAAGATCTGGCAGTAGTGCTCTTTTATTTAGAGAATAGTGTGGAATAGCATGGGGACAGGACCCATGGGCAGGCAGAGCTTCTGCTGCCCCCGCTGGCAGGCGGACAGGGCCCATGGGCAGGCAGAGCAGCTGCTGCTGCCCCCGCTGGCATGGGGACAGGACCCATGGGCAGGCAGAGCTGCTGCGTGGGGACAGGACCCACGGGCAGTCAGAGCTCCTGCTGCTGCCCCGAGTTGAGGGTTAGGGCTAATTTTATAAGGCATGGGTACGTGACTTATTTTTACTGGAGAAAAGAAAAGATGATGTAAAAAGTCATTAAATGATTTCAGTGCAGATGGGGTCTGGTTATTGTGCGGTCATATAACTTTAGATACGAATCTGGCCATATAGATCGGCATGTAGGTGAGGATGCCCTGGGCTTGTCTCCCTGGGGCAGTCCTAATTCATACCATAAAAAAAGTCCACTGGGTCGTATAGTTTGGCATGTAGGCCAGGTCACCTTGGGCTTCTCTAGCTGGGGCAGCCTTAATCCACATCAACCCCATCTAGACAGGTGTAGACCCCCGGACACACTGTGTAGAGTCACAGACCCCCCTTGTGTGGAGGAGCGTCGGGTGCCCTCCTTCCTTCACGATAGTGAGGCTACATTCTGCACTTTCCCTGTGTAGACAGATGTCGACCCACCGAAGGTGTGGCGACATTGACCCTACCTGTATAGAAACATATCCTCCCCACAAGCCTGAACAGCGTAGACCTCTACCGGCACTAAGGCACACAGGTCCGCCTCGACACACCTCTTCCTTTAGGATAGATGCTTTAATGTATTCCTACCCCCTCTCCCCCCGCCCGGCTACCAGTATACAGGAGCTCAGAAACTTTTAATATACAGGAATAGGGAACCTCCTTCCTTTCGTGTCAAGACCTAGAGACCACCATGTCTTGCCCCGGTGTAACTAATTGACGGAAGCCCCGCCCCCGCTCCCGCAGAGATGGTAGATCACCCCTCCTTGAAGTGGTTGGAGGCGCGAGCCTCAGCCCACCGAGAACCGCACAGATTTCCCCCCTCCTAGGCTAGAGTGAGTCCCATTGTGGAAAATCAGACCTAAACCTCCTCCCCCCGTAAGGAGGCGCTGGTTTACTGAATTTGTAAATTTTTTACAAATTACCCAAATGCCCTGTGGCACACAGCAGCAGACCTTAATCCATGAAGAGACTGTCGGATCTGCCTTTCGTGGGGCTCCCGGGGTAGAGGGGCTCAGATTTGTTCTCCTTTTGAGGCAGACCATCCCTCCCGCCTCCCCCAAGGATTTAGAATCACCAAATGTAGCAAAGGAGAGACCTCAAGGATGCAGAGAGATGAAGCTTCCCTCCCCGCAGAGGCATTGACATCATTGACCACCCCACAGTACGTGCATATGGGCTCCCCACTTACCCAAGGTAAAGGAGCTCAGATCTCTTTCTCTCCACCCAGGGTAAAAACACAGGACGCCCCTCCACCCACAAGTGTAAGGGCCGATCTGTTGAATTTGTAGGTGTATTGCTGCCCCTCCCATCAGAGAACCAGAGATCCTGTTCCCTTCAATGTTAGCACACTGCCGACTTCAACCCATACAAAAGATAAACAGATCATCCCCATCCCATGGAAGGGGCTCCAGGCAAGGTGCAGGCCCCCCCTCATGCAAACATGTATGATTCCCCCCTTTGTTAGTGTGGCACTAATGATACCTTGTAGTGGAGACAGGCCTATCCCCCCCCCCCCAACCCTGGTGAAGAGACCCAGGACCCTTCTCTGCACAACTTAGAGATGTACAGACCTGTGCTTCTCTCCCATGTGGCGGAGATGCACGTGGCCACTGTGCCAGTTCCCCCAGTTCCTCTGCACCCCAGAGTAGAGCAACAGAAGGCATCCTACCCCACCCCCCAATTGCTAAGGAACAGACACCAACCACACATGCAGGCACAGATTTTCCCCATTTTCCCCAAGATTTTGCACTGACTTCAGTCCACATAGACACACAGATAAACATTCCTGTTCTGTGGTCCCTTCTCCCCAGGGTAGACTCTTGGGATCTGCCTTCCCACTTCCAGGGTAGATAAGACACAGAACCCCCTACTTGGGAAAAGAGGTACTGTTAACACCTTATGTAAAATAGATGGTCCTTGCATACCCCACTTCCCTCAGTGTAGAGAAGTTTAGTGCTAGTTCCTTACCTAGCATATAATGCTACAGGGTGGAGGATTGAGGACCATGGACTTCATCTAATGCATTGAGGCACTGACTCCACCCAGTGAGAGAGGTTTAGACCTAGCCTTCCTTTGGGTAGTGTGATGTTGCCTTCCTTGTATAGACTCAGCCATACTGGGCTCCAGCTCCAGTATAGCCCCTTCTCCCAGTTCCTCTAATTGTTAGGGCTTCCTTACCAAGTTCTTTAACATTTTATTTTGCCTTTTTTGTGTGTGTGCTTTTTTTTTTTGGTGAGGAAGATTGGCCCTCAGGTAACATCTGTTTCCAGTCTTCCTCTTTTTTTTTCCTCCCCAAAGCTGCAGTACATAGTTGTATATCCAAGTTGTAGGTCATTCTAGTTCTTCTATGTAGGATGCCACCACAGCATGGCCTGATGAGCGGTGTGTAGGTCCTCACCCAGGATCTGAACTGGTGAACCCTGGGTCAATGAAGTAGAGCGTGTAAACATAAGCCATGGGGCCAGCCCCCTTATTTTGCCTTTGAGAGCTCAGAGAGAGCTTGTGACATTGTGGTTCCCTGCTCTGTCTTCAAATTGGTTCTTCTCTCATTCCAACAGGAAGAAAGCCTGCAGATTTGAACCTACCTGCTTTCAAGCTGGTCATCATGATGAAACTTAGACACAGTGAGTTTCTTTTGCCACCCCTTCTCAGTCCTAAGCTTTAATGAATATTCGTAGTATTTCACAGCAACTTTTAAAAATTGGCCAGTATATACTAGATCATTCAGTCTGTCTTTTACATATGTATTGTCTTCCCATCTTCCTTGTGAAGTAATGCTCCCCTTATCCCCCATTCCCATTTTACAGATGAGGAAACAGGCTCAGCAAGGTTAAGTGACTTGGTCTGAGGTGAATAGCAGCAAATACCATATCACACAGCCTGTAATCCTAACATGCCCTAACATTTTTCTTTATAAGTTATACCTGTAAGTTGGTATGGTAATTTATACCAGTGATTAAGAGCATGGACTCTGGAGCCAGACTGAGTTTGTATCTCAGCTTTTCTACTTACTAGTTGTGTGGCCTGGGAGGCGGTAACTTAGCTTCAGTCTCCTTATCTACAAAACAGGGATAATAGTAGTATCTACCTAATAGCATTGTTGTGAGGATTTAATGAATTAAAATAGGTATAATACTTAGAACAGTGTCCAGCACATAATAAGCACTCTATAAGTATTGGCTTAAAAGTTCAGTCTCTTCATTTCTCTGTGGAATTTGGCCCCTCAGAGGATGTGTACATTGTCCCGCCACTAAATTATTGTCTGACTTCTCTTGAGCTTTGGATTTTTCTTAACTGTAAAACAGACAGGATGGTCAAATTTCTGTTCTTTCTGCCCTTTCTTCCATCCCTTCTTTCTTCCCTCCCTTCCCCCTCATTCTTCAACTGGATAGCTCTTGCTTGTTTGTCAGATTTCAACCTATGCATCACTTCCTCTGGGAATTGCTCCCTGTTAACCTCCTCTCTTGGTTTCCACTCATCTGTGTACCCGCAGGAACTGGGGCTGTTGACGTTGTATGATCGGGTCTGTCTCCTTCACTACACTGTTAACTTCTTACCCACATCTGGTTCATCTTTGTGTCCCAGGGGTCCAGCCTGACCCAGCATAGCTATTTGGTACTTAGTGTGTGCCAGGCACTAGAATGTCTCAATTAGTAGTGCTAACTCAATTCCCTCTCCTCCCACCACGATGCTTACAGCCTAGAGGGAGAAGACACATGTGGTACACAGACTCTCCTGTATAAGAAGGAAGTCAAGGGCATTAGGGCAGGTCCGGGTCTGTGCTTCCCACCTTTATCCTGCCATATTCCACGTAGAAAATGATAACATTTGGATAGCATGCTGGGTAGATTAGATGAGATTAGTGCAACCCAGTGGCCCCATGCAGACATCCTAGGAGATATTGTGGGTTTGGTTCCAGACTACTGCATTAAAGCAAATATCGCAATAAAGCAAGTCACATGAATTTTTTGGTTTCCCCGTGCATATAAAAATTATCTTTACACTATACTGTAGTCTATTAAATGTTCAATACCATTATGTCTAAAAAACAGTGTGTGTACCATAATTAAAAAATACAAAATGCTAACCATCATCTGAGCCTTCAGTGAGTTATAATCTTTTTGCTGGTGGACGGTCTTGCCTCGAGGTAGATGGCTGCTGACTGATCAGGGTGATGGTTGCTAAAGGTTGGGGTGGCTGTGGTAATTTCTTAAAATAAGACAACAGTGAAGTTTGCCACATTAATTGACTCATTCTTTCACGAAAGATTTCTTGTAACATGTGATGCTATTTGATAGCATTTTACCCACAGTAGAACTTCTTTCAAAATTGGAGTCAGTCCTCTCAAACCCTGCCGCTGCTTCATCAACTAAGTTTATGTAATATTCTGAATCTTTGTTGTCATTTCCACAATCTTCACTAGGAGTAGATTCCTTCTCAGGAAACCACTTTCTTTGCTAGTCCGTAAGAAGCAAATCCTCATCCATTGAAGTTATATCATGAAATTGCAGCAATTCGGTCACATCTTCATGCTCCACTTCTAATTCTAGTTCTGTTGCTATTTCTACCACATCAGCAGCTACGTCCCCCACTGAAGTCTTGAATCCCTCAAAGTCATCCATGAGGGTTGGAATCTATTTCTTCCAAACTCCTGTTAATGTTGATATTTTTATCTCTTCCCATGAAGCACAATGTTCTTAATGGCATCTAGAATGGTGAGTCCTTTCCAAAAGTTTTTCAATGTACTCTGCTGAGATCCAGCGGAGGAATCACTATCTATGGCAGCTGTAGCCTTACAAAATGTATTTCTTAAATAATAGTACTTGAAAGTTGAAACTATTCCTTGGTCCACGGGCTGTAGAATGGATATTATGTTAGCAGGGATGAAAACAACATTAATCTCGTTGTACATCTCCATCAGAGCTCTTGGGTAACCTGGTATATTGTCAATGAGCAGTAATATTTTGAAAGGAATCTTTTTCTGAGCAGTAGGTCTCAATAGTAGGCTTAAAATATTTAGTAAACCATATTGTAGACAGATAGGCTGTCATCCAGGCTTTGTTCTATTTGTAGAGCATAGGCAGGGTCGATTTAGCATAATTCTTATGGGTCCTAGAATTTTCAGAATGGTAAATGAGCTTTTGTTTCAACTTAAAGTCACCAGCTGCACTAGCCCCTAGCAAGAGAGTCAGCCTATCCTTTGAAGCTTTGAAGGCAGCATTGACTTCTCTCTAGCTATGAAAGTCCTAGCTGGCATCTTCTTCCAATATGAGGCTGTTTCATCTACATGGAAAATCTGTTGTTTAGTGTATCCACCTTCATAAATTATCTTAGCTAGATCTTCTGGATAACTTGCTGCAGCTTCTCCATCAGCACTCACTGCTTCACCTTGCGCTTTGATGTTATAGAGATGGCTTCTTTCCTTAAACCTCGTGAACCAACCTCTTCTAGCTTCAAACTCTTCTGCAGCTTCCTCTCCTCTCTCAGCCTTCCTAGAATTGAAGAGTTAGGGCCTTGGTCTGGATTAGGCTTTGGCTTAAGGGAATTTTGTAGCATGTTTGATCTTCTGTCCAGACAACTAGAACTTTCTCTGTATCAGCAATATGTTTTGCTTTCTTATGATTTGTGTGTTCACTGGTGTAGCACTTTTAATTTCCTTCAAGAACTTTTACTTTGCATTCACAACTTGGCTAGTTGTTTGGTGCAAGAGGTCGAGCTTTCGGCCTGTCTTGGCTTTCAACATGCCTTCCCCACTAAGCCTAATTATTTCTAGCTTTTGATTTAAACTGAGAGACATGCAACTCTTCCTTTCACTTGAACGCTTAGAGACCATTGTAGAGTTATTAATTAGCCTTATTTCAATATTGTTGTGTCTCGGAATAGGGAGGCCTGAGGAGATGGAAAGAGGTGGGGAAATGGCCAGTTGGTGGAGCTGTCAGAACACACACATTTATTTATATGGGCACAGTTTGTGGTGCCCCCAAATAATTACAATAGTAACATCAAAGGTCGCTGATCACATAACAAATATATAATAATGAACAACTTTGAAATATTGTGAGAATTACCAAAATGTGACTCAGAGACAAGAAGTGACCAAATGCTGTTGGAAGAAAGGCACCAATAGACTTGCTTGATGCAGGTTTGCTGAAAACCCTCAATTTGTAAGAAATACAGTGTCTGCAAAACGTAATAAAGCAAAGCACTATAAGACAAGATATACCTGTATTCTGTGTGAATGGTGGCCCTACCTGTGTAGGGCTTGGTGAAAACAAAAAATTCAATACATTTACTTTATATTAATGTAAAAGCTTTCATCAAGAATCCAACTTTGGTTATATTGATACCAAAGCAAACAAATCATCATTTTTTTTCAAATAACACAAGAAAAATGAACAAAATTAATTATACTCTATTTAAGAACATCAAATACCAGATGATAATAGAATTATTGAATTAGTCATGAAACAGACAGTACTTAGCTGGTTAAATAGAGTATATGCATATGAAAAAACCCTGGCAGTTTAAAAAAACGAGGCAGTATTGAATGGAGAGATTATATGGAAAGAATGTATTGTGGGGAAAAACTATTAGATGGAAAGATCTCCAGGATTTGTTAAGTGAAAAGAACAAGTTGCTGACTATAGTATGTTACCTTCTATAAGAGAGATTGGGGGGAAATAAGAATATATATTTGTATTTGCATAGAGAAACTGATGAACGATAAACTAGTAGAGTGGTTTCTTGTGGCAGTGAGGGCACTGCAGTGGCGAGGGACAAGTGTGGGAGGGAGACCTCAAAATATACCTTTTGTATTTTAGAACCGCATGACTGTATTACCTGTTAAAGAGCAATCATACGCATCTACATTAGTGGGGAAAATGGTAAACATTAAATTAAATAGAAAAGCTTTACATGTGCACACAAAACAAAGTCTTTCACTGTTAAATTGCAACTAAAGTAATGATAAGACTAACTGGGATGATTGCAGCGGAAGATGGGGGAGGTGCTGCATGGTACAACTCCCTGTGCTCTCAGCTAAAGATGCCTTGGACCCAAATGGTAATGATAATGATTAAATCTGGGAAGGTTATTGAGGACCCCTACAAAGAGTGCTCAAATACGGCCTCAACTGTTGTAATTTTTGAATGGTTATTAAAAAAGAGAGTGTTTTATCGCTTAAAAGATTTACAACCATCCGTGATTGGTGGCACACGTATATAATCTGTTGTACTGACAGACTGTGGAATGTAAGTTGCACAGGGAGGGAAGGGGGCTGGCTGATGAATAAGGAACCAAGTGGAGGTTCCAGTGTTTTTGGAAGTCTCTAGAAGACTTGAACAAATGAGCTTGTTGATAGTCGAACAAAGCAGCTTGAACTGGGAGGTTGAACAAGTGAGCTTGAAGATGGTTGAGAGGGGTGTTTGAGACTGCTTTCTCAAGTCCAAGCAGTTACAGATGATGATCATAGGTATCACCATACCAATGGGTGGGGCAGGTGGCTGCATGGAGTGGGGATCCCTGGAAGTGAGGATGTTGAGGAAGTACGAAACCCAAGTGTTGGAAGGGGCCCCGTGATCACCAGTTACCCAGGTGGATGGTGGCAGTATTTGGATCGAAAGTAAAGCTATGAACCAGGGGCTTCAATGAATGAGGAAAAGTGACTCAGGTGACAGGCATAGCATTGGCCTCAAAAAGAATAGGATTTTTTTTTCTTTTTTAACAAGAGGGAGAAATAGTCTTAGTTTGGCAATGGTGAATCTGGAGGTCACCTCCTCTACCTACTGGCCCCAAATTGCTCATGTGCCAGAGAAACAACCACCACCTTTCCAGAGGCCTGCAGGGGAAGCAGAGTTCTCAGGGAAGAACTGAGTGTCCACTAAGGCAGGGGGTTGGGGAATTGTTCCCAAAGAGAGATGGAAGAATTAAAGGAGTGCTGATCTCCCAAGTGGGAGTTTCAGAGGGCGTAGTGGGAAGTTTGAAGCAGGAGCAGAGGGAGATTGGAGAGTGGAGTCAGTGTCAGGCTGGGTGTACAGGGACGTGAGGCAAGACTATGGGAGATGATGGGTGAATGGAGAGATCTGCCTTGGAGTAGTAGTGATGTGAGAGTTGGTGAGTTTGACCTAGATGTTGTTGGTGGATGGAGACATTGAGGCTCAGAGAGATTTAAGAAAATTCTTCAAGGTCATATCGCTAGGTAGCTATTGAGAGCCAGAATGGGGATCTAGGTCTGGCTGGCTTACAAATGGTAGCAGTTTTCTCTCTGAAAATGTTGAAAAACAGATTAGCAGAGGCTCCTGGGTGCTGCAGTGCTGTGAGTGATGAGTGTACCCTTGCCCTCCTCCCCTTCTCTCCTTCCCCTTCCTTCTCCCCTCTGAAGCAGATGTTTTTTCCCCTCTCTAAATGAGGTATTTTCTTTCATTGTGTGCTTGTATCTAGTGTAGGCCCTCAGTTTCCAGAAGTTAGGCAGATGGAAATTGTTGAGTAAAATGGCCAAACCTGGTTCATTCCAAACCTCACATTCTTTTCATTGCAACATGAATTCTTTGGAAGAAAAGGAGACTTGGGGGTTTGTTTTCTGTTATTGTTGTTGTTAACAGGGAAATTCAACCCATTCACATTCATTTTGGTAACTAATGTGTTTGGTCTACTTTCAGCTATTTTATTTTATATTTTTTGTTTCCTCTTATTCCCTTATTTATTTACTTTTTAAAAATTGATCAAGTTTTTAAAAAAATCTTCCAGTAATTAAAGTTATGTTGGTAATTGTATTCCTATTTATATCAAACATGATTAAACTTGAATTTCTCTATCACTTTACCAAAGTTAAATAATATTTTTGTCCTACCCTTCCAAAGTGAGATCTTTAGCATGCTTTCATGCTTTTCCTTTTCCAACCCCTATTGCTTGATTCCTGAATTTTGTTGAAATAATTTGGTATTTTAGTTCTGAGCTATTTCACTATGATATGCTTCCTGGATTTTAAAAATCCTTTCTTAATATGTATTATAGTTCTTAGCCAGATTACTAGCATTTTCTTTTTAGATTTAATGGTAAGTTTTAATAGTTTTCCTGCTCACCATTATTTGTTTCCTTTAGCTCGAGATCTTCTGATTTAATTTTTACTTTTGCTGGTATACTTCCTCAAGTAGTTTTACCAGAAAGGGAACACAGGTGGTAATCTTTGCACATCTGAAAATGTCTGTCCTTTATCTTCATGTAAGAGTGATCTATTGGTCAGGTACAGGAATTTAGTTTTGGAACACAGTCCCTTGTCTCAGAACTTCGTAATGGGGCCGGCCCGCTGGCGCATCGGTTAAGTTCTCATGTTCCGCTTCTCGGCGGCCCAGGGTTCACTGGTTCAGATCCCAGGTGCAGACATGGCACCGCTTGGCACGCCATGCTGTGGTAGGCGTCCCACGTATAAAGTAGAGGAAGATGGGCATGATGTTAGCTCAGGGCCAGGCTTCTTCAGCAAAGAGGAGGACTGGCAGTAGTTAGCTCAGGGCTAGTCTTCCTCAAAAAAAAAAAAAAAAAAAAGAACTTCGTAATGGTTATTCTTCTGTCTTAATTGTTCAGGATTGTAGATTTGAGAAGGCTATCTACTTCTCTTGCCTTTGTTGGAAACTCCTTCTGTTTAGAAGTTTATAAGATTTTTCTCTTTATCCTTAGAGTTCAGAAATTTCATCAGGATATGTCTTTTTTGTTAATCTTGATGCTCCATGAGCCTTTCTAATCTGAAACCTCAAGCTTGTTTTCAACTTAAGGAACTTTTGCTTATTATTTAAAAAAATAATAGCTTCTCCATTTGTAACTTTTTCTCTTTCAGGAACTCCTATTATTTAGGTATTTGCTCTCCTGGATCCATTCTCCATTTTCTATTTTTACTCAATAGTTTTCATTTCTTTGGATTTTTGTTCTGTTTTAAGCATTCTCTTCCCTTGATCTTCCAACTTTTAATTTGGTTGTTAGTGATGTCTGTTATGTTTTTCACTACATCTATTGAATTTTTATTCATTATCAAGTTTTGGGAATCTTTTTCTCACATAGTTCCTTTGAAGTATCTTCTTGAATCTCCTTAAGAATTTGTAGTAGTATTTAAATTCTCCGATTCCTACATTAACTCTGCTTCAGTGTGAACCACCTAATGTGGTTGGGGAGCCTGTTCTCTGTTTGGTAACCTCAAGCTGCTCTTATATTTGTTTGTATATATCCTGACCTGCCAGAACCCCTCCCCCCCCAGGAATTCCTTTAGCCCCACTTGCAGATGGTGAGAATTAAGGGCAACCATTCTTCCCCAAGAGGCCAGCTGTGAAGGGGTAGCAGATGGGACTTCTCATTGAAGCGGGGAGAGGCCTCTTAAGTTTCTGGGCTTCATTAAGGCGTGATTGGAGAAGGTGAGCTCTCTCTTCCTTGGATCCAAGGGAGGCTGCACTTTAGCTGTACAGAGCAAGTTCCTTTGGAGGCAATGGCCTGAGCAGGGTTGGCAGGAAGGGGCAGTTCTCTCCCCATGTGCTGAGGGCATCTACCTTGGCTTAGCCAGCTCGGACTCCTCAGATCACCTTCCCATACTGCCAGCGCCCCCATCTCAGCCTGGTGCTGAAATTACTGAGTTGCCCCAGTCAGAAGTTGGGGGAGAGAAAGGAGTCTCAAGTGCACATTCAGGTCACTCTCGTCACAGGATTCCAAGAATTGTTTCAGTTTGCATTGAAATAATGCCCCAAACCTTATATCCAGTATTTCCTCTGACACTGTTGCTACCGTTACTGTATCTGTCTTGTACTGGGCCTAGATAGACATGGTGTCTGAAGTTTCCTTAGGTTCCCAGTGTGGCCTGGCCTCCATTAAGGTGTCAACAAATATTGGGTAGGAGGATGATGGCTCTTTCTTTTTTTTGTAGAGAATAAAAAGCCAAGTAAAGGTTCCAAAGGCTGCAAGAAGGTAAGTTGGTCCCACCATCAGGTAAGGTATACCCATTGTTGGAGGTGATGTCAGGAACAGGTTGCTTGCCCTAGAAGAGGCCCATAAAACCCAGTAGATAGATGTTGGATGACTCTAGACAGAGCACTACATTGGAATCAGTAGATCTGGCTTTCCTTCCCTCCTGGGTGGCCGTAGTAGAGAATCAGTAGCATTTATTAAGTTTCCACCGTAAGCCATTGCTGCTTTGTGCTTGATATACCTAGGTAGGTATTGTCATCATCCCATTTTTTAGGAGACTCTGGGCGTCTCTGATAAAGTTCCTAGGTTCAAGGTGGCACACCTGGGACTTAAGTCTGCCTGATTCCCAAGTCCCTATTGCTCATGGAGAGGAGGGAGGCCAAAACATAATCTTTATCCCTCGCTCCTAGATCTCCTGGTCGTGCTGGGAAAGGTGTGGACAAGTAAGACTTGGTCCAGAGCTGTGGTTCTCAGATTTTAGCATGGTTAAAGTTCTCAAACTTTGGCCCTCCAGAATCACCTGGAGGGCCGGTTAAAACACAGATTGTTGTGCCCCATCCTGAGTTTCTGATTCAGTAGGTCTGCCGTGGCATCTGATAATTTGTATTTTATAACAAGTTCCCAGGCGATGCTGCTGCTGCTAGTCCAAGGACCACACTTTGGGAGCTACTTAGCTTTTTCCTTGGCCTTTACTTGGGAAACCTTCCTAGTTGCTCTTCCCCATGCCCCGTTTCCTGGGGTTCTTCAGTCAGTACCTGCCTGGCTAGAGGAGGGAGGGTCTCTCTCAAGCCATATGGGCAGACCTCCAGGGACAGAGCCTTTCTTTTTGCTTACTCCTCTCATTCCCCCATAACTATACTTCTGAGCAGCTTTAACCCCTTGAGAGGGGTGATTTCCATGGGTTCATTAGCTCTGTTTGATTTTTTCCTCTTGTGTGGTGACCAGCCTGCAAAGCAGAATGGGAAGAAAGCAGCCTCTAGAGTGGCCTCTGCTCCCCAGTTTGTTCACTCCAATGATCGTGCCAATTGGGACACTGAATTAAAGAAGAAGAGGGTAAGCCCTTTACCTTGGGGGAGAGAGAAGGCCTAGTTCGACTTCTAGGTCCGCAGAAGTGGTGAATGGAAGGGCAAAGGCCAGAACTGTTAGGGTTCTTGAGGCTGTTTGTGGAAGGGGGAGAGAGGGTAGTCTCTTTGATACTTGATTTAGCGTCTCCATTTACTCATCTGCCCCTCACCTTGCTGGACATCGTTGCTGTCCAGCCTATGTTCCCACTGCTTCATGGAAATGACCCCTGCCAGCCTCACCAGTGTGTTCTCTGACATCACACTCATGGAGAGTTTTCTTCCTTATCTTACTTAATCCTATCCAAGTTCTCAGTATTTGAGACCGTGCTTTCCTTGAAATACTCTCGCTTTCCCTTGAAACACTCTCACTTTGACTTTCTTATCATCTCACTCTCCTGGATGTCCTCCTTCCTGTTTTCCAGTCTCTCTTGCTGCTCCTTCCTCTTCCTGCTCTTTAAATATTGGAAGATCCTTGTCCTCTTTCCCCCTCTAGTCTTCACTGGTTCCCTCTGTCTAGAACACATTCTCTCTCAGCTTCACATACCCTCTTTTTATTGTTCTCTGCCACACTTTCCCTTCCTTCATCTGTCTGTCTTTTTCTTTGTCTCAAACCCCTTATCTCCTGCTGTCATATCTGCTCTCCCTGTATCCCTGCTCCTCCCACCTCTGCCATGTCACCTTGTTTCCTCCCTGTCACCCATTCCCTGTTATTCTTGGTCTTCCAGCCCTCCCTTAGGCTGAAGATCTAGTCAGCTACAGTACTGGTGTGTGTTCACTTGTTAGGTTGGGGAGATGAGGGAGAAGCGGCAAGCTGCCCGGGAGCAAGAGAGACACAGACGCAGGACCATTGAGAGCTATTGTCAGGATGTCCTGCGACGCCAAGAGGAATTTGAGCGCAAGGTAAGAGAGCAGCCTTTGCCCCTGGGTAGGACTGGTGTGAGTTTGCTTAAAAGCATCTTTTGCCATTGCTCTGTAAAAGGGAAAGAGGAAGAGTGTGAGGTCGTTGGAGGGGAAATAGGGAATCAGTACAGAGAGGATGGGAAACAATGAGGATAGAGGGAGGGAGGAAGGATGAGAAGGAGGTACAGGGTCATTTTGAGCCTTATCTGCGACTGGACAACCCTGGATAGGTCCTCTCTCCAAAGCTGGAACCCAAAGACTTGGGGTTGGGAATGGGGGCGGGGAGACATAGGACTAGAGGACGGGGGAGAGAGGGAGTGAGAGTATGAAGGGAGGGTTAAGAGGAGTATATGTTGGGGGGATGTCATCTTCCTTCTGGGACTTCTTACTGCCTCTTTTGGCATATATTCTCATCTCACAGAATATGCACTTTCGAACTCACAGTCCCTTTTCTAACAAAAAGTATGTATTTTGCCTCCCCCATCCCATGTCCCCCCGTAAATCGTCTTTCTCACTTACACCTCCCTCTCACATTCCTCCCTTACACACCCATGTGCACTCTAAGGCCTCTAGCTGGTGCTCAAACACACACTTACTTACACAGAGGCAGATACACGCACCATGTGGGTCTATCCATTCTTCTTCTAGTTCCTGGCTTTGTTGGCTGGTCAAAGCTATTCTTACTTGGGCTGGGACTCGTAAGGCTCCCCCAGCCTCCCATGGTTTCTAAAACCCTGGCTCTCACTCTCTCTTTCCTCCCCTGGACCATTCTCTTTTTTTTTCCTTTAGGAAGAGGTTTTGCAGGAATTAAATATGTTTCCTCAGCTGGATGATGAGAGCACAAGGAAGGCTTATTACAAGGAGTTCCGTAAGGTATGGGGACCCATTTTTTAAGGCCCTTTGAGGAGGACACCAATCCAGTTCCATCTTCTCTCCATTTCTGTTTTTCCTGATTGAGATGGAGACGTTTTCTTTCATGGGCCTGTGTCATTGCTACTCAATCCTTTCCCTGCCTTCATCACCCATCCTCTGCCCTGCAGGTGGTGGAATACTCTGATGTGATTCTGGAAGTCCTGGATGCCAGGGACCCGCTAGGCTGCCGTTGCTTCCAAATGGAGGAGGCTGTCCTGCGGGCAGAAGGCAACAAGAAGCTGGTCCTGGTCTTGAACAAGATTGGTGGGTGTTGGGCAGGATTGGGTTAGGCAGGGCAGGGGCCAGGCCTTCTTGAAAAACTAGCTGGGACCAGACCCCAAGACCCAGCAACTCAGTGGTATTCATAACAGTTGTGCAAGGTAGGAATTCTTGTTCCAGTTTTTAAAGCAAGAAATCTGAGAGGTGAAGTCACTTTTGTGTAAAGACACACACACACACACGAACACACAGAGTGTAGCAGAAGTTTGGAATGGAGTCCAAGCCTGTCTACCTTTTAGCCCTCTGTTCTTGACATTTTGAGCCTTATCTGTGACTGGCCTACCCTGGAGAATTTCTGTCTTCCCCAAGCTGGAACCCAAAGACTAGGGCAGAAGAGCACGTGGGCTCAGGAGTCACTCAGGTTCTGGTCTCATCTCAGTTGTGCTGTCTGTTTTCTTTGGGATCTTGGACAAGTCATGTCACCTGAGAGCTTCTGTTTCTCTAGCTGTAAAATGGGCTATCATTGTACCAACCTCACAGGGTTGTTGTGAAAATTAATGATAAAGTGCTTGGTACGTACATGGTCACTACTTCACAAATGGTAGCCATTCTTGTCAGAGCTATTCTTGACATTTGGCCCAGCCTAGAATGATCCAGAGAGGGGATGGAAAACAATCTATTAGAGGCCTCTGGCACCCTGGTCTCCCTGTCTTGGAAGGAAGGCATCTGGGACTAAACAGCTAGTTTGCCCATTTTCCATGAGGGAACAGAAGTCCCTTCAGAGAGTACCAACTGTCCCCTAGACTATACTGTCCTTTCTCACTCTAACCTGGGGACTGGACAGGGAGTGGTATCTGTTGGGAGGAGACCAAGGCCTAGCCTTGGGTGTGGGTGGCTGTGTCTTTGGAGTGAGCCATTGAGGTACTGTTCTCCTTACCAGTCCTATCTGTTCCTATTTTCCCCAGACCTGGTCCCCAAGGAGGTTGTGGAAAAGTGGCTGGATTACCTTCGGAATGAGCTGCCAGCTGTGGCTTTCAAGGCCAGCACCCAGCATCAGGTCAAAAACCTGGTAAGCTGGGGCCAGGGGCATCTAGCCTCTTTGATGGTAGCCTGGGGCCAGGGTTGGGGGCTTGTGAGTTGGCCCTGGGCCTCCAGCCCTTTGGTAATTGAACTGGGCCTTCAACTTTGAGCTTTTTGCTTTACTGGATGACTTCTTAATATTAGTTTCATTTTTCTTCTTCCTATATTATTACTCTTCAGGAAGCATTTTTTTTTCCCAGATGTAAGAGTAATGCGTACTGTCTATAGAAAATTTGGAAAATATGGTTAACTATTTGTTAAATTTTAAAAATATATACCTCCATTTGTTTTTCTCTTTAAAACAAATTGCACTACTTTCTAATTATATCGTTAATACAGAAATACATTTTTATTGTAAAATATTCAAGTATACAGAAACATTGGTTGCTTCTAGGGAGAGAAACTGGGTGATGGGGGACATTTTTTCCATCTTGTACCAGGTATAAAAAATAAAGTAGAAAAAATGAAAACAATTACAGATAAAGCTTAAATACTCATTCACCAGTACCCCTAATTCCAATCTCCTTTATCCATACTCATTGGTAACCACCATTGTCAGTTTGGTGTGTATCCTTCCAGATGTTTTTCTGTGCTTTATATATGTGTGGATGTATATATAAAGAGAAAATAGTGTTTAGGGGTATCGTATATTTCATCCTGTGACTTCCTTTTTATTTTCCTTGGAGATCTTTCTATAGAGATCTACCTTTTTGATGCTAAATAAAAATTAGTTTTCAATTTTTTTAAAGATTTCTTGTTTTAATTTATATTTCTTCAATTAAAACTATGGTCAAACCCTTTTACATATATTTATTCATTACTACTTCTGTTTACTCCTGTATGTGAGCTACCACTATTGCATGGCCACTGACAGCTGAGTGGTGTAGGTCTGCACCTGGGAGCTGAACCTGGGCTGCTGAAGTGGAATGTGTCGAACTTAACCACTAGGCCACTGGGGCTGGCCGAGTTTTCAATTTTTTTATCATTATAGTCAGTACTTCAACACACCCTTGCACATGTCTTGGCAGGTGGGCAAGTGTTTGTGTAGGTTGGATACTGAGAGGTGGAGTGGCTAGGCTTTACACGTTTTACATTTTCCTAAACATTGATAAATTGTCGCCCACCCCCGTCCCCAGTGGCTGTACCAATTTATCTTCCCACCAGTGGGGTAGATGAATGTGTGAGATGGCCTATTTCCCTACACTCTTGCCAACATTTGATATCATTAAAGATTTTAATCTTTGCTCATCTGGGAGAAACATACAGTAGTCCCTGCTTATCCACGGGGGATACATTCCAAGACCCCCGGTGGAGGCTTGAAATCACAGATAGTACCAAACCCTATATATACTATGTTTTTCCCTATACATGCGTACTTAAGATAAAGTTTAATTTATAAATTAGGCACAGTAAGAGATTACCCACGATAATTATAAAATAGAACAATTATAACAATATTCTGTAATAAAAGTTACCATACATCTTAGCAACCTCAGTGTACAATTTTTTTGTTTCCTTATTAAGTCAAGAAGTTTCACCTTTTCACCTAAAGGAAGCTCTTTACGGCTTCTCTTTGGCCTTTCTGAATTGCCAGCATCATTACTCTTGCACTTTGGGGCCATTATTAAGTAAAATAGAGGTTACTCGAACACAAGCACTGTGATATTGTGACAGTCAGTCTGATAACCGAGATGACTGCTAAGTGACTATTGGGCGGGTGGTGTGTACAGAGTGGACATGCTGGACAAAGGGATGATTCACACCCAGATGGGATTGAGCAGGACTCATGAGATTTCATCATGATACTCAGAATGGCGTGCAGTTTAAAACTTGTGAATTGTTTATTTCTGGAATTTTCCATTTAATCTTTTTGGACCATGGTTAACTGTGTGTAACTGAAACCATGGATAAGAGGCGACCACTGTTTCTCATTTATAATTTTTTGGTCTTTTTGATGGCAAAAATGTGGTAAGCATCCTTTTCTAACAGCTTTCTTTCATTTGTATTCTACTTTAAGGATGTATCTCCTTAACTTGTTTCTTATTGATGGATATTTAGGTTAATTCCTATTTTGCAGTGCTGTGGTGGGTAAGTAAGGAAGGAGGAAGAGGAGGAAGAGCATTCTGAGTAGAGGAGGTGGCATTAGGAGTAAGGAGATGGAGGCTGGAATGGGCTTGTTCTGTGTGAGGAATCAAGGGAAGGTAGGCTGTATGTGGGCCAGGCATCTCTCTCTTCCTGCCACAGGCAGGGAGGGCAGATGTCCCCATTGTGCAGATGAGGGCACCAAGGCCCAGAGAAGGGAAGCAGGATTTGTTGGGCACATGCCTGTGAGAGGCAGAGCTGGAACTCAAACCTCACCTGTTGAGAGGCCAGGATGCCATCCTGCCCCTGCTGAGGGAGGCAAGAGACACCTGTGTCCAAGCAAAGGCAGGGACAGAGAAGACTAGAGATGCAAAGGCAGTGGAAAAACAGGCCTCATGGGTCTCTGAAGGGAGCAGGGAAATGGCAGGTGTTCAGGGCCTGTGTGAGAAGCCCTCTGCTTCAGGTTGGGGATCTCGGTGATTACAAGGAGGTGGCCCTGAAAGTTTCCCTGAAAGTTGGAAATCGGCCCAGACCACATCTCCTACCTGATGCCTCTTCTGTTATACCCCTCATTTTCCAGAGTCGTCGCAGTGTGTCAGTGGAGCAGGCCTCTGAGTCACTGCTGAAAAGCAAAGCCTGCTTTGGAGCTGAAAACCTCATGAGAGTTCTGGGGAACTATTGTCGCCTTGGCGAAGTGCGCACCCATATCCGTGTGGGCGTTGTGGGTAAGGCCTTGGGGGAGGTCATGGGGCCCAGGCTGCTTCCTTGGGCAGGGGCTTCATTTGGCAAAAGGATTCTGGGAACTTTGTATTACCTTTCTGGGGAAGAGAGGAGCAGTTCAGGAAGGGTTTTGTGATTGGTAATTTGGATTGATGGATGTGGGAAGGCATACTCAGAATCACCACTGTGCATTGAGTGTTAGAACCATGGACCAAATGTACAGGGCTGGGCTTTGAGTTAACACCATCTCATCCTACCAGAGCTGTGGGAGGGAGGGATGAACATCTCCCTTTTACAGATAAGAACACTGAGGCCCAGAGAAGGGAACGGGACTTGTGGGGCTCAGCCCTGTTTGAGAGAAGACAGAGCTGAGGCTCAAACCTTGGCCTCTCTGGAACCCAGGGCACTGAGGGAAGGATGGTGGGAAGGGAATAGGGAAATTGAGAGAGGCAGAGATAGACCATTGGGGGGAGGAAGTTAAGCCAAGAGAGAAAGACATTGGAGAGAGAGCTAAACACTGAGAAAAAGGTATAGATATGTGTACTTGAATAGACACAGAAAAAGAACTGGGGAGCCAAATGGTCGGATTGGTGGGGAGTGGAAAGGGAAGACAGAATTAAATCACAGAAGCATGCAGGGAGAGGGAGATATGATCACAAAGAAATACCGGAAAGGGTGGGAATGCAAACTGGTGCAACCACTATGGAAAACAGTATGGAGATTCCTCAAAAAATTAAAAATAGAACTACCATACGATCCAGCCATCCCACTGCTGGGTATTTATCCAAAGAGCTTGAAGTCAGCAATCCCAAAAGTCCTATGCACCCCAATGTTTATTGCAGCACTGTTTACAATAGCCGAGACGTGGAAGCAACCTAAGTGTCCAGCAACAGATGAATGGATAAAGAAGATGTGGTACATATATACAATGGAATACTACTCAGCTGCAAAACAGAACAAAATCATTCCATTTGCAATAACATGGATGGACCTTGAGAGAATTATGTTAAGTGAAATAAGCCAGTGAAAGAAGGATAATCTGTGTATGACTCCACTCATATGAGGAATTTAAAATTATGGACCAAGAACAGTTTAGTGGATACCAGGGGAAAGGTGGGGTGGGCACAAAGGGTGAAGTGATGCACCTACAACATGACTGACAAACATTAATGTACAACTGAAATTTCACAAGATTGTAACCTATCAATAACTCAATTAAAAAAAAAAAAAGGAAATACCAGAAAGGACATAGAGACAGACTTGTGCACAGAGACCTGCAGAGAGAGACATAAGAGGGCTAGAAACACCCTAGGTATGTAGAGAGGCAGATGTGCATGTCCAAAGAAAGAACGAGAGAGAGACAAACACAGGGATAGAGAAACAGACTCAGAGAGAAGCACATAGAACGAGGCCAGAGCCAAGATGTAGACACAGGAACACACACACAGTCCTATGCACACATACAGATCCACAAGCACATGTACAGATCCAGAGGCAAAACACCTGCAGACCAAGTCCTTCCCACCTCACCCTTCCCACTCACCCCAACTCTGCTCTCCCCAAGCAAATAGAGCCACAGAGAGACACGTGTGCCTAGGTACACTCAACCCTCAAACACAGTCACACACCCAGAGTCACGGAGAGAGACAAATACACAGATGTGTCTATGATGAGACAGATAGATATATAGAGAGAAATGGAGACAGAGAAGAGAGTTAGGGAGGCATAGACAGGGAGAGAGAAAAAGAGACACAGTGAAACAGGTGTGGAGGGGCATATAGAGAGAGAGAGACAAGCCCACAGAAAGAAGGAACACGTAGAGAATGAGATGAGTTGGCGTAGAGGGAATTACAAAGAGGCCGAATTGGCAGGGTGGGGAGAATCAGAGAGAAGACAATGGCCAGAATGAGAGACAGTGAGACAAACCGGCAGAGAAAGATGCTTATAGAGATACGTAGAGAAGGAAAGATGCGGTAGAGAAAACGTGAGTAGGAAAGAAAGACAAAAATGGAAAAAGCAATGATATTTAGAATGAGAAAAACCAAGAGACCAAGAGACACAGAGAAAAAGAGGTGTACATGTACCTTCCACGCACGAGGGGTACGTACACACACCCAGGCACATCCATGAAAGTGATATACGTGTAAATTCTAGCCCACAGAGAAAGAGAATGGTGGGAATGAGAGACTCAGGGAGAAACACACAAGGAAATTCTCATACTGAGAGGTACTCACAGATGCCCAAACAGAAAAATACCACACCACAAGCAGACAGCTGCTCAGAGACTAGCATCTGGAGTTAAGCCCCCTCGCCAGGTGAATTACACACCAGGGGAGATGGTTTTCTCTTTCACAGACACTTGCAAATGTCTACCTTCTGTTAGATCATGTCACAGAGGCCTTGCATTGAGCACCTTTCTCAGGCTGGTTGTAGGTGGGAGGTGAGTGTCATATCTAGAATGAGGGCCTTGTCTAGTCAATATGCTCACAAATGGAGGAGAGGGCTAGAAAGGCCATATGAGGGCTTGGTCAGGGCCTGGGGTGGTAAGGCAGGAGGCCTGGCTCTCTTTTTGGCTTTCCTGTGTCCTGGTCACTGCCCCTGCATGGGCCACTCACATACAGGCTGGCCCAAATGTTCCTGAGGGCCCTTCCTGCCCTGACCCATCTGCTGCTCCTCTGTAGGCCTTCCCAATGTTGGAAAGAGCAGCCTGATCAATAGCCTGAAGCGCAGCCGTGCGTGCAGTGTGGGAGCTGTTCCTGGGGTCACCAAGTAAGCACCTGCCTGTTCCCCCACTCCACAGCTCCTTGACCCTACCATTCACCCAACTCCCATGCCTTCAGCCCCTGTCCCTTTCCTTATCTTAGACCAGCCTCTGATTCTTCCCTGGGTGTGGTAATCTCACTAACAGCCTTTGTTTACCTGACACACACTAGGTGTGGGCCAGGCTCCTAGCTGGGTGCTTCCCTCTTAGCTCCTTGAAGCCTCCTAGCAGATGTGTAAGACTGGGCTACGAATACACAGCTCTGCTTCCTTGATGAAGCAGCTGAGCCTCAGAGAGTCAGAAGCTTGCCCATAGTCCTGCAGCTCAGTTCCCAATGGCAGAGGCTAGACTAGAATCAGTTCCAGGTCGGTAGGGCTCCACAGCCCCCGGCCCCACATCGCTCCACCTTCATCTGTACGCAATCTGCCCCTCACCGCTTCTCTCAACTGTGTGACTGGGGCCTAGAGGATGCCAGACACACCTGGGCTTGTCAGTGTCCTCTGTCATCTCCTCTCTCCCACCCCAGGTTTATGCAGGAGGTCTACCTGGACAAGTTCATCAGGCTGCTGGATGCCCCAGGCATTGTTCCAGGACCCAACTCAGAGGTGGGCACCATCCTGCGCAACTGCATCCATGTGCAGAAGTTGGGAGACCCCGTGACCCCGGTGGAGACCATCTTGCAGCGCTGTAACTTGGAGGAGGTACGCAGGGCTCTTGCTCATGCCCTACCCCACTCCAAGGGCCCTTCATTCTTCCTCATGATTTCTTTTCCTCCCTTTACCAGATTTCCAACTATTACGGTGTCTCTGGGTTCCAGACCACTGAGCACTTTCTGACTGCAGTGGCCCACCGCTTGGGGAAGAAGAAGAAGGGAGGCATATACAGTCAGGAGCAGGCGGCCAAAGCTGTCCTGGCTGACTGGGTGAGGTGAGGAGGGGACTAGAGGTAAGGGTGAGGCCCTCTGGGAGTCAGGTTCCACCAAGGGGCTCATCTATGTTCATTGCAGCGGTGGGGGCAGCCTGACTTCCTGGGTCCCAGGACAGGGAAGGCCAAGGCACCAGGTCATGTCCTGCTCGGGAATTTATGGCCAGCGATTATCCAGCAGCTCAGCCTCTTGTTCAGGAGCCACTGTCTGGGTTTGCTTGTTGTCCCTCACTGTTTCTGATTTGGCAACTCATCTTCTCTTTGGTCATTTGTTCTCTTGATGACATCACCACCAATTTCCTCCCGCCTCCCAATGCAGCGGGAAGATCAGCTTCTATACACTTCCACCTGCCACCCACACTCTACCTGCCCATCTCAGTGCTGAGATCGTTAAGGAAATGACTGAGGTCTTTGACATTGAGGATACTGAGCAGGCCAACGAAGACACCATGGAATGTAAGTGGTGGTGAGTGGACTGGCCTGCCCAGCACTTTGTCTTGCCCTGGTGAAGCCACACAGACCTGACACCAAATCTCACATTTGACCTCCTCCTGCCCTGACCCTACTCTGGCTTTTGCAAAATTGTTTAACCAGCTCTAAGCATAGTGTCTTCTCCCACAAGGTGGAGAATTCTAATCTGGGCCATGGAGGTGGTTGTGGGCTCTTGGTCAATAGGAAAAAATCAGCAAAGTACCTGGTACACAGTGAGATGCTCAGGAAATGTGAGGTTCCTTTCCCCATCTCTTGGGACCTGGAGTGGACTGAGACACTCCTCTCAAAAACCCCTTGTCTCATGTTGCCCTAAGCTTTGTCTCAGCCATTGCATGTCCGCTCCTAGATTTTATTCTCACCCCCATTGGCGAGTGAGGCATCTGAGTGACAGAAAGATGATATTTGCCAAATGGCGCATGGTCAGTGGCAGGCAGAGGTGGCATTCAAACCAGTTCTTCTGCCCTGTTGTCAAAGATTTACCCAGTTCAGAGTAGCTGAGTGGGAATGGACTGCCTGGATTCAAATCCAAGTTTTGTTTCTTGTTAGCTGTATGATGCTGCACAAGTTGCTTAACTTTTCCATGTCTCAATGACATCATCTGTAAAACGGAGACACTAGCACCCACCTGATAAGATAATTGTGAAGACTTGTTTAATATGTAAAACCACTTAGAACAGTGCCTGGCATATAGTACATGCTTGGTAAATATTAGCTGTTATTAAGGTGATTATTTGCTGGGGTACAGAGGTGTGTCTTTCAGAAACTCCTGTAGGAGTATCTCTTCAGATACTACCATTCTGCAGCCCTGGCTTATGGCTCCTCCTTCCTTCTCTATCCTACCCTAGAAGGGTGCCTGGTGCTCTCTGGGCCTGTCTGTGGGCACTCTAGAATAATGGAGAAAGCCCTAGCTGGACTGGCTTCCAGTTTTTATGTTTCTCTTGATGGCCAGTAGCTTTCCTCCTCTGGGCCTTTTAGTGTCCTTAGATCACAAATGAGGACTAGAGGACTTGCTCACTTCAGAGTTTATTCCCCATATGGCTTTGGGCAAGTCATTCCCCTTTCTGAACTTTACTTTCCTCTTCTCTCAAGTGGGCAATTGGGAGGAATTAGAGCTCATGTTCTTATGGTGATGCTTGACCCTGGCTGGATGTGAAGGCAAGAGAGGCTCTATCACTGAGCATGCACTTTGGAAAAAGATTGAGGTCTGGGAAATTGAGAAGAGGGAGAGGTTAATGGTGAGAGTTTCCTGGAGGAGTTGGCCCTAGTGTTGGACCTTGAAGAGTGAGTAGAGATTAGAGGCCCAGGGGAGGGGCTGAGGGCAAAGTTTAGAAACAGGTGTGAGGGTAGTATGGGCCTAGGGCAATGGGCACATTTGTGGTTTGCAGTGGAGGTCAGCTCCAGGCAAGGGGCCAGAGGGAGGGGGAGAGAGGCCTGGTCCTGGAGAGGGAATCCCAGTTGCTACCATTTACAGAACAGTGTCTTGGGCCAGTGCATTTCAGGAATCCTCTGCTATGACTCACAGCACCCCTGTGTCATAGGGCTTATGGCATTCTCATTTTCCAGATGAGGAAACTGAGGTTCCAGGATCAGCTCCATCAGGCGAGTACCCTACTACAAAACCCAGGCCTTTAATCCTTTGTCATATGGCCTCTCAGCAGGAATTAAAGAACTGTCCTTCCCAACTCCTCTGGGCAGCATCCACATATCTTTTCCACTGAGGCCTGACCAGGGGGCTGGCATCAAGGAAAAGCCAGGGCTCTGACAGTGGTGTTGGTTGTGTTAAAGGCTTGGCCACTGGAGAATCTGATGAGCTGTTGGGTGACGTGGACCCGCGCGAAATGGAGATCAAGTGGCTCCATTCTCCGATGATGAAAATAGCAGATGCCATGGAAAATAAAACCACCGTGTATAAGGTACCTGTCCCGTTTCTTCATGGCAACTCTTGCTTACCCAGGGCTCTGGGAAGTGGTCACTCCCTTCTGCCTGGCTCCCGCGAGGTCTGCCTATAATGGTAGGGAGACATGGATTGTTCACTCACTCCCTCTGGGCTCCCTGGGTGCCTGGCTGGGTGTGTCATTTGCCAAGCACTGGCAGGTCCAAGGACGAGGCATGCTGTCTCAATCAAGCAGCTTTCCTAGCCCGACTCCAGCCCAGAGAACAGGTATCCCTGTCTAGCCCCCCAGTTGTTCAGGTTGCAAACGTAAGTATCCCTGACTCTTCCTTCCCTTTATCTAGTATCCAGTATCCCATAATAGTCAGCACCTAGTCCCCTGGCTTCTCCCTCCTAAATCTCTTGAGAAGCTGTTGGCTTCTTTCTGTCCTTACTATTCCTATAAGCCTAGTCTAAGCTTCCTATCCTCTCTTACCTGGACATGTGTCCCATGGTTTCTAATTTCCTGATCTGACCATGTCACCTCCCCTTTCATGACTCCCCAGCACCTACAGGATCAAGTCGATATGCCATGTTGCAGGCTTTTTCAGCCTCCTCTTCTGCCAGTCCCCCCATCTCTGCCCTTCAGGAGGTCACAGTTTAGTGGGTTTCAGACACAGACATCTGCGCTATGGTAGGATACATATAAGCTAGGGGTGGAGGCAGAGGTTGGGAAAGCATAGATCTAAGGGCTCTGACCTTTACTACTTGTGGGTCAGGGAAGTCTTCCTAGAGGCCTTGATGCTTGTGCCATCTCTTGAAGGCTGACAAATTCTCTGGACAAGGAGGGCAGCAGCCCGTGGGGGAGGGCGCAGCCTGTGCTCATGGCAAGGCTCAAAAAGAGAGCGTGGTGTTTTGGGGAAATTGTTAGTGGTGTAGGGTGGCTGGAGTGGGAGTGGAAGAGAGGAAAGATGAACCTGGAATCAGATCACAGAAGGCCTTGAGTTTGAGTTTCAACCATGGGTAGTAGGAAAACACTGAAAGTTGATCGGTTTTTCCAAAGGGTTTTACTTTTTTTTCCATTTTGTTTATTTAAAATATTTTTTCTTTTTATTTATTTTTTGACTAGGTAATACATGTATAAAATTTAAAAGTCACTAAAGGGTATACGGTGAAAAGTAAGTCTCTGTCTTGCTTCTATCTCCCGACCACCCTGTCCCCTCCTTGGAGGCTGTCACTATTAGCAGACTTGAGCATCCTTTCAGAACTATTCCATCTTTATACACACATATATATACCTACAAGCAGATACAGAGATCTATTTTAATTCAAATAGTAGCATGCTATTCATATTGTTCTGCACTTTGCTTGTTTCACTTAGGAATACATCTTGTAGATTGTTCTTATCTGGGAGGGTTTCTTAAGCAGGGAAGCAACATGGTCAGGTTTGTGTATTAGAACTATCACTGGCGGCTGGGGCAAAAATCAGGTTAGAAAGAAAGGGGCCGGGGGGAGGCAGGGAGTCCAGGAAGGAAACTGTCACGTGTACTCTGTAAGAGACGATGAGACCTGCACTGGGGCAGTGTCAGGAATCATACCATTCCCATCCTTACATAGTTTCAAAGGTTCCCTTGGTGCTTACAGGAAAATCACTGTCAAGTTGTATATTTAAGGCTATCCCCTGATAATATTTCTCACTGAGTCCATAAGCCCCAGAACCTACCATTTTTCCTCAGGGACCTGTAGTAGTTCTCCACTTACACTACGAGTTCCAGACTCAGGTTCAGGGCCCTGAGCAGGGTCACTCCATTGCACAAGTGTGGGAGATACCATTTTGGTGTGCTATATTGTGAATGGTGTCCCCCTGCAACCCCAGAGTTGTATAGTGTGGTAGCCTTGCCTTTTCCCCACTATAGTGTAGCAGGTGGTCATACATATATAAGCCTGTCTGCTTGGGTTCTAATTTATTCCACTGCTTACTAGCTGTGTGACCTTAGGTGCCTTGTTTGTCATAGCATTGTTGCAAGGATTAAGTGAGTTAATACATATGCATGTGTACCTGTATACATATACCTAAATATGTATACATACGCATATATGTATGTGCTTAGAATGGTACCTTGCACATAGTGAGCTTTCTGTCAATACCAACTTTTACTACCCACATCTACCTTCCACTCCAGCCAAACAGACACTGTTTTGGGTGCCCAGGTATGCTCTGTGTTTTTCCAATTTTCACTCAGGAATGACTTTCCCATCAATAGAACTGTGTTGACCACGACCATCCTCTTAACGTCTGCCACTTATGCTGCGTCTCTCTGGTGGGCACTTACTGCACTCTGACTTGTGGTATGGTTGATTGTATCCTCTTTAGCCTAGTTGTTTCCCAAAGATGGGGCTGCATCTGACTCATTTCTCTAGCATTTCCCCACACAGAGCTGGGCACAAAATAGTTGTCAGAAAATATTTGTCAAATTGAGTAAGACCTTGAAGGGTCACTGGAGCAAAGAATCATTGTAATACCAGTTGTCGTTGATCAGGTAACTCTGCTTTTTCATTTTATTCTTATAAAAGCCATGCAAGCTACCCATTATCCACTCCCATTTCACAGAGGAGCAAACTGTGACTGAGAGCTTAGCTAAGCACCTAATTTGTGGTGGAGCCAAACTTAGAGCTTAGTTCTGCATGGCTCCAGGCTCCCTGTTCTTACCTAAGCTTGTCCCTGCCTCCTCTGCAGAAGTCTTTGGAGGTACTCTGGGGACCCAGACCTCACTGTTATCCTCTCTCTCCCCAGATTGGAGATCTCACTGGGTATTGCACCAATCCAAACCGTCATCAGATGGGGTGGGCTAAGCGCAATGTGGACCACCGCCCCAGGAACAATAGCACAGTGGACGTCTGCCCAGTAGACCGCCGCCCAATGCTGCAGAGGATCATGGAGACGGACCCCCTGCAGCAGGGCCAGGCTCTGGCATCTGCCCTGAAGAATAAGAAGAAGATGCAGAAGCGTACAGGTGGGGGCACCTGACCACCCCGCTGTGCTCCATAAAGAGCCCACCTGGGGCCTTGATTTAGGGGCTCCTGAATGAGTATCTCCATGTATCCAGCCCCAGACCAGGGTTAGAGGGCAGGGGTGGGTTAGGAGGCTCACCTACTAGCACAATGGTTCTCAAACCTTAGCTTATATTAGAATTGCCTGGAAGGTTCTTAAAACAGATTTCTGGGACCCACCGCCAGAGTTTCTAATTGAGTAGGTTGGCTGTGGGGCCTGCTAATTTGTGTTTCTAACTGTTTCCCAGTTGATGTTGATGTTGCTCCTCTGGGGACCACACTTGGAGAACCGCTGGCCTAGCCTATATATCAAATAGACACCATTTATTTATCAGCTGCTTTCTATGTGTTAGGAACCTTACTGGCTATATATAACGTTTACTTTATCACTAGGCAATACACTCAAGGTACAAAAGGATATATAGTAAAATGTCTCTCTCCTACCCATCCCCTAGTCATCCAGGCCTACCCCGATAGGCAACTAGTTAATTTCTTATATCTCATTCCTGAGATAGGAACACAGGCAAATACCTATATACTCTTTGTTCTCTTTTTCTATACAAATGCCAATCTACTGAACGTACAGTTTTGCCACATTATTTTTCCATTCACTATGTATTGGGGATATTTCCATGTCAATTCACAAAAGAACTTCCTCCATTTTGATGGTGGTCCATTGTGTGGCTGGCCCATTTAGGTCTTCATGGCATACTAATCTTCACTAACTTATTGTGAAAGTCTTATCCTCATTTGGTAACTGAGGAAACTGAGGCCCAGAGATGTTAAGTGACACACTCAAGGTAAGACAATTAATATTTGATGGAGACAAAATGCAAACCTAGGATTGATTGACTCCATTGGCCCAGTTCTTTCAATTAGGCTGTGTTTATAACCATTCACTGTTGGCCTGATTCCATCCTGACTCCTGGGAATCCACAGATGAATTGCTCGTGAAGTCCTGGTCTTATTGGAGAGTGGAGAGGAGAGAAGAAAACAGACATTGTCAGCACGCTGAAGACATAGAAAGCATAGTGAGGGAACCTAACTCAGCCTGGAGATGGTGGTGGAGTAGGGGTGATCAGAGAAGGCTTCCTGGAGGAGGTGATGTTTGAGGGGAATCTTGAGGAACATAACTATTCCTCAGTGTGCCTCGAGGAATGGGAGGTGAGCTTTCAGGCGCAAAGCTCTTACAGTCATGCTGCCTCTTTGCTGTGAGTGCTTTGAGGGTACTGGCAGAATGCTAAGTTCAACACGGTAAAAAAAAACTTGCTGTTTTGATACTAGGAAGGGATAAAAATACTTGGATCCCAGTGAATCTGACACTCTGAGATAGAAGCTACGTAGGGGTGATCATTTCACAGGTAGACAATGGTTCTACCTGTGAGGTTGAGCAGTGGCTGCCAGCAGCCCACCAGTTGTTTTGTGTAGTGTTGAGAGGTAAATGAGCCAGTTTCGGAGTTTGGTGCAGGCCAAGGATAGATGTAG